>NC_071402.1:86450347-87075347 GCF_017976375.1 Cuculus canorus | reverse complement strand
AATATGCAATGAAATGCACATCATTTGTTAAATTGACACAGTGACAAAAGTGTTGACTGCGCAAGTGGAAGTGCCACCATGTAAGTAATAAGGTCCATTATTTAAAAAAAAAATCAAAGATAACTGAAAAACATTCATCAATTCTTTACTGTCTGCAATCAGTTGGCACATGTTATTCCTCAGAGGGAGCTTTTGGAACTGATTTTCCCAGGAAAAAACTCTAGTTTTGTAGATATGGGTGTGAAGTGGCACCAGTTTTATTACTGGAGACATTTCTTCCATCAATTTATTCAAATATCTCTTGTTTCACAGGATGCCTAAAACCTAGAGTTCTGGATAGTACTAACATTTTAATTAAAACCAAAAAAATTGGAGTCAAGTAGCTAAGTCTTGCTGTGCAAGATGTGTCAAGATGGAGCCTTGTATTTGTTTATTTTCAAAGTTTTTATTGTGTTAGAGTAATCCAGTAACTTATCCTAATGCTGAATATACTCAGATGATGCTTTATAGCACTGAAAATTTACGTGATATAGCTCTTAATGTCTTTACTTAGAGTAAAATACCTGGGATAGGGTTTTTTTAACTCCCTCTAAAGAACTTAGAGAACTACTTAGATGCTTGTGGTAGTTAAATCAAAAAGCATTCAGATTTGAAGAGTGGAAAATATTACCATATTGCTGGAGAATAGGGGATTAGTTAGCTGCTGCAAACTTCTGATGAAATTAGTTTTATTTGCTTCTTCCTTAAGGTTACTTATTGGCTTTCTGGTGACTGCAGTGTGTGTGAAGAAAGCACTTTGAGAAAATGCTTTTAAAAATAAGCTTTGCTTTAATTCTCATTGTCTGTGATAGGGTTTTGACAGCTGTTTAAATGAGATCCTTTTCTTCATTAAATCGAAATGCTGTAATGCCAACGACCCTGTGCCCTTTTTTCAGTTAATTTTACTCTTGATAGATGCAGGGGGGTTTTGTCTGTGGGAGATGCTAGTAGGTATTAATGGTTCACTGAAGTATTTTTTTCTGTTTAGACAATTGCCTGTCTGTCTGCAAGGCCTCCAAAAAATCCATTTGTTTTTCTTGTTTCAGACAGCAACATTGATCTGGACTCTTCTGTGTGTGCTCCTGGCAATATTTCCTCTGATGCCTGTTGTAGGAAGAGAAGCAAGTATTCCTCTGGTGTAAGAATATAATCTTGTTCTTTAAACTTTTTATTTCCCTCTTTGATATTCAAAATTTAGGCTAACTTCTGATATATGTGAGGAATTGTATTATTGAAAGCTGGCTAAGACAGGTATTGAAATTCAGAATTTAAATAACATGATTATGGAGACCACAGTTATTCACTAGTGTGAATGAGGATAGACTTTTAATTCTTTCGCAGTACTTCTAAGAAAGCCACATCCATTTGCTCTTTGCATTATTCTGTAATTTCTTGTGCAGGGAGCTGTTTCTTACAATACTAAAATCTGTAAATTTTACATGAAAATATAGGTTGTTATTGAAGGAGGAGCTTTGCTGGAGTGCAAACATGATAAATAGCACTGATGTGAATAAGAACACTTATTCAAAAGCAGTTTACTTTGACAGCATCTTTCTGAATTCCTCCATCTAATTTTAAATAATCTGTCTTTGAATAGCACTCTGTACCTTAGAAGTTTTTCAGGGAAAGAGAAGAAATAGGCTGGGCAGAACTCTCTTCTTCCTCGCTGTCTCCTTGTCTCCTCTCTTTCCTTTTCTGCTTCTCTGTTCTGCATTTTCCTTTCCAGTGTTGCTTGTCTGATCTCCTACAGTTGTTGATTCACATCTTTTTCTAGTCCATCTTTGTTGTCTGTCCCTCTCCTCTTGTGAGGTACTCTTTCATCGTAGAAGTGTTCTCTCATATCTGGATGCAGCCCAGTTGGTTGGTCCAAAAGCATTTATCTTGTGGTATCATTGTAGTTACTGCAGAGAGACACTTTGACAGCTCCTTCTGTTGTCTGACACAAGATACTGTACCCCATTGGAGCCAGGATGCCTGATCCTCGGTAAAATATGGGATTTCAGCAGTAATATATGTTTACAGATGGAATTATGAGCCCAAATGTTTCCAAAAGTATTGACATTCTGCCTCAACATTTTTCATTGTGATATAAATCTACCTGTTGAAAACCCTTCTTAGTATTGATGCTTGGGCACGTTAGAAATACCCAGGATAGATTTGCATTGGCTGTATTACATCCTCTCGGCTGTATATATATGTGTATGTATTTCTGCTGGTCCAAACTGAGGTTTATTTATTCTTCAGAATATTTGAACACAGCTTAGAAACCAAAATGAAATTAAATTACCTTAATATCTTCCTCCCTGACACTTTGCAGTCACCTTACCCAGGCCATACATCTTCCTGCTTATTATTCTAATGAAACGTTGTACTTCTGAAAGAGTTTGCACCTATCTGAGTCATGTCAAGGGAGTTTTGAAGCCAAATAGGATTGAGGCAACAATTAAAAACATATGTATATGTGACACTTCAGGATATTGAAGATAAGGAGGTGCTGGAGGAAAAGATACAGGAGGGAGAAATTAGAGTACCAGTAAGAAGGAGATGCATTTGTTATATCTGTTCTTGGGCAGTGGCACTATATGTCAGATCAGGGCTTCTTCAGTACATTAATAAACTACTATGGTACAAACAAGGAGCACCTGATAAACTCGCTCATAAAAAGGAAGCATACAGGAGGTGAAAGCAGGGTCAGATGATGCAGGAGGAACATAGAGATGCTGTCTGAATATGCAGGATAGGTGAGGAAAGCCAAAGCTCTCCTGGGGCTGAATCTGGTGTGGGAGCAACAGGAAGACTAGGGGAAAAGCAGCCCATATGATAAGGAGGTGATCAAAAGTATCTTAAAAAAACAAAGCAAATGCAAACCCACAGACACTCCCCGCCCTGGTTTCGATTTGTTTGTCTAAAGCTGGATGTTGAAGCCTCCTTACCTATTCAGTCTCTATACTGTAATGAATCATTTAATCTTCATGAAGAACACTTTTCTGAAAATTTTATGAACCTTTGATGATGTTTCCAGGATTTTATTGTTCTTTTGTTTGTTTTTACAGAGTAGCAACTGGTTTGCTGACTCTCTTGATCTCTTGCTTCTCATTGGCATCTCTTTGTAAAAGCGAAAATAAGTACAGGAATGAAGATCTGAAAGTATATTTTTATCAGGTCAGTGCTACTCTTCAATAATTCTGAATATTAGAGGGATTTTATATCCAAATTTTTACATACTTTGAAAAAACATGTTCCTACCAAGGCCACAATTTTCAAAAATATGTTTTTCCCTATAAATTTTACCCTTGACTATTTTAAGACCATGTGCTCATGGTAATATGCATTTTTAAATATCATAATACTGTGTTCTTTAAAGCTCATCCTGTACATGTTTATGTTTATTGATACATAGGTGTACATTCACATTTTGTAGCTCTACTGAGAGACTGAGAGTTTGTCCTGTCTTCAGTCTGAGTATGTGACTTCCAATGATCTGTGCAGGAATTGTACATGCACTCTAGGGACAGGCTTGCTCGTTCAGGGGATTCTTTCTGTTTCTGGCTGTTGATTTACAATGTGAGACTGATATTAGGCTGCTTATCTTTTGTTTAAATCATATGAAAGATTTTATTTTTTTCTTTATAGCTTCATGAAATAGGTAGATCTTTTCATAGTAGGTGCTAATTAGGTTCTAGAGAGCTTTTAAGCTTCTAATAATACCTTGCGTGTCTGGTGTCTTTTTCCTTTTTTTTTAACTTATTACAAGATTATGGCTTTATTTCAGGATAAGCTTGATTGGTTATGATGTATTGTGTGTTGGAGTTTCTTACTGAGTTAAGCAATGCATTCATTGTATCAGTGATTTAGGTATGGAGCTCAAATTGGTTAAAAAGAGGAGGGGAAAGAATAATGAATGTTTCAAATGCCTTTACCTGATGTTCTATTAATAGATACAGCTCTGATCCATGCCTGAGAGAGGCCCTCCCATTGAGTCATGCAGGATGCAACCCCTTGTTTTCTAAGCTCCTCCTCAGAGAAGAGCAGTTGGATACGAGCTTAGTCCCAGACTTCATCAATGATTTATGACCAAAGGATTACGTAACTTTCCCTGCCCCCTCTTTAGGAGGGTACTAGGTGAAGATATATGAGGTAGCCACCAGTGAGAGTTCGTGTTACCCTTGAGAGTCCTGCCATGGACTGTCACCTACAGGTCTTCCATCAGAGCCCCTCACAGGCTTTTCACTGACAGGTTGATACTTGCTTCCAGAGAACCAAATGGGCTGTAACCACAGCAGTTAAACAATTACAAGGTGCCTGTTCACGTCCTCATCAATGACATTCACTGAGACGATTTTGCAATGCTGAAACAATAGGTAATTTATTTGAAAGGACAGATAAAACATGTTGGGAATTGCTGTTGATAAATTCACTTGCTGCATTAGTACTAGATGGTTACAACCAGTTAATGATGATCATGTATATATGAAAGAAACTTGAGTTAATAGTTATTTTCCTGGGGAGCATCTGATGCTGTGAAAAGCCAGACTCAAAAATCAATGTCACTTTGATTATTAAGTAAGGTATTCTTCAATGTGATATTAGGCAGATAGAGGATAGCTCCACCTAATGTGTGTGCAGTTATTGAGGCTGGTTACATGTTTTTTATACTGGTTAAATATACATATTCATATAGATTCTAGGGTAACACATTTCATATTCATTATTTTTCCTGGAATAGGTGTGTCTGTTATAAACAGTTCTTGGAATTTGTTTACATAAGTTTTCTCCCTTTAGTGCACATGCTCTGACCTCTGAGGGTCTTCTTCAGGGGTCTCCAGATGAAGGCTGTAGGTCTCCATCACAGTTGAACTTCTCAACTCCCCTTCTTGTGTATGCTCTTAGACTCCTTGGCCCCTTTCAAGGTCTGCATCCAGTCTAAGTTTGTTCTCCTTCCTCTTATTATTGCACTAGTCTCTGTTATCTGGCTTAATTAGAAACAGTCACATTCTTTCTCATTCTTTCTGACTGCAACCTTGCTAAAAGTCCTTAGTTATGCATAAGTATCCAGGCACAGGCTAGCTAAAAGTGATTATTCAAGCTAATCCTACATTTTAGTTCTAAAATGACAAAATCTATATGTAATATTCAAATATATAATAGGTTAGCAACTTTTAACAAGTCATTTCTTCCTTCACATCCAACAAAGTTAGAGGCATACTCTTACCAAAAAGTCGACCCTTCTTGGGGGGTGGGGGTGGGGATCCAGGCCTGTCAACCCATCTGTCAGGCTGATGGTTTTTAGATTCTTGCTCTGAAAAAAGGGTTTTCAGATGGCAATTTTATGCTTTTGAAAACTCTTTGGTGCCTCTTGGTGAGGTGGCACTAAGCCAATTAGTGCGTGTTGATTGGCTCCTTGCAAGGCTGCTTGTGTCATCAGAAGCGGGACTTGGTCGTTGGTCATGCCCTTGGGGTGGGGAGCTCATGTGAGGTTGGGGAGGGTTCTGTTTTTAACTGAAGCAACATCAGGGTGTGAGGCCTCCACCTCACCCCAGGTGTCACTCAGCTGCTTTGGATGTTAGACCACCACCCATCTGTCTATCTGGCTTAGAAGATGAGGTTGTTCAAGTTGAACTGCTCCCCTTTGCAAAGTCATAGTGACTTTGGTATTTGACATCCACGAGTCCAAGCAAGTTCCCCTCTTGCAATATCGGCCTTGACAAGTGCAGGAAAGTCCGTTGTCCCACACCTGAGCATGCGTGCATATACAATGTGGTGATGATTTTTCATAACTTTTCCGGCTTACATGTGGAAAAGAAGTATCAGTTCCTTTCCAAAGCATTTAGGACAGGTATTTCCTGTATATACTCAGCAGTGGATTTCTCACTGGAATGCCTGAAAATATCTTTCACTGGTTGATGGAGTGGGAGAGCAGCTGAGTGGGCATCTGACAGCTGACCACATAACTGCTGTAGCATCTCATACAGTGTAACTTAGTGGAGAAACTCACAAATTATGATGATGAAATAGATCTGTAGTTAAATAGTAATGCCAGACTATTCTTGAGCCAACTTTAGAGAATTAGGAAATTAACTCACGGAGTCCCAAGATGAAAATGTTCTGCCTGCTTTGTCAGGGAGTAATGTCTTTGTTTTTCTCCCAGCCTTTAACAAGATCATAAAAGTCATCAAATTGCTTATGAAGCAGAAGATATTTTACAATAGTGACATCTAATTATTAGTCTCCATTTGATTTTTTTTTTTTTTTTTTGAAGTTTACTTGGGAATGGAAAACATGGGACCCACCATTCATGCTCCGGGTAGGAAAAGGATTGAGAGAAGAGATTCTTCAGACTTAGAAGGGGAAAAGGACATCACAGAGACATTACACGTGTTTCTGACTAAATAATTTATTTTGAGGTTAGGTTGCATTTATTTGCTTTGAAACATACAAGAATACAAAGGGAAAATGTTTGCCAGTAGACGTTCATATACATGAGTGCACACAATCAGGTTGCTGCTTTGCATCTGATAAGGAATCTCTTGAAAGTGGTTTCTGCAGCTCCTACGTATGTAGTGGTTGGAGGCAGCCATGGAAGATTACACTTTCCTCTGATAATGTTGCTGCTTACTAGACAGGAAACTAAGAATGACTGTTTGTTGTTTCTTCATTTTGGGGAATGAGAAGATAGATTAATTTGCTATGGATATTTCTTCTTTGTGTGCCTCTTGATCCTCCAAGAAGGGAAAATATGGTGTCCCTTTCTCATATACTTTATGGTTTGTCTTGGGGATTCCCTTAGCCACTCTGCTAACATCTTTTATAGGTTCAGCTCTGGCTAAAAAGCCTTTAAAATACATGATGAAGAAGGAATAACTGGTGTTTGTAGGGTTTTTTTCCCGTTAGCAAAAAAACTACTAATCTAGTCAGACTTCTCTGATCAAGATCCCCTGGCAGTTTTTTATTTGTCCTTTTTTTCCTCTTTGTTTTCATAGTATCATTGTGCAAGAACCCTCTTAAAAACTTTTCGTTTTACCTCACCTCAAATTTTTACAGTTGCTTATTTAGGATGAGATGCATTTTCATACAAGAAATAAGATGATGTTTTCCAAAGGCTCAAGTTGTACTTATTTCTCCGAGTTATTCTTCGCAAGTTGTTTTGGAACTACATCTCATCGCAGTCAGAGAAAGATAGGGATTGACCATAGCCTAGGCTTTTCATTGTGCTTATGATGTTTTGGGGTTTTTTTTCCTTTTATGAAGACAGCTTTCTTCTTTCTTGTCCAAATGAGCGTCTTTTTCCATCTGGGAATGAACCTATAGTGAAGATATCATGGCTGGTTAGGAGCAAAGCTTTTTCTCTCTTCTTGGTTAAAAAGAAACCTGAGTTGGCAGAGACCCTCAGAGTAGGCAAAAAAACTGCCAGTTTGTGTGTAGTTCTCCACGGAAAAGATAAATCCCTCTGATCCAGTTCTGTAGTATGTATTTTTGTGTTGGTTTCTTCATCGACACGACAGAGTGTATACCTTAGCAAATGAACTACGTACCTGTATGGATCTGAGAGGCCATTTATAGACTACTTATTTATTCAGTGTTTTTCCTATCTACACATTATAAATTTCTAATATGGGTATTACCCTTAAACACGCAAAAAAGTCCCAGACAACCAAACATGATCAAAAAGATTTTGCAGCAGAAGTGTTTAAATGAAGACATTTTTAAAAGTAAAAATGTAAGCTTGAGTAACTTCATATGGTTACATTTACATTTTTGTTATAAAAATTTCATTTATGTTTAGACCTAATTTTGAAGTTTTGATACATGTCACTGTTTGCTCAAGGCAGAAGATGCTAATTACACCCTCGCAGTTTCTGAAAATTGCCAAGAGTTTCTCAAGTTTTCACTTGATATCATTAAAGCAGGAATAACGTTTTTTTGCTGAATTTTGTTTGCTGTGACAAGGGAGAATTGTCTTTTGGTTATTGCTACTTCTGACTTCTATGTGAATGTTGGTCTTTTCTCCCAAGCAACAAGTGATAGGCCAAGAGGAAATGACCCCAAGCTGCATCAGGGGAAGTTTGGATTGGATATTAGAAAATATTTCTTCACTGAAGGGGTTGTTAAGCACTGGAAGATGCTGCCAAGGGAAGGGGTAGAATCACTATCCCTGGAAGTATTTAAAAGATGGTTAGATGTGGTGCTTAGGCACATGGTTTAGCGGTGCAATTGGCAGTGTTAGATTTACAGTTGGATGCGATGATCTTAAAGGTCTTCTCCAACCTAAATGATTTTATGATCTTTGAGCAAAAATTAAGGCTTCAGGAATTATGAAAACAGGAGTTATTTATAATCCATCAGCTAGACTGCTGCAGTGTTTACTGTACAACTTTTTTGTTGTTGTTGTTGGGGAGAACACCAGCTTCTCTTTGCCAGCAGTTTCACTGGTGAAGTTCAGATTTTGCTGCACTACCAAAACCACTGCTGTTTAAATTAATTGATAATGTTGGGGCAAATTATTCCTAGAAGGCTAGAACTTCATGTGGGTCCGAGGGTCAGTTTATTAGTTTTCTCCTCTAAGTTAGGAGGAGAAATAAATGGTAAGAATCTGTGTCATATCAGTGGAACTAGGGGGCAGGAAGAGTGTTTTCAGCCAGCCTCATGTAGTGTCCAGCTTCTGATACTGATTCTCCCACCTTTCTCTCTGTGGGTTATTAGGTTAGACACTTAGGGATGCTCCCAGCCAGAGCCGCTGGCAAAGAGGTGTAGGGACTGCAGATGTCACCCTTGGTTTGCTGTGACTTACAGGTGAGAGTTTCTCAGAGGCCAGCTCTTAAGCTGTTCGGGAAGGACCTCTGAACTTCCAAAAAGGTTGTCAAGGAGGAGGGAAGACAGATTCTTCCTTGTAAACCTCAGTTTGCATCTCCAAGGTACTTCTGCACTATTCCACAGGCTTGGAGATGTTGGTGAAAGCTGAGAGCAGTTTGAGCATTACTTAAACTGTGAACACAGGAGTCTCAAAAGCATGTGCTGAGCCTTTCGCTGGATACTGGCATATTTCTAGCAGTAGTAAATTTGGTTTACTGACATGCCCAGGTCATCATGAGTCTTCCAAGACACAAGATATATTATGCTAGATGACTCCAAGTGAGTGCAAAGTGACTTCACCCATGGCAGAGAATGGTGAATGGTGGCAGAGAGTTTACCAGAGCTCATGACAATAAAAGAAGTTGAAAAAATCTATCAAAGCGAGGAGGACCTGGCCTGAATATGGCAAAAGCACCCCAGATGAACATCAGAGGTCTAAAGGGGCCTCAGGATTCCTTCAGCTTTTTGAGGCTTAATGCTTTAGCCTGGCTTATTAATGTGACACAGAAATACATGTTACATTTTCTTGTGGCCTGAAATTTAATAGAAGCAGCAGATACTGAGCACCTGTGAAAATAGGGCAAAAAAAGTTTGCTGACTAAGTGTATCCTCTCAGCTGGTACCATTAGTTATCATTGCATCTGGTGGGGGAATTGCACCTATTCGTATGGTAAAAAGTGATGGATGTGAACACTGTGTAGTTGCTTTGCACTAAAAAAGCCCCAATAGTAATTATATTTTGCAATGCAGTTTTAAAGTCCGTGTTTGCAAAGTACTGTGCATACTTGATTTCCTTTCTAGTGAGCTGTGGCATTGTGAATAAATAGCAGTAACTGATAACCTGGCTCAAGCATTTTCTTGGGTAGCTGTCATCTTTCAAAAATACCTGATTCATGGGGTAATTTTCCTAAGGTTTTTTGAACCTACTTGGTGACTGAATAGTGTATGTTGAATTAACTAAGGGGGGAAAAAAAAACCTGCTCTTCGGCTTCGCTGCTTCTCTAAGGCAGAGGGCGCTACTTGAGGTGGTTCAGACAATTCCATGTGAACAGTCTGCTAAAATCGCCGCTTCTTTTAATCTCTTAAAATCCACCTCCAACTTGCTCTACTGCTGCTGTCTCTTCTTACAGGAGCTGTGCTGCCCATGCAAAGCTCTTGCCTTAACTACACTGTTCCCCTTTAGCCTGTACCTGATCCTGCGGCAAAGCCAGGAATTCTGCTGGTTCTTTGTCATTGCTACTTGAGCACAAGTGCTCTGCAAAAAGCTAGGGGCATGTTTTCTGTGGTTTACACGAGTGTTTAAGGTATTTCTTTTGACAATGCGCATATCATGTTAAATCAGTGATCCAGAGCACTTGTTTATACTGTTTAAAAGTAGGATAAATAAATAAAAATAATTTTAAATTCCTAGAAGGAAGTTTTTGAAAGCATAACTTTTAAAAAACTAGAAATACTTGAGGCTGCATATCAGGCTTCCTGTTCTTATATTGATTCAGATGAGATGTTTATGCAACTCTAAAGCTCTTCTACATTTTTAGTTGAGAATGGTGGAGATCCATACATTATGCTTTCACTGTCTGATTTTCTTTCTTTCTAGATATTGAGTATCACACTTTCAACATACGTTGTGAGCAGTACCCATGACAGTCTTAAGAATAAACAAGGATTGCCTGTATTGAATCAAGTTATTAGCTGGATGACTCTAGGTAAGGACATCTTCCTTCCTAAATTTGTGTGCTGATAGTTTGTAGAGTTTGGGGTTGGATGCAGAGCAGTGACAGTTCATTAACATGTTACTTTTGGACATATACCTTTATTTGACTTCTGATTGTTCTTAGATGTGTTCACTATTTTTATCCTGAGGTTTTTTGAGGAATGTGTTAGGTCTTCTAAAATAGTACTCCTACATAGGTGTATAATAAGATGCAAACAACTTTGATTTACACATAACTTTATCTTTTGTCTTGAATATTCTGAATATCTTGAAGACTCCCTTTAGGGATATAGTAGTACAAATTCCCACTTTTTGTGAGATCAGGTTCACCTGAGATGTTCTGCAAGCAATCCAGCTAAGCATAGAAAATTGAGGAAAAGTTGTTGCTGTATTAAATAGAAACTTAGTTGCAACTTATGGTGGAGAACCTTAGGGTATGGAAGTGCTTTCAGAGCTGCCTTGCAAAACATGTTTGAACTAATGATACTCATGTATGTTTGGTATCTGTTAGGACCTAATTATTAAAGGAAAAAAAATATAATTCTCTGGATTTTTCACCCCTCTGAAATTAAAATCTTGAGCAAATGTAATTATCACTGGGGTTATGAAATACAGTATAGCAATACGTTTCATATTTCAGCTATAAAATAATTTCTATAGGCCTCCTTTAGAAAATGTTAAGCATCATTTATCCCTGAGTGATCTGGAATGTGGGATTTGTTTAAGAGCTAAACATATCCTATGCAAAGTTTCATAGCGGCTCTTTGATAAAAGTCAAAACCAGGAATTTAAATGTAGCTTAACAGAAGAATTATGACTTTATCTAGTTGCTGGATGTCTTGTACATTCCTGTACAGGTGACATTGTTTTAACTTGAGCAGATCTTGTCACTTTTGGCAGTCCTGCTTCTGTTTGAGCAAATCAATTCAAGATTAATACAGCTGATTGTGATTGGCATGTGCGTGAGAGCAAGGCTGTCTTTGTAATGTAGTTTTCTTTGGGGCATTTTCCTTTCCATCATTCCTCTTAGCATGCTAAGCTAAGTGGGGAATCTCTATGTGGATGAATTCCTTGCCAGCTGTAAAGTCGATTAAATCAATGATGTCCTCCTTGGCTTACAGTAGCAGGAATTGAGGGTAAAGGTTATCTTTCTGTCCTGTGTAAGGATGAGAGAGAAACATTTTTCATGTAAGAGATGATTTGGGCAGTCAGACAGGTCTAGAGTTAGGAGGAGAAGGTACTAGAAATTCTCTTTGCTGTGGATGATGTTTTTATGACAAAAATAAAGGTAACAGTGAAGTAAACTGTATGTACCCAAAAAGTCTGCTTGCTGCCACAATAGTATTGAATATTTTAGCAAAGTCTTTTGGACTGGAAATAATAATTTGAAGTCAATATGATACACAAGGTGGGAGCTTTATGTGCTTGTTGAAGTTACTTTACATAATTAAATGCAGAACTAAGCAGTTAGAAAGCTAAGGCATTCAGCAACATAGCCTCAATGCTCCTGTTGGAGAGAAATGCCTTACCTCTGGCATAACCACAGCTAGCATCTGCCCTATCACTAGTGAGTGCCAGAAATGTGGCACCATAAAAATTAAGGTACTGTAGTTTTTTCCAAGGTTGGTGGCATTACAGGTGGTCAAATTTCTCTTCATCTTTTTGCTTAGTTGTGGAAGAATGACCCTATTGCTTACTCAACTCTCATTTTGTACCTCTCTATGTATTTCTGTCATCAGAAATAAACAATATTGATTCATCATAATACTGCCATGACTAATATCATGAGAGTAAGATAATGAAACTTCTGAAAGTTTCTAGTAAATTGTTCTCTGCTCCTAAGCTATTAATTCAGATTAATCTGAAACCTGCCTTGTTTAAAGTTTTAATTTAGGCTTAAATTTGTACTTTTAAGAAAGGCTGTTGTTTGGAGAACCAGGTAAATGAAATAGTGGTGGGTAGGCTCCTGCAGGCCTGTGTCAGCTGGCTTTGACTGTTATGCTGTATAGTTTGTGTGTATGGCTTGTGCCCTGTACATTAACCACAAACACAGCAGTAAAACCAGGAAGCATGAAGTTAATCCAGCTGGTTGCTATGTTGTTCAAAGTCATCTTTGTTAGCAGATATTTCTAAGTGAATTTATGTTACTTTTTAAAGTTGTCATCAGGGGAAATCTTGCCAAATTTTGAGGAATTTGGTGTCACAACTGTGTGCAGGGAACACATACAGCGATGTGTATAGGTCAGCCAGAAACCTGCAGGTCTTTGGGTGATTAATATCTGATATGTCACATCAGAGATGGAAGGAAAAGGCAAATTATCACCTACCAGCCACTCATCTGTTCTTATCTATGATTGCACTCAGAGTGATACTCATAGCATGTGTTGAGTGTCATTCACAGAGGCCAGTTGCCAGCTGAATTTATTTTCAGCTGCTTTGACTTGTGGTGAAGTCCCGGGAGTTCCTCCTTCAGCCAGGCTTTCTTTAGGTATGGAAGGCTACAAGTGATGCTGAAAGGCTGAAGCACCCTTGAGATGAAGTCACTTATTCTGTAATTGTAGCAGTGCCCCAGGCTGAAGGCCAGGAAATAAAATATACTGACCCACAGGTTTTAGAAATAACCTCATGTCTCTTTTGTTGATATGTTTACTGTACATACTTACGTATACTATGACAAGCAGAAGTGACCACTTTCCTTATGTTATGGTTTTATTTCTGTTCCTTAATGGAGTGATTATTAATTATGACTTGCTGTTGGTGGGATCTTTGAATACTGTGAGGGCACTATATCACAATGAAGAATTACACCAATGTTATTTGTTAGCACACCTTTTTATTAGCTCATCAATTTTTCATATTTAAACACCCAGACTTAAAGATTAAATCATGGCAATGCTTTTCCTCCTGCTTTTCATCCTTTTTACTGACTTCCAGTAGCCCATTTCCTCTCCTCCCATTTTTCATCACCTCTTGCAAACTGTTTCCCAACTAGAGCAGTCTCTTTAGGGGCAGCACAGGCTCAGTTGACCAGAGCTGACGGGGCAGTTGAGGAATGGGACCGCAGTAAGTAGCGACATGCATCCCTTGAGATCCCACACCTGCATTAGAGAAATGCATTCTAAGTTGAAGGCAAGAGACAATAATCATGACAGATAGGTTACCTGTATTTCTTTAAATATTCCTGGTTTGAACCTTTCAAACAGAGACCTTAAAAAGTTGATAGTTTCTGTATCTTTACTGTTACTATTTTCAGTTGCATGTCAAAATGTGGCAGGTTTCCTAATCTAATCAGAGCAGTAGCTTTGTTACTGCAGTCTTTAAGCTGCCAGAGGTCCTTGAGGCTGTGGTAAGTGGTTCTCAGAGTAGTATTAAACAGTCAAGTTTGACTGTTTCTGGGGTAGCGCTTCTGAATCTTGCTTACTAACATCAGTTCATAAGAAGTTACAAAGGCTGTGAGGTGGAAAGCCAGGGAATTAAAATAATAAGGAACTAAAATTGTTCTTAATAAACACTGAGCACTTCAAACATTTCGTTAGTAAAAGTCAATTCTGTAAATAGAAGGGCATATATGACCATTATTGAATTTCTGTACATAAGATGTTAAGATTTGAAAAATGTTATCTTGTTACTGATGGTGAGATGTTTTGCGTGTAGTGACTGATGGATTTCTTTATTGCAGTTTCTTCTTTGGTGTTGCCGTTACTGAGCTCCACATTTCTCTTTCAGCGACTGTTCAGCATATTACTCTCCCTGATGTCCACCTACCTTCTCCTCAGCACAGGGTAATTCTTATTCTATTTGATCTTGCATATCAGAAGTCTAGGGCTAAATGTGAGACTGCTGAATCTCATGAATGTTGCTGTTAAAGATGTAATGTGTGCTTCCAGCTCTAGTCTCTCCATTTGTCTCCCTGTTTAGTTTCCTAAATAAAGTTTCAGGGGAACTTCCATTTTCCTCCTTGTATTATAAACACTGTTTTGTTGACATTCCTTTCATCTAGACCAACCAGTGGCTGGAAGGGAATGTATTCAAGCATTCTTGGATGAAAATAAGAAATCTGTTTTAGTTTATATCTTTTGTTGTTTTGGCATGAGCTTTTCTGCTCAAAACCAGGAGGAAATAATGTCTCTCCCAGCTGCTCAGCACTGGTGTCTAGTTATGACTTAAACAACTTGTGACAGGAAGCAGGTAGCCCTCAAAAGTGGGCAAATTTTATTCAAAGAGATTTTCATGGAAGTAATTTTTTTTTCAAAGGGTTGCTACTCTCCATAAAGAGACTTCTTTTTGGATAAAAGACAACTCCTCAGAGCTTGTAAGTGAATAAACCACTGTACCAGCCAATCCTTTTTTTCCCAGACTCAGTAGCTCTTAAGAGCATAATTAACGGGGAGTGTAGCAACCATTCTTTCCGCTTTCCCTCCCACTTATTCTCTGGATTTAATTACAATAGAAAATTAAGTGGAATTAAATATCTTGCAGTAGACATTTTGCAATAGCTGCCTTTTATGGATACTCTCGTTTCAGAAGAAGCATCTTTTTTTTTTTTTAATCTCCTGCTTCCCCTTCCTTCTGCTTCCCTATTGAGATTTTTATCCTAATCTTACTCCTGTCCACACACACACTTACACTCAGCTTTCTTAGCCTGTCCTGGCTATTGAGTGTTGAACAAACAGCATGAATGTTCTTTCTGAGGCTGGTAAAAGCCTTCTTTGTATTTTGGTGCTGCAGTGGACCACTTAAACACTGACAGTTCTCCATTGTCCTCCTACAGTCTTCAAATAGACAAAAAAAATTTGTTGCAATTCTTTAAAAACCAACCAACCAACCAAAAACTGAAAAAAAACCCAAACCAAAACAGCCAATCACAGCAAAACAAGGCACTCATTGCCAAAAGTATCCAGTGTTTCCTTGATGCTCTGCTATACCATGTAATGATAACCTACTGCATTGCCCAGGTGTTTTACCACAAGGTGCTAAGCACAAAGCATGATCAGCATAAAATCCCTACTTCTCAAATGCTCTTTAAAATCAAGTTTTACTCAACTTATTACAGCAAGAATGGTAACAAATGGTTAGTAGTGATCAACAACAAGTTAACAAATAACAGCTGCTAAAGGCAATGCGTCTGATCATTACTACAAGGCAATAAGTATAGTAATTAAAAAAGGCACATCACCAATTGCCCTATTATCATCATCTAGATCTGAAGTTGCTGAGGGAGCCCTTTTCTTGCAGTGAGGATTTGGAGAATCTGTCCCAGCACTTAGGATTCCCACACAATGGGTCCACTGAGGCCTCTCAAAAATTGCCACGAGGCACTTTTATACCACTGAGTAAACAACTTGCGTCACCCCAAAAAGCAGAGTCTAGTCGCTGCTGCTTACCGCCTGCCACGTCTCACAGAGTGTGGCCAAGATCTCAGGAGATGAGAGGAGGAAGCAGTCAGATATCTCTTATCTTTAAGCTAAGGGGCCATAGAGATGAAACGTTCCTGCGCAGCGCCCCTCTTTCTCGCACAGCATACATGCTTGTGCTGACTGGTCAGCCAGCGTGTTAATAGTTTTCTTTTCTTGTCTTTTATACTTGAGAAGCTACAGTTAAGGTGGCACAACCCAATTCTGCAGATGATGCCAGCCATGAAACACTTTCTCACACAGCACAATTCTACTGATAATGAAACACTTTCTCACACTCTCTGCATCAGGAATAGCACAGCACGACTCTACTGATAATGGCAATGTGAAAAGTTACAGACTGAACATTACACACAGCAATACAAGTCATCCACGGGTCACCTATATCGTTTTAGTCCTGTCGATCAGGCCCTGTCACTTCATTTGGTCCTCTGGCCCATGGAGGATTCGTATCCTGAATAATTTATTCATTCACAATTTAAATGTGATGTAAAAATCATCTAATTGATCTAAATACAAACCATCCATTGGTTGCCTGTATAGTTTTAGGCCTGTTGATCAGGCCCTGTCACTTCAAAGGTAACTAGAGCACCTCTGTAGTTGCAGTTAAGTGGAAGTATTGAAGCCAGCCTGAAGAGCGTGGTTGCATACAACCAGTTGTCTCTGTCTCAGTTGAAGAAATTCAGTTTGTAGGCAAGCATAGATCATTATGAGGATTGTAGATACTTTGTTACTGACAACGCAGCCATTGTCATCTTCATTTTAAACTGCTTGTCATTCTGATAACTAAAACAGAAATGTCTATCCATAATTTTTTTTTTTTTGCCATTTGAAATGGCTTTGTAACTACACTAGTGGAGAAGCACAACAGAAGCTATACCAGAATTAACTTCTTATTTTTAGACAAATATGTGTGTGTCCAAGTTGGAAAAAAATAAAAAGGAAAAACTTTACAATCTTGTCAGTACTAATGTCACAGTCGGTGTCAGATTTTTAATTTTATCCTGGAAGGTAAAAAAAATGAGAGGCACAATGAAGTGCAACTGAGATGTAGAGGGCAGGGAGAAACTAGTATGATCCAATGACTATCTACACCCCTATGTTACCTGGAGGTTTTAATGTCTCACATATGTGCACTTATAGTTTATATTTGAGTGCTGTAGGAGCCAGAAATACTCCTCTGAGACTGGGTGTCTAGGTAGAACAACTTAGTGGCTTTGGGTAGAATGTGGTTTGATGCTATTATGATAATTTGTATATAGTAAAGAAAAGGACATTTCAGTGAAATTTAATGCTCCTTTTATTTTAGAGATGCCTCCTTCCTTGGAACTAGGCTGAGATCAGGGGAATGAGTTTGTGTGATTAGGTCCTAAAGAGACACAATCTCTAGTTGCGGTCTAGGTTGGACTGTAAATGTTCTGTTCCAAATAGCTCTCATTATGAAATTTTCCATTTTGCAGAAAATAGATGCCAAATGTGATTATTTTTTAAACTTTATTCCAGTTTTGTTCAAATTAACCATGACACAAAGGGCACTCATCCAATGTTGTGGCAGCCATCAAATGAGAAAAAGAGTGCAAAATATGACAAAGCTGAAACAGCCTCTGTTTCTCCTACTTTTACCTTTTAACTACTGTACAGCTTTAAACTTCAAGCAACCAGCTGTGAGGGGGGAGAAGGGAAAGAATGCCATTAAGTCTTTAGTACATCATTTACGTGAAGAAAAAGAAACATGTCAGTATTTGATGTTAAATAATCATTAGTAACTACACTTAATATGATTATTATGTTACTCTTCAGGTATGAAGCTCTGTTTCCACTGGTGTTGTCTGGTTTGATGTTTGTGTGGATAAATATGGAGCAAGAAGCACTGCAGCACTATGGTCTTTCACTCAAACCAAAGGTAACAGCTTCAGATAGCTATATCATGTTAATTATCAGCCTTTTTTTTTTTCCTTCTTTAGGAGATAATAAAGTTTCTGAGTGGTTTTAATGGAGCAACACTTTTAATTTCTTTAAGTTTGGGAAGGCAGTACCAGCTGTTTTATGAAATAGGTTTGTGACCTTGTAAAAGAAGATATTCCACATTAGAACGATTTGTAGGAATGAAGGAAATCGGCTTGACTTAGTGGTATTGTTCTGTAGGCTACAAAGCTCGATATATCAAGAGTAGTGCTAATTCAGCATAAGGTAGAGTGATTCTTTGGAGTAAGTACAATGTCAGTGTAGTTTTTTTTATTCTGCTGACAGAGTCGTGAGTGAGAAGCTGAAAAATAATTTGATTTCTGAAATGACCCATAAGAAATACCAGAAATCTTAGTTTGATTTTGTCCTTCCATTATTTCTTCAGGAGCAGAGTTTTATTTCTGATTAGACAGACAAGATCTGGAGATCTTGGAAATAGTACCTTCTCAAATTTGCCTGGAGAAGGAGTTTTGTAATGAAAGCACTTCTTTTACCTTAAACTGTAGTATATTGTCAGCAATTTTCCAAGCCCATGCTACTCACAATTCTACTTAGTTTTTAGATAAGGTCAAGTATTTAACAAACTGTGGCTATACTATTGGTGTGATTAGATCCGGAGTGCCTTTTTCAGAGTCATCTGACTGCTCGGGGCCAGGCAGGTATGTAGCACACTTCTGCGTCTCTCAAACGGGCCATCCTTGCTGCAGGTCCTGGAGAATCTGGGTGAGGATATGTGGGAGTGGTCAAAGTTAACTGTAAGAAAAGTGGCGGTACTTATTTTTCGTTGCTTTTGCACCTCATAATAATAAGCGGAGAAGTGCTGGGAGGTAAAATCTTAGCCAAAGCAGTCACCATGGTGGACCTGACACATACTGTGGTTTTGTGGTTCTCCTGCAAGGGAGACAGTTCTAGAACTTGAGAGAGAACAGGATTTACCAATTTAGGGCTGAATGTCAGAAGTGAAAACAGGAATTTCTTTTTATTTATGCTACATATAGTTACGTCATTTTGTGTGAGCATGTTTTCTAGCATCTTAAGTGATAAAGAAGATACATGAATGTAAAAATGTACACTTAACATGAGACCGTGATTGCAACTGGAGGTTTGTAGCACAGCACAGTTATGTGTGGGATGTACTTTTTCATCCACCCTAGAATCCACCCAGTCTTTTGTATCTTGTAACAAGGCATCTCTGGTGCTTGCCTGTCTGATCGTAGTCTTATATTCTGTTTGTTTTAAAATAAAATTCTATTAAAGCAGTATTCTACAGTGATGAACACTTTATTAATCAAATGCAAATGAAAAGAACATAGGTAAGCTGTAATTAAGTTTTTTGTTCTCGCTCCTCATATGTCATCTGTCTTCTGGTTTCAAGTGAAACGAATAATAAGGCTCTCGCCCCTGCTTCCTGTTTTTAGGTTAGAAATATCGTCTCTAGAATGCCTGTTAATATATGCCACAAAGTAAGTCCTGTGTTAGAGAATACAGCTCAGTTTTCTGATGATGTGAAATTATTTTTAATTAAAAAGTTGTCAGTGTTAAATGTCTATTAGTTGAATTTTTTTCTTTTCCCCAGTGAATAGGAGATAATTGACCTCTTAAACTCCTTGAAGACAGTTTCTCTTCAGGTCAAGTGAATTTGTGCTGAGAACTGAATGAAGGAGATGGAGAATATTTTAGTCTTCTCATTCACAACATAAGTCAACCAAGGATAATTGCGGTCTTTATCCCCATGCTCATGTGAGCAGTGGAAGTGTCTGTGTGTGTAGGAGGAATATTTATGATGAAAAAAGATGATGATAAATCTAAGGCATAAAAGTTCACTTTTATGGTAGATAATGGCAGAAGCTCCACTGTTCGTTTGATCATCTCCCTTGTACAATCTTTCTGGCAGATTCATTAAAGTATAATGAAAATATGGGAAAGGTTTGCAGTCCTCATCGTAATATACTCTAATAATGGCTTATAGGGAAGTAGGTTTATTTTTCATTCATTTCAGTAAAAATATGGTGGTTCTATCAAAGTACATCAGTTGATTTTCATTATTGATTTCTTCTGCTCTCTTTCCAGCTTGCTGTTTTCGACTTTGCCTATGCTACTGATATAACTCAGTTTCGACAGCTCCACCTAGATGATGTCCGCAGGTCTTTCTTCTTTGTATCCTTCTGCCAGTTGCTGCCTTCCAGGCAAAAGATGGGTTTGTTTCTGAAAGCCTCACAATCAAATTTTGTAGCTTGAAGCCCCTGAAAATGGAAGCTGGTAAAGATGATTTGACTCATGTAGCTCAAAAGACAGTGGTCTCGTACATTATGTTTTTTGATAATGTAGTAAAAGGTCAGTGAGAACTGCACTGTCTTGGAATCCAGCTCCTTGGCTGGTTGAGGTATTTTCCAAGGAGTCTTGATTTCAGTTTGCTTTTTGTTATGACGTTTTAGCTGAAGCAAACTCATTCAAGCTTCACAAGTCAATTGGAAAAGGTGACATTAAAGTTATTCTCATTTTCTCATTTTTAAAGTATTGCAGCATGTTAGGAAGAAAACGTTAGGGAACAGGCATTGGCCGTAGCCAGTCAGATGAGATAAGGTGAGAAGGAAAGTTTCTGCAGGCTGGTAAGTGAAACATGTTCCCAGAATCTGGCCTACGATCATTTGTATCACATGATTTCTGCTGTTAGAAATTATGTGGGCTTGGAAGAGAAGAAAAGTTTGATCACTAGTGTAGCAGTTATTTGGTATTACTTAGACTGAAACTACAGCTGTGGGGTCGTTATACTGTACAGACATGGTAACGTCATTTTTCTCTTCCGTTGTGGGACTGCAATTAACTGACAGGTATTTGGCAAGGGTAGTGAGTGTGCAAGTGGGACAGTAGTTATGAGCTAGTCTAGAATATATAGGTTTGTGGTACAGGTGGGTTATCATAGCTGGAGCAGGGAAGGAAGTTGTCTCAGTACTCATTCCTTCAAAACCAGGCTTTATAGTTTGTAGAATAACCAAATCTGAGAGGGTGGATCACAGTTGTAGAGTCCGTGCTGTTGGAATTTTGGACGATGGTTGGGAACCTACAGCAGAGGAAGCTTGACAGATACCTCATTAAGAAGGCAGTCCAGTGCCAAGGAGGGAGATGAAACAATTTGCTGAGTGTTGAAGGTTTGTGTTTGCTTTAGAGCATACCTGAAAAGCAGCTGAGACACCTTGCAGTAAATTTATCAGTTTCATCTGCTATTTTGCTATTTTAACAAAAAATAAACTAACTTTTAGTAAAGGTACTGCTCTCTGTGGGACGCTAAAACTTAGCCAAATAAAAATCTAACTGTCCAATTGTGGGGTTTTTTAAAGCTCCAGCATGGTACTACTTTAATCTCAGACTTGAATGTTACACTACTTTAATCTCATCTTAATCTAAAACACTTGAATTTATTTTGTTTAGTTCCTGAAAAAATATACAATTTGTAGGTTGTCTTTGCAGAGACCAGGTATGGTACACTCCTGCTCAAAAGGTAATGTGGCTTTTTAAATTTAGGTGCTGTTTAGTGTTTGGAAATAGTGGTATTGGAAGAGAACTTTTCTACTAGAGCAGCCACGTGGCAATTATGACCTGTGAGCTCTATATCTTAAGACTGTCTCAAGGTTCCTATGTAAGGTGCAAAACTCAGCATGTGCTGAGGGACCTTACAGTCTGATCTTTCAGAAGAAGATTCAGATTGCTTGTGCTGAGAATTTTCATTAGATCTGTGTGCTACTAATATATATAATTAATTTTTTTTGCTTCATTGCAAAAGAATTGTTGTTCTTTTAAGTTTTAACTGGCAGAATTGAGCTATGCTGTTAGACTGCCGTGTTACTAAACTTGAAATGATGTAATACTCTTGGGAAGCATAATTTCTTCAGTTATGCTGATCTAATCTTTCCAAAATATTGCATGCAGAATCCCTAGGATTCTGCTGAACACTTGGTAGCAATTTGTTTGTGCAGAGACTTAAATGGTCCAATGCAGGAGCTATAACAGGAGCAGAGGGACCAGAGGGAGCTTTGGCAACAGCAGCCATTTTCACTGACTAACCTTCTGCCTCATGCAAAAAAAGCAGTTAGAACCCATTCTTCAGCTGAGGAGATGTGAGCTATAATGGGCCCCAATGAGCTCAGGAGGTAGAAAAATATTTTTCATGGGCTCATATAGCAGCAAGTGATGTACCTAAATGAAAAGAGTAGTGTCTATAAAAAAACTTCCAGCTATACAGGTACTGCTAGAGTCGTCCTCCCTCGCTCAAGTAAGGCAAAAACTGGGAGTCTCGTTTTGCAGTGGATAGACTCAACATCATCTTTGGACAAATCCAGATCTTCCCTGTGGGAGGGATAGCATAGGCACCTTTAGTCGTATTTTGTAACCAGCGGTTTCTTCCGCAGTCAATTCCTCTATAAAGCCATCTCTTTTTGGTGTGCAGTACGCGTACATACATCATTACTTTCTGCACAAGTATGTGTGTTTGAATGCACAGCAAGGTTTGTGGTCCAGGGATTTTCTTGTCTTCTTAGGTAGGGACCCAGGAAAAACAAGCTGCAGCTTTCTGGCAGGCAGGGGCCAAAAGGTAGGCTCTAAAATCGTACCCAGGCAGTCCCTGCATTATAAAATTGGAATAGTTGTGTGTGAAATCTTGGGTCGAGCTAGACAATACTTTGCATTTTTTAATGCAGTGTGAAGCTGTAATAGTGTGTCAGCTTCTTGTAGTTTCATGATAGGATTTTGAAAGTAAATTGGAATGAAGGGGAGGAAATGCTGGTTTTGTTTTACTGCAGTTGTTTCTGTGGTGTATTTTCCTTAAATGCATCTAGGTTTTCTTCATAGTGACAGCATTTTTTGGCACTGGAAACATAGCTTCTGTTAACAGGTAAATTTTATTCATTGATTTCAGACACAGTAGGGTACAAAAAATTCTTCCTACAATTGGCATAATATAAGTTTGGTTAGCAAAATCAGGGCAACAGAGTTAGAGCAATAGTCAGTAGAATAATGGTAACAATTTTTCATTCCTGCTCTCTGTTAACATGTTCCCTCAGTGCCTGAACTTGTTGGGTTTAAGGTTGTCTCAATTTCCATTAAAACTTATTTGCAGGGTGAGCCGAGAGAGCTCAGCTGCTCACTAACAGCATGGCACCTTGAAAGACGTGAACAGAGAGAAGCTGTAGAGAAAGAAAAGTGAGGTAGATAGTCCTTGCGAATTTAATACCTGAGCAAGAGAAGAGAGAAGCCTCGTTTAAAAATGTATATATGCACAGTGTGTTATGAGAGTGAGTAAAAGGTATTTTTAATGGAAAATGCCATTTCAAGGATACATTGTAATGTCTTTCTCATGTTGCTCTAGTTTTGATCCTGCTTCTGTCTATTGTTTCTTGACTGTGTTCAGTCCTTTCATGATGGGAGGCTTGCTTCTGCTGAAGGTTAGTAATCTTACCTTCATGAAATCTCCTCAAAGAAGTGTTTAATAAATAACATATTACACACAGGGTTGTTACTTTATGATTTACAAAAACATACATATGCATTCAAACTTCTTAAGACTTCTTAACCGTGTGTGAAGCTTTCAGCCTTTTGTAGTGTTTCAAGAGGGCATATGATTCTAATTCCCAAAAGAGAGAAGCTAAAGTGCATGGAAGTATAATTTAACTGTATTGGATCAGTTTATTGTATTAAAATTAAAATTTTAACTGTTGAAAATTATTTTTAAAATAATAAGCTTTTCCTATAGCATCATATCTACAGGAACATTGATGATATATGTATATCATTAGCATTATCTGTCTACATTACACTAAGCACAGGCTTTGAATGCTCTACTGATTAGGTTGTCATTTTACAATTAATATTATTTTCATATTTTTTTAATAATCTATCAAAGATTGAATTGCACTCCTTATTTGCAGGCAAGGTGTGGGAGCTCTCTTCTGATATTTGAGTGCAGGATCTGGCAGAGGTAAAGAGGCAAACAGGGAGACATGGCATTTATGTATTATTGCTAAATTAAACAGTATTTTCTCCCTCTGCCATTCTGTTTCCTCTGTCACAGAGAAAGCAGACTTAAGTTACAGGTATACTGCATGTTATACTGCAGGACATAAGTCAATAATGCAAACCTTCTGGATACACAGAACAGGTTTTAGCCTGGAAGATATGCAATGCATTCATACTACTGACTTAAGGATTAAAAGTCAACATGGTAAAGAGCAAAAGGCAACATTCATGCTTCTAACTTGTTTATTTGTTTTGTTCTTAATTTACTGAACTGTTTACGTTTGCTTGACTTGGCTTTAAAGGAGCAGTGTGATACTCGCATTACTGAATACATTCTATATTCAGATTTTTTTGTGGTTGAGATAAGTTTGTCCTGTTACACTTCGAGCTTGGCAGCCTGTCGTGTGAGATATTGGATCTGAATAGTTCTGTCTTCTAGTGTTATCGAAGTATTTATCACTAGTGCTAAAATGGAGTAATGAAGTCAGGATCACTAATGTGTTTTAATTATAGTTTTCCATATTGCCTCATGGCTTATTTCACTGCAGTTCAGCTATGACCATGGAAGAGGATTTCTATTCCATTATTAAACGTGCTTCCTGCAAAATGAGTTTCTATCTTTTCTTGTCAATATTTCATTTTTTTATCGTACACATTCTGTGATAATTTCAAAAGCATAAAAATGTCTCCACAACCTGCCAGATTTGTTTGGTGAATATGAATATAAATCAAAATGTAGTTTGTGTTTTAAACAGATTGTAATCCCGTTTGTTCTGGTATCATGTGCTTTTGAAGCTGTTCAAGTCACAACACAACTGTCTTCTAAGAGGTACAGTAAGTGCTAGATTTCTGTATTAGTAGGGGTTCAAATCCATTTTGCAACAATTCAGAATTGTCAAATCCCATTCTATGCAAAAAATTTATCAGCCAATATATCACATTGTTGCTTTTCTTTGTTATTATGGTTTGGGTTTTTTGTTTAGTGATTTTGCAAGCTCAGGAATTCTTTTCTTAGTGATAAATGAGTATAAATGGAAGTGCTGGACCTGTCTGAAACAATCAGATACTTAATATTCTTTGTTGACAATATGCAAAAGGAGCAATTTTTTCCGCGTAGTGTAGAAAAATAGGCATAATTCAAAGTCTGAGTTTTGTTTTATATTGCATCTCTGCCTCTAGTACAGTATTTTTAAAATAACCCAATTACAATGTAATCAATTTCCAGCTTTGTAGCACTGACCTCGCCAGAAATAGCCTTTAAAAAAAAAAAAAAAAGAAATGTTGGATGCCCTTCTATTGCTGTTCAGTCCTTCCAGGTGTATTCAGTATTGCATGTTTTTGCAGTAGGACTGGATCGCTGCCAGTCTTTTCCCATCTCTAAAGACTGCTGTGTCTGGATTTGAAGTACCTTCACACATTTCACTGTCACAAGATTTTTAATCTTTTTGTAACTGTTAGCCCTCCCTATCGCTTTCAATGGACCAAGTGCACGACTGAGTCCTTTGCTCCTCGTGTGAGATTATGGGTGGTTCTGAGACAGGGGAGGTCCCTGTCAGCCACGTGGTTTTGTGTTTGTCACGGTGGGATACTGTGTGGGGTTGACCAAAAGTCTTGCTGTCAGTGGCAAGGGGACCACAGGGACTCTGTCCTGTGCATTGCTCAGCTGAGCCAGAGAAAGGTATACTTGCTCAGTACAATGCCCTCTGCCTCTATGTTTGTTTTTATCCTGCCTGTGTCCTGACTGTTGTTTTCTTATACAACACCACCAGAACTAATGAGAGACAGGGCAACCTGAAGTCTGACTTCTTATTGAAGGGGCGGCACAAGGCTCATCATCCCTTTTACCTTCTCTGCCTTAGCTGTGTGTGTGGTGTAATTGGGCAGTCCCTGAACCACCCAGGAAGGATGCTTGTTCTGCTCACTGAGGTTCATACAAGAGCAGGGCTGTGTTGAGGCATTGGGGTTGCTCAGAAGATCAGCTAGCAATTTCCATTTCTAGGGCTCAAACATCATAAAGGTCAGCATTTCCTAACTTGTGAACCCTTGCCTCGGCAGCACCAGTGATATGGCAGGCTTTTATGGAATGTGCCTATGTGTGTGAGAGGGGAAACGATATCGACTTGTTAAACCAGAGGGCACGAGTACATCTGTGCTGCTTATGAGGCTGTGGTTATAACTGGGGCTGGTATTCATGCCAGCTTCATTTAGCTGTGCTCAGGTAACGATAGCAATGATAGTGTCACAACATCAGCCTTAGGAACAAGGCAGAAACCATAAGGCAGGTGCAGGATCCCTGGAGTGGTTATGCTTTGCTTGTCAGAGCATCCTGGAGTGTGTGCTGCACTCTGTATTGCTCTAGATGCAATCTAGATGCCCCTGCTAGATGAATTAAGCTATCACAGGGGACAGTCTTGTCTTTGCTGTGTATAAATGTGCCCTGAAATTAGCGTTGTCCTTCTGTTGCGAAAGGCTTCCTGCGGTTCAAAAGGGCAAAAAGTAGTTTTTTGTGATTTGGACAATTTGCTTTCAAACTTCCTGTTTAGAAATATTTATATTATTTTTTGCTGTTCATGGGGAATGTTCTGTCAGAATATGATCTTGCAGCTTGCCTGTGAAAACAGCCCTCTAGCTGAGTGTCTTCTAGGCACTGTGTTATTACAGTGTCCTATCTGAGTCATAGGTAAGTGAAGAGAAGCCTTTCAGTGCATCTAAATAGACTGAGGTTTGTTGCATCCTTTTTTGTTAATGAAATACAGCTGACGAAGGCAATATCAGAGACTTCCTCATCAGGACTCGTTGGTATGGGTGGCCCCCCAATACACACTTGTGCAACACTGCAGCAGGGTGTTTTCCAAAATAAATCTTTGTAGATTTGTGACAGCAGTGCTGATAAATTAACTATATTCTAGTTAAAGACTTTTCTGTTAATGGGTCAGTTGTTTGCAACATTGCTTCAGTGTCATTAACTTAGAAACTAGTTTTAACCAGTTATAGCAATTGCTTTCGTGTAATTTAGGATTTACATAGTTTAATGAAAAGAAGATTAGGTTAATGGAGGGAGAAAATAGCTCTGCGTGCTCTCTTTTGGTTCCTTTTACTAGCTGCAGCCTAGTTTCCAGAAGTAACCTGCGCTGCCTGACAGATGCCCGTGGGTTTGGGAACACACCATGAAAATGCTGGGTGTTCCCAGCGCTGCTTATGGGCACCCAGAGATCTGGAAGTGGGGCAAACACCTCCCTTAGCAGCCTCCTGCCCAGCAGGGTGATTGTCAGTGTAGGGCTGATTGGCTTAGGGGTCTGACTGCCTATACCAAACAGGTTTGCTCACTCTTGAGTCCATCTTGACGTGTCTAAATCTACTTTATTTGGCCTAATCAGCACATGAGATCCCTGCATCAGGAATGGGCTGGTGCTCTTTGTAAAATGCTCTTGTTCTATGGTAAATGATTTGTGTTAGGTTTCTCTGTCAATAAATCACAACTCTGTTAATGTGAAATGTCTTTTTCAAGCAGAGTGGGATTACGAATGCTAGATGTTCCAGCCATATATTTTAACTGTTCTCTAATAAACTGAAATATATCTGAGTGATTGAAACACAAGTGCAAGAAATTGTATCTTCTTTTAATTTCTTTATGGGGGTTTTAATAGGCTTTGTAACATCTGTGGCCATGAATAAAGTTTGATAGCCTGGTTCTTTTTTTCCCTCTGCAGCCTTTTCTTCATTGTTCTTGTGATTTCAGACATTATGGCTTTGGTAAGTTGTTGCACATACTCTTCAAATAAGATCAAGAAGCAGGGGGTTCTCCTAATTCCATCTAGAGAGATCTGAATTTGCTTCAAACTTCAAAGTTTTTGTAACTAGGGCAGTGAATTGGATTGAAATCCTAGCATAAATTAGAGATAAAATTCCTCTAGTCTCTGCTCTTTGAATGTCATGTAATTAATGCTTCTGAAGAAGCAATATTCTCATAATAATAAGAGACAAAAATGAAGTAATAAGTTATCATTCAGAGTTTTTCATGTGCTTTTACAATCAAATTCTTAGGGAGAATTAAAATAAGAATATCAATTTTAGCTGTGGAGTTAATTTTTCAGTAATTTTGAACCTTTACTCTTCCCCACCTTTCCCTAATAAAGAAAGGAAAAGAAAAAATGTGTTACCCACCAGCTCTGTTAGAGTTATCAGAATCCAGGAGATCAGCAACATGTGAAAAGGCACTTTGTGGTCTTTGTAATAAACTATAATGGAATGATGTCTTCTGAAAGCTTGCGTCCAGAAACCAAGCTAGCTAAAATAACCCAAACCTGAACTATACCACAACATAAATTTTACAGATTTAAAGTACTTATTCGTTGCCCTTTCAAACTTTCTTTAACCCAGCAAGCAGTGCTTCTGGATGTCACAAGGTAAACAGAAACCTTTTCAAAGCAGTAGGTAGAGCTGGTGCTCTCACATTGTACATAGTGGGCTTAGTTTCATTCCTTTAGAATAAACATTCCTGATGTGATTTCCTTGTGCAGTGGGATCTGTGGATCTCACCTGGTAGGAAAAACAGTGAGTAAAAAAAATTACTAATTTGTCTGTAGAGTGAGAAATGGAGAAGGTATAGTTTTATGTAGTTTCATATAAATCTGTGTGACCAATCAAGTGGAAAAGGGTTTAAATACTAGTGAACCACACTCATAGCATTTCACTAATAAAATCAACTAGACCAAATGAAGAGGGCAGGCATGCACTGGTGTGTACTGACCCCCAGTATGTCCAGGTCTTATATATCTCATGTATACTCCTGTTTTGGTTTAACTATTTCAAAACAATATGTACTTGGTGTACAAAACAAAATATTACCCAAGAGGTTTGATATGCAGGAGTTCTGTGTATATGCAGAAATGAGAAAGTTGGCAGGAAAAAAAAAGAGATAAGTGGTATTTGGTTTTGAATCACTGTGGCCACCAGCTAGAATTTGAAGGATTCACTAACAGAGAAGTCCTGTCTTCTCCCATTATTCCCATTTTACAGATGGGGAACTGCCAGAGTGCACCAAGAAATTTGTGGCAGAATTCCATGAAAATAATATGCAGCCTTCTCTTTGGCACTAGGTATTATTTGGCATGCCACTATTTCGAGCAATAAGGTGGCTTTTCTTATTGAAAAAGTACTTTGCTGGTAATCATTTTCTTGCAAGCTCAACTTTACAGATCTTAGTCCATCTTTAGCTATTTGTGTTTGATACCATCTTAAACCTATTTCTGGCTCCTAGACCATTCTTCAGTTGGTACAAATGAATGTTCCTGGAGGGGTCTTGCCCTTGTTCTACTTGTAGAATTAGAAACTTGGAGTAAACAGCCTGTAAATGTGGGATTTAGTTTTGTGCTTCAGTTGTGGAATGTTGATGTACTAATCAAAGTTGGTTTATTTCCTAGCATTTTTTCTTCTTGGTTAAAGATTATGGAAGCTGGCTGGATATTGGAACAAGGTACAGTATTTATTTCCCTTCATTGCATTTTTAAAAGGCTCATAGGTTAATATTGTTGTGTATCTGCTCAGAATTCTTGTATTTTTTTCTAATTACTCTCCTTAATCAACTGCTTCAGTGGTGTTCCCCATACTTAAAACTCATGGGCGTGCATGTCTGCACACATGTATATGTGTACATATATCCCAAGCTAAAACTTGTGTATTAAAATCTGTTCCAGAGCAACTTGGAGTAATTAATGAATCTAGCATGCCAAGAAATATAGTTACTAGCATTTGTTTTATTTCTGAAGAGCAGTAATTACACAAAAAATAACTTAATTACCGTTTTGATTTTTAATTAGTTGTAATCACTGTTAAAATAACAACTTATCAAAATTGTTAATTGTCTTGAATCTAGGTATACCTCCATATAGAGTCCCCTGTGAATTAATGAGCTTTGTGCAAATATGTTGGTGGCTACCAAGACTCATGTGTCCTCCCTCCCCCTAGCTGTGTAAGGGTAAATCTGTGGCATTTAAACATAGGAATCACTGCTAAAATGAGAGAATTTGGTTTGCATTGAGTAGTACTAGCGTCCATAGTATACATCATGGGGTAGGTTTTCAGCTGAGCAGTCTTACTTGTAAATAGTCTGGAAATAACAAATACAAGGAATACCCATTTGAAATTTACCTTTCCTGTGTTGTAGAAATAGATAATATGCTGTCATATAAGTTTAGTAGGGAATGTGTTGTTAATAATCCAGCCAATCTGGTCACTTGACATTGCTATTTAAACAAGTTGAATAGTGACCTGTTGCTAATATTCTGTTTAGTTTATATTTACTCTGTGCTTTGCTTAGCCCCAGAGTTCCTTCCAGCTCATGCTTGTGGGTACACACACGTACACATGTATACTACCTGTTTTCTTTGGAGGTTAAAGTTCCTGCTTGTAGCTACCTTTTGAAGTCTTATAGTAAATCAGGTGGCTTCATCCTTTGGTTTGAATTACTATGCAGATTAATGAGGATATAAAAGACCTCAGAAAAGCTCTAATCTGCTGGGCAAGAAGCTTTCTAATGGAGAATTAGCAAGCAAAAGTGTAAGTTGTTGCAAGAACCCAAAAACTTCCTCTCTGATACATGGTCTTCATAGCATAGAGATTTACAATGGTGATAGATTGTTGGATCCATTTCGGCTGAAAGCTTGCTTTTTCCTTATGAGTTATGGAGAGCTCATTATGCACATCTGTAATTCTGCCTCTGTCTGTGTGTGTGTGTTGAGCACTGAAAAAAGCACTGAAAAAATCCCTTCACAAAAGTAATGTTATTAATTTTTAACATGGTAATGCATAATGCCCAGGCAGCCTTTAATTTGTCATTACTTCACTTTTGAGTGCTTGACTGCTACCTACGTTATTTTATTGTAGTCTCTTTATATAATTTTTTAGGTCATGGTTTAACCCGAGCTGGCAACCAAGGATCTTCTTGCTCACCTTCCTCCTCCCCTACCCCATGGAATGGGGAAGAGAATGATAAAAAGTAAAACTCATGGGTTGAGATAAAGACAGTTTAATAGGACAGTAAAGACAGTGAGAAGAATAATAATAATAGAATATACGAAACAAGTGATGCTTGATACAGTTGCTCACCACCCAATGACCAACGCCCATCCCGTCCCCGAGCAGTGCTCACGCACACACCCCAACCAACTCCCCAGTTTATATACTGAGCATGATGTCATTTAGTATGGAAATCCCTTTGGCCAGCTTGGGTCAGCTGTCTTGGCTGTTCTTCCTCCCAGATTCTTGTGTACCTCCTTGCTGGCAAAGCACTGTAAGCTGAAAAGTCCTTGACTTAGTAAAAACACTGTTTAGCGACACCTCAAACAGCAGTGTGTAATCAACATGATTATCATACTAAATCCAAAACACAGCACTGTACCAGCTACTAGGAAGAAAATTAACTCCATCCCAGCTGAAACCAGGACAGTGTGTACATGCACGTAAGATAAAAAATTACTAGGTTGCATAAGAGAAGAGGTGAAACCATAGGGCACAGACCTGAAGTGTTCCTTCTTTTACCTGGCATGAGCAAAATTTTGGCATGCAAACCTTCTCCTCTAAGCAAATTCTTTATGTGTGATTCTCAAGCTTGGCAAAATTAGCTGGCAACAGCAGATTTTTTTTCTTTTTTTGCTTATTCCTGGAAGGGAAGATGAGCTTCATGGGGTTTTGGGCAATTCCCAAAACCAGTAGGAGAGAGAAACTCACATGGCTCTTTCCTGTCCTCCTGTTACAACTGCAGTGACAGATCTGTGGCATTCCCTTTGCAGTGTTGTCTGTTGTTGCTTTGACAGTAAGGTCTGAAAATATCCCATCTCAGTTGACATTTGAGGTGTTGCTAAAATTTTCCTGAGAAGGCTGAGTCAGTTAAGGAAATGACTGGGTTAATTTTTTTTTTCCAAACTGTATCTCAACAAAACCTATGTAGGACTTAATGGAACAAAGAACAGGAGCATGCTTAGGGACAGCTGCTCTCAGCTTTTTTCCTTCCTGTCTCTTTTTCTTCTGTGGCACTGATAGGAATTATGTGTGTGCACATACAATTGTTCGGGTTTGTTTTATATTGCTAGTTACCACATCATTGAAACCACAAGTAGAAAAGCAGCAAATTAATTACAATGTGAAGATTCATTCATCCAGAGTTTGCGTCCAGTGGTATATGTGCCACCCTTGCAAAACTTCTGATGTGTATTTCTTTCCTTACTCATTCTTTCTTGTGGTGATAGCTTTCTATGGATTTTCTAACTAACGCGCTTCAAATCTCTGTCTTACTAAGAATGTACAAGTTCAGTGGGAAACCCTCATCGGGCAATACTTGGAGTTTCCAATACCAGTCCTCAGCAGTTTCATGTGTAAGAGCTGATTTTAAATCCTTTGTGATAAAAAGATGACCTCCACTGCTTTTTTGTGGTGGTGTTTTGCTTCCTAGTGGATTTTTCTCATTGTTTGGAAGTAAGGTTCATGTACTGAACTATTTCCTGGGTTTTTTTACATTTCACCCCTAACTCCTGACTTTCACATCTCTTTTTACCATGCCTTAACTGCATTACATGTGACTTTATCATGCCTCATATGTGCCTTAACAATGTAATGTCTTTATTCTCCTGGTTGAATTCACCATGCCATTTAAGTATTGTTTTTAAATGTGAAGAGATTTCTACTTTTCCCACTCTTCCAGATTATGCATGAAATGCTTAGCAATAACAGATCCAACATAATCCTGTATTACCACGTTCAGCAAATTATCAATGCACCATTGGTTCCGTCCTCTCACTAAATTATCAATTACCATAAATATTTCTGGCTTCTTAGAAAGTTTATGAGGCCCTTGGCTTAATAGTCATGCTGAAATGAATGTGAACTTTTTTTTGCAGAGAGTGCTTTTTGTGGTTTTGGTATAATAATGGGATAATAATCTTGCAGTGAATGCAGAACTCATAGCAGTGGCTTATGCAAGCTTCTGAGGTCTGCTAACCTTACCCTTTACCTGTATATCTTGAACTCACCCTGAATTGCATCATATGCTGTAGAAGAATACACCATTACATTTCATAAAAATAGTGATATGGTTTTCCTAGTATTTTTGATATATCAGTGTCTCGTATGTGATCATGAGAAGTTTTTGTTGACAGATTCTTTCATTTTTCAATTCAGACAAATGGAATAGCTAGCTTTTTGAGTTCTTTGTCAGTAAAATAATATCTCTATGGCTTAAAAAGTCTGTTTATCTGTCTTTATCTATAGATCTCTATAGATAGAGAGATATAGCCTTTAACACCTACTACATCTACACAGTATATGCAATTTGTAAATAGCGGTATATTCAGATAGTCAAGATAAACCCTAAAGGTTCTTTATATGACAATACTATGTAGTTTTATACAGACACTGTTCTACTCCCTCCCTCTTTTTATAACAAAACTGGAAGATAAGAGAAAGATACAGTCTTAACTGTTCTGCTATTTCAAAGTTCAGGGGACATAGATAAAGCACAGGAGACTGTTCTTTAGGTTTTAGGATAACAGAATTGGTTTCATGTTTGGGATGCTGGGATTTCTAGGTTTCACTATTAAAAAAATGTCATATAAGTAGGAGGAGAGCTATGTTTATCAGCAATTTTTAAAACAGAACCTAGAAGTGATATGATTTGTGATTTCTTTTGTGGGAAACAGAGGAGTGAGTGTGGGATCCTGGCTAGAAATGCTGTAGACTTGAAGTCCAGAACCTAAATCTGGGATCTCAATGTGTACCTAGGAATAATCCCACCATTCAAAGTAGCATGTTGTGTAGAAATAAGGTCCTCAGGCTCTTCTGAAGAGTGCTTTTCCAAGCCCTTGCACTTCAAGTTGTTTTTATTTTACTTGTTTTGCTTCTATTTTTTTTAATTGCTATGGTAACTTACTCCATCATCCTGTCTTCCCAACTTCTAATCAGATCTGCCATCTTAGGAATTAGCCTGTCTTGGTAGAAAGCCACATTTTGGAGCAAGATTGATTCCCCTTCCCTCCCTCATTTTTTGCAGATCTTTGGTTGTTCTTCTTTCTGCTTAGTACTTCTCACTGAGGTACACTGACACAAAGCCAGGACATGGTAGTATCTCGTATGTTCTCCTTTTGGTTCCTTGCTATTGAGAAAGGTGTCCTCCTCTCTGATACAAAATTTTCCAAGCACCAGCTTTGCCTGTGGACCTTGATCCACACACAGGGCACTCAGCTTTTCATTGAACAGTTCTGCCTTACCTTAGATCATCTGTGATCCCCTGCACCAGCTACCTCTTCTCTATAATTACCTGTCCCTGCCCATCTCATCTTTAAAAGCATTGCTCCACTGCACCCCACTAGGCTATTTTCTTGTACCTGTTTAGTGTCTCTTCTTCCTCCACATGAATCTAACTTGCCTGGAACCTAGAACCTTGCTCCTTTTTCTTACCAGCTCAGATCTGACTTCTGATGAAGGAAGCTTGTTTTGAGAGTTATCCTCTTCACTGTAACTACAGATCCAGCCAAGGGAGCAGTTCTGTTTTGTATATGATCAAGATTTTGCCACCGCTGTTGTGGTGTGTACCTGTAAGAGTCTGTTTGTTTAATCACAGCATTACCCCAGCCTGAGAACTAATTTACCAAGCAGAGCTGCCTGCAGGCACTGCAGTACCAGTTGCTGATAGCCCCAGAGATTCTGGCTGTTTGTAATTATGTGACAAATAGACTGAAATTGTTTTTAATTGTGCTCTATGGCATGATGTATGTATATATTTCTTTACCCTGAACATCTGATATTTTAATAAAGGAGCGTAACTATTCAGCCTTTTGCAACATAACAAGGGAGAAGCGTGCCCAGCACCCTCTTTTTACAAAAGTGCAGACAACCCAGTCCCTCGACTGACAGGTAGCTAAGCAGAGTTTCTGGAAACGTCTTTCCTTTGAGAAAGCCCCTCTCTATGCCTCCCAAAATGAGTGATTAGCACCCACATCTGAAAAACCTCCTTTTGGGGCAGACAGGAACTCAGATGAGTGCCTGTCTAAGGACATACTGATGGCAGCAAGTTGCTGATCCTCTGGTAGCAATTTCAGACTGTTTCATTTGGCAGGGTCTTCATTTGGCTTCTAATTTTCAGATTTCTCATTCAAGCTTTCTTTGAAAGCTAGAGGAAAGTGATGTTTCTGCTTACATGAAAAGCACAGTTGTATTGTCAGGTGAGAAGGAAATTTGAGGTGTTACCAGTAATGCATGGGATGTTAACCCATCTAGCTATCTATCAGGGTGGCTGTTCCCCTAAGAGCCACGCAAACTTCTGTACCTGTAGTGCTTGTAGGGACCCCGAGGGCATGTTGCGCCATGAAGATAACTGCAAGGAGGGTTGGACTTTCAGTTGGCAACATATCATTTCCCGTGGAGAACTGAAACTAAGCCTGTAACACACCCGGGTGGACTTCCAAGGGCAGCTTTTGAGGGACTTGTGTTATCTTTGTTATTGTAAATGATAACTTCGCAGTGCACTGCGAAGTCCGAAGTGCACTGACCAGGTGAAAGTATGCTTTGTGCCTGACTTCACGCTCTTGCTGTGTTGTCTTGCACGTTCCCCACAGAAACAGAGCAGCAATATGACTCTCCTAGGCATGCTGTTCTGCTTAGCTAAAGCTGGAGGCAGGAGACCCCTGTAGGGAAGGCACGTAGGAATGATGGCTCCTGTTTGATATTTTTAACCTTCAATTGTTCACATTACTGAATATTTTCAGTTGCACTGTGTATAGCTCGGAGTTTCGAGATGCAAGCTGCAGGCTGTTGGGGTGGGTTACGCTGGTTGAGGTCTGAGCCCATTTGTGCAGGTGGATTTTTGCAACTGATTTCTCAAAACTATGTATTTTGAGCAACGTATTTGTGAAAAGGTTTAGTCAGACTCAACTGAAATAGAAATATCTTGTAGCATAAGTTAAGTCCCTTTCAGTGTTCTCCATGCGTTATGGTCATACCCCTACTTCTTTGGTTGCTGGTATCCTAGCTGTGGAAGAGCTGGTGCTTCTCCACAGAGCTGAATTGTACTAGGCTAGTGCCGGGTTGTCACAGTCTTGGGGTCAAGAGTATTGGTAGTATTGACATTATGAACTTTGCTGCTCTTCTGTGGCTAAACTCTCAAACTGAGTGAGTCCTCTGACAGAAATTCCAGGTCAGTAAACTGGCAAGTGCTCTTTTGCAGTCCTTTTTTTTGTGACTAAACTCAGACTTTAAGTTACCCTACTCATCCTAAAGATCCATCTGCTTTGAAATAGTGAAGATGGGTGCATCAGGAGATGGGTACTTCTCATGTCGGAACACCAGGATCTTCAGTAGTCCCAGGAAAAAAAACAAGCAGCTATACTGTGTCCCTGATGGACACCGGTACTACAGTTTCCACCTGCGACTCTAGCCTGAAATGCCACTGGATCTGGAAAAAAATCTAAATTCTTAATGGCTAGTGGTGTACATTAATAGCAGCTTGATATCCAGACATTGAACACTGGATGCTAAATTTCCTAGGTCAAATTTCAGTTTGACCCTAAATAGCCCATCTGTAACAGTGAACTTTAGGTACCACAGTTTGAGCAATTGGAGAATAAGATCTCTGCTTGTTATCCTTTTAATTGTTAGTGATTTAAGGACTTCATAACCTAGAAACTGCATCTTCATGTTGTCTTTATTACCCACTCTTGAACTCATTTGTTTGATCTCTTTGAAACCTTGTGTTACACAGCAGAGAATTCTGCAATTTTTAGAAGCGTTGAGTGAAAAAGTAGTGGGTGTTTTTTCTTAAAGCTGCTCATCACTGGAATAGTGTTTTATGTAGAAGGCTGCACTTCAGCTGACATAAATATCTGAGTTGTCTTACTACCAAGGAATGTCTACCTGATGGCAAGTTCTCCCTAGTTTCTGCATTACCAATTCACAGCAAATGAAGGTTTTGCAACGGTTCCAGTCACATACGTTGAATTACCTACTTGAGTGGAAAATACACCCAGTACCTCTTATTCACTTGGTATACAATCAGTTGTGATTTCTATTGTCCTCATCATTCCTCATCACAGACTGTTTTTTACATTACAGTGGTGCTATACTAGTTGCCTTCCAGGAGCAGCTTATATAAATGATATACTGAGCCAATAATTAGGCCTAGTTCAAAGGGGAAAAAATATTCAGAGGATTGTTGTGTCAGGATTTTTTTTTACTCTGCAAATTTGCACTTTTTTTCTCACTTCTTTTGTCTGTTTCCTCCTTGCAGCATTAGCCACTATCTGCTGGTGATGTCGTTGACCATATTTATGATGTTGATGAATGGACTGGCCCAGCTGCTAACTACGAAAAGACTTGAACTTCCCAAAAGGACTAAGCACCATTCCTCATGATAGAGTGATAAATCTTCCTGCCTTGTTCCCATCCTCAGGCTTCCTCTGAACCAGCCTCCACCTCTGGAATGTAAATATAAGTCAACACACTAGAGTGCCAAAATCCCATCCAGGGATCAGAGTGCTCTGCTGATACAGGTTAAATGCTGTCCTGTGACTGAAATTTGTATTTGGAGGTTGCCATTTAGACATTAACAGGACTTTAAAAGCCTCAACTTTATTCTCCAAGTGTACATGTTTCTTGAAAATAAAGATGGCAGCAAAGTCCTTCTTAAAAGAAATAGGCAACCATCTTTTGGAGGTTTTTTTTTGGTTGTTACAACTTGTCTGCCAGCTGTTTGTCTCACATGTGCTCACTCTCATTAAGAATCTGCAAAGTCCTAGCTTTATTTTATGCCTCTCATAAGCATCCCGCAGACTAAAGCATAAATGAAATCAGTCTGGGCAGATCACTGATTTGTATGTTGACAGTGTGGCATACACATTTGAATATCTCTGAAACCGGCTATGCTTTTTGCAAGTTGTGTCAATGTACATGTGAAAATATGTCGAGGCAGGTTAAGACTGGTACGCTGTGAGGCTGTTGCTGTAAGACAATGGCTTTTAGCTAACCTCAGTGTGAACTGCTGCAGTTAACTGTGCTCTCCTGCTGCCTCCTGTGCAGTATGCCAGCTAAGGTAACTGATTCAAATGAAAAGGAACCTGATTAAAGAATTGTAAAATAGCATTCAGATGGATTCCCTGGTCCAGCTTGTGATGGGGTGGGCGGGAAGGTTAGGGCTTATTGTTTCAGTGGCAGCCCAGGGTTAGATCAGCATAAAAAGGTCGTAAAGCTGCAGCTGGAGTTGGTGGTTTGCATGGAGTGATTCCAGGTGGAGACTTTTTGCCTTTCTGTCCTTGTTTGCCTTTCCACGTGTGCTCTGCTCCTGATCACAAATATCAGCCTGGATAATGGCTTCACCATGAATGAAACGCAGACACAAATTCCCTAGTTGTGTGCTGGTTACAAGTGAGAGTGAAGAGCCAGGGTGCTTAGAGGCTGTGCTCGTATGGGTACTACTGGACACCCAATAGTTGTAAATGCACTGCATGAAGCTTTGACATAGACTTGTAACTTTGTAGCCCTTTGGACAGTAAGCATCAGCATCCCTACCACTAGCCCACAGCTGATTAAATAGCACAAACTATAGCTGCCTTTGAAACAGCTTTTTACATCTAGACTATCAGTGAGGGGGCTTTTAAAGCAGATCCCTTTGCACGCTGAAGGAAGTGAGTGGAAGAATCAACTTTCTTCTTTCTGCAGTATTGTATGATGGCATCAGTAAAAATTGTGCTATGTAATATTCCTGTGTCACGCTCCCAACTTGCAGCCAGGCCTTCCTATCTGGGAGCTGATACATATGGTGCGTGGTGCTGGCAGCCAACGCTAGACATTCGTCATGAGGGCTACTCCAATACTCTTTCCAGCCATCTGGCATCTGGCCGTGGTCACACGTCTGTTTAATGCTCTGGAAACTAGTCACCCCTCTGCAGGAAGTTTGGCTGGGAGGAACCAGTCACAATCCTCCATCTGCTTGTTGAATGCTAGAAAAATATTGTGTCGTGGGCCTGCAGTCATCCATGCAATTTTGGAGTGCCTCTGGAGTACATCTGAGCACTGGAGAGGGAGTAGTTTTGCGCTAGGTAGCAGTCTGGTAGTCCTACTGGGCGTGTTGCTTGCACAGCTGGTCTCAGTCACAGAAGATATTTCACATTTGTTACAGACTATACCCTCAGACCTGAATGCCAGAAGGTGGGCATGTGCCTGCTGCTGGCAGTTGGACCCTACAACCAAGGCAAGAAGCAACCGAGGGCAGACAAAAAGTTGATGCCACAGCAAAGGCTGTGTGTTGGCATTGGGAATCTACCATGCTTGTTCTCCTTAGATCCAATGAGTCTCTGCTGTGTACTTCTCCCCCCACCTCAGCCCCAATCTATGTGATGCAGACTCTGTCATTGTGGGGTACTGTATCATCAGCTTTCTGTGACTTGACACAGGTCTTAAGACGTCAGTTTACAGTTCTCTCACTTCTGTACAAACACCTATAGGCAGTTGTACCATTAAGCATCCCAGCCTCCATTGCTGGAGTGATTTCTTTGCAAAATTACTGTTTGTAGAGTAAATTCACTGATGGGAGTAGTTGAACAGTTGGCGTTGGTATGATGTGAAGGAATTGACTGAAAAAGTAGGAACATGGGACCCATAGGGCCATCACCCCAAAGGCACATCTTCTGCAAGCATGTCAAAACTGCTTGTTATCTCTGACAAGACCAAGTGCATGTCTTACCTATCAAGTGAAAACACCGGAGGTCCATACTGTCTGGTGCTGCAGGCTCCCCGAGAGAATGAGCAGGAGCTCAAGTCTAATGTCTCTTCTTACCACAGGGGACCAGTAATAAAACAGCATCTCATCACACTATGTCTGGTGCTGCTTCTCTATGGTAGTGAGTGTAATCCCTATACTCTGGTATTCAAGCAAGAGGACACAGCTGTCCAAAGTACAACCTGCATCAATTACTCTTTCTGCTTATGGCTTATAGTATCTCTTTCCACAAAATAAATTTGGTTTTTCAATCCACTCCTTTAAGAGCAGAAAGGGGACAATGAGCATGGGATAACATCTGCAATGTGCACATTGGTTTTACCCCAGTGCTGCTTCTTGTTTGCCATTTGTTCTGGTTGAGCCATTGTGGTAGCAACCTTATCCGACCTTTCCTTTTCCCCAGCTGGTCCCTTGCATGTGTGTGCCATTTGTGAACTCAGTTTCTAGCGGAGGCCACAGGAGTGCTGGAGAGCAGCTCTTGTGGAGAAGCAGGATTGGCTGTGCTATTCCTGTGTCTCCCCAGGGGAGGCTCTTGCCACAGTCTTGGCCCACACTTTTGGGTTCAGTCCAGCACAGGGAGGTGTCAAAAATTCTCTCACTCAGCTGCTTTACGCAGCCCCCTGTGGTGTGTGACGAAGTTGACTCTTCCCTCCCACGGATGCTTGTTACTCTCCAGAAACAAACGTCATCAGCAATAAAAAAGTCCTCCCCATCTTTAGGAGATAGGGTAGGGGGTAAAATTTTGTACTCAGCTAAGTTTAAGCTTTCTTTTTCTCTGCTTGTGGCTGTTTGAGCATCATCCCTTTTCATGGGGTCCAGACAGGACTCAGGCCACAGAAAGGGAGACTCTGAGCCAGCAGAGCCATACAGGCATTATCCAGCCCCTATGTTTTCTGCTAAGGACATGAAGGCAGAAGTACCCAAACCCCTCCTGCCTGTCTTCTTTCACCTGCAGCAGAGTTGAGAACTCTCTGACTCCTAGAGCAGGTGAGGCTCCAGACAGTGAAAACCTCAGACAGTGAAAGGCAGGTCCATTGACATTGTTATTTATGCCTGGGGCTGCACAATTTTTTTTAAACTATACTTGTAATGTAAAAACCTCTGCAAAGGTTTTATCATCTTGCATTCTCGGCCGTGGACCCCTGAAGAGCTGATCATAAACCTGGAATGCTCATTAGGTGGTGTAATATGAGAGAAGCTGTGCTGAAGAACAGCTGATACAAAGATCTTGTAATGTTCAGCACTAGGAATTGTTCTCTGCTATTGTGTTATCAAGCCTGTACACAGCAGCTTTGTGATATCCATCCAGGGAATGAGCTGTTTCTTCAGAGATGATGAAGCTTAGATTGTATCCAGACCTCTTATGACTCAAACTGAACAACTTCCCTTTCCCCCTCACAGAGTTAATCAGGTTTTACAGGCTTTGGCAATTTCAGTGGATGCTGTGGTGGTTAGTTGAAAGCTGCTGCGGCTTTCACACCCTTGAATGAGAAGAAAGATGTGAATGAACATTCGTGGTCTTACCCAAACCTTACTCTGTAGTATCGCCCTTGAACTGTGGTGTCTGTTTTGGCCATGCTTCGACCACCCCAGCTAATCTGTAAGGGTGTAATGCTCCTTGCTTTTCAAAATTGACCACATTAATCCTATAGTCCCTCTTCCCGTTTCTTCGGGGTGGTGAAGGTGCCTTTTCTCTGATACAAAGAGGAGGAGAGCATGGAGGGTGGCAGGCTTGCTGCTGCATCCTGATAGATGTGATATGCTGTGAGCAGGAGCCAGCTGAAGAGAATCTTTTGGGAAGCTGCAGTTATTGTGGGGAAGGGAGAATGTCTTGCCCATGCTCTGGGGTGTGCTTTGCGTCACAGTGATGGGACAGCTCCATGTGCCCCCTTCTGTGTTGTCATATGGCTTCATTCAACCTGACGGTAAGAAATTTTTCTTCTCCTGTGTGTTGTTTTTGGGCAGCTGCCATGTGAGCTACCGTGGCTGGGGAAGGTTTGAGAGCTTATCTTGCTGCCACATGAGCAGGACAGCTCCAAATCAGTCCTGGTCATTCGTGAAGGCTTATGGTGAGCTGGAAGTGACCATCACAGCCACTGGTGGTGACGAAATTATTTACAACTCTCTCCTCAACCAGTCTTTCCTGGACTGGTTATGTTAATAAGGATGTGCAGGGTTGATTCCAGTTCATCAACCTTAAGAGGTTCCGAATTCAGCTACTTCCTGCAAGGGCTCCCTCCTTGCCCCAGGGCAGGGCACAGTGTTTTAGCATTTGAGGATGACTGAAAAGGGGAAGGAAAAGGCTGAAAGTATGGCAGCCTCCTTCTGATGACCTTTGAAATCAAGCTTGTCAGTATTTTTTTTTGTTTATTTATTGGCTTATGCTTGGCAGCAAGCTTCATAACTTTCTAACTTTGAAGGTGGGTAATATCAAGTAGAAATAGAGGAAAACACATTTTTTTTTTTTAATTTATCTTCCATGTAAGTTGCAAGAGTAAATGTCTTTACTCTTTTTATTTCCTTTAATGTTACATAAGGTGAAGCTGACAAACAGGTTTACTGTTCACCAGGGTCGTTGCTGCTAGCAAACTTGTTAACAGCATCCAGTGCATTCTTGGAGAGGCTGCTGTGTCCTGCATGCCCTGTGCTTGGACCAGTGGCCGCACAAGGGACATTATGGTGCAGAGTAAGGCCTGGGGAATTTAAATTTAGGTCACTGCAAGTGCAATCACACCTTTTTGCAGCAACAGTTTTGCCTTGCGGCAAGATGGGAGGAGAAATATGAGAAAGCCATGTGTCACTAGCGTGGTCCTTTGCTGTTCTCACTGCCTCCTCTCCCTCCCTGGAAGGTTTGCAGCCTTGCTCCGGTAAGTACCTGCCCCAGCCCAACCCCCACCTTCAGGAACCACAGGCTGATCAAAAGGGCATGTGTCCAGTAACAAACATTGTACAACTGAACCACTGGCATTTAGGGTGGGGGAAATCTCTGACCAAGACCTAAACTTCTCTAATTAAACATAGTTTTATTGCTCTTGCAGAAATGCTAAAGGGCAAGGCATTCTGCGTGCAGTTCTCATGTTGACTTTCTGTGGAGTAGCCTTTATATATCTCAATAGACATGGCCTTTTATCCTGGACATCATTATTCTGTTTTCTTGGCATATGGGACAGTGCAAGACAAAAACTGCAGAATAATTTTGATAGCGGCTGAAATTTGGCGGTATGAGTCCCGGTGAGTACACAACCAGAGACAGGCTCTGAAAACACTGTTATTTTATTTTTGTATCACTTTCCATATTAAGTCAAGAGACACTAGAACTTACTGTGCAAAACACTGCTATCCAGAGCTATATTTAGCTGCTTGGATGTTTGTGTCTCCATCTCACCAGATCCCCAGAAATGAGTGGATATTTTCCATCAGGGACTTAGAGTAGGAAGCTTGTTATATTTGACCTACTGTGAAGGGAAAATATCCGCTTCACCGCTGTGCATTTTTTGATAGAAGTGGTATCTTTCTGCATCTCTTCTAGTCTACATTATCACATATTTCCTTTAAAATGCCAAAAAGCTTATTTGCTTTAATGTGACTTGGCAATTGATAAGTATTTATGGCCAAAAGTAGGAATGAAACATGCACATAATTTTTGAAGAATTACATAGTGAAGGAAAGCCTCCTAGTATTTGGGATGTCATCCAAATCTTCATCTGGGACCTGAATTGAACACAAACCTTCTGAAAAGTTGTCCCAAGCTCCTCCATTTCCTGGGACTTTATTTTCTTACCAATCCCAAAACAGTCATGCAGTGAACTGTGCCTAAGAATTTTTTCCCTGAGCGTGGCTTTTGGCGGTTCCCTTCGAGGGTCCCTCCTACTCTTGCTCCTCTACCTGTGTTCTGGGTGGCCAGGACCTGACCTGCCAGCCTGGCTCTGCAACCGAATCATAGAATCCCAGAATCGTAGAATGGTTTGTGTTGGAAGGGACCCTAAAGATCATCTAATTCCAACCCTCCTGCCATGGGCAGGGACACGTCCCACTAGATCAGGCTGCCCAAGGCCCCATCCAACCTGACCTTGAACACCTCCAGGGATGGAGCATCCAAAGCTTCCCTGGGCGACCTGTGCCAGTGCCTCACCACTCTCCTTGTGAAGAAATTCCTCCTTATGTCTAGTCTAAATCTGCCCCTCTCCAGTATATACCCATTCCCCCATGTCCTATCACCACAAGCCTTTATAAAAAGTCCCTCCCCAGCTTTCTTGTAGCCTCTTTGTGTACTGGAAGGTCGCTCTAAGGTCTCCTTGGAGCCTTCTCTTCTCCAGGCTGAACAACCCCAACTCTCTCAGCCTGTCAGCTTGGGAGCATTTGCAGAGTCAGTGGGGGAGCCCAGGATGGTTCGGGGGATGAGTTTTGTCCCATTTGGTAGGGCATGATGGCAGCCGTTCTCTCTTTGGGGAACCCGTTTGCTGCTTTTCTTTGTTTGTTTAAGATTTTTTTTTAATTATATTGGAGCTTGGGGTTTGGTTTTTTTCGTTAGTGATTGAGATACCAGGTGGCAGCATTATTTCATTTTAATATGACTCAGTCTGGGAAATGCTCACGCTTGCTCTTAGAAAAAGTGGCTAACTGCATTTTTTTTTTCAGGTAGTTTGCTTGACAGAGAATAATTTTTTACAAAAATTGCTCTACAAAGCAAGGTAACAGACTGTCATTTTCCCTTCTCAACACTCAATTCTTGCAAAAGTACCTGACGTTTGGGGAAAAGCAGCCTTTTCATTAGTGGATGCATGGAAGGCCCCGTGGGCTGGAGCGCAAAATAACTGTCTCTGCAGTCTACGGAACTGCAACTAATTGTATTTTAAGGCTCTTTTTCCGTGAGGCACCGTTACTGCCTATCATTCCAATATAATATATTGGAATCAAATGACAGCAACTATATTGTCTCTCCTTGTGGAAATTTTAGTTCTTTGAGAAAAATCAGGGGAGCTGTTAGCTTTCTGAATACAATACAACAGGGCTCAGGTAAGTGGAGATGACATTCCCCTGTAGTTCAGAGCAATTAACCTCAGTAAGGGAAAGAAAAATGGTCACTTGTGTTTGAGAGTATTACTTTGTGATACATTGCAAATACCTTCATTGCAAGCGTTATAGTCATTTAGCTTAATATATGCCACAGTTATGCAAATATGCTTATCATGCATTTGACAGCTTGCTCTCTGTCTCGCTCTAGGAGTGGCAGTGTATGCAAGATGGATCGATGTACATGCTTCTAAAGGCAAAACGCGTGATACTTGTTAGGTTAGAGCTATATGGCATTATTTATTTGTTTATTTTGCAAGTCTGTGAATGCACCTCACTATTAAGAAGAGGTACACAGCGATGATTCTGTGTAATTAACGGCGTATTAACTTTCTTGCCAGTCTGAGTGCTGTTTGATCTGTCTGAGATGTCATAGGACTGGAAAACTCCCGTAAAGGGCTGAGAAAGCATTATTTGTGCTTGATGTGTGGAGCTTTATGAAAGCAATTTACGTATTTGCACACTGAAGCATAACTACCAGCACATAAGCAGGGTGATAAATGATTAACTATAAAAGATTGACAGTTTGGGCAAAAATCCAGCAGAGCACTTAAGCATGTGCTTAACTTCAAACAACTTGGCTCTGCTGACGGTGGTGGGGCAGTCAGATCCTCTCTTAAGTTCAAGGAACTGCTCGTGCACTTCAATTAAACATGCGCTTAAGTGACCTGGAAGACCAGAGTCTGGCTAAGAGAGCTTATAATAGGGAAAACTTTCTCATGTAACACTTAAATTGAGTTGGCAGCAGTAAGTAGGACTGTAAAAAGATCGGAATTCATCATGGATGGAGCATACCCAGGTCCTGTTGACCAAGTGGGAGTTGCCACTTGCGTAGCATTTCTCAGACTTAGGACAAAATTTAGAAGTATTCCAGGAAAAGACTAATGTAGTCTGCCCATTTCAGAACAGTGTTTTGTTCTGTGCATTTTGTACTGTCTTGTTTTGGTTTTAATTTTTGGAACATAAACATGGTAAATATTTTATTGGTGTTCCATGAAAATCTCATTCTGCTTTGGCCAAATATTGCCTTCACTAAATGGCTTAATTGGAAATGGAATTAGGCCAAAAAAAGCTGAACTCCCCAACCTTACAGCAAAAAGTGTTTTTATTTTCCAGTATCTTGAAACTCTTCCCCAACATTCAGCCTGTACTGGCCTCATGCTACCCACAGGAATCCTGTTAGTAACTTTGATTCATCACAAGCCTCTTTCTTGCAGTGTATTTGGAAGTTCCTGAAGCTGGAGGTGCAAATAAGGGCTCTGAACCACAACCGAAGGTTGAAAGTAAAAATCAGAGTCATTGTGATTGGTTTGGATTCCATTTAACAAACATCCTTCAGACTCCATGAGAATGATTTCATGTGCCTGAGTGAAACTACAAGTGAAGTCTACTGTTTTCACCTTGTAACCCTTCTAAAAGAGAATATTTGCGCTTATGTTATTGTTGGAAATGTATACTTCTTGTATTACCACTTCCATCTCCAGCAGATACCTGAAAGCAATGGCTGCTCTGTGAGCATCAGGCATTCACTCAAACATGAAATGATCCTTGTGTGCTTTTACATCAGCATGAAGCAGTACACACTACTGCTGCTGTATGTTCTTTGCCTTTTGGGAAACTTTTTGGCTCCATAATTTTATTTTTTTTCCTGTATTTTATAATACATCTGCTGATACCATCTCTCTTAAAACATATCTGACATTCATGGTGATTGAGTGAAGCTTAGTTAAAGCATGACAGTGTGTGATGGTGTCTTTCATTCAGGAGATTATAGTCTCCTTTTTTTTGGAATTAAAATAGATGGATTCAGTGGCTAAAACCTAGACCCTTGGTAATTAACAAAAAACAGAAGAGGATAGTGAAAAGATTTTTCTGGGACCCAAATTCAGATCTAAGCAATAAAATGATACTGTTGCTGGAGCATGTATTTTGCAAAGTAGCCAGGAAACAGGCAGAATAAAAGGAGCTAGAAAGTCCTGGAAACAGAAGCAGGTTGGAAATATGATCCAGAGAGAGTGGCAGAAAAGTCTCTTTATAGTTTTGAGTGCAGACTGGAAAATGATAAAGAAATTATCTCCGATTTGGTTCAGACTGTCTTGAGGGCTTTTGTATTTCTTTTTTGCAAAATCAATAGGGTTACATAAAAATACCTGAATCCCTTCACAATTTCCCCTCCTAATGGAAATAACTTGAAAGACACTGAACAATGGTGAAACAGTGTGACGTTCAACTACTGTGAAAGTAGTTATATTTTTGTAATCAGAGGGGAGAAGGGGCCTCGCACTTTCTCCATATCCACCTAAAGCATCAAAATAGATTTTATGCTGCTCCAATGTGTGGACCTTGGATATAAGCCAACAATCACCAAAATCAGCAGGATTTTCACGAAGCCTGTGGAAGCCAATGGATTGAAAGGTGAATCATAGATCAACAGTCAAAAAAGCTCTCTTAAGAGCGTAGTTTATAGGCTGGTTGTTACAAAATTCAAAGGGCTTACGTTTTTTTGAAAGTCTATTGTCATTCTTTTTTAAAAGCAAAGTTTGATATTCTGTACCTATATGCAACTTGTGGCTTTCTGGTAAAGCTATTACAGGTGCCACGTCGCTGCAGCTTTTCCAAGTAATGGTTCTGGTTGAGGTGACGAGCTGACTGTCTTCTCATATGCAATGAACTCCACTCCCTCCATCCAAATCCTCCAGCTCCCTTGGTCTAAGACTTGAAATTCCAACATTCACTCAAAATTCTTTGTATATTGGTCCGCTCATATAAGCATGGGCAGAAACGTCTGATCAGGTGTGAAGATGGAAAAATTGCTAGTGTTCATTTTTATAATCAGTCCTGAAGGGGAGAAGGCACATTGGGATGGATTTTATGACTAGTGAATTAACTTGAGAGTGTGTGAGGGATGTGGAAGTGGAGCTCACCACTCTTCCATTAGCATTATTGAATGGCTTGGATTTGCTTCTGTTACTAAAGGAAAAATATATATATACATACAAAATCCTTTTGTTGTTGTTTTTTGCTCTAGATTCGGACAATTCAGAAATCAGTAAATCACATAAATTCATGTCAGGAGAAGCAAGGGTTTTTTTTCTCTTTCAAATCAGTTCTTCTATGTTTTGCCTTGCCTGCCAAACCCTTCCTGCTTCTCAAATGCAAGATATTGCAGGCAGACAGAATTTCTAATATAAACCACAAAAGATGTAATGATAAGTGTTTGACTGCAAATTTCCATTTCATTTGCTGAAAGAGAAGGGAGGAAAAAAATAGACATGTTAATGATGTCCTATCGTCATCATATTCTCTTCAGCTAACATGGGAGGAGGACACATAATTACCTGAATCTAGATTAAGTATATTGACTTCTACTGATTCCTCAGCTGGAGCTGAGCACAAAAAAACTAAGGAATAATGCATAAGAATGCTATTGTCTTTGGGAAAAAAAAGCAATATTCAGTGGGCTTGGCCATTATGTACGTGAAAGCACAATGGGTACCAAAACTGCCAAGTACATTTGCATGACATTAGTTAAATCATCTCAGCGCAATATCCCCCCTGTCTGTTTCATCCTATGCTCAGATGCTGGGGAACTTGGAAGCAAAAGTAGGAATGAAGATGCAACAATGTGTGAGCAATTCCATTATTTTTTTGTGATGAAGAGGCAGGGAAAGGTGGGAAGAGGCTGACTCATGGGAAACACTAGTGCAGAAACCTGCAGGTCTGGGCTCTGTCACAGCATGTGACTTTGGACAGCTTGATAAAGTGGCTGGGATCACTTTTTTGCACTTGATTTTATTTTGAACACAATGTCATGACAACAAGATTCCCATTGCAATCCTCAGCATTTGGTAGGAAGGAGGTACAGCCTGTGTCAGTACTTCCCCTGTGAGATAGGAATTGTTGGACAGGATCACCCACACTTTACCCCTTCTCTGAAAGGTTAATAGCCTAACTGGACGTGAGGGGCAATTTCCTATTGCTACCTTTGTACTGCCTGCAGTGGGAATCTGATCTGGGTTGGGCTCTCTGAGAACAACAGCAGTGCAAATAGTACACCTGCCCCCAACCTGGAATCAGCTAAATGACAGTTCCCAGGTGTCGATCACCTGATGCTGATACAGTCCAAGGATACTTGCTGGAGCCGAGAGTGTCGCAAACCTTTCCAGCACTGCACTAGTATGAGCTTGCCAGGATGGATGCAGTCCTTCTGTGGGCTGGTTTTGTGCTATTCTGAAGCCTTTTAAGGTAGTTTAGAGAATATGTCCTCAGGACATTGTGCTTTGGAAAACGGGCATAGGGTGTGTTAGCCCAGCTGTGGTTTTATTGGCAATGTGGGACATGAAATAACAGAACATTTTCATCTGGCCATAGAAATGACTAAATAGAAGTACTTTAGGACTTCGGGAGTGTTACATTCTTGTCATGTTTCAGCATTTGCAGATACAACAGATAAAGTAAATTAAATTATGCATGCGCTAAAGGAATGCATTGTTAGCCACAGTCTTTGTTTACTTGCCTGCAAATAAATAAACACAAATAACTAGAAAACGTATCTTGAAGATCCAGCAGGTCAGCAGGGGGGTTGCCTTATGCTTGTACATGTTATATATAGATATTTGTGCGTATCTATAGGTGATCTGCCAGTCGTACCCGCTGCACTTGTTGCCTGGAGGGTCTCATAGTATATGAGAAGCCACATGGCTGCACATACCTCATTTGCATTCTAGTTGTATACAGCTTTGGCAATTTGTTTATGCAACTGAATATATGCAATCATCAATAATACAGTCCGCAATAAGTCCCAATTAAAGTTGCCGCAGAAATCTTCCTTCATGTTTATGCTGGCTTCCATAGATTTAAATGCTCAACCTTAATGATGCATTATAAAGTCCACAATTTATTTCATTCTCATTGCCCAGCAGGGACACTTTTTCCACCAAGTCTTTAATAAGAACCTTTCATGAGTACGAAAGCCATTTATCTTTATTAGTTGTATATTTTTTTCATCACCTCTCTTACATTTATGAATCAAATATTTATTGATTTTTTTTCACAAAGAAGACTGCCTCAATGCTCAGTAAGAACAATTACCAGCTATTCATGGAGAACTGTAAGCAAAACAAACTTCCATTACTTCTGTAAGTCATGTCAGAAGTGACAGGAACTGAATCTGTATTTTAATGGAGATCCTTGAGGGGTTAGGGTTTTTTTTAAGAAATCTGTAAAATGGGCTGTGAAAGAAAGGCTTGCATCTGTTTGTTTGCTTTGTTTCATTTTCCTTTTTTTGCTTTCTGATACACAAGCAAATGTGAAGGAATTTTTGTTCTTTTCCCACTTTTTGCTTGTCACGTCATCAATAGATTGAGAGAATTGATGAGTATTTGTTCTGTCTGATATCATGTGAAACCTATTCAATTATAGCTGAAACAAGCTTACACTTGTTTTTTGATGAATTAGTTTTGACCGGTGTGGTCAGCTACCAGATATTACTGCATCAAGCGTACAGCTCTAACTGGAAGTCAGTGAAGAAAGGCGTGCAATCCGGAGCGGGAAACTCTGTGTTCATGTATCATACCAGTACCCACTGACAAGTCTCCATGACCTCTGAAAATATGGATCTATTTTCAATGGAATTTGATGCAGAGTCTCTATATACAGCATGGAAGCCCCCAGTCAAGGAAAATAACTAAAAATTGTTTCCCCTCCCTAGCAAATTCCTGTATTGTTGGAAATGATATCCTTTGAGCAGAAGACCTTGATAGAGCCTGAGCGAGGCTCTGCCTGCACCCTGGTCCCCCGTGTGCCCGGATGCATCTCTGGGGTCCCTGGGTGGAGGACAGACAGAGGAGTGGCATTTGCTGACCCACTGGCCAGTTGTGTCCAGTCTCGGCCGTGTGCTTTTCCCTGGGATATATTATTCTCCCAAACTGCTGTGTGTCATCAGCCTTGTAGAAATTCAATTATTTTTGAGACTTATACCACTGAGACTCCTTCGAATTCAGCTGAAATTGGCTTTGAGAGAGAGGCAGGGTGGAATGGAGGAAGCATTCCCTCCTGAGGACATGGGCTAATAACTGGCCTCTCTCTGCCCATCCTTCCCCGCTCTTATCGCAGCCCTTGGGAGTTGGAGATTAAAGGCAACTTCTGCCCCTGGTAGAAACCATCTAGGTAGATCCCCCATTTGGGGGCAAATGCTGCCTCTGGGGAGGCAGTCCTCTTCGCCTCATGATCCGAAACTAAGCCTGCCCCACTGCTCTCTACCTGTCCCCGCACAGTCATCAGGGTGCCCCAAAGACCTGAATTTTGAATTTTCTTAAGGACTGAGGGAATTTGGGAAAGAAATCCCTGTGGGCTTGAACGTGTGCAAGAGGCTCCTCTGCTGGGGAGCTGCCACACATCAGCCCGGAATGTGCATGCAGCTGTAATTGCTTTTTTCCTACTTTTTGTTTTCAGCTAGGCTGGCAGCACCTGTGAAGCAGGCAGGATCACCCCAAGGAAGGATACTCAAGAAAACTCAAGGAAAAGGCCCTTTTGCCCTGTATCCTGGCCTGCTGGGTGGCAGCAGGCCTTTGCTAAGGGACTCCTCAAGTTTCACACTAACGGAGCCAGTGAGCTCTAATGGCTTCACGCTGGATGCACATTCCAGGGGACTCCCATAAAAACACTTTTTGCCTGTACTTCAGGTTTGCTTGTCTTTTGAAAGGAATAGAAACATAGGGATGAATAAGCCTTTCCTCAGCAGCACTGTCGACACAGTCACAATTTTCCTTATCTGCACTTTTCTTCCACAGCAGCAATAATGTCACCTCCCTCCTGCTCCTATGGGCATTTCTGACACGTCGGTCAAATGCCCCCAGCGAGGTGGTCACAAAATGTCTTTTGACAAGAACAGCAGCTCGTGGGCCACAGCTACTACTGCTGTTATGACAACTCATGTGAGGACGGGGCATGGGCCAAACACATCAGGCATTGGGCCTTGGACCATGTTCTTCAAAACACTCTTTAATCTCCTTTTATTGTGCTGCTTCTGCTTCATTTGCAATGGATTAATTTCTCCCTGGGGCCGTAGCCCTGTGTTTGCTTATGTCTTTGCAATGAAACACCTCTGGAACCATCAGCTGAAAGGCAGCAAAACTGAAAAAGATTTTTGGTGTGTCCTGTCAGAGAAGATCTGGCTTAACCCTTTCTTGCCAGGCACAGGCCATGCTTTGAATGTTATACTCTTATTTTTAAGTCAAACTCCTATATTTAAGCTCTACTGATAACTGCATCTTCATTTTATTATTTTTGTGGCAGGCAAATCCCTCCTTTCCAGGATGCTTTCCTCTGTCTGAGAGCATGTAGCCCTCCATGGAGGTGGCTACGCCACAGGGATAAATGCCCTCCAAGGCCAGGAACTGCAGTGCCAAGAGGTCTGGCTGGAAGCATTGCTGCCCTTTGATGTTAACAACCTCTGTTTGTACAGCAACTGGCATTCAAATACGCACATCCTGTCTCTCAGTCCTCTCTCACTGGCATTTCTAATGGAAGGCATTGCAATGGGAAGAGCCCACCCTCTGGCTGCCAAGGTGCTGGCATGCACTGAGGTGTGGAAAAGGAGCAGGTCAGCTCCATATACTTTGCTGCTACACTCACCACAGGGGCAAAACCAGGGTACCCTGGGGACAGTTTGGTCCTAGGGTGACTGTGCCCTCCTGGGAGAGCCCAGGGTTTTCTGCAGCAGGTTCATCGCTGCTTGTGAAAACGTCTTGGCTCTGCATGGCAGTGAGCGATGTATTCTCTCGTGGCTTCAATCCAGTCACAGCTTCACCCATATCAGCTTCCTGATTAAAGATACTCTCCTTTGCCACCTCCTCCTTCCCAGTACTGACTCTTTGAAAGCTGTGGCTGACTGTCAAAAGTTGGCAGTTAAAAGAGATAACAACGTGCCTGCCTGTGAAAACTAACCATCCTGAATGAGCTCATGAGAAAATCTGATCTAACCTGCCTGTCTGAAGCATATTTATAAACACTGCCACCCAAGGATTAGGCATCCCAGACTGGCTGCACTGTTGTAGTCAGTAAAAGCAGCTGTTGATACTTCAGACTTTTTGATGTAGTGAGGTTTTATAAAAAAGTCACAAGGTCACACTATTTTTTTTTACTTTCTTTTTTTTTTTTTTTTTTCTGGCAAAGCCTCTAAGGGAACAAGCAGTACTTCAAAGCTGCCTTCCATTTATTTAAACATTTCAGGATGTTGATGTCATGTTCCCACCCCCCATCCCAAACCTCAGGAAATAATCAAGATTTGTCTTCCAAGCTGTAAAGGAAACCAGGATTCATTCTACGGACCAGAGCCTTGCTGTATGTAAATGCCTACAGCTGCACCGATGGTGGGCACGCTAAGCTGATTTACACCAGCTGATGAGCTTTAACTGTGAGGCAAAGCCTGTGCTTTGGTGTAACTCTCCCAGCACTCTGCCAAATTAGCCTCCAATGTGCACACACAATGCTTGGTGCCTGCTGCTAGCGCTCCACCTGCGTGTAGGGTTGGGGTTTTCAATCAGGTCTAGTCAAAATACAGCTGTTGTAGCCCTCTGGGTTGTGAGCTGCTCAAATGGGTAGCCCCCAGGCTAGGAGTTTCAGGTTGCCTGTTTAGACGCAGGGGTTAGAGGATGGTAGAAATCAGCTGAGGGAGGAGGATCTGCCTGCTGAGCCCAAGAGGTGTGATTGATGGGGCCTCTCCAGGTTATTCTCTTTCTTATAGCTCCAGTGCTGCTCCTCCTCGTGCTATGGGATCCTTCAGGTATGTGTCCTGGACTCTTGCTGTATGGGTACGTGGCTTTTATCACGAGGCAGAAAGCTGCTAGTGTACCTGTGCTGGGTACCCTTTAAGCTTAGAGTCCTTCCCACTCTATTGCTGCACATCAAAGGGGCTCCCGTTCCCAGCTGCTGCTGGAAGAGATTGTCTCCTCTCTGCCTTTGCAGCTAAGCTGAGGTTTGTGCCGCTGCTTTTGTGATACCCCAGGAATATTTTTTTTCAGTCGTTGTAAAAGCACACTAATCCACTGATTCCATGCGAGTAGAATGGAAGCTACATTACTCGACAGTCAGCATTTTCCCTCGATGAGGCTGAAGGATAAAGGATGTTTACTTAGAACTGTGGGTGTGTGATACTAGAATAATGCTAATAAATGAAAAGAATTATTAATATAGTACTTAGCTTTACGTTTTGGAGTTTGGGGGCTTTATTTGCTAATTCTGCAGCCTAGCTAGCTTTTTGGGGTATTTCATTAGCTGCTGCCTCTGCGGCCATGATATTCTGCTACTTTTTCCTCTAATTTTAAAGGTGGCTGCTAGAGAAACATTCTGGTTGCCCTGTTCGTTCATAGAAAATCTTTCTCTTTTTTTCTGTCTGAATGCCTCTTGGTGCCTGTGACTTATCCCTGGGACCTGGATCTGTGAGGACTTGCATCACTTCTATTCTCCTCTTCCCTCTCCTTTCAGGTTACTGAATTTACATTTCTGCTGTACAATTACCTCATTCCTGGCTTTAGGCTGCATCCTTTTGCTCACAGAAACACTGTGGTGTGGTTCTGTAAGTGATATAGTATGAAAAATGTTAACAGTACAAACTCCTTTTGTTATTTATAATTGATACCTTGCCACAAATTTTGCATACAGATTTAGTACGTAAACGTGACCATAGAATGATCTGGTTATGTGATTCCCAACACACTATGGTGCTTGGCTTCCATTTTATTAGATTTTTGGGGCTCCACTCCAACCAGCTTCAGAAAAGATGCTGAGATTCCCATAGCCCCAGCATGAATAGCAAATCCCACGGCCTTGCTTCTTTTGGCAGCGTGTTGCTGCTTTTGCAACAATTTTTCTACATCAGTTCCTTTGGCAGGTTCAAGTCTGCAGAAGTAAGGGACCTCCGGTGCCTGGCTGGTGGCCCTGGGGAGAGGCTTTTCCCGTCCTGTGGTGCTCAGGGGTCCCCTGCCAGGACAAAGCCATTTTGCTGTCATGAAAGGGAGGCCATGGGCTAAGGCTGTCTTGAGGCACCTGAAGGAAGGAGATTGCTGTATTTGCCAAGCTTGTTTCTCCTTGAGCTTTATGTACAGATGGGTGTGAGCGTGTTCATATAATCTCTACGTCCTTGTCTCTCACAGCCCCAAAGGTGTCTGCAGGACTTGCCTATGTGCTCCTAATGGTCCTATGGATGTGACCCTGTGGCTGGCCGGCTGCCCTCTGCCAGCTGTTAATGCTCCGAACTTTGTTGCTCTTGTAACACCTTGTGTAGCTGGAAACTATTCCCAGTCCTGCTTCCAGTGAAACCAAGTGACAAAAATACTACTAACATCAGCAGAACCACCAGTCTCAGAAATCCCACTGAAACTACTGAGATCAGATCTGGACCCCAAACAGCTGATTAAAAGTAGCAGGTTGAGCTAATTTAGAGAATCTCTGTTTTCAAAAATACTTTTAAAGAATTTGAAGTGTTTGGAGACTGGTTTTGTAATTGAATTTGAATTAAAAAATGGCAGCGAAGCTAGTAAAAAGTGTAAAGAATTTTTCTCTGAGAAATTATCTTAGTGACTTTTGTTCTTTGTATGTATATAGTTATTAAAAAAAAGAAAAAAGAAAATCTAATGAAAAGCCTAGCCTTCCCCAAAAGCCCACCTTTTCAGCGTTCGCTTCGTGATCTTTAAAAAAGATAGTTTAGAAGAGCTGAAAGGCAAGGTTAAAGAGGAAAAGTGTTGCTGAAAAGTTATTTCTATTGGAAAAAGTAGCTCTCTTTTGCCTAGTTTCTATATTTAATTTTTTATCAGAGAAAAAAAACCCTATTTCTGCAGAACAGTTTCTGTACAGAAATGTTGATTTGTTCAGTGCAGGAGTTGGAGTCTCTACAGAGAGTAAGTCTTCACTGAGCCATATTCCAATACACAAGCCTCCCATTAATTTTCTTTTTACTGGAAAATACTCTTCATCACTTGCTGAGCGTGCCTGGCAAATTTCAGGCTAGCAGTTCTGTATGGCAAAATTGTGCTGGAGCTTTACATTGGAAAACAACTTATGACCTGTCATTTTCCTACTGCGTCTTTATAATGGATGTAAGTCCATGAGATTAATTGTCAAGATGGGTCTGAAGGACTCATTTGTCATCCCTGTACATACGTGTGTTTGCTATTCTGAAGTAGGGATAATGTTCCTAATTTGCAGCAAAGCTTGATTCATAGATGATAAAGCAGATCTGAACTGTGTGCGTTTGCTTGATGTAACCCTTCTAAAATAATTTGCAGGATTAAAACTTTCTGCCAGAAAGCCAACTAAATGGTAAAGCTGAAAAATCTCTGCCAGGGCCCCAGGCATGGGTTGTCACCTAACAAATGGTTGCCTTTTCTCGAACCTTTAAGGGCAAAATTCTACAGTACAGCTCATGGATTAGTAATACTGTGATACAACTTAGAGACATTTTAGAAGTTGAGGGGGCAGGAAGGGAAGTCAATCCAAATATCTTGTCATCGTTATTTACTTGAAAATAACAGCGCTGAGAGTAAACTCTTTTTATTGGCCTTGAGGTTTTAAGTTGACTGTGTTAAAACAGCAGAGCGGTGGTCTTTGTAACAGTTAAATGCAAACACTTTCCCTGTGAAGGTCATGCTATTTTAAAGTTTCTAAAAATTCCATTGAAAATCATACCACCCTCCTTCCTCATAATGCATTCTCACAACGCGTTTACAATGATAAAGGCTGAAAATGGACTGCCTTCTCCTTATGACTAAATGAATCTGTGCATGCCGGATCATGGAGACAAGCTCATTGTCTTGGGCAGTCACTGCATATTAAATGGGTTCGAGAGGTGTAAGAAGGTATGGGGGCTCCCTGTGAGACTGGGATCACGGTATAGGGTGGGCTGCAAAGACTCTCTAGAGGTCCTGCCTCCAAGCAAGGTGGAGATGGGATGGGGGTTAGTGGTGACCGTGATGCTGTGTTATGAGGGAGCACGGCTGGGCAGGTCGGGGATAGCTCAAGTACGGTTTTGCTGCTCGTTATTGCTCAGGTCCAGAGCAGGGACCCAGGGTGTTCGGGGTGGCTCAAAGGCACGCTACTCCACAACACTATGGGGTTGCAGAGAGACAAGCAGGACTGGGGACTGTCAGCTGGGGACACCATGGCAGGTACCCAACTGTCAGGCTACCACAAGAGGGGTGACTGCAGCAAATGAGAGGGAATTTTCTTGTTCTCTTTCTTGATCAGTTTCCTTCCTTGATCCACTCCCTAGATGACAGGCTAGTCGTAAATTGTTGCTCCTTTCATCCTCATGGGTCAGTCTTTTATAATCTAATCAGGTGGCTACCTGGTGGAGAAGAATGTTTTAGTACAGTGGTCCTTAAAAGCATTTTCAGAAACACCAGCTCCATGAATGGCCACCTATTTCCGTTTTTAAATATTTTTTTAAAGCAAAAAAGCCTGGACAAACTAGCCTAAAATCAGCTTGAAGTTCAGAATAAAAGTGAAAGTGTTGGCAAACATCTTCAAAATTTTCATACTTCAACAATTCTTGATTCCTGGTATTAAGAAAATAAACACTCAGTTTTTGGTACTGCAGTCTTGGAGTGTAGCTCCTAGAAAAGCTGGGAAGAGGGATCTGAAAGAATCTGAAAGATCTGTTTTTATAGTTCTTCACCTGTTAGTCGTCTTAGCATAGGGAAGAATGTGGAGGAAGATATGCGGTTTGTAATCTTCTGATCTGTTGGAGTTTTGCTGGGAAAACAGTTTTAATGAACAGTCAAGTTTATTACAACACTTGAATGCTACAAGTCATCAGTGTCTTGTAACGCTCTGTCTTGAAACAAACATGAAAACACAAAGGCTTTTGGGCCTGTCCATGACTGCTCTACACTATTTTCTCTCTCCTCCTCTCCCTCTCTTCCCTTCCAGAGTCACCGAAGCATCTCTAATAGGAAAAATGCAAAGTGTGCAAGCTGTCTTAGCACTGTGCCTCAGCATCTTGTCATGTTGCACTATTATGTTGACTCTTCTATACAGAGAGAGCACATGAAAAAATCCCAGAAGCAATCTTCTGGTTCAGGCAACCACAAAAGCAATGCCCCTTTTTTGTTGACTGTGGGAAAAGAGATTCTACAAGGAACAGGCATCTTGGAGCTAATCAGCTGGTTTAACTTAAAGGGAGCTGTACGGAAGAAAGCCAGTGGCATATTGCAGACCTAAGTGTGCTCAGACTTAGCTGTTGTTTCTCTCACCTGCTTTTTTGGATGCAGAAATAAAGGAGAAGGAGCTGCAGAATTATGTTTCCAGAAACTGAGAGTATTGATTGATCATAATGATCTTCTAAAATGGGAGGGGATGAAATAGGGAAACTTGACACTTTTGTTTTTGTTTTCAAGACTTCTGAGAGAAGAATTTAATTATTTTTGTATTTTGTGGTTATGCCCACTGAAGTATGAAGTCCTTAAGCTACATCTGCCAGTACATGTGTTTTTGTTTTGTTTTTTACGATGTTTATAGAGCTCCACTATTGTGGTAACTGTGCCTTTTACAAGCTATGGTTCAGTACATTGCTCTGAATTAATATTGGGTACAACCCCTCTTTTTGTGCAAAGGAAACTGAGACAAATCATATGCATTTTTTGAACTCTGAGGGGTTTTCTTCTTCATTTAGAGTAGCATATTTGTTTCAGTATATGCTTAATTATCATGTTTAATCTATTTTCCCAAGCCTTGAAAAATCTCAGCGTAATACTTTGGAAACTTTAGACCCTACCCCAGATGATGCAGCCGATGCTCTAGTGCTTATAGGTACCGCATGCCTCATGCCCGTGTACCTCCTGTAACATACCCTTAGTGCAGTCTGCTGCAGCTAAGAAATGGGAGAGAGTCCTCAGCAAAAGCAGATAGAAAGCCTCAGCAAGAAAGCGAAGATCTTTTTTACTCCTTTTTTACTTCATTGTTGAAGGGTTCATAGCAGACCTAAAGCTAAATTCTTTGATTAAGGCAAAACTTCTTAACTTTTTCTCTTTGGCTGTGGTTTTTCCAGTGGTGATTTATGAAAACAAGGGTGCTCTCGCTCTTTTACTGAACAAGAACAGCAGCAAATCACCAGCCTGTTAAATGGTTGGTTTGCTCACACGATGTGTGCCTGCTGAAAACGCTACCTTAGGACAAAATAAAACTGAATAGCAAAGCCATGTGACTGCTAATGGAGAGAAAGGTCATAAAGAACAATGCAGTGGCATATTAGAAAATGCTTGTTAAAGGCTTGGTTGGAAAAGTATTTAAGTTAATGGCGACATCTTCTTCAGCAGGTTTGGATCAGGTTTTTACAGAAAAGCATTCAGGCTAATTCTGTGGTTGCTTTATATGTGAGATCTGTGGTTTGTTGATTGCAATGGAGGGATGTCTTCAGGGGCTTTACACAAGTCACTTGGGCATGAGCAGCAGCCTGATCACGCTCGTTTAGAGTAGGGTCCTGGGATGATTCTCTTGGGGATCATTCCCTACTCTCTGCTCTCAAGCCTTGCAGCAGCAGTTCTGATACTGCAGTGACTAAATTTCTTTAGAAATTTGCATGGTTACAATAGTTCCAAGCCTTGATGGTAACATATTTGGTTCACTGTCAGCCCTCCTTTATCTGAAAGGTATGCCAAAAAAGGCCTCTGAAGTAATTCTTGGCACTGTGGTGGAAGCTATTTGGGTTCACAAATGTTAACACTGTCATATTGGAGGTCTTTGGGCTTCCCAAGCCTGGCTGATTGTCAGAGGCAAATCTTTCCCCCCCAGAGCCCTGCAGTAGCATCATGTGGTTCATGTGGCAGCTGGATGCTTTAGGCAGGGCTCTGGACTGTGACTCAGCACTCCTCACTGCATCCTTGGAGATCTGCTGTGCCAGGCAGTGTGGTGTGCAGGCACCCTAGTGGCTCTGCTGAAGGGACCCTGTTTCCAGCCATATCTGTCAAGCTGGTGGGCGTGAGCTAGCCCTGGGTCTGTGGGGCATCTCACTGTGCCAGCGGTGAAAGGGTGCTTAGAGAACAACTCATCTGTCTCTGCCAGGTTGACTGGCTAGCTTGAGCTCCCTGCTACATGACAGTGAGGCATCTCCGTCTGGAGCTGAGCTGCTCTGGAGCTAGTCTTTGGTGTATTGCTGTGTTGGGGCAGATAAGTCTCCCAAAGCTTGAGCTGACTTCTTATAGAGCCAAGTTCAACCTATAGCCATGCTACTCTCTGTGAAGGACAAGCCCTAAGCAACTGTGTGGTGAGCCCAAAGGCCCCACTTTGAAAGGGAACCAGCCAATCCTGGAGCTGGAGCAAGAGAGAGTTCCAGGGAGGGGCTTGGTGTTATTTGTCTTGACATGACTGGTGTTTCAGCCACTCTTGGAGCTGGGTTCCCAAAGTTCTGCGACTGGGGTCTATAAATAAAGGCACACACAAACATCTGGGATTCTCTCTACTCCAGACACCACTGTTGGCAGGTCCATCACTGCATCCAGGACTGGTGGTCTCTCTGCTCCTCTTTCTCTTTTCCTCTCTTTCTCTCTGTCTTCTTCTCAAAGTTGTCAAGTAATGCAAGGTTTACCTTGATCTCCCATAAAGCCGCATATCTGAGACAGATACAGTTGCAGGATGGTCGATGTGTACAATATATCTGTTCCATTTAAATCAGTTGCTGCTCACAGCCAATTTGTTATGTTGAAATTTTCTGTTAAAGTTGATTGTTTGTGTATGCACCTTTTGCGTTAATCACCTTAGTCCATGCTGAAGGGGAATTGTGAATCTGAGTCACCTCTGCCCCTTTTCACAAGTGGGATGAGACAGTCTGCAACTAAGATAAGCCATCCCTGCATAGCTGGAAGTTGCCTCTTGGTAACTTATTCCCTGTTACGACAATACACATCTTGATATTGATGTCTGTGTGTTCACATGAGCACATGATGCCTTTCAGCATTGCTCATTTATTAGTATTTTATAAGTATACATATATATCCTTTGTAAGTACTTTATAAGCTGAGGGGTCCACACCTTCATGCCTTGTCTTTTGCCTGTACCGCAGAAAGGGGGGGGGGGCAGGTGGTTGCTTTATTTGTTTGTCAGCAAGGGGGAAAAAAAGTGAAGGTGGTTTCACCACCGTATTGTTAGCTGAGATCACCTTGCCTCTAGTAGGGCCACATCTCGAGGTAGCATGGTGCTTCTGCAGGGAAGACAAGTCTTCCAGTATTTCAGGCCCTTGGACCAGGGAGGGGGAGCGAAGACTCATAGGGCTCATAATTCCTCTGTGCCCAGCTCTCATTCTGTAAAAGGGCAATTTTCCACTTTATATCTGGTAGCTGTTCCTCTTGAAATATTTGACTCCCTAATGGGTAAAGCTCATCCCTTTAGAGATGGCCATAAAACCCAGATAACTTGGCTTTTGGGATGCTGAGACAGTGCTGTGGCTGGCTAACAGTACAAGAGTGGATTACACCCTGATGTCGGCAAAGCATTTTGAAACTCTCCAAGGAGAGCACCCTAAATTCATAATTCATGGAATTTAAGGCCAGAAGGGACTATTAGATCATCCAACCTGACCTGCATAATGCAGGTCATAGCATTTTGCTGAGTAATTTCTGCTTCAGGAAGTCCTCTTTGAGCTACTGTGTACCTTTATAGAATAACATGTAGCTTTCAATAAATTAATCCAGTAATTAAGATTTTCTTCATTATTAAGGGGTAGTTTGGTTTACCAAATAATTGCAATAGTTTGCATTGAATAAAATAAATTGTGTCTTGTTTATAAGCTAAGTTTCTAGCCATTAGATCTCACTATACTTTTATCTGCTAGAATAGAGAGCCATCTACTATCAAAAATATCTTTTTAACGTGAAATTTTTAGCTATGATTTACAAAATCCTGAAGTTCACTTCAAGTGGCCACAATGAAAAGAAGAGAACATCTGTGTTCCTTAGATGGATCATGCTTTTTTTTTTTTTTTCTGTACAATTATTATGCCTACAGAATGGACTTGGTATTTGTAGAAATTAACAAAGCAAATCCCTTCCAATACATTAGCAAATATGGCTCAAAGCCTATTCTTCAGCCAGGCAGAGAAATTGTCTCCTGCCTTGGAAAAAAAAAAACTCGGCTAAATAAAAATTTATATTGCAGCAATGCAAAGGATTTCATCAGACCTCAAACACAGTTGAACTTAGCCTTGGGCCAGAGGCTGAGTGAGTTCATGAACCTCAGCTCACGCTGGCAAAAATTCAGCTGTGAGAAATGCTATTTTTCCTCCTCTCATGACACCTTGCAGCTTCTACCATGGTCCCCAGAGCCACCCACACAGGGGCGACGTGGAAGGAGCGAAAAGCAGGAGGAAACAGCGAAACAGCTAAACAGCTTACATGTCCTTTCACCATTTTTTTTTTTCCTGGGAGGAGAATTTGGTTGCCCTTCCCCTCTTCTCTCTCTGTGTAGGGGTGCGGGATCTTGCCTTGTAATGTCCTTAAAGGTGTTTGTGTGTTGTTGGATACTAAGTTTGCCCAAACGGAAAGTAAATAATCAAGATAACTCCCATCCCATCTGATAATGTTTGTTGAGGAGCTGCTGGGAGAAGTGGGATGCTTTTATTAGAGTAGGTCATCCCATTAGACGCTCTTTGCTTGCAAGGTGATCCTGGAATAGAAGAAGTTTATGAGAGTCCCTGAAACAAAACACATAACAACTGCAAAATCATGCTACTGCATCTCACAGCTTCTGGTTTTCAGTCATAAAATGGAGCTGCTTGCTGCAGCTATGCTGAAAACGTTAACTGTGGGATTTGCTTTAGTTCAAGAGAACCTCTGTTGAGGTGGCTGGCATGTCTGGTAAGGCTCCACAGTGAGAAGTCAACTGTGAGGAAGAGCTGCATGATTAGCAAGTTTGGGGTTTTTAATACAGAAAGCAGAATTAGAAAGAGGAAGGGCTACCCACAGATGCCATCATTGCTGACAGTTAAGCAAAAGATGCTAGGTATGTATGTAACTACTTTGATGTTTGTTTCCTGCCATAGATGGTTATGGATATTATTGGACAGCTTTCTGTTTCAGCCACATGCCTTAATTTCCCTTTTATTTTCCAAATTCTTTAGCTATGCCTATACTGGAGAAATGTGCTCCGATAGATTGATGTCTGTGTTGCGTAGTACGATAAAAAGCTGGTCAGGAGTGGGGCACCTATGTGTTGCTGTGTCAGCACCAATAGTTAACCAGATACGCAAGGGTTTCCATCAGCAGGCCAGACACCGTTGTGTCTTCTGCCTGCCATATCCTATTGTTCCCTTTCCATGGGATCATGGAGATGGCAAGAGACCTGTTAAAAAACATCCCCTTTACTGACACAAGCCACTCTTAAAGTAGAAAAGTCCTTGGTGGCTCTTTCAGATGTGATGAGTATTCTCTCAGCTGGAGCTTTGTTAGCAGGCTAGTTCCCACCTGCAGCTCTTGGTAAGTCTGCTTACTTCTTTTTGTCCCAGCTTAGCCTCTGCTGGCTGGTGTATAGCCCTTCTGAAAGAAACCAAACCAAATGGAAGTTGGTGAGAAAAGAAAGTAAGTATATATGGCTGATACTGGAATTCTTCGACGTGATGGAAGGTACAGGGGAAGTGATCAGCAAGCTTCACTGAAAAGCTAACACCAGAATTTCATGAAGAGCCTTTGTAAAAGGCTTCCTTGTCTGCTTGTTCCTGTTCTCTTCTTTGTTTTGGCACAACAGATAATGCAGCTGGAGATTAGGGTGCTGATCTGGCTGAAAATAAATACAGCAAACAAAATATTGTTAGACTTGCTGGGAGGGGAGTACATGGAAACGTGAACTTGGATTGCTACATGTTTGAGGGATGTAGTGGTGTGAGAACCTGCAGTCTGCTAAGGTGGTGGCTGCAAGTTGTGAGCAATCTGGACAGAGCTTGCTAAGAAGCTGCAAAACCCGCTGCCCTATCTGGCCATGAAAACCAAGTGCTACCTATCCTCCCAGCTGTGTTTCTTTCCCTGTTGACTGCATGTAGGAAAGCAACCTGAGGTATTGCATCCATAAATGTTTTGATAAACTAGATGGATCTTGGCCAAGCCTTGCGATTTTATGCGGAGATAAACTTAAATTTCTTTTGCAGCCAATTTCTATTGTGTGTCTAATGAAACCATAGTGCTGCTATCTCCTTTGGTAATTGCCTTTCCCCTTGCATTGACTGCCATGTTGGCAGATGATCGATAGCCTTGAGCTGCTGCATGGAAGTCCCCACAACGGCAGTGCTTGCAGGACTGTAGCATATGCTTTGATGTTGCTAACATGGAATACTGGGTTAACACTACACTGTAATGCACACAAACCTAAGTGCCATCAATTTCATTGAGGTGACTGGCCTGTTAGTCATCATTCAGGTCTGAATCCTTCATAATATTGTATTAGGCATTTCCCTTATCCCACTTGTAACAATTTCTTTGCTATGCAGAGGCCTGTGTAGCACTTGCGGAAGGGTGTTTTATGTGGATACTTGTTTTCTATAAGTATAAAAAGATATCTATCTAGATGTATAATGAACACCCCATACAGCAGCTTGACTCTGCATGGAGATTTGCAGCTGTGTTTACGTAACCTGACACTGCAATATCCATACATCATCCCTTCCTCAAGGAAGTCTTGTTTCTCTTTTATTTCTTCTTGCCTTTTAAAGGCTCTGTGTTAGAATGTACTTTGCTCCCACATGACCAAAGCTTCCCATCACCCAATTGCATCTGCTTCTTAGCAGATGTTATGGAAACATGACAGCATAATAAAGTGTCGTGCTAACTTGATCCAAGTGCACTTGGAAGAGGTACACTCGAGCTTCACCAATGCTGGTGGGAATGTGAGTTGAATTAATGAGCATCTAGGTCAGTTTTAGACCTTGTTTTCCTCCTGCCAACAGGCTGTGAGTCTCACAGTCTCCTTGGCTGGAACTGAGCTTATGTGAGATCATTAACACGCTCTTCCCGAAACTCTCCAAAAATGCTAACAAATTAGCAAAAGCACTGTTCCTTTTGTGCTCTGCTGGTATTCCTTGTCATTAAGGAATGGGTTCTGCAAAATTCATCAGTGTAAAGCAATTCATTGTCTCTGTGAATGGCTTGGTGCTGCAGACACAGAGCTCAGACCTTTCAAAGGAATTCCTACATTCTGGTTCGATTAGCAAGGTTTTGACTTGCTACACTTTCCTGAACTCCCTCCAGGAGCTCAGCTAGGCAGAGCTGCCTTGTTACTCAGTCCTGCTCTCTTGCATAAGGTCCAAGTAGGGATTAATTTGTTCCTTTGTTAGAAATCATACAAGGCCAATGGAGCCTGTCACTGTACGTGCCCCTAGGAATACCTGAATAACACAACTAGACTGCATGTGCACACGTGCCTATGCGCGCACATACTGATGCAGAAACACACACACTTCTCTAATACTAGAGGTTTCCTGTAGGTGATAAGAAACTCCACAGTTTACAACTAATCAATTTGCATTGCAGTGGCAATAAGTAGAACCTCCCATCTCCTTGTGCTGGGCATCTTCCACATGTAGTGGTGAAAACTAGGTGTCTGTGGAGGGTTGCATCTCCTCTCCTTTGCTGCTGGCCATTTTCCTGGCTGCAGCAAGGCATAGGAGTTGTGAGGGCAGAGTCCCAGTGGAGGCTGATGCCCTGCTTGTCCCTTCTGGCAGCTGGTTTCCAGCATGATGGCAGTCGTCTGGAGATCTCTCTGGGTGGCTCCAGGGGAGGGCAATGTGAGCCACAGATGAGGCTATAGCCCTGCCTGGTTTAGGCAGTGGTGATTTCCAGCAGATCTAAGCAGAGCATGAGAGCAGACTCTGTACTCTTCTTCCCAGCCACCACCCCCTGAGCTTTCAAACCCTGGGTCACGCACACCCTGGGGCTCCTTGGGCTGAAATATTAAAAAAGCAATTGAGCTTGGTGTGCCTGATTTTGCTGCCCTTTGTATTGCACATACAGACGTGGTAGACAGGCCTGAGGCTTTGAGTGAGTGTGATAGAAAAGCCATGTTTATTTGCTGGCAATTCTCTGGTTCAGAGTTAGACTGTGTACTTCCTCCCCAGACCACAAAATATTTTACAAGTCTTAATAGCTTCATTTGCACAGATAGATGCTGCAGTGAAGGGAGAGGGTGCTTCCCTCACAGGTAGATAAGACGACCCTGGAGGGAGTGGGAGGGAGACAGTCCCGAGGGAGAGGGCTGTTGGCTGAGTTTTAAATCCACAGCAATGTTATACAGATAGAAAGCATAAACTTCCCATCAGCCTAATGTAAATAGCTCTTCCATATGTTTGGTCTACTCATCCAGCATGTTTCTAGTTGTGCCTATCATGCTACTAATGCTCAGCAACGTTTGTAGAAACAGCTCAGAAGAAGAGCAGTACTTCCCTTCTTGCCTTGGCCTGGGAGGTTTCTTTTGTGCTTCCTGGAACTCCTCATTGATCTCTAGGAATTTAACTATGATTCTTCAGGAAATGCTCAGTCAAAAAGGATTCCTCATCAAAGTGTTTTATATCTCATAGTACAGTTTGCAGAGGTCTACTCTCAAATTGTTGAAAGAACTCATAAAATCATAAACCTACCAAAAGGCCCTAAAGTTGTAAATAGCTGTAATCCAAGTGCTGATGCTTGAGTTCTGTATTCCTAGGGTTTATAGACTTGTCTTTCATAGCAGTTCCTCGTGTGTCCTGCAGGTGAAGGTGAGGTTTTTGGGATCAATCCCAAAGCAGTATTATGATAAAGGACCATACTGAAGAAGCAGCTGTCCTTGTTGTCAGCATGGGGTTGCCTTCACAGTGGCAAAGTTTTTTTTTCACAGTGATATTTTGCAGTGTGGGCAGAATGCCTTGGTTGTTCAGGGTAATGAGTTTATGGCTGCTCTCAAATCTCTGTGTGGCTGCATGTCTCCAAGTATGCATGCTGCTTAGGTTTCATGGTCTTTCTCATCCTTGCTGAGGCATCATAGGATGGTTGCCCCCCCCTTTCCCCACAAAGCGTCCTTCAAGAGACAATTGGGTGATGTGTAAGTAACAAGAAATGTTGCAGAAGGTTTCCACTGGCAATTTCCAGCAAAGTCCTTCTTCTGTGCTTCCTCTTTAACTATAGACCCTGTTGCCAGCATAAGATAAAATTTTAAGTTGAGAGCTGTTTGCTGTTCCTGTTTTAATGGTTTTTCCAGCTCTTGTTTTAAGCCAAGTACTGTTGTTACTATTTATGTGTGGCAGACAGGACCATAGCATCACCGGGTTGGAAAGGACCCACTGGATCATCGAGTCCAGCCATTCCTAACAATCCCTAAATCATGCCCCTCAGCACCTCATCCACCTGTCCCTTAAACACCTCCAGGGAAGGTGACTCAACCGCCCCCCTGGGCAGCCTGTTCCAGTGCCCAATGACCCTTTCCATGAAAAATTTTTTCCCGATGTCCAGCCTGAAACTCCCCTGGTGGAGCTTGAGGCCATTCCCTCTTGTCCTGTCCCCTGTCACCTGGGAGAAGAGGCCAGCTCCCTCCTCTCCACAACCTCCTTTCAGGTAGTTGTAGAGAGCAATAAGGTCTCCCCTCAGCCTCCTCTTCTCCAGGGCTAAACAACCCCAGCTCTCCCAGCCGCTCCTCATAAGACTTGTTCTCCAGATCACTCACCAGCTTCGTTGCTCTTTTCTGGACACACTCCAGAGCCTCAACATCCTTCTTGTGGTGAGGGGCCCAGAACTGAACACCAGTATTTGAGGTGCAGTCTCACCAGTGCCGAGTACGGAGGGAGAATAACCTCCCTGGACCTGCTGGTCACAACGTTGCTGATACAAGCCAAGATGCCATTGGCCTTCTTGGCCACCCAGGCACAATGTTGTTGAATACTTGAAAATGCCTTTGTATTGCTTTCTGTAACAGAAAGGTTGGGTTTGTGTGCATTGATTGGTTGGAGAGTCTTTCTTCACCCCTTTTTGGCATGCTTTTCTTTCTTGCCCATCTGCCACCTCCTCGGCAGAGCTGTGTGACTTTTCCTTCCCACTCTGGTGCGTGCTGCGGCGACCTACTAGCTAATCACATTGAATTTGCTCGTGCTGCTGGGACGTGACTTGCAGATTCCAGCCGTCTTTACTTGAGGAACAGCAGCCTGGCAGCCCTCCAGTCTGCCTACTGGATCCAGGCCAGCTATTTATTGTGAAACTTTTGGTCCTCTTGGACTTTGCAGCAATTTTCATCCCTCTGGGTGATCTGCCTAGTACCAGGTAGAGAAATCCAATAAAAGCCCCTGGGAATTTGCTCTGTGCTCAGCAACGCATAGTTACTACTGACTTAAATCCTGTTTCTTCAACAGCAATATACAAGGGACTGTAAAAAACAATAAAAGGTACTTTAACCTGTGACTGCAAATATTTTGGAGGAACTGTGTGGCATTAAAAACAAGTTACATATACTAGGAATTGAGCCAGGGTCCAGATTTGAGGATTAGTAAGAATCATTAGAAGACGTAATCTTAGTCTCTCCTTCACCTTTGGGCCAAAACTGAGCTTTTTTCTTTCCTGTACATTGCTGAGACTCCTTTCCTTTACTCCTATGTATTAAAACAAGCCAAACAAGCTGAGTTTCTGTGTTTTTTCACACTAGCCTTTGCTGCTGCACACTATGCAAACACTGTCCCCACAAAATGGGACCATGCTGTATGCTCTTTGCCTATGATTTGTGCTAGTGTGAATGGCTTCAGAGGGGCTCCTCACCAAATAATACCCAAGGCAATGGGAGGCAGCACTTCAGATGCATGGCAGAACTAAGTGCCATACACCAGGTTACAGAAACGTTTTCTTCGTGCAGGAAAAACCTTAATATAGCCACTCTGAGAGAATAAGAAAGTGTGTGCATGAGCTGTTTGACAGCATGGAAACTGCTACTGCTGTCACCCCATGCCCAAGCCGCTGCTTGCTTGTATATATTTTAATGTGGAATGTGGGGCTTACTTGTATATTTTTTAATGTAGAATGCAGGAAACTGGTGAGAGACTGAGGTAAAATGCAAACCTCTGAAGGCAGTGGGACAGCTGGAATACACCTTTCTCCTACATTCCCCAGTGGCTAAGTAGAGAGATGGCCCACAGCTGGGAAGGCAGGTGGCTGGCAACTTCACTGCACTCACCTTTTGCCTTTGCAAACGTGTGTTACATTGGAGGTGAGGATTCACTCAGTTCCCACACTTTCTATATTTAGTCACTGAGGCCAAACAGCCTGGCAGTTTTGGAGGCTGGAGAGGGCTGTGTGGTCTCCTGCTTAACAGAGACCAAAGATCAGTGCTAAGCGTTAAGGCCAGCCTCAGAGCTACCATGTCCTCACCCTGAGCCAGGGGCTTGCTGAGAGCCTGCAGGTATGATCCCCTGCTGCAGCACTGCCTTGCAGGACCTGGAGTTGGGTCTAGAGAAAGCTCTTGTGTCTGCCATGGCACAGGGATGCGGCACCCCGTTGGTGCATTGGCTTCTCATCCAAAGCACCAAGCTGGAACTGGTTTTAGGGTGTTCATGGGCACCTTAGTCCTGCTCAGGTTCACAGTGGTTAAAAAGTAGCAAATTTGCTGTCACTACTTACTGTAGCTATGTTCCCACTCTCACCGTGAAAGCCATTTGCAGGGGAAGAGGACTGACAGAGCTCTTAAGTTTCTCTTCCTGACCTGTAGCTGTGGGGTCTCTTAAGGTGCGCTGTTGCATAAGGAGGGGAGCTGGGAATTGTTGCAGTGCTGTCCTTCTTGATAGTACCTTGCCATGATCTTGGACCTTCTTAAATGAAAGGTAGCAATTATCTCTTCCGTTACCCTTGATAATGTTTTATTAGTAATTGCTGTGATTGTCTATAATTGCCTGTGTTAATAGCCTGGCATGATTGGCAACATTCAGCTTAAGGTTTATTTCTGCTTGTTGGGAGGAGTGTAGGCAGGAAATGGCTGTTTAGTTGGTCACTGCTGTCTTCCCTAATAATGCATTTCAAGTCAACTAAAGCCACAGTTTAGGATGAAGCAGTTGTATTTAGGATGTTGGACTAAATTTGGCTTTCTAAATTAAGTCTAATGTCTCTCTTAAGCCCATTCCCGGCTACAGAAAGCTTACAGAAGTATCTGAGACCTCAAGGGTCCTGCTGCATTATTCAGTCATGCTTTGAAGAAGTTAATTGTGTTCAAGAACCTGCCCATCGCTAACTGTGAGCTGAACTAAGTAACTTTCAAGTACCAGAAAATTTGCCTTGACTGCATGGAGAAGAAGTTGGTTCCTTGATTTGACATTTTATAGAACAAACCCCCTAAACCAAAAAAGCCTGGGCAGCTGTGCAAGTGAAGGACTGGCTTTTCATTACCATTCGAGATAGAAGAAAGCTCATCCCAAAAGAGGACCTCCATGGTTTGGTTTTCTGAGGGAAAGTAGCGTCCCTACCCTGACCCCTAAACAATATGGGAATTGAAAGAATTGTTACTCAGATATTTACTGGAAGTGTTTATGGTTCAAAGGCCTGCTACAACCTGAGCTCATGGAGTTTCAGGTTCAGATCTCAGTTCTCACCCTCGCGTTTCTCTGCTGGGCTGAACCTACTCCTTTGAAACTGCTGGAGTTTTGAGTGTGTTAAAAGGAGTTCTTTTGGCGGGGAGATGAATATAAAGGCGGTGCAGAAAGGAGAGTGAAGAATGGCACGGATGCTGATACACTTTATTGTATACCTCTGCAGTTCCTCTCTTTCAGTCTGCATTGATTCCCTTGTATAGATACAACTTTAGGACTTCAGCCTGCAGAAGCTTAGCATGTATGATGTATGCATACGTAGCATTTGCTACCTCAAAATGCCCTTTCCTGGAGCCTGATGGGAGCATTTGCTGTATGCAAACCCATAAGCCTTTCAAAGCTCTGCTCTCCAGATTTCCCTCCCAGGTTATTGAACCCACGTGGCTTTGTGGTTACGAGTCTGAGGTGGGCAACCTGGGTTTTATGGGATAGGGGTCAACCCAGCAGACTGATGACTTCTACAGTGAGTCCTGGGAGTGACTAGTTTAAAGCCACATTAAACTAGCTTTTCTTTTCTGCCTGAGCTGACCTAGAGATTTGCAGAGTCTCAACCAGTTCTATGTAGACTGGTGCATCCTGCCAGTAATATGCTGTATCCTGTCCTGCTGGGGATGGGAGGCAACTCAAAGCAGTTTTCTCAGGAAACAGCCTCATAGAGCTACAATGTAAACACTGCAATACACATTATTTTCCCGCAGGCACTACTAGCTGGAAAGATTTTACTTTAAAATCTTTCCCTAGTATTTATAGTAATGTTCTGACTTATTGTGACTGAAGAAAATGTGGAAGAGTTTAATTTGACACATTTATTTGCTGATCTTTTTGCATGTTTTCTTTTAATTCATTTGGGGGTTATTCAATGTTGCTTCCTTTTCTACCTACTAGTTTTACTTTCGGGCCCTAGGACAAAAAGGCAAGTATTAAAATATTTCCCTTTGTAGTGTTTCTTGGGTTTGAGAAAAGAACCACAAGCACTAGGGATATTTTTGCTTTTATATATATTTGTGTACATATCTATTGTTTGTATAGAATTTGTATTCTCCACCAAGTTTTTTACCTCTGGTGTCTCTTTCATTCTATTCAGTCAAACCTGGGGTTTTTTCTCTGGATTTTTCTTGTGGTTATACAAATGTGTGTGGTCTGATATTTGAAAACAAGTCCTTTAGCTGGACACACATACTTTGATTTCAAGTGGCCATGAGTAGTTCTACGTTGATGGGTTCAGTTTAAGATGTTGTAAAGGAGGTTTAGTGATTTTAGGAAGTGCTGAGGATCCTCCCTTTTAAAAGCAGACCTTTTATTTAAAGGCTGGTCTGATCAGACACTCAGGAATTAATGAACCCCTCACTGCCGTACATTTCAAACCCCGGCTTTCTATCGGTGACATGTGGTCGTCCCTAACAACGGGCAGATAAAACCCGAGTTAATGATGTAAGAGCCCATTTAGCTCACAGATTTGTGCATTTTATTTAGATAATTGTAGAAGATGCAATATGTTCACTAAGAAATGTGAAGACAGCTTAGATTTACAGGCATGCCTTATGTTTGTGTAAAGGAAAATTTGGGAGTATCGTGTTTGGTTTCCTGAGAACAAGCATATATTAGTTAGAAGCTGAACATAATAGTAGCCCATAAAGAATCTCAAAAGGGAAAACAAATGCCCTTAGGAACAAATATTCTCTGTGTGTGTGTGTGTGTGCTTTATGAAATTTTCTAACTTATTTTCACTCAGAGCAATTTAAGAAAAAAATTTCCCTAACATCCTTTGATGTATAAATCACCAGACTTTTAGGTAATATTTTTCCCTTAGGGCAACAAAAGAGTGCAAGAGCCTTAAACCAAACCCACTATGGGTAACCCTGCATCAAGAAGGGGTTTTGCTAGCACACAATGGGTCCTGAGAGCACCTTACCCCAGCCTCCATGAAAGAGCAGTGTTTCTCAGGATCACTAAAAAAGGGAAACCTCGTCCCACTGCCCCCAGCCAGGGTTTTTTTCCTTCCCCTGTTTTCTGCTTCGCTGGAGAGCAGAGGAGTTGGGATGTTGGCTCTCCCTGGAGCTGTGCTGTGCTGAGTGTGGCTAAATGCTACCTCACACAGACACCACTCTGCAAACGTTCTTGTCCCCACACATCCCTCCCTGCTCTTCTCAGTGCAGCCCTGCCATTGCTCCTCTCCCCTTCTCTGAGACACGACTGCTATTACCAAGGTGTGTTGGGTGATGATGATGTTACTCGTGACTTTTATGTTCTTGGATCTCAGGCTAGAGGTAAATTACTCCTACTGTGCCAATCACCAGTGTGCAAAGGGCTAGTGGGAGGGAAGGGGGCACCGAGTGGACTCCCTTCCTGGAGAACTGACCCTGCCACAGCAGAAAGGCACATTTTTTTCTCTATTGACACGGGTTACCCCTGGAAAACCATAGTATTTGTGTCAGAGATGTCATTTATCATCACAAACCATGAGATGGCTATTACTACATACATTACGTGCCATAAAAAGGTGTTCATCTGTGTTTAACACAGTTTACAAGCTAACGATGCTGTTGTTGGCTGCTGTGTGATTTGCATAATAGCAGCTGTATGGCCTTGGAGGCGCATGAGGAGGATGGGGCCCATGGACCCCAAAAGTAATGTGCATCCATGTGACTCAGGAAGACAACTGAGGCATATTTTAGTATGATACATGTCCATACCTTGGTTTGCATATGCATTTTGTGTTTTGGGGCTCCTCTAGGAAAGGGCAGTCAGCTGGGCCACCACACCAGTTTAGGGGGAGCTGATAAACCCCATGGTGTCTGTGGGAACACGTTTACTGGCAGTGTGAAGCAGGGATCAAGCAGATGGGAACTGTGGGGTCGGGAGAGAGGGGTGAAACAGTCCTTTACCCCACTAATAAATTCACTGTCGGGTGTGTGGTGAGCTTACATTCGTTAGTGGTGTTTCTATTGATTTCTCAAGGTGTAAGCGAGCCAGGACAAACAGTAATAATAAAAAGTGTCAAGAACGATTTTATTTTTTTCCCCCACAGAACAAAGCAGGAGGACATTCCTTTCCTCACTAAACAAGCAGAAGGGACAGCAAGTTGTGTCTTTTTCTAGTACAGTCTAGGCTAGACAAAACTGCTATGCATATTTTCCTAATCGCCTTACTGAGACGCTGAGATAATGCTGTCTCTACTGGCAAGAATAATAATAGATAGTTTTATAGTTATTGGGCATTTTATCAATCTCTTCAGCAAGCTCTGACTTTTAAAGATTCAATAATAGGTTTTGGGTTTTTTTTCAAAAACTCTCCTAGCAGATATTTGAACCCAGAGCCTTGGGTTCAGAGCATTCCAGGAAGAACCGTGCACAGAAAATGGGGCCAAATAACAGTAGAAATGCTTTATTTTCATGCAGAACTTGTGGGTAAAGACAGTATGAGAATGAGCTGAGACACTGTCATCAGGACAAACCATTAAAAGCCCAGGACTCATAAATATTCAGGCCTCAACAGGCTTTGGCCTTGAGCAAGTTATTTAGCCTTTTTGGCTCTTCTAAAGATATAGCATGATAACACTGCACTTCCCTCAGAGGCCTCAGTGTAGGCTCATTATTTGGTGTCCATAAAAATGCCTCATAGATGAAAAACACAATTGACAGCAAAGGCCAAATTCTCTTCTCATTTATACCAGCCCAGCTGCTATTAGAGTGAATTGAGGCTGGGCCAGGGAAACCCAGAGGAAAATTTGGCTGTATGTGTAAAGCCAAACGATTGATCTGCCTGTGCAGAGCTCCTTGAGGCAGCTGCTCCGGCAAGCTCTGTAGCCTCTGCTGGGACAGAAGATCCATGCTTATTTTATTTTGTTGCTGGCTCTTTTTAAATTGGCTACTGAGGACCTGGTACCACTCTTGCTGAGGCTGGTGGGATTTGGCTTGGGTCAGGTGGGTGATTTGTAGACAGAGGCATTTCCCCAGGTTCTGCAATACAGCAGGCATCACCTTGGGTTAGGTGATGCAGAAGTGGTTGGGAGCCACCTGCATCTAATCCAAACTCCTCAGATGAACCACCACCAGTGTGCAGAAACAAGCCTGGAGAAGCCTTGTGAGGCTGGGATGACTTACATCTTGGGGTATTTTGATCATAATAAAGGTATGGGGTATTTTGATCACAGTAAAAGGCTGCAAGAGCTGGAGAGAGGAAAAGCTTTCTCTATGCTAAATTGACATTTGAATTTTTAAATGCTTCTAAACAAATTTTATCTTAGGCAGGGGCTTTATCTGACTGGCATTTGGATGATTCTGATGCTGAATGGGGCGGTATCCTATAAAGTTCTGCATCTGAGTGTAAGGCTACACTGAACCAGCACTATTTCATGGCAGTGCATATTCATCGTTTATTGAAGTTGGAGAGGTGGAGCCCAGATGGTTTTTGCTGCTGAAGCACCTGTGTTCTTTGACTTCCTTTACTTCCACTCCAAGTGCAGCTTAATGCTTCCTATAACATCTCCCTTAATTACAAGCAAGGGCTTGAAACTCACCCATGATCAAAGACTGCATTTTGACAGTTCAGATGTAATTGCATGTTAGTATCAAGTTAGGTGCCTGCAGTTTAATATTAAATTGGTGCTCTAGTGTGGACACAAAACTAGAGCTGAAGCACCTTCTTGCAGATCGCATAGATATCTAAGTGTGTGCACTTGCAGACAGAAGATTGTGCTCAAGTCATTGGAGGCTTGGGTAAAGCCCAGCTAACACTGAGTAGCCAGCCACTCCTATAACAATGCTTTTCATTGGACATAAGTCTCTTAACTTGCTAAAAAGGCGCCAGGGGCAAGCATTCAATGCAAAAGGCTTTAATCCTGGACCAGATATAAGGAAGCCAGAAAGCTTCTGGCTTTAAAGTGGTTTTGGATTAAAAACGTTTGCAGTATCCTTGGTATTTACACTCTAAGGTTTCTCTTAGAGCGAGTATCTGCCTGAGCATGGAAAAGCAAGATCTCATTTTCCTTTGAAATCTGTGTTCTGGTGGATTAGAAACAGAAATGTTTAACTACTCTTAAAAAAAAAAAAAAAATAGAGGAACTCCATTTAAGTAATATGTCCAGTGGGATCCAAACAGGATGAATACCAGAAACCTCCTTAAATGTTTGTTAAGGTAGATGAGAAAAGTAGCTGTTCTAAAATTTCTGCAGATCCTGAAAAAAAGCAGTCACTGCTTCTGTTCTCCTTTTATAATGCATCTTTAAGCATGCTCAACTGCAAGAAGGAATTGATGAAAACTCCATAAATCCAAGTCATTATTTCTATGAGGCTTGTAAGACATGCTTGGACACGGGAGTGTCGGGTCAGGTTCCCCTGGGAGAAATATGTGGTCTGCTCCATGGATGTTGTATCCACTGTTGCTACTCTTTCTCTCCCATCAGAAAATAATAATTTGTACTCTCTTGTGAAAGTAATGAAAATCTTTCCTCTTTTGCTGCCACCTCTTTCCCTTCTGGATCAATGGGTATTACAGACACTACTGATGTATTGTCTGAGGTTAAAACTCAATAACAAGCTCAAATTAGATTTAAGGAAATGAGTCAATAAGGAGAACAGGAAGGAAACGCACCAATTTAAGCCTAGAAAACCACAAACCGTAGTGTAGTGCCGGGGTTTAATAGCTTTCTTTTCACTGTGAAACTGGGGATGTGAACTTTCAGGTGCAATGTCTGTGAAGGGCAATATACCCCCTGTGTCTCAAATGAAAACATATTCATTATAAAGCAAATCAAATTGGCATCAAGCAATTGTTCTTGATGAGGTAAGAATAATGTTAAAACACCCCAGAAAGAAAGCCTGGTGAAAACTGTCCTGAAATGCTAGAGAACACAGGCAAAGGGAAGATGAAATCAGAACCAAGAGACTGAAATGCTGAAACCATGTGGTTGGAGGAATATGAGGAAAGGGTTTACCCCTGTGCTGAAAGTTTCCACCTGAAGTTGCAAAAAAAAAAAAAAAAAGAGGATAGTGTGTTCTGGAAGGTTTTAAATAAAAATTCCTGCTCAGCCCAAGTGATGTGGTGCTGCCTGTAAATATTGAAACATAAATTGCCCAAATGGGGTGGCTAAAGTGCCGCTGCCTGAGTACCATGAGCAATGTGTTTTTCAACATTATTGCAGGGGAAAGCAAGCCAAACTAACAACTGCCAAAAAATCAGAGCAAAAAAGGTATACTTTTGCTTATATGTCAGAGGCTGACTCTGTGCCAGGCTCTGTCAGGATTTGAAGGGAAATATGCCCAAATGCAGCAGAGTCCTCCAAAAGGCAGTAATTTCCTGCTCTTAGTATTTTACAACATTTATGTTTGGCCAAGCATAGAGGAACGTTAATAAGGATAGATCCATTCTTTCATGGAGCAGGGAGGCAGGCAGGACTGCTAAGAACATCTGCTTATTTAGATTTGGGGCCTGGATGCACTTCATCTTCTAATGGTCCCAGAACCAGCCACGTGAGCTGAGAGAAACCTCATTGTGCTTCATGACCCAGTGGTACCTTCTGCTGTTGAAGAAAGCTTAGAAGACTATAAACAACTTTTCGAATGCAGCAGAAAGTATCTTTTATTCTCTCTGGTTTGCATATCGTGAACCTGGAGCGCTGAAAAGCTGATTTTCACATTTTCCTACTGCTTGACATCTGCATGAAAAGTCATGGTTTCAGGAGTACTTCAGGCACTTGGGAGGAACCAAGGGAGACTGATTTTTCTCGTAACTTAGAATAGCAGCCACTTCTTTTCCAATTCTGGCATCACGCAAATGCACTGAAGGTGACTACAGCAGAGTTTTCAATATGTTCTCTCAGTGTTAGGTAATGGCTCTCATTATCACTGTGGTTTTACCCTCCCTAATGACTACTGCACTTGAAATAAATCAGTGACATGCAAATTGACATTTTTTTGGTAAATGTCTGTCTCTACGCTAACACAGTCACCCATAAAATTTTTAATATTTTTCTCCTTCTGCCCAGCCTTGCCCACTTAGCAGCATTCCTCTTTCTCTACGAAATTGGTCCCTCATTGGGAGAGTAATTTACAGTACCAGCAAGTGACTCGAAAAAGCATTGACAGAGATGTCTTGAAAGGCCAGTCCTCTGGTCTATGAATAGGAGACTTGGTTGCTCAGATTGGTGTTTTGTCTCATGATGGCTGTGGGCAGGAAAAAAGCCATATTTCTTTCACCCATGATCATGCTATACACCCCAAGTATAAGTGAAGAGCTGGAGCCACCGTCACTGAAAAGGAGCCAATGACAGGGAGTTTCACCCAATATGTCTTGTAACCAGTGGCCCAGACTCAAGCACACAAACTGATATGTGCTTATGGCATAAACATCTACGAGGCTCTCTAAATTTTGGACAGCTGCACTATGGTGTGTAGCACTGCTGTAGTTCTGACAGTGCTAGTATGGTGAAATTGCTAATTGCACTTGAAATGCTGAAAACAATACAGCCATATGTGTAACTGCTGTGTATATTTCATAAATGAGGTAGTGCCACCATAAACTATGAAAATAACACAGCTGTATAAAGTGAGAGTGATGAATGCACATTGGCCTGCAGTTCTACTTGTACAAGCCAGTGCTGGTACCAAACTGTTAAACCTGCTTTGTAGGGAGGCAATTGCTTAGTATTCCTTTTGTTTATGTGAAAAAAAAAAAAAAAAGGAAATACTGTTTTGTTGTTTCAGGTTTTTTTTTCTTCCATACAAATCCTTGGATTTTAGTAGAAATTAGCATGTAAACTACTGACATTTCTTTTATGAAGGTTTCCCTCCAAGGTTTGGCTTTAGTTTTGGAGAAAATCACCCATTCTGGTACACAACCAGCTGGTGTGGTCAGGAAGCTCCTAAGAGGGAAGGTGAGAACTGGGGTAAAACTGGGGATTGTTTGCCTTTGCTGCATTGCTCCCTGCCCATCGCAGGGGGGGCTGAAACTAGATGATCTTTAAGGTCCCTTCCGACCCAAACTATTCTGTGATTCTACTTGTGTCTAAGGCCAGACAAAATCCTCGGCTTAGCAGGTCGTCCCCATCACAGCGCATCTGCATGCAGCTCCTCAGGGACACCGGCTGGGCAGGCAGAGGACAAGTTAGAACAACGGACCAAACAAAGACCTAGGCCATTAAAAGTTGAGAGCGGAAAAACAAAGGAACAAGGACATCCAAGTAAGGAGACAAAGGAACAGGAGGGAATCCTAATGAATCACAGAGAAGACAGGGAGACAAAGACCATGATTGCTATCAGCTCCAAGGGAACCTGGTTGCCCCAAGGAGGGAGGCTGGGAGAGATGCTGAGAGATGCTCCTTGTAGTCACAGAGAAACCTGACCAGGCTGCTGGGACGTTGCCTAGAGGAGGCAATGGTGGCTGAGAGCAAATGAAACCGATATTGTTTTAAAATAAAATAATCTGCGGCTGCTACAGTGTTGCAAGCGTTAAAGCTGGAGGTTTAGAAGCAATTAAATCTCTGGCCAGTGTGACTACACTGTTGGATGTTTCCTGGAAGAGGCACATTTGGGATAAGGGTAGTTAAGCTATCAGCAGATAGACAGAGATTTGTCAGTTTACACATCCTGAGCAATCTCTGCAGGCATGGGTGCATCACTGGGGAGTGACTGCCACTGTTTATCTGTCTTGATAAGTATACAGAAACATCTAGGATAAATAGCAGACGGGGATCTTATCACCAGGGCCATAGACTGAGACTCTCTGATGCCACTCAACAAAAATAACCCTCAACCACCCCAAAAAACCCTACATCCCAGAAGCGGTTAGCAGTGTGTGAGAGACCTGTGGAAAATACTGGTGCGTCCATATGGAGAGCCATATGCCATAGCAGACTTTTCTTACCTAATAAGCTACAGGTGGCAAAGAGTCAATGCACTACATATACCCAGCATAAAAAGGCCACACCTCACAGGCAGACAGAATATCCCTGCTCTTCAAATATTCACTGTTTTCTACTTTCATTTTTCACATTGTGGTAACACCATTGTCCCCCTGTTCCTACCCCCCCTTGACTTAAAATATAGCATCAACAAGAACCAACCCACTAGTGAGGCTGTGATGGTGCTTCAGCTGCTGACATGACTACATAGCATCAGCTCCAGAGAGAGATTTGTCATGCTGCCATCAGCGCTTTCTTGTTATGTGGGATGTCTGGACAGGTAGGAAAAATATTAGGCTCTGGCAAGCAGCAACTTGCAACTGCAGCTGTTTTCACAGCTCAAAAATAAACCAATGTGAGGCAAAGACTGGCTGCACTGAGAGCAGCAGGAGAAAGGGACCAGAGGCTGGCTTCCTCCTCACCTCAGATTTACAGCGTGGTCCTCCTCATTCGTTTGAACATTTTCCCCAAAGCTGCCTGGCAACCTCCTGGAGCCACCATTGCACATCAGAGAAGTTTTCCTCGTAAAATAAAGAGTAGAGCAAGCCAGCTGGGACTAGATCTGGCTGGAACAGTGTGCTGTATTTGTAACACATCAAAGATGAGGAAGGTTGTTACAAGAGTACTGGCCAAATATCACATTTCATAGCAGCAGGTAAGGAATTATGGGTCATGAGGTGGAAAGTAAAAAATAAAATCCTGGCATTGAGAGTGATGATGCTTGATCTGACTTTGATAAAGCCACAGTGAACAATATTCAATCTACCTGGACCAATGAGTCCCCTGAGAGCAGCCCAGTTTACTTAGGACAGCTCTGATGAGTAAGAAAGGTGAAGTGCTAAGCAGGAGAAAGGTAAGGTGAAGTTGGTCTCTCTCTTGTGTTCATGTTTGGGCATTTGCTTAAAAGGTATCTCCTGAGTTCAGAGTCTGCATATCACTGGATTTTTCCACTCCTGCTATAGTCTATTATGTGGAGTAGAAAATCTGTCTTGCGTCATCTGCCACTAGCAACACAAAAATCAGTGTAGAAGCACATTCATAGAAAGCAAAACCCTTCTGATTTTAAGATGCAGTTGAGCTCTGCCACACATAGGTGAATTTTGCTTTGGAAAACTCTGGCTGTAAATATTTCCTTCATGTTCATTTGTGACATTTTTCTTTAGGCACCAGCATCATGTAGTTTTAAAGAGCCAGTGTCTGCAGCTTTCAGCCAAACTCACAGTCCTTAGCAATTAATTTCCTAGCATGTATTGACTGCCATAGTTGTAATCTACCCATTAACATCCCTATTCACTGTAAGGTTTGATGACGTGTCATTTAAGCATGGAAGTATGTTGCTGTCACCTCTCCCATAGAGAACCTCACCCTGCATGGATCCCATTTCTTTAGCTGGGGACTTCCAGAAAATGGTAATTGCACCTCTGCCATTTGAGCATAAGCAACGATTTGGAGTCAAAGGTATTTTTTTTTGTTAAAAGTTGGGAAGATGATGATGAAAAAAAACATTTGCAGAGAAAAGAATAATATAAAGGAGGCTTGGAAGTCTGCAAAGTACTGTGGAGTTATGTCAGAATGGTTTTAAAAGAAGACTGAAAGAGAGAAATGAGTAGAAAATTAAGCAGTGGAGAGGAAAGACATGTAGATAAGGTGAAACCAGCAATGTAGGATTTAAAGGGAGAGAGACAGGGAGAGAACAACCCATGAGAAAAACTAATGAATGGATAAGGCAATACAAAATATGGAGAGAACATGCAGAGACACCACGGGAAAGTGAGAATGAGAGAGCAGAGGATGTTGCCTTTCAAAGAAAGAAAATGAAGAAAGAGTATGAAGAAGAAAAAGTTATAAAAGAAACATGGAAAATGATAGAGGCTGGCAGAGAAACAGAAAATGGTTGGAGGGAATGAAAACATTAGAGGAGAGCATGGAGACAGCAGTGTAATATTAGGCATAGCAAAATGTATTTTATTTATTCATGTTCCTCCTCCTGGATTATTTCCCTGGCAGCTTCTGAGGGTGCAATTGCTGTGTGCTCCCCTCCCTCCAGGGAGGGCAGCCAAGCACTTCTCTTTGAGGTTGATGAATGCGCAAAAGTCTTATGTGCTTCAGCTTTGAAATAAGTGCTCTCCAAAGCCCCCTTCTGCCTCAGGTAGTTTCTCCCCATCCTCTCTGGTGGAAACCTGGCGGCTTTGTTACAACCCGCATGTAGGTTCTCATGAGCTCCTTTTGCAGGTCGGTCCATTATTAATACTGAAATTGGGATGAAATTGGTGAGAATCAGGCTAACCTTCCTTGCAAGGAGGCATAATCTACTCTTTCCTCCGTATCTCTCCTGGCTATTGGTGCACTGGGTGTGTGCATGCTTCTTGCAGACAGATGGCTGGGATGTCAGCTCTAAGAGGTATTTACCAAGCTCTTTACAGGACCATTCAGATCCTGTTGTAGTCAATGGAAACTTCTCTGCTCATTTTAATGGGATTTGGTGTGGCCCGGCAAGGCTCAGACCGTGAGACTCATACCCAGCCGTACCCTTTGGCCTCTTCAGAGAATTTGATTTGCTGAGGAATTTAATTAGTGGGAGAGTTAGAAAGTTGAGAAAGGTGAGATAAGGACTTTAATCCTTTTCTTTCTTCCCCTGAGCAAGGGGAGGCCTTTCCCAAGCCTAACAAGGTATTTAAAACAAGATCTTTTCTCACAGGTAATTTTTATCAGTCTAGACAGCGACAGTGCCTTTTTGAACGCTTCCTAACGATTTAAGGGTGTAAGTCCCATCTGACTTATGAAATGAGACTTGGGCAAATTTTTGCCCTTTAGCCACATCTTCGTGCTCTGCAGCCAGATCTCTAAGGAGGTCTGTGGTCCTTTAAGGGAGGTGTGAATAAGAGGTTTTAAACAGCTCTTTTTAAATCAAAGGCATGTGTAAGAGCTGACACGTCAGAGGAGTGACATGGATCGGGCAAGCCTCAGCACCCAGAGGTCTGAATGAGGAACCTCTGTACATATTTTGTGGCAGCAATCTTAAATGTGATGTAAGTGACGTTATGCCAGAAAACATGAACATACTTGACCCTGGAGCTCTAGGACAGCAAGTATTAATGAGATGGATCTATCAGCTTAATAAGAAGCTTATTCCCTCTCGAACCATAAGCAGGTTGTTTGGAAAAACACATACTAACTGAGTGAGGCTGGGAAAAGACAGTGTTTTAAAGAGCTTTTCTGCTGTCATGGTAGAGCAGATACAGCTCTGCCATGTTTGTGGGGGCCCCAGAGGTAGCAGCCCTGGTAGCAAAGGTAACTGCACCACTGCAGCTGCAATGGCTTTCTAGCTGGTGCATCCCAAAATGCTCTCAGCATCATCCTATTTTCCGTAGGGCAGTAGATGTAAAGACCATAAGGACATTCTGCAGCCACTGCAGTCCATCAGACTCTGTACATGCTGGCATAGGATTGAATGCTTCTGCAATGGTGGATCTGTCCTGAAGACATTTGCTTGCATGAATAATCTTCAAATTAGATACCACTGAGGTCCCTCAAGCTTCTTCAGGAGTGCAAGGACTGCAGGATGAGGCCCTGAATGAAAGACTACTGACAAGGATAGCATCCTACCAGGCCAACTTGATCAGACATCTCTTGCAGGGACAGTATTGTTTTTGATATACTTTCCAGCCACCAGCAATGCCATCCCCTCTGCTGAGGCATAGATGGGGTACTCTGATTTTCAGAAGCCCAAATAAAAAAAAATCTTTACCTCACATTCATGTATTTAACTAGCCATACCGTCTATCCCTGGAAATCCATGGGATTTCTTAAAGAGCTTTATTACTTAATTCATTTTAAATGGTAGTGAATCTGCAGCTGTAGTGTTAATTATAAATTATGTCATTTTCAGGAAGTGTCAGGATGAAGCACGTTTGCTGCCATGCTAGTGCTGAGCACATAAACATCCCAGCGTGCTTATTTTTCCATGCATGCGTCAGATTTGACACTGAAATTCCAGGCCTTGGTCTTAATCCTGTTAACACTTAACTGTGTGAGTAAAATTACTAGCTGTGGAAGCTTCGTTATAGCTTCTTGTTCAGTCAAGGGTTGGCAAGACCAGGCAGTAGTTTGCAAATATGTAGTATAAACAAGCCAAGCAAACAAAACCACATAAACATAGAGGCATCCATGCCTCACTTTATTTTCTCCGCTGAAGTACATGGCAGGACCTGTCCCTGTTCTGGTGATCGCTGGACTTTCATTGTTGGATGCAACCCGGGCATTCTGCCCATAGTAACCATAGGTTTTATAACACCAATCAAGGGGTGTAAAACACTCCAAACCAGCTGGGTTGCTTGGCCCTAATGAACTATGTTTAGAGTGTTTACACAGTGCGATTTCATCTTTTCGAGGCCTCTAACGTGAACTGTGGACTCATACTACCTTAAGGGTAATACGTGTGCAGAAAATAACCTTTCTCCTTGCTTTAATTAATTTCAGAATTGAGTCGCACTACTTTTTTTGCAAATTCTGTAGCTTGCTGAAACCTTAACCTTTTAGGCTAACATTTTGTGAGTCAGATGACTACCTCAGTCTCATTCTGGAGGAGTGTTTCTGGGTGTTCAGCTCTTTCTAGGAATTTTTTTCCCAGAACAGTTCTTGTGTAAGATGTAGCACCATTGCATTTTGGAAAGGGAACTACAATCAGGCGGTGGTAACGTTATGTGGAAAATCCAGTTTCATGCATGCATCTTTTGTGGCTTCTGTGAAAAATACCCAGATTCAGCCAAGTTATAAACCCTTGGAGAATTGCAGTCTGTACACTGGTAGAGGCTTGTAAGTTTGGCTGCTGATCTCTCTGATGTTTCTGTCTGTGGAGACAGTGCTCTAGTCTATGGCTGCAGGGACTGAGTGGGAGGTTTCTGGCAATAATCTTGGTATCTCCTGGCACATCCACAGAGACTTGTGCTCTGCATCATTCACCTCCTGGACCCCAAACAGCGATGAGGGAGGGTTCTGGACTTTATTTGTGGAGGTGGCATAAATACGAGGACTAAAGCAGCCTAGAGAGAAAGACTAGGGCTGAGGACTTGGAGTGGAGAAGATACTTGGGTCTCTCTATAAGAAACCTAGTCTGGGAGGTGAGGTGGGAAACTGAGGCTGGGAAATGCTAGGGTGAAATGTGGGCAACAACCTGCCGAGAAAAACTGGGGAGATTGTACTGAAGAGTGGAAAGTTGCCTACCAGGCCTGGAGACCAGGGGTGAGGCACAGGGAGCCTGGGACATGGAACTAGGATGGTGGCATGGGGGGAGGTGACAGGCCAGCAGTGGGGAGCGGAATGATAGGGTTGTGTTGCCAAGATCTCACACAGCTGAAGGGAAGCCTAGGATGGTGTGAAAACCAGCATGCACTCATGTAGTTGAAATACATGGTTATGTCAGGAGGAACTTGCACAATCAGCCTTAATTTGGGTGGTTTCTAGTTTTGAATGCTTGTGTTTGCAACCTCAACTTTCTTTTTAATGGAGTTTTTTCTCTGCAATAGGACTATCTGTAGTTATCCTGAAGTGAGCTGATGCCAAAGGGCCATTGTGATGCTCTAGTATGCAAGTCCTGAACAGTGAATGAAGTAGTTGTGGCATTTAGTAAATTATGATGAAATATCTCCGTGTGACTTATTTGTGTTGTGTTTGTATATGAGGATCATAATTCTGTTAAACCCCGACTGTTTCAGAAGAGGAGAGCAAATTAATAAGGATGAATGACAGGCTGTCTGACTTACAGGCTTTCAATATAGTTAATAGTCAGCAACAAATTCACTGTTGCTTTGGATAACAGAAGTTTAGTTTCTCTAAATAATCAAGTTTTGGTAATGGAAATTCACTGATGTAGTAGTATTTTTCACATAGATATTTACTATTTTGTTTAATATACAGTGAACTGTTAATTATTGAGAAGATATGGGTATGATTGCTGTTGTAAGGTAGAAACAAAAGACCAAGATTTGATTCATATTGGTATATTTTTCTAAATATTGCCTTGTGATGGGTTAAGGGGAGATAAAAGGGCGGCTTTGCAGATAATTACCAGAGCTCATAAACTCTTTTTTCCTCTCTTTCATTTCTTGACAACTGCAGCTGCAAAGACAATATCCAGGACTGTGCAGAAAGTAACCGCTGCAGTAGCAGCCCTGATGTGTTTATCCAGCACTCTGCACTGGCAGTAAATGCTCAAAACCCAGCAGGAGACAGCTCTGTTACTCACCCTGCTTGGAGATAGGAGGATCTCCAAAAGTCCCTTCCCACCTCAGCCATTCTGTGCTGAGGTGGTGGTTGAAGTGTCAGGCTGGCACATCTCGGGCCCATTGGCATGGGCCGTTCAGAGGCCAGAGGTGAGACAGCGCCATAGGTGGGACCTGGGTTGGTGGGACACAGGGTTTCTGGCTCCTTGAGACTAGTTTAGTCTGGGCCACCAGCAAAGTGAAGGCAAAGTGATGTATCGGCATGCCCAAGTGCTCCTGAATTGGGAGCCTTCAGGGGTCTATTTGTGCTGCCTATCTCTGGGCACTAAACTTCAATACAGGAAGCTTTTTCCCCTATCTTGTCTGCAGAGGGAGATTAGCCCAGGCAGAATGTGACTCAGAGGATCCAAGACATTCCTGCTCTGAATCACCTCCTGGGACATCTCCCCCTTGGTTGTAAAGGCAGTTGGCCTATACCGAGGGAGCAACTTCCCTATGTTCTGTAGCTAAAGATGTCAATGCACCTTCATTCTTAAGATTAGAGTTAATAGATGAACATTTACGAACTATCACAGGAGAAAATTATTGGTCGAATTTCTGTACCAAATCCAAGGACGAAAGTGAGCTGAATGGCATACAGGTGAATATAGAATTTGTTGCTCTTTTATGGTAAGCATGTTGACCATCTTCTCCTCAAGCCTTTAATGCTATCACAGGGGTGAAGGCTCTCCTCCTAACTGGAGATTTTTTTTTAAGAGAGAGACTGGGGGTTCAAAGCAATTTATTAAACTGATTTATTGCAGATATGTGACCTTTTTAAATGCTTATTTTCAGGCTAGAAATCTGTAAAAATACTCACTGTGCTGAATATTTTAAAGTATGCAATAAAATAGTATTTTATGAAAGAGAACAAGGGAACGTGTATGACCCTGTCAGATTTTGAAGAGCCAAAATACTCATTCTAATTTTATCACAGCGTATCAATATAGGGAGGGACAATTACCTGTGATCACAGGGGCGTGAACCTGTTTCCACTGATAGATACCTTTTTAATCTCTATGGGCTGTACTTTTGCCCCACAGTTTTAGGTAACAGCTTTCTGTGAAGGTTTTGTGCAAGGCGTGAGTTTTGACAGACTCTGGTTCAGTAGCGATTTTAATGGTTAATGTATTTTTTTTCCCATTAGCCCCAGAGGTCTGAGACAGTAGAAGTCTTAATTTTTTTTTCCCCTGAGAGATATTATGTGAGCAGAGGATATTATGACGTCTAGGTACCGCTGTCTCACACACACATCCTTGCTGGCTGCCGGACTGAACGGAGGAGAGAGCTGAGCTCTCCCTGCCTTTTTCTTGGAGGGAGTGGGGATCAGAGAAGTTTCTTTCATCTGACCCCATTAGTGGTTTAAATAAGGAAAAAAAAATAGGGACATTACTGTCCCTGATTTCTCCTCCTCTGACTGCTCAGCCAAGGGTTTCAAATGCTGCTGAATGAAAACAGGAAGACAAGAGGTACACAGACAGCATGATGATATAAACTGTTCCTCTAGGAAACTAGGCTAAAAATGTTCCAAGTCTTCTTAGTAACAGAATAACCCTGGGAATATGATTTAAGTCTCCAGTGTGAGCTCAGAAACAAAAAGGAGTGGATCCCTCGTGCTGATTATTTTTTAAAATGCTCACAAGTTCTGATTTGGTTTTATGATTATTCGCTGTCTCGCTCCCAGAGCTGGAAGTTTGACATTGAGATCATATAAACATATTGCCTATTAGAGGTCCCTCAGGTGATTGTAATGGAGAGAGGACCCAGGAGGTGTTTACCTTTGCTATGATGTCCCAGGGCTAGCCCAGCACTTGTAGGGATTACTCCTATTATCCCACTAAATGATGTTTCCCCAGGACCCCACCTCTCCAAGAGGAGCCGTGCTTGAGTGAACTTGTCAAAGAGCAACTTGCTGTAATGCACTGCTACTTACGACATGCTTCTAAAAGTTGTTAGAAACACCTAGACAGAAAGAAAGAAAGGTCTCTCAATCCATCCAGAGTGGGAGAGAGAGAATAGCACAGGGCAGCAGAAGATAGCTGCTGTTGCAGGGCAGAGCATGAGATTGTCTTTCCATCTGTCCTTCCACACCCTCTTACGCCATTTTATCAGGTAGGTGCTGAAAAGGGCAGTGCCAAAGAACTTGCCACCTTTTACAAATTCACATCCTGCTGAAGTGTGTTTTGTTGAAATAAAGCATGTGGAGCAACCTGAAGCTGAAATCTGTTGTCTTTCCTTTATTTCAAGCCTATTGCTGGCAACATTTCAAGATTTTTGCCTACTGAGTTAAAGATAACTCTTCTCAAAACAGGTGCAGCCTGGGGAACAACAGTGGCAGCAATGCATAAATCCTTCTGGGAGTAATTATGCTTCCTTTCCCCTTCCTCTTGCCTGATGCATCTCTCTGGCAGTGTTTCTGCTAGGAGCTGCGAAGTTACGTTAACTTTAATCCATTCAGTAGAGGGAGTCAGATGCTAAAATCTAAGCATGCACACCAGCCCCTCTGGGATCTAGCACTCACGTTCGTATGAAGGATCAGAAATACTTAATTCTTTGCTGCCCGCTTAACCTGGGTGGGGTTGTATGGGGTGTCTTGGTCTCAGCTGATCTCTCTGAACTCTGCTCTAATGATAAAACCACAGCAGCCTCAGTAGCAATATAATTAAAAAAGTCATTGTGCCAATGGTTTTCAACAGTGCCTCGCAGGATCCATCTCAGCGAGTGGGTTATCCTTGTCTCTGTAGTCCCTGTCTTCCTTGGTGGACGTAATTTACAGCAGAGCAGCCTGGCACTTAATCAGAGAGACATTTGTTTCCATTTTGTAATGAATTTTCCTCTCTTGTGTCCATGGAGATCTGGTACTGTAGCACACTGCTTGTGGGCATTAGATGTCACTTTTTTTCTAAGGGTGAAGGGGGGGAACTGATGTAGGGAATGGTAGGGACTTGGCACACAGAGGCACGTAAGGAGCAGTCCTTCCCAAACTTGATGTGTCTCTTAAAATACAGGATGTTACACAAATACCCAATGTGAATTTGGTGCAAGGATCTCTTTAAATTGTAAAAATAACCGTGCGCCCCCTAACCTCAGTATCTCAAAAGATTTTGATGAACAAAACCTGGAGAACTTTGGGTGGCCAGAGTAGGAAGGTGTGGGTCAAGGCAGATGCCATGGGTCACAGCCTGTCCTGAGAGCAGAGGGGGGAATGGCAGACACCCCCTGTTCCCCTGCCCAGCTAAGGGAAGCCTCTGGAGAAGCAACTCAGGCGTTTGCTCTTCCGATTGGTCAGCCAGGTGGAGGTGGGGAAGAGGAGAGCAGCAAAATCTTTTGCAAGGTCCTTTTAGTTGATCAGCAGAGAAGTAAAGGTCAGCCGCATATGCTAATACGATTCCTATGGTGTAAAATACATTGTGAGAGGTCACGGATGGTAGTGACTTTGGAGGTGGACATGAGTGGGGTACCAGACTGAAACTGATGGCAGAAATTTGGCCTATTTGACTTCTGTCTTATCTCAACTATTTGATTAGGAAGGTTTGAACCAAGAAACACCATGGGATGTGAAATTTTGCTTTGAATGTTTATTATGAGAGTGGTGATTGAGTTTTATATATTCATAGCATAACCTGGAGTTGTACTAGAGAATACATTACAGATCCTCCCCAAAGGTAGGCCTAGCCTACGGGAGACTCTGGTCTGCAAATAGCCTCATGGCAGAGGCGAGGGGATAGAAGATCTGGAAGGAGATCAAGTAGACTGTTGTGAAAATGATTATTTTGCTGATCATAGAGATCTTACTCCTCCACAGGCAGTGCTTTCAGTATGGAGCTGGAGAAGATGGGGAGTAGAGGTCTGTTCTAACCAAAACCAGCACCTGGATAACCAGCAGGTCTGTTTTTGCACCTCTTGCAACTGTCTGACCCAAAACAACACTGGCTTTGCAGAAAGACCAGGCAACAAGGAGCAGAAAGATGCTTGTCTGCCCTTGCTGTTTCTACCTCTTGCTGCTTGCTTCTACCGACCCCATGTGAGACACTGGATGGTATATATTTATTTTTTCATTTACTGCTGATGTAAATATGATCTTCTCTGCGGGCAGCGCAGAAACAAGTCTATGGTACTGTGCTTTGTCGCAGGCACAGGCCTTGGTGAGATGATTAAAAGCGATGCCTTTTTTCCTAGTCCAGCCCTGGTTCTGCCTTGGCAACATGGTACATGTAGCTACAACTTCAGCGTGCACCAGTAACACAGCTCTGAGCTTCCACTTGGACTGATGGTCTTCAGGGCACGAGTTACTTTAAGCCTGAGGAGCGAGAGCCTGCCTTGCACGGTGTCTCTAAGGGTCCCGTGTGCCAGGCTGGATGAGGAACCCGATCTAGGGGAAGATGTCCCTGCCCATCTCAGGGGGTTGGAACTGGATGATCTTTTAAGGTCCCTTCCAACCCATCCTGCGGTTCTCCCTCCTGGAGGCAGCTCGGCCAGGCGCTGCTCCGCCGAGGAGGAGGTGCGCTCAGTCCCTCCCCGGGCGCCGAGAGGCAGAAGGAGCCGCATCTTGGACCCGCACCGCCCTCCCCGAGCAGCGCGGAGCCCCCCGGGCGCAGCATCTCGGCGGGGCGGGGAGCGCTCGCTGCCGGGCGCCGACCCGCTCAGATCGCGGGGTGTCCCCGGTCCCCAGGGAGCCTCGGCCACCCCGGGGTGGGTCCCTCACCCCGCGGAGGAGGAGGGGGACGGCCGGGGGGCGGTGCCGGCTGCGGCGCTGCCACCCCGCGGGCGGGCACGGCGGCGGATGGCGGCAAGGTCAGTGGGCTGCCTTCGCGGGGGGATGCTCGTGGGCGCCTTTTTCCCCCCTCCTCCGTGGATGCACCCCCCCACCCACGCCTCCCCGCCTCCCTCTCTCCCGCCGGGGCCAGGGGGAGACCGCGCGGGTTTCATAACCCCGCACCGCTCGCCGCCGGCAGAGCTGGGCTCCGGCACCGCTTCCCGGCGCTTCCAAGGGGCGGGGAGGACGTAACCCGGAGCGATGCGAGGTCCAGGTGATGAATGCACCGAATCCCGCTCCCCGGGAGGGTGGCGGGGTGCGAAGGTTACTTTGGAAGCCGGCGAGGCTGGGCTGAGCCCGCATCGGAGGGAGAGCTTATCCCGGTGATCCGGATCACTTACAGGCGCGGGTTTGGTGGGGGTCCTTTGTTTCTGTTGGAGGTTTTGTGTTGGCTTAAGCTTTTGTGTTGGCTTAGGGATTTGCGGCTTTGTTTTCTGCTGTTGGTTTCTCCCCCTTTCCCTCCCGATGCTGGCAGTTCGCGGAGAAGATGCGCGGGGACTCGGGTGTTGGCGTTAAGTGCTAAGGCGCCTCCCTGGGTTTTTAGAAAACAGCTTGAATTTCTTTATCCAGACAAGGGAAAGAGGCGTGAAGCCCCGAGCCCAGAAGGATCTCAGCTCTGCGGAGAGAGCGGCAGCATCGGAGAGTTTGTTACTCAGCGTTAGGTGCTGCCTCCCCGGCTGAGGTCGGGCTCCAGAAATGGGATTTTTACGAACCCCTGGCGACATCCATCACCCGGGCGCTTTGTCCTGTGTGTGCAGGGACTTCCTCAGCTCTCTGCCTCTCCTGAGTTGTGGATACGCTGGAGACGTGTGTGCACCAGGCTGCTGAGCTGGGGAGGTTTCGGGGTGTGTTTGTGTAATAGGCGTCTAAAACAAAAAAAGAAGAGAGCAAACAGGCTTTTGATAAGGTTCAATTAACTGAGCTATAAACATAGTAGTTCCTCGCTTAAACTCTTCCTCCTTCACACCGATATGGTCCATAGTTTCTTTCTTTCTTTTTTTTTTTTTTTTTAATTAGTATATTTGAGAGATCTTTTTTTCATACAGATTTGCTTAGGTTTTTGAGTCTGATTGAGGCTGTTAGAAAATATTTGTAACCTTCCAACTTCTGATGTATATGATGTAAATTGTTTTTAGCCTTTCTGTAGCCAAGCTGGGGTCACAGGCCTTTTTGAAATGCCCACTGAGTCTGAACTAATGCAGAGCTCATGGAATGATAATAATAGCAACTTAGGGAAAAAAAAAAACTTGTGCTGAAAATGCTATTCTTAGCTATGTAACGGTGTGCGACTGGATTTCGGCTTCTTGTTAATCGTGTGAAAGGCGAAACATAAAGTAGCCCTGGCCGAGGACTCTGGAGCTGGGACAAACTGGTTGCACTGGTGTGTCTGTGGCTTCCAGGACAGGGTTCTCTGGAAAATTCCCACTCGCTTCTGTTGGCAGTACAGCTAAAAAGCCCAAACATCTGGTTCAAACCTGTAAGGTCTGTCAGAGGGTTTGGACAGCTTGCCAGGTATGTGAAGACAAATGAAAAAGGCGTTTGTTTTCTGCTGTTTGTCTGGGGGGGAGGAAAGTTGGTTGAGCCACACCTGATGGAAGTTTCATAGGCGTGTTATGAAGTGTCCCTGGGAGCAGTGGAATATCCAGATTAGAAATGCCAGCAGGGCAACAAATGTTATTTTGGCCTTCAAATAGCGTGTTTAGATTCTATGTGGAAATGTAATAAATCGGAATGAACTGCTCGTCCAAGATATGCTATGGGTTAGGAGAACATGCAGGGAACGGACATGGAGATGCTTCTGGGCACTGGTCACCCTTCCCCAAGTGACTCACTTGGGCCTCCAGCTTTGCCAAAATCTCTGGGTATGTTTTTTCTTACACCTGTTTCTGGCTCCAGTTCAGACTTATCACCTTGACCCTTCGATGAACTGCAGCAGGAGCTCCATCAGCCAGTCTGACAGAGGCTTCAGCACACTTTTAACTTTAGTTATGCATGTTGTGCTAGTGAAATTAAAGAGGGATACACAAAAGCAAGCTTGCATGCAAGGGTTTTAAGCCCAGAGCTGCCTCTTGTAAGTTTTTCCAAGGGGTAAACTGCACGTCCTTTTTTTTTTTTTTTTTTTTTTTTCCCCCCACCGTGGTGCTGAGAACAAATGCCGTTTTGTGGTTGAGTTCCTTACTGAAGAGCTGACCTTACTTAGGACCAATACCTACAGAGTAGGAGCAGTGGTGCTTCTCTGCTGGAGTTTTATGGAGATTTAGTTTGTGGGACCTGAAGTCTTGCTGGAAGCTAATGAAGCTTATACTCTTAAATGCTCAAGCCATCCTTTCCAGCCATCCTTTCCAGCAGAATTTAATTTTCTAAATCAGTGAAATATTTTACAGGCTGTGACCCCAATCAGTTGATGGTGCCTGGAGGATACAGGTCTAGACTGATGCGTGTGACATGATGCCCTGGATCAGTTGGTGTGACTCTACCAAAGACCGGGTGATTTGTGGGTTTGACCACAATGCCGTTGACTTTAGGACTCGGCTTAGGGCACTGGCTTTTACAAGGGTGGCCTTACATTGCTTTCTGTACACCTGTATTTACTCATCAGCCAGTTCTGCAGCTCTTCTATGCATCAAGTAGCAGTTATTCAGGCAACTAATTCCAGTGGCTTGAGCAAGGTTATTCAGCTGAGTAAATGGTGTGCAGTCTGAGTTCAAGACAGTAGATTTTGGGCGTGAGTGCTCTCTTTTTTTTTTGTGGAGAATGTGGGAAACTAATTCCCAGAGCCTGAGATCCTGGCATGCCTTAAATTCTCTCCTATTCTTATGCTTTGCCTCTATCCGGTGGGTGGGTGGGCTGGAAGTGACACGGGAGGCTGGACTTTCTTCCCCTTTACAGCAGGCAGCGCTTCCAGAAAAATTCCACAGCTGCTAGAGTTGCCTGCTTGCTTCACCGATGCTGTTTCCTTCACAAATAGGTTTTCTACTGCCGCGCTGGGCTCTGGAAAGGGAGCAGAGGAGCCTTAGAACCGACGCGGCTCTGTAGCCCGTTGTGTCAAACCGAGCAGCATTAGAGAAAACTCTTAGTAGCCCTCGTCAGCAGAACCTAATCGTGCAGCAGCTCCCCAGGTGCCGGGCTGGCAAGGGCTCAGCAGCTGCTGCTCCAGCCAGGGCAGAGCCGACCCCTGCCTGAAAGGCACCCTCTGGGTGCAGGCGGCCAAGCGCCAGCAGAGCAGGCGGAGGGACGCTGGCCGTGACGAGGGGAATGGTATCTCTGGGATGAGATCACCTCCAGAGCGGAGGTTTGGTGAAGGAGAGAGGAGCCCCAGCAGCTTTCACACCTAGAGCTGAGCAATAGTCCTTCAGCTCTGACGAGGCATTTCACCCCTTTCAGATGCAAATGACTTTGCCTTCCCTGCCTTCTTGCTGCAGAAATTACCCCTTCAGATTAACCTTCAGATGTAAATGAGTTTGTAATTTGCCCCTTCCTGCTCCAGAGGCAGAAAAACCGGGCAGTTGCAGAGCTTAACTGCAGTGTGTGCTGTGCAGCTCACATGCTTGATTGAGCAAGCTGTCGTTTCCTGGGACATAGCAGAACGTGGAAATGCCACTAATCCAACACACCATAGCTTTCATCTGGTTTTATTTTACTTCATTTTAATTTAGTTTCCTCAGAAATCGTTTGTTGTCCCTTGTCCTTTGCATTTGGTTAGTTTCAACCAGATTGTCCCAATGGTTGGTTGGCAGTCTTGAATACCATATGATGCCCCACTTGTTTTTGTTAAGATTACTGGCTGCTGGGTAGTCTTTGAAGCAGTGCTCTCTCTGAAGAGAGGAGATGGGTTTCAGACAATTCCCTGTTCCGCCGTGTAACAACTGCCTGGTCAGGCACTGCATGTGTGGTGGATGGTCAATCATGCAGCACCTTGCCCTGGCCACCTTGTAAAGTGTGTGTGGTCTCCAGGGCAGGGTTGGTGTGAGGTGACATTGGAAGGAGCTGCAGTGGATGTGATGGAGGGGCAGAAGGGGAAAAGGACACCTATCAACAACAGACTGGGCCTGTTTGTTATGCCTCCTCAGAGCGTGGCTAACCTTCTGTTTGTCAAGCTAAAGCCACCTGAGATTTAGGAAGACTGGCAAGCTGACAGCCATAGATTGGAGCCTGCTTTCCATGACCTCCAGGACACCTTGGGCTGAACCGAGGTGAGCATTGGAGCAAATGGGAATGTGCAGCCTGGGCGGGAATTACGCAGAGGTGTGTGCGCAAACTTGCACGTGTGCAATGGCAGTGTGATTATCGGAGTGTTCACTGGCATCATCCTGTTAAGTCAATGATAATCTGACAGTGATGAAAAAATGACATTCAGCACCATACGTTTCTCCCAAAATAGTTTCTCTGAGTGAATACTGTCTCCGATTCCAAGCAGCCCCCTCCCCACCGTTACTTTAGGCAGATGTGTACTTCAGCTGATGGAGTGACGTGAGATATCAGGGACATGTTCCTGTAGTGCTAAGTGTCCTGGTGCGGATTGAGCTGGTCTGGCATGGGCATCTTGGGTGGTCTGCCTCAGAAGTCTGGGCAAAACTATACTAAGAAAAGTGGTCTTACCTTTATCTGGGCCGTGCCTGTGCTAGACAGCTTCTCAGTATAGCTGAGCAGGGTGTGGTGGGAACATTTCTTCCAGACCTGAACTGAAGGAAAAGACAGACATCTGTTTAGGCAGTGGCACAAGAAACAGGAGTGTCAGGGTGCCAAGGAGCATATGTGAGATGTACATGCAATTCCTCAGCTAGCGCATGTTTTGCTACCCTCTCTGTTGCTGTTAGTCTTCAGACAGAATATGCCCGTTGTCCCGGGGCTTAGAGTGTGGCTTTTCAAAGATTGCCAGTGTCAATCTCTAATGTCAAAATATTGTCACCCTAGAGGGCTGAGCTGAATCTCAAACGCCCATATGCCACTCCTTTTTAAACAGCCTGTTTGCCTGATGCAGTGAAGATCAGACGCATAATCTGTCAAGGTGAGATGAAAGGAGGAACTGTGTAGCTGACTCCCCATCGTGGGTTACGGAGGCGGTGGAGTGAGCAGCAAGCCATGCCAGCAGGGCAAAGGGGGATGCTGTTTCCTTTCCCCCCTGCGACTCTGCCTGCCAGAGATTGGTATAGGCACCTCTGGCTTCTGAGCCCAAGTGTCTACACTGTTAAAGATATGGCACTTAATGAAGGAGAACATCTCTTGCTTCCCTGTTTTTCCCTCCATGAGCACCAATTTGTACCACTGACAGTGTGGCATGGTAGGTGGTAGCTAAGAATGGGCCCTTGGGCTTGGACCAGACATCTCATGCTGGTTCCTCCTTTGACGGTGCCAGCCACCTGGGGTTCCGTGTGAGAAATCCTGAAACAGGCAGTTTGTGGGGCAAAATGTTGCTGCTGTAACGTTTCTGCCTGTTCCTGCTAACTGTATGGTGCTAACTACATACATTCAGTGGTGGCGTAATGCTTTTTTTGTTAGGTTTTAAACCAGGCTGAAAGGGTTGCATGCCAAGAGGGAAGGATTGCAATACTTCCACCACCACAACGGGTTTCTCCAAAATATGTGTACTGGAGAGAGCTGCCTTGGCCCTATTGTCTGTGACACTGCATGCTCTGACTGGCCTGAGATCAGGCAATGGGTAAACTTCAGGGACTCGATAACTTTGGGTTTTGCAAGCTCTGCCCTTTGAGGATGGAGAAAAATGGAAGTGAAGCTTGCTTTGTTAGGAACAAAACGGCATGTAAAGCTTCTAGTTATAACTGACAGACTCATTAGACAAAGTAAAAATACTATTTAAAAGAAAAAAAGTGTGTGTGTGTTCATTAATGGGGGTATACAAAGAAAAAAAGACTTTTTAAAAAGCATGAAGCCTACATAGCAAGCATGCTGTCAGACACACTGCCTCTTGCCAGCTAGTATCATGTGCAAATAAAACAAGTTTGGTTGTTGCTATTGCAGCTGCTTTCTCTCATGAAGCAGAGTGAGCCAGACTCGTCTGACTCTGAGAAACATGTTGGCAATTCGCCTGTAGTAGGAGGCGCACGGGGTAATTTACTTAAAAAACTCAATATAACAATTATCCAGGACGAACACACAGAGCTGTAATGTTTGCTTGCAGTTGTAGTTTCTATTACACGTTTTCAGAAGAAGTTGCTCGTTGGCTGCATTCACCAGCAAACACAGCCTGGAGGTGATTGGCTTCTTGTCTGACCTGCAGTTAACAGCAATAATTATACTTAAACAAGTTTTTTATGTGGGAAGTAGGAGGAATTCAGCAGCTTAGACAGAAGGCTGTCAGTGGGTCATTTGGGATCCAGGCCTTACCTTCTGACCTTGAGCAAAGCACATGTGCATCAGCTCTTTAAATCTGATCCATTATGATTTGTTTCAGAGCAATTGATTGATATCGGTCTTGGTTTCCTCCTGTGAAACACCTCCAAAATCCCCAAATATTTGTGAATGGATTTGAAGTTTAAATGTAAAGTCTCCCTCTCTCCTCCCTGCTCTTTAACTCCGGTAAAAGTGGAAGAAAACGAATCTTTCACAGCCATCTGCTGGAGGCATCAATCATGCTGGGAGTAGAGTCTGCCAGTTGTTCCACACATTATTAATGATGAAAAGATATAAACATATGAGCTCATAACTATGCTGGGTTTAAATTACTTACAAAATAATGACATTAGGAGAACAATGGGGTTACAAAATCAGGTGGACAAAAGCAAGGAAGCGCCAGGACTAACATGTCGTAGCTTCCCTTTGCATCTGCATTATGATACAATCTTTAATTCTGTAATTGCATCATTTTTTCCCTTTCACAGAGTCCCTCTTTCAGTGGATAGGTAATTACTGCATAATTCATTTTCTCTTGCCCACATTTACTTTCTGCATGTGTTTTCCACATCTCTTTGTTTTACACCCCACCCAAACCTTGAACTGAGTAGTGCTGCTAATTCCTTCCTGGGGGCTACACAGATGGTGAAGTTTCGTATTCTTGCAACATCTCAGGTAAAGGTATCTTCATTTTTGTAGCTAAGGAAGGGAGACAAAGAGAAAATTAAGCTCAAATGATTGAAGTGCCTTCAGTTTTGGCTGCCTCAAAGAGATACTTGGATATGATTTTATGTTTCATTCATCCCTGAACACCTGGCATGATGTAGCAGTTCATCTATTAGAAGCACAAAGGCGATGGACCTCAGCTGTATGTCTCCATACTCTTGCAGGTTAGCCCTAGATGTCTTGGCTTTGCAGAGAGCGGGCATTGCCTCATTAGATGTCATGTGAAGAAAAACTGATTTCAGGGACTTGCTGAGCATCTTACAAAGACTGTGAAGTTGAGAAAGGGGTAATTTCTGCCTGCAGGTGGTATGCCCAGCTTCCTCAAGCACTCAGGCAAGGTGATTGTCTCATTTCTTTTTTTTCCAGCTTTGCCTTGTTCACTGATCTTTCTGACCTCCAGTGAGTGAGGCAGGGTCTGAGACTCAGCTATGGCTTTTATCACACAACCCTGTCTTTTCTAAAGCAGCTGATTTCCAGCGCTCAAATGATTTGTGATTATTGAATCGGAGACAGAATCAGTGCAGATGTATACAGAAGCTGGATGGAGGTTTTATGGGCAGTATTCATTATGATAATTCTTAATTTTGTAGCGCTCCAGTTTGCAGAATTTGTGGTAAAAATTTAATGTACCTGGGTTTGAACATAATTTTATAACTGTACAAAGGGAAAAGAGGGAGATAAATAAAAAATACTCCCGTCACATGAATCTGCAGTGACCCAGGTCATCCAGAGAGTGTAGACCTTTGGGCTGTACCATTAATTTCTAATCCACGAGATAATGTGCTTAAGAGCACTATTTAGCTATGGATGGTGGTAGTTGCCAGCGTGGGGTGACATGCTAAGCAGGTCATCTGCTGCTGTCTTGAGAGGGTTTCACAGCCCAGAGCCAGGAAACCTTTAGATCTCATTTAAGAATGGAGTAGGCAGAACTCTAGTGCTTCCCTAGTCCTCTCTGGTTTGCCTGTGTTTCTCCTGTTTTTTCTTCTATAGCAGCTTAGTTTCTCATTACCTTAAGCTCACCCTCCCCTGCTCCTTCTCCTTCCCCTCCGTACCTACGCATCCCTAACATATGCCATGTGGTTCTCCTGTTGTTTTCTGGTGCCATCCCTCTATTTCATGCCCATCTTTTCTTACTACTGGTACCACCTATAGTTTTACAGAGGTTGCAGATCTAGATCCAGGTAGGGTCATGTGCAATCTTGATTCCAGTTTAGATTTAAAATTTTTTCTTCTTCAGACTGTAGATAAAAACCAGCCCAATACCTTTGAATGAAGCATTTTAGGGGATTCATCTCCCTCATTTGAAGTCTAGAGCCATTATTGTGGGCATCCTATGAGATCAGTCAATGGGTAAATGGCTGCATTAGGCCAACTCTATAAAAATATTTTACACCTAAAGAATATGCTGTGTTCTGTCTTGTTTCCCAGTGTTTCTTTCTGTGGAGTCTTGCTTGATCCCACTTAGGCTTGTACAATTAAGCCTAGCTGGATGTGCCATTTTATGGATTTGCATATGAGATTGAAATTGCATCAGTTCATAGAAGAGTGAGGAAGACTGTCCATTCATGCTTTTTTGTTTTCTGGGAATGAATAGAAACTTGATCATGCAAGCAAGAGTGTGCAGGTTCTAGAGGCTGGGCTTCCAGCTGAAATGCAAGTTGATGCAACTCAGCCACTTCCCGGAGAAGTGATGTCTGTAGTCCCAGCAAGCCATTAGATGCTTTTTGGCCTGCGTGTCAGTCTTCTGACAAATTTACAGTGAGTTTCATCCTACAGCTTTGTTCAGAGAAGGGGGAGGTGGTTAATAGAAATGATATGCTGCCGTAAGAGAGTAGGAAATAGAGATTTCTGATTATGCTCAAATGAGCCTAACAATTGGCTTTCTTTATGTACTTTTTGTTTGTTTGTTTTTTTGTTTTGTTTCATTAAACTAGATGAGGAAAAGTGGCTGATACCAGCACAGACAATACAGTTGCCAACAAAATCTGGTCTTGGAACAGACCAGGCTAACCTGCAATGAAGCAGTTGGCATAAGAATAATTATGTCAGACTTGTGTTCTTGGGAATTTTGTGATATAAATCATGGCCAAAAGATATAAACAATGTCAAATGAGGTTCACAAAATATTGACAGAGCACAGTGTCTTTAGAAGTTTTGGATGACTCAGTGACTTAGACGCCTTTACAAAATAATTAATAAGCCAGATGGTACAAACTTGCACCAACCAATTCTCCCTGCATTACCTCTATGTATTATGTGTGGGTCCAAGGGCTAATGTTTGAGTACTGAGCTTCATATATTTGAGAAGGAGGCAGCTGCTAAAAGGAGCATGGGACTAATTTTTTAGCTCTTGTCTACAGATACTTGAGGGTGGGAGCAAGGATGTGCATCTGTGAAAGGTAAATGGGAGAAATTGCTTGTATCAGTGCAGAGGTCTATAGAATGTTTTGGGTTGGAAGAGACCTTAGAGATCATCCATTTCCAACCCCCCTGCCATGGGCAGGGACACCTTCCACTTGATCAGGTTGCTCAAAGCCTCATCCACCTGGCCTTGAACACCTCAAGGGATGGGGCATCGATGACCATCCCTGGGCAACCTACTCCAGTGCCTCACCACCCTCAGAGTAAAAAAAAAATCCTTCCTAATACCTAATCTGAATCTACCCTCCTCCAGTTTAAAACTCTCATCCCTTGCCCTGTCCCTGCACTCCCTGATAAAGAGGCCCTCCCCAGCTATTCTGTAGGCCCCTGTGCATCTTTCAGAGGGTTATAAAACGTTTTGTGAATAAAAAAATTATTTCTAATTAAAAAAAAGATCGCATATCATTGGCCTAGCCATCTCCTGCCTGGAAGGTGGTAGTGAGCCTGCACGCCTAGGATTTGGTCTGGATTTGAGTAAACTTCAGTTAATCCCTGACACAACGTTGTTCTTTATAATGTATGTGTGTATCTCTTTTGAGGTAAGCATGTTTGGGCAGATCTTCGGGAACTGCAAGTTGCTGTAGCTCCCTTGGAAAGAAGCAGCTCCTCTCTTGGGTGGCCCCCATGCTGGATATGCCCTGCTGGCCTCTCTCCATCCCTGTTCTGCCTCCTTCTCTCTTCTTCATCGCAGCATCTGTGGTCAGATGCTGAAAGGCAGGGACAGGGCTTCGAAAAAGCTGGCTCAGCAGAAGAGGTGGAGAGCCAGCTGGTGCCAGTATTAATATTCTTTCAAAATTGATGGATGGAACGATTATAAAATTGCAGAGGAAAGTGAAACTTAATGGAATCCATGTTTTAATTGCATTCTGGATGTTTTTCAGCAGCCAGCTTCTGAGGTGCAGGACAGAGCGAGCAATTTTTTGTGAGGATGTTGGTGTAGACTGCACAATGTATTTTTTTTTTAAGAAAGAAAGAAAAAGAAAAAGCTTGGACAGTCTGTTTTCCACACTCTGGTGCTCTCAGTCTTCTTCATTTGCACTGTGTGGTAGCGTGCTGTGTCTAGACAGTAAATTATATCTGAAATATGGTCCCAATGCAGCTGGAGGGAAAAAAAATGTCAATTGCAAACAGCTCCAGATTTACCTGTAGTGTTGAGATGTCTGAGCTTGTGAGCAGTACTCGGGTACTAGACTTGTAATTTCCCGTGTGTGCCCTTCATCCTTGCAGAAAGGAATGAAGATGCTGGAACTATTTGGATTGCGGTGACTGGCAGCATGGGTCCACATTCCCTGCATGCACCAGGCCAGCCTTCCGGCACTGACAGCTGCTTGCCTCTAACTTGGGGAAGATCCTTTTTCAGCTGATAAAGCCTCCAACTTAATATTGTCATGGTTTAGCACCGACTTGGCTATTTCAGCATCTAAAACCGTACAGTTGAACTCCCAGTTCCCTTCCTTCCACCTGCAGGGAAAGGGGAAAGGAAAATGAGAGGAAAAAGACTTGTGAGTTGGAAACTAAAACTTTAGTTTTAATGAAATGACACTAATAATGATGATGAAAATAATTAGAAAATGGTAAAATATATACAAGTGCGCGCTCCCACCCTGCCCCTCAATGACTATTCGTCACCACAAATACTGTAGAGCAGACATGAGGAAACAAGTCTGTGGCTAGGAGGGAGCTGAGCTCAGGAACTGGATTTGGGAATGCATGGATCCAGGATCAGGGACGACCAGACAGATGAGGTTCCTACTGGACATTGGCCATGGCAAAAGAGGAGCGAGACTTTCGTGAACTCTCAGTTTTATACCGAATATGATGTACATGGGATGGAATACTCTGGTTAGTTTGGGGTTACCTGTCCTGTCTGCCTCTCCCTGCAGGTGTGACCCTTTTTTTGCCAGTTTGGATGGCCTTAGTTACTATAGGAATAAGTATAAGCATTGGCCTTTCTGCACACCAGTGTTACCACTTCTAGAGAAGAACGGTGTCTCAAAAACATGCAGTTAGCTTGCAGAAAATGAAGTTACTTAGATAAGACTGAGTGAGAATCGGGAAACTGACTCTAATTTAGCTCAAACTACAAGTATGTGGGTAGTGCTCCTAAAGGGATGGCCTCCCATGCAAGGGGAGCTTTCTTGCTCTTCAGTTTGTATCCTACATTCTCTTTTTCTTTGTTATGACTCTTGTCACTGCTGGAAGGAATGCCTTTCTGGCCCCGGGGTGTGTCTGCACACAGCATCATGTGCACACACGTTATTCATGAGCAGGGGTGGAAGCTGCATATATGCCTGCACCCATCGGGGCTTCTTCTGCCTTGGGTGTGTCAATAGCTGGACTACTGTCACTGGTACAGCTCCTTTAGGCTCATGAGTATGTATGGGTTTTGAACCATGCAGTAAAGCAGGCAGGATGCATGATACGGGTGATTCCCTGTCCTCTCTTCACCTGACTGAATATGGTGACTCAAGGGATAGGGGACAATGGTGACAAGCTCCTGCCCAGCACAGCAGGTGTGTCTGCTCTGTGACTACTGATTAAGGAACTGGACTCAATCCTTGTGGGTCCCTTCCAACTGAAGTCATTCTGTGATCCTCTGATACCCCACATTCCCAGCTGCCCTTGCATAATAAGTACAAGACTCTGCAAGTGGAACTGAAAAATAATGAGGACGAGGTTCATCTAGCCTGGAGGTGATGGGTCATTGTCACAGGAGACTTTCTCCTGAAGGAGACAGAAGGCCTAATATGCTGACTGGACCCGCTTCTTAGGGGAGTCTGCTGCCTCCCTGGGGCTTGGGCTAAGGATGTGATGAGAAAACTTCCTATCTTGATACAGCCCTCAGACGCAGATGGGGTACACCATTTTGGGGCAAAGGATGTTTGCACAGGAGGTAGCAGGGCTCATTGATAGAGCTTTGAACTAGATGTGAAGGTGGAAAAGGATAAAAACAGGCTCGCTAGAGATAAGCCTGGGGGTGACATGCCAATGTTGGAGACATTGTGTTAGCAAGGTCTGTCATCTTGGTGAAGGTCGGGGATGGAGACCCATGCCACAGCAAAGTTGCAAGGATGCAATTTGGATGTGTTAGAGAACACTGGTCATGTAGGAACTGGAGCTTCTTCCCCCAAAAGATGGTGGGATCAATAGCCCAGCTGAAATGCATCTGCAGCAATGCATGCGGCATGGGCAAAACCAAGAGGAACTGGAAGGCTTTGTGCAGCGGGAATACTGTGATGTAGTTGCAATCACAGAAACATGATGGAATGACTGGAGTGCTGCAACAGATGGCCATGAAGTCTTCAGAAGAGATAGGCAAGGAGGGGGAGGCATTGAGGTGGCTTTGTATATTAGTGAGTGTTTTGACTGTCTAGAGCTCGATGACGGTCTTGATAGGATTGAGGGTTCATAGGTAAGAAACAGGCTGTCTGGGGAAGTGTTTTGAGTCACTGTCCCTGGTGGTATTTAAAAGGGGTGTAGATGTGCTTAAAGATGTGGCTTTGTGGTGGAGTTGACTGTGCTAGGTTGACAATTGAGCTGTGATCTTAGAGATTCTTTTCAGCATAAAAGATTCTGTGATTCTCTTTACAGTCTCCTTAACCCAAGCATGGCTTACCATAATTGGGCACATTCTGAAAAAGAATAATACATGTTTAGGTGATTTAATTAAGGGAAGAAAGCATCGACCTTTTCCTCTTGCCTACTCCTGCTTTCTCCCTAGTCAAAACATGAGATAAAGACAGCTTTCAAGATCTTCTATTTCAAGAGTGGGCTTTTAAAGTCCTAGTCTTACAAAGTCCTGGCATCTTCAGCAGGTGAGCCTTCTGCTCCCATTAGGTGCAGGTGAAGTTGCATAGAAGGAAGTATGCTCAGTTACTTAAGACAGTGGCTCTAAGTGTGAGTAATTTGGGGTGGGGATGTTCTTCTGCCTGAATGCTTTATAGACTGGTGCCCTCCACCTCTCTCATAACTCTGAAAGGATTTCTGGTGTCTGATAGGACTGTGATGAGCCCCTGCCTTTTCCTTTGCTTATCTCTATAGGGGAACAGCTGCAGTCTACACGGTGAGGTTTGGAAATTAGTTCCTCTTGCTGCATTTCCTGCTGTGTGTTGGTTGGTATTTTAATGGCTTCAAGCTAACGTTAGGGTGGATAGCACACGAAAGAGCTTCGGGACTGTTGTGGGAGGAAAAGTATTTTCTGTACTAGAAGGTGGTATCCTTGCAGGTGTAAAACAGGCTTGTGAGGTGTGATTGCAATGCCTGTGAGTTACAGAGGCATTTTTAGCCGAGTAAGCGATAAGCGCTGAAGATGAGCAGTAGATTATCATGGCCTTTTGACATCCTAAAGGACCCGAAATCCGTGCAGTGCTTACTCTGAAAATATTCTCTGCCTTTCCAGAAACACACTGTTTACACATACGCGAATGCTGAGATTTTGCAGTGTACGTGCATGCAGTTGCTGTGCTTTGGGCACAGCTGGTAATGCTGATAGGAGGATTTCTATTATACAAACACTTGCTGCTTAGAAGGTAGAAATTTGCTGAGAGTAGCACTGGAAGCCCAGCAATTCTCCCTCCAGCGAGGCAGGGAACTGCTGGCGGCTGAGCTGTGCTCAGCAATGCGCAGGTGCGTGATAGCAGCAGGGTCAAGCGCTGGCATTGCTATGTGGAATATTTGAATTACTTAAACTTTTTTTTTCCTTAGCAATACTTTCAAAATATAATTATTTAAAAGTAAACCTGAATTATGCTATTTTTCAGATGCTTGGGAGCCCCTTTGCTTTCTTCTACCACAGTAGATCTGTTAGCATCTGTGACTACAGCCGCATGTTGCTTGTCCAGGTATAGTTTGTTTTTGCTTTTGTGGGATCAAGGCCTGTTTGGTATTTTTTTGACTTGATCCTTATAGAGTTTCCTTTTGTTTGCTGCACTGTTCTGAATGCCATTTTCCCTGCAAGTGCTGTGAACACTGGCAACATGGGCCTGATGCCAAGGATAAGGGGCTAATACAGATTCATTTCTTTTAATTTTGGAAGCCCTTGTGATATACACTTTGCTGTCAGAGTGGTGATGATATTTCACAGAAGAATGTCTTTCTCATAATTTCATTTCAGAGTGCTCTAATAGGGTCCATCAACAGCCTCAGTCAGGGCGAATGATGCAGCAGGACTATAGTCCATCCAACCGCAGGATTATGACAGAGAGGGCTGGAGACTGATACCACTATGGCAGCATCCCTAGGGCAGGGACTGATGGCTTGGGGAGGCTAAATTAGGGTCCTGTTTCTGTTTTTCTAAGTGCTTATTCAGAAATGTAGCCATTCTGCTATGTTGCTTACTTGGCGTTTTGTTTTAGGAGACCTGAAGGTACATTGCTGTAGCCAAACAATGTCTCCTCCATGAGAAATTCCTGCATTTGCAGTATCTGCCTGTTTCATGTGTGCAGTGCTAGGGACAGAAGTGCTCGTGAGCCGTTATGGTAGCTAGGGGATTGCTCAGACTCCTAGTACGTGGCTGTGTTCAGTATGATGCTGCCCACTGTCATGAAGGTGACACGTGTGGCGCTGACATGCTGAGGTTTTTTCAGAGGGACATGGCAGCTCCTGCACTCCTTATGGCACATTATTTAAACCAGAGAGACACTTGACGAGAGGCCAAGATGGTTATTTGCATTGCTGATGAGATAATTAGTACACGGTGTTTATGATTCTCCTTAGAGACCTGTGGAAGATGGGAATCAAACAGAAAGGTTTTTTTTGTGTGTGTGTAATTTATGAGGCCGGTTCATCAAACCTCTTTTAATGTTCTTATTCATTGCCTTCCACATTCATAGTGGGGAAGGGAAGCTGGAAAATGCCTATTGTGTCATGAGCTCTCAAATGGAAATAAAGGTGGCCGATGCATGCTTTCTACAGAGGCTTGGATGCTTCCTGGTGCTGTGGCTCGGCAGCATACTGCAGGGCCAGTGTAGGAAGAGGGAGCTGAATTTCATATGCTCTGAACATCAGTTTACAACTGATGATTAGTTCCCTTTGTATAGAAACATCCTTATTTTTATAGGTAAAATCAAGTCTTTGGGTCCAAAAGTATTTATTTTCAGTATTTGTTACAGTTCAACTAACTGATTCAGTTAAAACGGAAAATGCCCTTTCCAAAAACTGGTAAGCCTTCATGAAAAAAAAAGGATTTTACACATTTTTTTTATTTAAAAGCAAAATGTAAAAGTACTCTTCTTGTCTGCTACCTTCTCTAACCCTCTTGCTTCTATGCTACCTTCTCTAACCCTCTTGCTTCTATGTTTCTCTTAGTGGCAGAATAATAAAAGTAAATGGTTGAAGAAAAAGTTTTGTATGTATACTTATACATGTATGTATGAAGGTAAAAAGAAAATATATGGATATTTTTTACTTACCAAAAAACTGAGTGAAAATCAGTGATTTATGAAAATGTACTTTTACAAAAAAGTTGCTTTTAGCAACTTGCACTAACTTTGCAAGTTGTTCTGCCTTGTAGTCTGGTGGTATATAAATGGCTTGATTCTTCACTATCTTATCCTTGCTTATCCTTTTCCAGCTACAGCACAGTTGTATTGATTTAAAACTAGTCTAGGGTGTTGGATTGCCATGCCCAATTATTTGTCTGTTAGTTCACTAGCTTGTTTTATTTTAAATACCACAGGTGGTGGCAGCTCCTAGCTCTGAAGTGTGCCGTGCACTTCTTCGAGTGGCCTGGCCCACCTGCAGCTTAGCTGTCGCTGCATTGCGGTGCGAGAGCCCCTCTTCTCCATTTCGTTCATGATGCATGGATCTGAGCAAAAGGCAGTGACTGCTTTTGGAGGGTCTGAATATGCTGCATACTGTTGAAATGTATTAGCTTCTCCCTTCTGCAAATCGAATCAAAGACGGTAATATGCAGATGCTGTTTTATTTCAGCTTGCTTATATAGTGGAGAGGATATGAGAGACATGTGTTGTCATCTAGGTGGGTGAAACCATTTTTAATGTTTCAGTAATGTCACGTATGACAAATGCTGAGCTTCTGTGTAAGTAAATGTGTCTCTTTCAAAAGAGAAAAACCCTTGACAGTACTTTTAAAAGCTGTTGGGAAATTGTGGGTTAAATAACGTACCAATCTTGACCACATTAACATTTTATTTCCTGTTCTTGCCACATTTCCAATTTTGTGACCAATGAGCAGATAAGGGGAAAAAAAGATGAGAGAGGGGAGCATTTTGTTTGGAGTTTTGTTTGGTTTACTATTTTAGTGCTTCTTTCTTGTCCGGATCTGCTTCCTGGCAGTGCTTTGTGACTTCCAGTGAATCTCATTGGTGCTCTCTGTTTGGAGTTTGATGAGCAGGTGGAAATCTAGAAGCCAGAGCACTGAAAGCACTGAACTGCCCAAAAGCAACAGTATCTTGCATCAGTTCTTCCTTGTTTCTCCCATCTTGGTAAACACATGGGGAATTGTTTTAAAACAGCTGAGCTTTACTTCAAAAACAAAAAACTCCTAAACATCACCAAACCTTCAAAATCTGGAGGTGATTACTGAGAGGATTGAGTGCTGCTATTCCTTCTCAGGACACTCTCACATTTGTTGCTGGTCTTATTTTAATATATTTTTAAAGTTTTTGAATATCAGCTTCATCTGAAAAGAGAACTAAGGTGTAGATGGGATGTGGGGGTTATTCTTGTGTGTCAGAATACATGCGTTTAGACTCCAGAGCTTGAAGTGAAAACTGGGAATCACCTATGCATTACTAGCTCCAGAAGAAAACATCTTAGGCCACTTGAGCAGTCATAAGCAAAAGAAATACAAGTTGCAGTTCCTTAGTGCTACGTAAAAGAAAACAAATATGTTTCCTTGGTAAGCAAACCAATTTGTGAACTGTGTTGTATTACTTTTTTTATACATGTCCCCATTTCATCAGTTTCTGTTCTAAAGATAGATTGCGTTCTGCCACCAAAATGCTAGAAGGAAGAGGTTTGTAGGAGTAGCAGTTTCAGGAGAGTGTTTGGAATCTCAAACTGCGTATTAGGTTTCTTTGAATTATTGAGTGATATATTTGGTACCTGCTATTTTGTTTCAGAAGTACATAATGTAAATAAATTTGATTAGAATACCCTTTCTGTCAGTCTTTTGGCTGGATTTTCTAGCATGGTAAAGCACAAACCTCCAGATATTGGCAAAGTCTCATCCTGTGAATGCCTTTCCTGTGAAAAGCTGGTGCAAAATAGTTATGTTCTAGCGAAGGGAAAGACTAGTACGTGTGGTTTGCCTCCCAAATCTCCTAGCAGGTCTGCACGTGCCACTTTGAATATGCATGACATTTCAGGAGTTGCAATTGTATGGCCTACCTACAGATCTCACATCAGCAGAGGAAGGCAAACATAGCATCCACCTGCCCCTTGCTAAGAAAGGGTGGTTGGCATCTGGGAGGCACAAATGCCATCTTGAAAGCCCTTGCTGTCCCCAGGAGAGCTGGTGCAAATCAGAAAGACCTAGCAAAGGAGAGTCCTGCAGTCCACACAGTGGTGGCTTCCTAGGTATTAAGACTGTGGTTGATTTTTGGAATGCAAATAGATTGCCATGTGCGCAATGCAAGAGTTTATTAACTCTACTGCGTTTATTTAGTGAAATTGCATTTTCACATCTCCATGAGAGATACTTTAATGGGATATAAACCCAACAAAGCATTTCTTTTTGTGGACATAGTGACTTTGGCACACATGTGAAGAAACTAGCTACTTATTTGATGAAAACGTGGAGCTGGTAATGCTGCAGTTTTGTGTCCTTTCTAAGGAAATTTGGTGATGCAGCTATGGTGGATGGAGGTGGTATTTCTTCACACTACAGATTGACATGGCTGTGCAGGAGAAGATATGTCGGATAGGCATAGCTTTAGCAAAGTTAGGTGGCTGCGACTTCAGAGTGAAACATCGGATTAATAACTACCTAGAAAATAGAATATTATTTGATGGAAATTGGATTTCACTTTTTAGTGACTCAAGAATGTGAACACTTAAGATTTGAGTCATGGTTTTGAGAGAAGTATTGACAGGACTTTCAAAGTTAAGAGTACATTTCATTGCATTCAAGTTTATCTGCATATAAAAGTGTGAGAGCACCAAATCTGTTTGTGCTTGTGAATTGGACAGTTAGTGGCTTGGCTACCTGCATTTTGTGTTTTCATGCAAAGTGATTTGCATTAGCAGTAGAGCATTCTGTGTGCATATAGTGTGTGTCATAACTGAAACATTACTGTAGGAGGCCTTGTAGGTCAGACTGGATGGTTGCTGGAGGCCACCAGATTGTGTCTTGTCCTAAAACAAGAGGAAAAAAAGTGGAGAGGGTGGTGGTCACCTAGTTATTGTAGTTACCATGCAGTCTGCTTCAATCAACACAGCTCACTGCTGATGTTAAGGGAATTATGCAGGGCTCTGTTTCAGCTGGTCTCCAAAATGACTCCGTGTAAGAACTGACAGTGAGGTCATGTGGATTTTTTTTTTTTAAAGGACCTATTGGACTAATAAGGCTGTGTTATATGACTTAGTAATAGTAAAGCATGTCCAGAGTTATTGGTAAGAGTTCAACCTTTAATTTTATGCTGGAAGCAACTGTTTTTCAAGATTCAGAGATGTACAGCAGTTGTCATTAGAAATTGTAACATATTAAACCCCAAAGCACTGTATAAATTACGGGGGAAGGAAAGAAGCTGCAGAAGGTAGGACAGGAATTAACTGTATGACGGGGGCCACACTGAACAAGCAGAGGGGTTAACACTTGGTGTTGCAAGAAGATTGGTTGTATCAGTGCCAAGTCAATACTTTAACTGAGTGTTCATGTGCATATAATAAATATAAAAAAAATTAATGGGTGCTGTGATTACATTCAATGACTTATTATTTAATTGTTTGAACATGGCAACAGAGAAAGTAAAAATTCCAGACTCTTACTTCGTTTACTCATTACAAACATTAAGTTCCTCCCTCTCCACCTCTGGGCACTCCAAACATTTCTTGCATGTTATCTGTATTCACCCTTGCTTCCTGCTTGCTTTGTGTCCCTACCCACCGTTTCCTCTTGTTCCTGCCCTAGCCTCCAGCTCCTGAAGGGAGTCTGTTGTCTTTTCTCCTGTGGCTTTCTGCATCCTCTCCATACCATTCCTAATCTTTGTTAGCACAGTTCTTCTCTAACAGATGAAAATCAGGCATATATTTAGTTTCCCTTTAATTTATGCAGTATATGTAACTTAGAACTTTTTTTTTTTTCTTAAAAAAAAGGTGTCCAGTCCAGCATTTGTTTCCAGACTCTGTAAATGATGGATAGAGACGTTAGAAAAAGAAAGAGTATTTCTACAAGGAAACTGTCTCAGAGTAAACCTCACCAAACTATAAATTGCTGAAAAAAACTTCATCTCTTGACCTGTAATTCCAGAGAGGCACTTTTATTGGGATTCAGACTCTTAGGTTTTATACCCTAGAAAGTTTGTGCCCACTAAAGGAAAGCCTTCATCTGCCATATACTGTTGGCTGTCCAGAGGCAAAATTCAAGTCTGGAAGTGTGAGACCATGTGCCTGTGTCTATCAAAACTAGGTCTTCGTACCACCAGACCATGGGGTAATATCACCAGATTAGTCAGGACATACAATGGGGTGGTTTTAGTCACTTTTGGCAATTGCAGGGGGACAGAGGACTACCTCACTGGTCACAGAGTCTGCTGGACAAATGTATTTAGCCAATGAAAAGAGTTTGAAGTGATGCTGTGCTGCATACCTGTAGTATGAATGGGTGTTGCGCGGGTGCCTCAAGACCAGCTTTGCTCTCTTGCGACATGATTGATGGCTGTGTGTGACATCAGGAAATAACATTAAGCATGGTGATCTTCCTCCAGTAAAAGACTGACTTGTTTTTCTGGTGATATTTTAATCCAGAAAAAAGTAACCATCAGTGAGCCACCTGGGGTGGGTGGGGGTGGGTGGGTTACAACATGCATATCATACATGACATGTGTGAAAAATGTAGCATGCCCTGCTTAGCAGTTGTGGCCAGCACTGAGTTCAGAGTAGCTTTTTCCCTTTGAGCTGTGTCTGGTGATGGCACAGCCTAAGCTAAATTTGAGCCTCCTGAATCCTGGCTTGGTTAACTTGTTGTGCTTTGGGACTATTCAGTCTTGCCAGTCCAGGAGAATGTCACTTCATCCCCCTCTCCTCCAAAGGCTGTTGTTACTTGCTGCTTTCGTCTTTTTCACTTTCTGCTTTTGTCTTTTTTTTTGTCCCCCCTTTGGGACTAACAGCTCTCTGTGGCACCTCCGGTAATGTTTCATTGCCATGCAAAAGGAGTAAAGCACTTTGTCAGCAGCCTACTTCAGACAGAAATTTATATCTGTGAGAGGCATATGTACAGAACAGCAATTACTCAGATCATCAATATTTATACAGCAGATAATAGTCATTATGGGCAAGATGAATATTGTCACAACAGCAATAGCTGTTGGGGAGGGGATGCAAAATATAATTGTCAGGTTTCTTTAAATAGGATAATTATTTAACTTTCAAGTGATTGGCAAAAATAGCTTAGAGTCTGAATTAAATATTCAGTGGGAACTTACCTGCTTCTAGAAAGTAAAGGAAATGCCTCTCCTGTCTATCCTCACGTCACATACCTAGGATGTCATCCTTTACATATGGCTTTTGCTGAAGGCAATGCTGGTGCCAGTTGCTGAATGAGGAATCATAAAAAAAGAACAAAAATTCTAAAAATTGAGCAGCTTGTTTTAAAAAGTGAGGGTTTTTTAAGTCTGCTGTGGACAGACACATTTGTGGATGAGGTGGAGGCATGGTCACGCATACTTTGCTTTTAAAAGCTATACCCATTGTCCAGTTCGAGGCAGCCACATTCGGGGCAGGTTTTTTACCAGAGCTTTCTGGCATCCCACTCACCAGCTGATGTGACACCAGTCCCCTTAGTAGTGCCTGGCTGCACAGGCAGTCCAGCAAGTCCCCATCCCAGCTCCTGCTCGGCAGCCAGCCAGAGGGACAGCCTGGGTGTTGGCTTCCTGTTTGCACAGGAGATGCAGCTCCTGATTTTGGCAGAGAAAACGGCTCCTTCCACCCACCGTTTTTAACCTTTGTATGGTGGCATGGTTGTTTGGAGGGTGTACCTTTACTGGCAAGAAAATTGCTAAGGTGCCCTGTTTTTGAGAAGTATTAAATAAAAACCTACCTGCATATAAGCTCTTTGCTGCAGATAATTACTTGCTGACTTTTTAGTTCTGCTTGTGAAATGCCTGTAAATAGTTCCATTTTCCCCTGACACTGACTGACTCTTCAGTTGTGACAGAGTATTTGAACCCCTGCACCTCTTCAGCTTCTTTTAGTTGAGGGGGAATGGTGAATGACAGCGTGCAGCACTCGGTGTGCAGCTTTTAGCTCAGTTGGGTTTGCTGTCATTTGCAATGTCAGTCACATAGCTTGAAGTTTTCAAAACACCAAAGCAACTTAGGAACATTTTCGATAGAATAGATCCACAAAAGTCCTTAAGTACTGCGATATCAAACATCCAGGCACTGTATCCTATGGGATGTAGGTAATGAGGCTTCTTGTGGAATGCCAGGAGAAAAGTTGGCCCACGAGTGGCATTTGCAAAAGCTGGCATCTCAAATAAGGAGACGTGAACTGTTTACATAAGGGAGATTCGAGAGGAGATCTTTTAATTCGGCAGCCTTCTTTCTCTTCCAGGAAGAAATGCTAAACTGCTACTTTTTATTCCTTTCTGGAAATAGGTACCTTCAATTGAGATGAAAGCAGTGGAGGAGCTGGCCGTTGCTCTCTCTCAGTTAGGTCTGATACTCGGCCTGAAGGAAGCTGTGGCTGAGCTCCCACCTTTGTCTGACAGCATTTGATTGTGGATCTTTTTCTCTTCCTAGGTAAACCCATTAGACTGCCTGGATTCTAGCCCTTCTCCAAATGAATTTTTAATATAGAATAATTAAACATTCATTGGAGCAGGGACAGGAACCCAGGTCTCTGCCTTCCCCTCATACTCTCTTTTCCTTTCTGACCTGAATATTGAATTATGTACTTCAAAGTGGAATGGGTTCAGCAGGAGGCATTGGTGGAGCTCTGCTGAGCTACTGAAATTGCTGGTACTTTAAACTTTCATCTGGGAGAAGGCAAAAGAATATTTTGTCAGATTCATCCTTGGTGAATGGAAGTTTCCTTCTGTGATGAGCAGTTCTTGTGTGGATTCACATGCCCCTCTGGCATGTGGCTTCCGAAAGTCCTGACCCTGTATCTTGAAGATTCACTTGGATTGAATGAGTGTCTGAAGCAAAATTTAGGTCAGTTTAGATCCTTCTGATGCAGGTAAAGCTGAGATGTCCAGTAATGGCAGTATTAATACTTCAGATGCTTGTCCCCACTGTATAAGTTTTAATGTGTTTTCTAAATAGCAGATCGCAGACCTGGTATTGCAACTATACGTCTTTAAACTTTTTCTCAGATAGAAGCACTTAATTTTTTTTTACTGATGGTAGTGTAATCTTTGCTTGGAATTTAAGCTTGGAGTCAATGGGCTTACTTAGTTACCTTCCCCAGATCCCTTTGAGGCAGCCACTGCATAAAGACATCCTTGCTTTTAAAAGTTTGTTGGGGGATTATCTGCAAAGGCGTTAAAAGTGTTAGTCCAACCTTTTTTTCCTCCTGAGGTTCTGTCTTGAGGAAAGTAAGTAATGACTACATCTTAGAAAGATTGCTGCAATTTATAAGCCCCTTATGTGGGTGACCCAGACCTGGGATAGACCCATACTCAACACATGGCTCCTTTAGTTGTATTGCAACTCAGGATTGTTCATTTTCAGAGTAAGGAAAGCAACAACGGGCCATTGAAGACAGGAGGTGATCCACACTACTGATATTCCAGATTATTGCATTGTGTTGAAATAATGAGGGTAGATTGTTCGTATTCTCTGAATATTTTTTGTTGTTGTTGCAGTAACTTACATGGGGATCTGGTGATTATGAAATGGGTTGCTTCTTCCCACATTTAATACGGTACTGTGTTTTGGCCTTCTCGTCCAATTGCTTAAGTCCAGACACTGTTATATTCTAATTCAAGGGTGAGATGTTAGCAGTGTGAAGAAATGAGGTCCTTGCAGTATCCAGAAGCTGTAAGCCCTTCTTGATTCCATTTCACTTCCATGTCAAGTGCTAGGGCACCACTGTGGAGATTGTAGATCAAGGTCTTTCTTTGCATTGGTGCAACCTTTCTAAAGCCTCAAGGAGTTTTGATGAATGATGGTTTAAAGATCCAGTCCTATGTTGTAGTTTTCTCTTAAACTAAAAAAGGAAGACTCGTGTAGTGAGGGATGGAATCAGGGTTATACTGGTACAAAGCCTCAAAAATGTTCCTGGAGCAGAAAAACCCCTGCTTCTGAGCAGTAAAAGGATGAAGCTGTTTGCCTCTAAAGTTGGTTTTATAGCTGGTTTGGTAATTTGTCCTCACTGCCTTCTGGAAGTTTGTTTTGCATCCTCATTTTGTCAAAGTTCATTGGTTTATTTTATGAAGGGGAAAAAAATCCCAAATCTCCTTTCACTGAAAAATAGGACTGAAGGTTTAGGTTTAGGAATGCTAGCGCCGCCTCCCATGGGAACTGTAATTAGTGTACTTTGTTTTCCAGTTCTTCCCTTGGGGCTTGTCTTTATGGCTGGCTTCCATTTCCTCTTTTCATGTTGCTTTGCCTTTGTGGTTATGGGAGATGTAATCTAGCTGAGAAACCTAATCTGTGTTGGAGAATGGGAACATAGGTTGTCCCATATGCAAGTAGGTTCTCTCTCACACTTCTGAGAACATGTTACCATATTCCCATTATTTAGTAGAAAGGTAACATTTCCCTTAGTACACATGATATAGCTGTTAGTTTCATCCATAAGGTGTCATTTGAAACCCCAGATTTCCAATAAAATTAACTTTTTTTCTAATTTTATTTTAAATCAGCATCTTGGCTTAATTTGCAAGCAGAAATACAATTTTTTTTTTTTTTTTTAGGAACTTGCCTTGCAGTAATAAGTGTGCTACTAGGATACTGGAATTTCTTGTAAGTTTGAAGTACAGTAAGTAGGAGATGGTGATTTGATTTGCCTTAGGAGACCATCTTGCTGATCAGTTGTAAATATTTCTGAAGTGTAGAATGGAACTAGACTGGAAATGGGAATGAAGCACGCTTCAGATTTTAATTTCTGAAATAGATTCCCTTCTTAAGATAGAAATCAACAGTAATACTGGAGTTGTGTTGATTGAACAGATTGTAAGTGGAGAAGGTAATATGTCAATGCGTGAAATTTAAGTATGTCTAGAAGATGGAAGCTGGTCAGTAACAGCAAATTGTTGAGAATTCAGTGAAGTTGTATTGCTCTGAAACTTGCTTTTAATAAGCAGTGAGCTATTCTTGAAAAGACACTGTTATGGTTGGTTAATTAGCAACCCCTCTTCGGAAAAAGACCCTGACTCTCCTGAAAGTCTTCAAGGGTAAAGAAACTTGTTCTTTTCATTCTCTCACGGTGTCTTCTGCCTTTCAGTTTATAAGCTTTTGCAAGCTGCCACCCTCCTTGTTTGTGTGACTTCCACAGAAAACACAAGTAATAGCAGTTGAAAGGGAATTTTAAAATAGATTTGGAAATCTAGGGCATGTCAGGATGATTTTGAGGTGGTCTTAAAAATCCAGCAGTTGCCTTTTTTTGAAAGCTTTTGCTGAATGTTTTGTGTTTTAGCCTTCCTCTTCATCTAAAGGTCAGCAAGAGTGAGGTTTTCTTCTCAAACAGAGCATGCATTGGCATTGGAGGAAGCAAGACTGCTTGTGGGATGACCTGTTCTCCACTGGAAGGATTTCTGGGAAAGTGTGGCCCAAATCTGCTCTTGAGATCGGTTTTCGTGAAAGAGGCTTCACTGAGCTTGGTGGAACTTCATAGGAAGGGGTCACTGGCAGAAAGAAATGCTGGCAGGACTGGATCCAGGCTGGTTTTCACAGCTTTAAAGAAAAGAGGCTTTAAAGAAACTGTTTATCCACCTGCACAATCCTTGTGATTTATTTTTTTAACTCACATATAAATTTATAATTATTTTCATACATAAAATAAATGAATTCATGCTATTATACTAGTGCTGCCGAAGATCCTTGCAGAAGGGAAAGGTAAGCCAGTGAGAACGATTTTGTTAAGAAATGTGCATTTTAAGAAGATACAATGCCCATGTTAAAAAATAGTTTAAGGAAAAAACCTCACACTGACTTAGCTCTTGGAGTCCTGATTTACAGTGCAGGTCATTTTTCTTCCGATGCAGCCACATCCCTGCCGCAAGAAGGCATGAGCTCTGCTATGGTCTCACATTGGTGATGAAGAGTTATTTAAAGAAAGGTTATGATTTTGTGACATGTTAACTTTCTTCCTTATGTCCACTTGTTTGGAGTCGGTGTGACCGGAAAATGGGTGATAGTGTTAGGTGAAGAGCTATGGAAACATGACCCTGTAACTACAGGAGCTCTACTGTTGTAGCCTTTGGAGGAACTACAGCAAATCCCTTCATATTTTGAGGAATCTAACTAATTTTTTCCGGTGTTACATTCCTGTGCTACTCCTTCCTCTGCTGGTTGAAGCTCCTATGTGGTCCATTGGGGCAACTCTTACCCTTTTATGTTAATGGGTGGTTTTGAAATGAGAACAAAAAAATTTAAGATCATGCACTGGCAATTTAATGAAGTGATAAGAATCTACACTTTGTCCTTTCATAAGATTATAAAACTATTGCCTTTTGAAATGAAGAGAGACATTGAGGTGGTTGTAACCTGTGAATGTGCAATGTTAAATCAGGATATCACGCTGAGTTGGAATTTTTCAGTTCTCTCCTTTAAAGGTTTCATTTTCTAACACTTCTAATTTCTTTTGTGTAAGTTTAAACAATATATAATAGCATTTTTCCATCAGCGAAGGCCTGTGCATTTCAGTGACCTTTACTGCTTTCTTTAGGGAGGTTATGTAATCGGACATAAGGGAATGAAAATATCTAATGATGTTTTTTCCTTAAAAAAAGGTCTTTTGCCTGTATTCTTATTCTACTCACATTTAAGCACTTGTGTTTTGTGCCTGCACTCTTATTTTGAGGAGCCTGAAAGTCTGCTTGCAAAAGCTGAGCTAATTTGTGAAAATCAAGCTAAAAAAAGAATATAGGTGATCATCTTTAAAGCAAGAAGCTTTCATTCTAATGTTCCCTTCCCTCTTTGATCACCCATTTCCATTAAGTATCATATTGTTTTCTAAATTTAAATTTAGAACTTACAAAGAAATTGACCCCTTTTCATATCTGTTGACTAGTCACTGTCAAAGAATTTTGCTTGACTTTCTAAACCTGCTTACAATGCAGTCACCTACATTTTGCTGCTCGGGAACATTAAAGTTCCCAAGAGTCCACACTAATTGTGGTCTCCTCTATCAGGGGTTGCTCATTAGAGGAGGTGGTTTGTTGTACCAAATAGCAAGGAGAATACTGAAGCCTAGGCTTAGAACCCCATATCTACTTCCTGATCAGATGCGTAGAATATCAGGGAGACCATGTATCTGTTCAGGGAGATCCATGAACAGGAAATCCAAATAAGTTCTTCCATCGACAACTGCACAACCTGCTAACCTGGAAATATTTCTGATGTCTTGTGATAATCACCAGATAGTTACATGCTTCATTGCTGCTCGGTGTTAAGATTGGTATGGGTTACAGTTATACTCCATAACTTCTTTTGCAACATGCATATTTTATGAACCAAATTCACATTGGGATAGGAGCTAGGAAGGCAAAGTAAGCAAGAACAGATACCCCATTCCTCTTTCAGTGCCATCAGCCCATCTTTGTGTATTAAAAGATACTTGCTTTAAAAACAGGCATTGTGCAAATGTTTGTGCAGTATGTATAGTACATAAACCTTGAGCTGAATTGTGCCTCTTTCAGTGGGTGAATGTTAGTGAACCATCAAGATAAAAGGTATGAGTTAATTGCTTGTGAGGAAATAAGTTTGGAATTCTAGATATAAATTAATTTCCTAAAACATAATGGATATCTTGCGGTTGATTGTAGGCCTCCATTTACAGGAAGGGCACATTACTTTGCCTGGTTTGGTTTGGTTTGTGTGTTGGTTGAATCCACAGAGAAGAGCTTAAACTTTTCTAGTTTTGTGTCTATTTATATTTAGGGTCAGTTTGGAGGCAAGAAATGCCAGAGATCCACTGACATGTACAGGAGAGGAAAGGAAATTACTTTCTGACAGATCTTTTCTGCTATTTCCACATGAGCAGGTGGATCCCATGGTACAGGTTTGCCTTTAAGGAGAGTTTAAGCGGTAAATACTTCTGTTTTTTTGCAAGAGGACTGGTTATTTTTCATATTTGTATAGCTTTTAGGTAATTCATAAAGACTTCTGATAAAAATGCAGGCTTTTTTCCCACTCAGTTGTATAATCTGAAGTGTTTTAAACTCTAAACTTTTCCAAAGTAGAATAATGTGGGAATTGTATCTCTGTCAACTGAGCCAATTACCCCTCTAAATGTTGACTGTTAATGCTTGATGCCTGGAGTTGAACAAAACAACTGATTGACACAGTTTCTCTTTAAAATTTCATGTTTTTAAGAGAGTAGCGCTGTCTTTGTAGGTTTAAGGGTACCTCCTTGTACCTCCCCCAAGTTGCACAGTGTTCATTTTGAAGAAAGATTGGGAAGGTTTCCAACTGGAGAAAAATAAGCAATTGCTTTTACAGTCGGATGAGAGTTGCGAAGACCACAGCTGCTTGAGGTTGATTTATTTATTCTGACCAACAAAACTACTGACAGTCAGTGTTTGATTGGAAGAATTGCCCCAGTTTGACTGTCTTTTCCGTGGGGGAAGTGCAAGTGTTGGCGTGAGGCAGGAAGTTCAGAGGAGACTGGCACTCTTCATTGTGCCTTGAGGAATCATCTGTAGTGACCATAACTATTCATCTGTAGTGATGTTTCATAACCACATAGGCGAGGGCTGTAGGTGTTATGTATGTGTAGGACATAGCTGAAAATAAACAGAAGGGAGACTGTTTTCTTCATGATCAGGGTGTGTCTTTTGTTGTCACTGCTTTCTTAAAGCAATAAAAGCCAGCATTATTTCAGCTGTATCCCAGCTTGCTGTCTGTTTGGAGGAGTGTAGGAGAGTAGTGGGAGTCAGTAAGACGCTGCTGCCTCTCCATGGACAGCATAGGAAACCAGCTTTACCTGTCCTGTGTAAGCTCTGCCTTCAGTCAGGGAGCAAGTAATGAGCTCAGTGCTTTGGGTGTGCTGGTACCCTGCTGAATTTTAGAAATAGCTGCACATCTCACCTTGCTGATGCATCGCATCCAGCACCAGGATAATCTTATGATGCTAAAAGATGGGGCTGGCAGCATTTGTCCCTGCTGTTTGGGAGCAGGAAAGTGGAGACTGTCATCCTAAGCCAAACCAAACCACCCGAAGGATGAAACAAGTGAGTGGGACAGTCGAGTAGAACTTTCTTTCTTGGGTCCTGCAAGTCCTAGTTCTTAATGGTTTATATTCTGGAGTGCCACCTGCTGGCACTTGCTCTCTTCTCTCTATCCTAGAGGCAGCTGCTCTAGGAGATGAGAGGTCAGACCTAAAAGCATGGACGTTAGTAATAATAATAGTACAAATTATTTCTGTTGATTTTTTTTATTGTTATAGCACTTAAGGAGCCTATTTATTGGCAGACCTCACTCTGGCAGGTATTCTGCAAACTCAGTGTGGAAGAAACCGACTGAGGCTTCACTGCTTAAAAAATAAAAAGCACAGTATGAAGGAGTGGTTTAAAGTATAGAAAGGGATTTTTGCAATCCACACTGATATTTGGCAAAATGTGAAGTATTTTTTTCTTTGTGCCTTGATTTAGTAAAATATTTTGATAATTTCTGTGTTGGCAAAAAACCAAAAGCAGTAATCATTGAAGGGAAACACACTTGTCACTTGAGCAGAAGTTAGGAAAACACTGACTCAACTCTAAAAAGTAACAATGCTGTCAGTAAACTAAATAATTCTGAGAACCTTTTGGCTGGAAAGCAAGGGATATTGTAGTTTGTGGCAGAATGGAAATCTGGATACAGAGATGATTTTTTTTTCATCTTAGTGGAGAACTTGTTTTGGCAGTAGAAAAGAGGTATTTTTGGAGTCTGTTTTGTACCATTGATTTTCTGTCTGTGGGCCAAATCCTCAGTGGGTGTAAGTCTGTGTGGTTCCTTTGGCATCAATTTGGTTTAGTGCATTGATATTTCCATTGTTTAGTGCACTACTGTAACGCACACAGGTATAGTACTATATAATACTATAACAAAAATGGAATAAAGACCTCAACTGCGTGGGATCTAGTCAAATCTTGCATAGATGCATAAAACTGTCTGCATGCACACTGTCTCTTCTTGCTCATAACACTTTCTAGAGCAGCAACACAGACTTTTGGCCTTTCCCCTTTCTTTTACCAGTCCCTAAGGCACCATTTTGATTCATAACTGCTATTCTGTGTGATGCAACATGGAATACTTGTTGTGGTGATGTTTACCTGATATAAGTCTTCAAAGAGATTAATGACTTTGGGGTGTATTCTTGAGACTTTTGGGACGACGAGGACTTTTTTTTTTGAAAGCCCTGAAACACCTGCCTTTTCACAGTAAGATCCTTAGCAAGAAAGACCTGTCAACCATGTAGTCCTCTTCAAGCTTCCACCACATCATGAAAGATGACTTGTTTGATGAAAATGCCCCACGTTGTGATTTTTTTTTTAAGCCAACAGCCAAAAAAAGCTGAATAACAGTCTTTGTAAACGTGCTGCTATGAAACTTCTGCTGACAGTTGGAGTGTATTTATCTCAGTTACTTTTGTTAGACTAGGAAAGAAAAAGAAATCGTGTTTTGCTAGACTTAAGCATTCCACATTTAGCTGTTAAGCAATGTGAGTAAGAGATACGTCTGGCTCACTTGTTGGCTGACCACATCAGAAGAAAAATTGTTCTAGCATCAGTACAAAAGGCTTTGTTTGCCCTTTGCATTACTATTTTATAAATTGCTGGACTATTGTGTCCAGTTCTGGAATCCTCAGGTAAGAAGGATATGGAGCTGTTGGAATGGGTCCAGAGGAGGGCTACAAAGATGATCTGAGGGCTGGAGCACCTTCCATACAAGGACAGGCTGACAAAGTTGGTGTTGCTCAGCCTGGAGAAGAGAAGGCTCTGGGGAAACCTTACAGCGACCTTCCAGTACCCGAAGCAGGCCTATAAGAAAGCTGGGGAGGGACTTCTTACAAGGGCTTGTAGTGATAGGACTAGGGGGAAGTTGTAGATGCCCCATCCCTGGAAGTGTTCAAGGCCAGGTTGGATGGGGCCTTGGGCAGCCTGATCTAGTGGGATGTGGCCCTGCCCATGGCAGAGGGGTTAAATTAGATGATCTTTAAGGTCGCTTCCAACTCAAACCATTCTATGATTCTATGAAATCGCTTCTTCTGGAAGAAAATAGTCAAATTGACATGAAAGTTGAAATGACCTGGCATTGTAATGGAAATGACCACTTTATGCTTAATTTTATCTGAAACTGCCAGTGAATTTGTTCACCTCAAAATTACATTTCTTTAGTTAGCTTTAACTCATATGCAGAAATCATGAGATGCATGCATTTTCAGAGGTCCTACCTGACTGGGTTTTGAGGCTTCTGAAGTACAAGCTTACAAGCTTTTAGGCTTTTCTTCAGCAGAACAGGGCTAGCAGCTTGCTTTTGCTGAGTACTAAATTGATTGTCCACAATCCTGTAAGCCTAAAACTCACTAGGGCTCTATACTATCAGGAAAAATACTTCCTGACACTATCTATATTACCAGTAGAATTCTGGATTTTTGACCACACACAACACTGTATTGCTGGCAACAGATGGGGTACACATCTCTGAAAAGAGAAAAAGGGTCTTTGTACTGGAGTTAGCAGGGCTCATTGAAAGAGCTTTAAACTAGATTTGAAGGGGGAAAGGGATAAAACCAGTGTCATTAGAGATAAGCCTAGAGACAGAGATAATTTGCCAAGAGAAACTGGCTGCTTATGGCTTGAATGGGCATACACTTCTGTGGATAAAAAAGTGGTTGGATAGCTGGACCCAAAGAGTGGTCGTGAATGGATTTAAATCCACTTGGTGCCTGATCACAAGTGGCGTTACCCAGGGCTCAGTATTGGGGCGTGTTCTGTTTAATTTCTTTGTCAATTATCTGGACAAGGGGATCGAGTGCATCCTCAGTAAGTTTGCAGGGGACATCAAGTTGGACAGGAGTGTTGATCTGCTTGATCAACAGTGGGATCAGGATGGGCTGGATCAATGGGTTGAGGCCATTTGTATGAGGTTCAACAAGGCTAAGTGCTGAGTCCTGGACTTAGGAGACAACAACCCCATGCAATACTCTAGGCTTGGGAAAGATTGGCTGGAAAGCTGCCTGGTGGAAAAGGCCTTAGGGGTGTTGGTGGTCAGCTAGCTTTGCAGCCAGGTGGCCAGAAAGGCCAACAGCGTCCTGGCTTGTATCAGAAATAGTGTGGCCAGCAGGACTAAGGAAGTGATCTTGTCCCTGTGCTTGGCACTGGTGAGGCCAGACCTCAAATACTGTGTTCAGTTTGGGGCCCTTTACTACAAGAAAGGCACTGAGGTGCTGGAGCGGGTCCCGGATCCAGAGAACAGTAATGAAGCTGGTGAAAAGTCTGGAGCACAAGTCTTATGAGGAGCTGCTGAGGTAACTGGGGCTGTTTAGTCTGTAAAAGAGGACACTGAGGAGAGATCTTATTGTGCTCTGTAACTACCTGAAGGAAGTTGTAGCGAGGTGAATGTTGGTCTCTTCTCCGAAGTAACAAGGGGCAGGACAAGAAGAAATGGCCTCAAGTTCTGTCAGTGGGGGATTATACTGGTTATAAGGAAAAATTTCTTGACTGAAAGGGTTGTCAAGCCTTAGAAGATGCTGTCCAGGGAAGTGGTTAATTCACCATCCCTGGTGGTATTTAAAAGGGATGTAGATGTGATGCTTAGGGACGTGGTTTATTAGTGGAGTTGGCTATGTTATGTTAATGGTTGGACTCCATGGTCTTTAGCGTCTTTACCAACCTAAATAATTCTATGATTATACAAAGGATTGTGATAAAGTCTTGAGCATTAGCAATATTATGCTAGTTACCTTTTCTAAGTTTGTTCTGCTATTACACTACAGGGACCGCAGAACTAGGCCTGAGATTAAGAGTTAAAGCAGTTTGCCCAGCATTTGTACTCCTTTATACAGCAAAATTGCTATGTACTGTTAATTAGGTCTGCCAAATGGAAAGTATTTTCACACTAGGGTATTTTAAAAGTAGCCAGATTTTGACTGGCAGAAGTATGATGGATGATGTCTGGCCTGAACTTCGAAACTCACTGTAAAGAATGAAACACAGCCTGACAAAGCTTGGCAGGTCTGATAAACTCCTTGCAGCTACAGAAGGTGAGTGGCTGTTGGAATTGAATACCATCTCTGTGAAGGAAAGCAACAGTAGATTTCAAGTAACATGGGCAAGAATAGTTATTTTTGCGTGCCTGAGCATTTGAGCAACCAATTGCCTGTCCCCATTACAGCTTGGCTACTGGAGCAGAGAGGCTAGCAGCTCTGTGGCTTTGAGCTCAGTCTCTCGGAGCTGTAGTTTGTTCCAGCTCACCAGGGAGTGTTGTGGTGTTACTAATCTGAGTTATGGTCTTCACTGTCAAGAACATTGTGTTGATTAGCTGTGAGACTACTTTTGTTTGCAAATGTTGCTGGTACATAGGAGCGAGGGACTTGATGCAAATGCCCTCACTCTGCTCTAGGCTTCATCCTAGAAATCCATTCATGGCAGCATTCTTGTCTCTCTCATGGGCATGTCCATGCCCATGGTCATGATGGAGAGAGCTGAGAGCCTTTCCTGATGTCAGTTTGTTGTCTCATTACTAATAGTCTGAAATTTTCCCTAGTGGTAATGGGGCTTTGAGTCATAATGTGGGGCTGGTCGACTAAGTTGATGTGCAACCAGTTGGCTTAGCTGCAACTGTTTTGGGAAGGGTTTGTTGTGTTTCCTCAGGTTGCATGTTTTCAGGGTGGCACAGGGAAACCAAAGGCATCTGCACTTAAAGATTACCTTGATCTGCCTGTGGCTGCTGATACTGTGGGTTCTGAATTGGTTATATAGATGGATAGCATGTTAAGTATGTCAGTGTGCAACTGACCTCAAGAACATGTGTCATCCAATTAACCATGGAAGTTAATGTCAGGCCATGTGCTTTGTAACTTCTTTGAACTGGAGCTTGTGGCACATTTATAGCCATGGACAGAAACATGTGGTTTGGAAAAGTATTGGAAGAAATTATTTATCCAGTATAGCCTGCTAAATCTCTTTTGGAGGATTTTACTGAGGTAAAGAAAAAAAATAAATCACAAAATAGCAAAAATCATCAATATATATGCAGTTCAGGCTTGGTCTAACCCTGCTTGTGATCCTATTTGCAGCAAGAGTTGGACTGTTCCCAAAATTCAGTAAGTGAGGGTGGTATGAATATTACTAGCTGCCAGAAGTGTTAGAGGGTGAATGATTAGTTTCCAATAAGAAAGGAGCTTTTGGGCTGGTTCCAGTTCCTTTTGGTGTAGTCTGCAAACCAGAATGACCAGCGCCATGACCTGAAGTAGCCGCGGTGCTTATCAGAGACCAAAAATACATAAAGATCACAATTTGTTTGCATTACGAAATGACATAACAGTTGACCTTGAGGAGGCATATTAGTTGGTGAACTTCCACTCTCTTGTGAAGATAAGCTTTTGGAAGTGGTTCTTCTGTGTTAGGACATCTGTTACACCTTTTCTCTTGATAGACAGGGAGCTTTACTTCCTGTACTGCCCACTTAGCAGATTTTAAGAGAAAGGTAGAAACATGAAAAAATATCCCCCCTGCCCCCTAATCTTCAAACCTTATTCTACTTCCTTATCATCTATGAAAGAAGAGGATTTCCTTACTTGCTGTTGTGGGGGGCTTCTAATAAAATATTTTCCAGTTTCTTAATCCCATCTGTTTCAATGTGAAAGGATGTATTATTTTGACTGCCCTAGGTCTATTGTGTTTTTTTTTTTCCTTTCCCTGAAGCGCCCCCTCCCAACCCTTTCCCACACCCAAACACAACAAACCCCAAACCATCACCTCTTGAGAGCAGCTGTGTGAAGGTAGCTGTTCAGTGATGTGTCTCAGAATCACATCCTCAGGAAGCTGGGCTGGATGAGTGCAGAGAATGCAGAGCATATTAAGCAGGCAGGCTGTACCAGGTAGGAGCGCAGTGCAGGGTAGCAACAATTAAAGCTCTCATTGAAAGGACTTCTGGTTCCTGAAGTAAGTGTGAAATTGAGTTTTCAGCTTTTGCATTCTATAGGCAATATATGAATGTGTGAGTATCAATTCCTTTCTCTCTTCCTCTGGGCCCATAAGCGGGTTGTTTTTGACCTAGTTTTGTCAAAATGCACTCATGGAGCTGTAGCACTCTCTGTAATTATAAACTGGTGTCTCAATACACTGATTCAAGCTGATTCCTACTTAATCACCTACTGACCTGTATCAGTGAGAAACATCTGCATCTGAGCTTTATTTGAAATTAATCTTTATTGTTGATAGTGTATTTTGTAGTCTAATACTAAATCCTGAGAGGAGGGAGGGACGAATCTTTTAATTAAGTTTCTCTTCAGGTATCAGGCTAATTCTATCAATGGCAGATGATGCATAAAGCTCTAATGGGAAGCAAAATTTGTCATTTAAGTGATCAGGTGCTTCGTGCATCATTTAAGTGATCGGGTGCTCGGTCTCTCTCTCAGCATTTTGAATGCTACAGGATTCTGTCATGCTGCCATAAATGAAAATCTCTTAGAAAGAAGTTGTTGCATTGCATTTAAAAGCTGTTTCTGAGAGCGGGTTTAATGTCCCTAGCTTTACTCTTTGCCTAGGCAAAGCTCCTTCTTTAATGTTGTGGGATTTTGGCCTTAGTGACTTAACTTGTGACCTCACTTGAAGTTAGGGGAGCAACTTCTAAACCTGTCTTTCCCAAACACCTGCTCCTTTTGCCCTAGTCAAAAATAACTAGTGGTGCTGCTTTTATTCAGGAGATAAGGGGTAGATTTCTTTTCATGATACGCCTCCCACCTCCATTCCTCTTCATGGCAGCTTGAATGGCAAATGGGTCTCTCATTTGGTAATGGAAAAACCTGGCTTTTAATTCCTCTCACACTGGGGTTTAGGAGTGAGTCAGGCATAATTAAGAGCAGCCAGCAAAACTGAAGAAGTGCTAATGGCCCTGACAGGGAGTAGGCTGTAGAAATGAGCACCATCCCTTGGGATGCTTTGAATGCTGGGGATTTTGTTTATTTGCAAACTGGGAGGGAACCTTTCAATATCCTGGGCTGGGAAATGTTCAGATTTGGGATGTCTTAGGACCATAGACAGGCCTCTTATTCTGTCAGTGAACCCCTCATGCAGTAAGTGAAATGCTAGGACTTACGGACGGCAGAAATGGTAAGGAGTACCTTCAGCCTCCTTCTAGTGGGGCAGAGCTGCACCTTTGGGTCCTCTGTGCTCTGCCAGGCTAGAGGGAGCTTGGGAGGTGTACGGATCAATTGCTCTGTGCAGCTTGACAAGTGACCTTGTCAAAACCCTACAAGTGTGGCAGAGTTGGGCTGGTGAGGAGCAGGTCGGGCTCCCACAGGCTGGGCTCCATGGCCACTTGCACAGAGGGCTGCAGAGGGGCCGGGTTATCAGGAGAGCTGTCTGCTTTCTGTCTCTGCCTGCCTGAAATGGGTACATCTCTGTGGAATATTTTAATTTAAAATAGTGTTTCTCACAGGTAAAGTACCTCGTGTGAAACTGTCCGATGAGCATAGCTGTACTGTTTTGACTCAGCAGTAAGAAACTGTACCCATCGTTTGCTGACCTGGCATGTTGCAGGCGATTAGTAGTGTTTGCTGTTGGAACAAAGTGCAGCTTATCCTGGTCATATTTGACCAAAATAAGGTCTTTGGAGCTAGGTAATGTGGACGTGTCAAAGTTTGCAGATAAAAGGAGGGAGCAGTGCAACTGGCGACGTGAGATGGAACAGCGAGCAGCATGTGAGTCTCTGTGTTTCGTATGAACACCACAGATTTTCAGTCTGATCTGGTTTTGCTTCAGAATTGTAAGCTTCTACATTTAGTTTTATTCCTGTGGGTGACCTTTCTGTCTCTGCCTCCTGCTGTTAGGGCTGGCTGGTGACAATTTCTAAGGTAAATGCTGTTGGGGTGATACCTTGTATCTAGGCTCCTTTTTCATGATCTACCTCCAGTCACTCAGCTGCCAGAGAGGCAGGACAACTGCTGTCCTGTTTGATCTGCACCACTGAGATCATCCAGAGCAGACTCTTCCATCAGCATGGATCCTCTGGAGCTCGTTCGTAGGATGTTGTAGGCTCATATATTGCAGTTTCTCTCAGTTTTGTTTTTCGTGCCTTTATGGATCTGGGAGTGTGTACACCTGATTGTCATCTTGGCAAGGGCTAAAGCTAGAGGAACAGTGCCAGCTTGCACTGGCTAAGGATTTGGCCAAATTAAAATGCTTTTGTTCTGCAGTTTTTCTGTGCAGTTGTGAATAACTTAAGGGAAAGGGTGGTGAGTGTAGGCTGCCTGGCTTAGAGAAAGGTGCCTGGAAAACAGGTAATTCTGCAGAGAAGAATGGATTAACATTGTCATCTCAGTGCTAGCTTTATGTCCCTCCAAATGCTTATAATCTCTCAGTTGTAATCTACGTGGTGGATGAACTGTAGGTACTTTAATTTCTGGATCATAGGCTCTCATGACTTTCATGGTCTGTGGAAAAGCTGATACGTTCAAGAAAGCCACAAAAATATTTCAGTCATACCATGGAGGTGCTGCCAGCTGGAAGAGGTGGGGCAGAAACGGATGGTTTTCTGAGCTTTGTTGATTCTGTATTGCAAAAAAGAATCTGTTCAGAATCTGTCACCTCTGCCTGGTGGCTTATGACATGATAAGTGTAGCTGTGATTAAGTTGTCCAGGAGCTTCGAGGCACTCTGAGTGGTGCTTGCATGACCTTGAACCAACTGCTTTGTCTCTCAGCATTTCTTTTCTTAGATGATGAAAGGATATAATGGTTATAATACTTCTTTCCTAACAAGGGTGTTGTGATGAATAAATTAATTAATCGTTGTGCTGTTCTCAGTTTCTATGGTAATTAGTATTACAAAATAGCCTAAAAATAAGTAGGCTCATTTAGTGAAGGATATTCAGGGGAAATCAGGTAGTACCTCCTGGGCATTTGCAACAGCCCCATTATGTTTTGTCCAAGCATGAATTTGTTGAAAACTTACACAGATGCTGAATTTTGCAGCAGAAATGCTTCCAAAAATTAAATATGTTCCTTCCTCTTCACTAGTAGTTTTAAGTGACTCTAGCACCCATTTTCTTCCATATCTGTGGGCAGACCTTGCAGTTAGTTCTCCTGTTGAGAACAGTACTCACCCTTCGCCCCCACCTCCTTTCCAGCCTAAGGGCACCTGAAATGAATGAATCTTTCTTCATCATAAATCATACTCAGTAATACTGTCAAAGAATTCTTAATGTGTTTGGGGAGTTTACGTAATGAACCTTCCTTGAGAAAGGTGAAGTGTTGTCAATGCACTGCCTTGCTGAATGTCTGTTATTAGCCTTGCCGTACAGCAAGTAGAGCATGCCTAAATACGTGCATAAGTCTGTGCAAAGTTTTTGAGGCTTTCTTTCAGTGATCAGCTAACTACATCAGCATGCCCCGAAGCCAGTCTTTAAAAATGTGATATCATGTTTAATCTTCTGTGAATTTTATTAGATTCTACAAGCATCATTAAAGTATATTTTTGGGCTTTGAAGTTAATATAACTTTGGACCCTAATAAGTTAGGAAGCAGGTGTGAAGATGTGTTCTCCAGTGAAGACAGCACACCTTCAAGGCTGTGGTTTTTATTGCTTATTGTCACTGGGGCAGTACTTACATGGAAAAAATATTATGTCAGTAGCCAAGGATTTGCTGTTATTCTGTTCTGACTTATTATCCAACTCCTGTGATGGATGTTCAATGGCTTTCTTTGCACTGGGTTCCAAAAATAACTTCTTTCTGACCTGGCCAGTTGGGAACACTTTACAGTTCAGGTTTGTGCAGAGCTTTCCCTGCAGCAAACCTGGACTTTCTTCTTCCTCTTGCTGTTTATAGCTGTGCTATACCAGCTGCAGCAACCTTCATCTGCTCACTTCCTGCAGCATCTTCCTGCGTGTTGCAGGGAAGCAATGAATTGCAAGAGAGCGACAGATGCCTCCGTCCCCTTCTCCTTCTTGGGGAGTAGAAAGCTAATGCTTTGGCACTCCTGGCCTCCGGCTCACCCAGAAAAAGAAAGCTCAAGGCTCTGCTCCAGCCTCTGACAAGGTACCAGCAGAACAGGTAACATGAATGACAAATAGTTTGAAATACATGTTTTATTCTTCAGACTTTTATTGCTCTTGAGTCATGTGATTCTTTCTCAAATCTTAAAAACTCTTGGCTCATGCAGAGGACAGCCCAAATCTACAAGAAGGACCTTTGTGCTGTGCTCTCAATCACTCAGCTGTACCTTGATCTTCTACTGCAGGGGTCATCAGCTTTTCAGGTTCCTCCCTGGGTCTCTGTAACCACTTGTGAGTCTCTCGCCAGACAGCAGCAGCCCTGTGAATGTTGCACAGACCCACAGCAAGTGGAAGAGGGTATGAAAGAAGACAAAGAGGTCTCCTGATTCTTCTTTGCAAGGCTTGCCGCTTCCTTTGCTCATGCTGCACTTTTCTGACACTAGAGTTTTGGAGCTTATGCATTTTCATACCTAGTTAGTTTTTATTTGTGTTACTGATTAGATCTCAGCCCTGAAGGGCTTCCAGTTCCTCTCAAGTTTGTGCCAGGCAGAGTCATTACTTGCAATTGCAGTTGCCTCTGTCTATGTGTATGGTTTCACTGTCATATTCCCCAGCCCTCCCTTCCACATCTGTGCCCATATGCACAAAAACATATGCTGTCTCCCTTGTGGAGGCCTAAAGATATTCCTAACAACCTTTTCTGATACCCGCCCTTCCCCGCTTTCCTGTCAACAGTCCCCTCACCCTCCTTGGCTCTCACTGGATGACGAGAGTAAATAATGACGGAATTTTTTTTGGCTCATGCTGACACCGGTCGTGCCCGGTCATGTGCAGCCTGGGCTCATCCTTTTGTGCTAAAAGCACTGAGAAGAGCCCAGTCAGAGTAAGCTTCAAGCAAGGTGTTCACCTGTGGTAGCTCAGTACCTCCAAATGGTATTGGGGTATTAAACACAAACTAGCGAGTTCAGTCATCTGTCCAAGAGGAGGTCTGCTGCAGTATTAAATCTTGGCATAGTAATTAAAGTCATGTGGTATAAGAGTGATGACAGAGCTTCTGTGGCTCTTTCCTTCCAAATTATGTACTGCAAGAAGAATCAAATAGATATTATGCAGTTTAATTCTTACTGTGGATGATGGCTTGACTTTTATTCCCAAACAGCTGTGGAAGAGTGTGGGAGGATTGTGAGGCTTGCAGTATGCTTGGGAATAAAGTTATGTTGCAGCCATGGAGCTACATAACCAGCTTTGAACAAGATGGTGTTAGGAAGGGCCAAGGAGTTACATGGCTGTGGCTACTCTTTACCTTGTCTTTAGACACATTCTGAAGTATTCATGCTAACCTTGTTGCTACTAATTTGTCAAAATACACCTCTGATCATTGTTTGAGACATTTTGGGAAAGTAAGAAATATGCATAATTCTGTATAGATAGATGCACAACGCAACCTTGTTACCTGGATGAATGATTTTAGTTGTTCTTTAAAAAAAAAAAAAAGAAAAATTATTTGCAAGTGGCTGTTTCCTTGATTGACTCAGCACGGGGTCAAAATGAGGTTGTTGCTATATTTACAGCTTCTGCAAATATATTTGCACATATTGGAACAATGTATGCCACCTAGGTGGCAAGCTTTATCTTTAAACTTTTAATTTGGCTCTATTCTTTTCCTTTTTCTTCCTATAGATTGCACTAACATTTTGAAACTAACATTTTAAAACGCTTCACAGCATTACTTTGTGTTCAGACCAGCTGAGATCGTGTTGGGATGTTTTTTCCTTCTTTTTCCGTAGGGCACTGTTTGCCTGGAGGCGACTTCTGCTACAAGGATATCACTGGGACAGGGAATGAGGGGCTTGATAGCACATTGAGTTTATGATTCCTGGACAAGGACATGAGGTCAGAAAAATTATCCTGATCTCAATCACAGTCACATCAATAGAAAATGGTTTACCTTTATCACTGTAAGTGCAGAGAGTGGTTAAAGGTGACAGCAACATGAGATCAGAGGACTTCACCAGTCAATTCACTGACATCCCAGCTTCTATGCAGAGATGCTGATTTACATCTGCAGAAGGGGTACTTCCTCTTTATTGTTAAACTTAAGCCTTTCCTTCTGAATTTGGAGGCATTGGGGCTTTTTCTTACAATAATACTGCATAATAATTATTATGCTTCGGGGTTTTTATATTCATTCACAGATAAAGCAGATCACAGTTGCATCTTGTAATATCTGAGCTCAGGTTTGGCTTGGGCACTGTGACTGGAGATTTTGTATGGATGCTTCTGTACAAAATATAAAACTGCTGGGTTGCTTACAGCTGAAAACTGGATCTTATGGATTCAGCGATTCCTTCCTGAGTTCCTATAACTAATTCCTAATGTGGCCTTCATCTCCTCATGTTTTTCAGCTCAGAATTGCGTAGCATTGTGGGGTAGCTCTCTCCTATTTTTCACTCTTAGCTGCACCATAGTCTTTTAATGATCCTTCCTGACTGTCTTTCTTTGTGCCACCTATGCCACCTTCCATAGGGATGCAGAGGTAGTAACAGGAAGGAGAGGATAAAGACGATAAAACCTCCACTGATTTTATTCCATTTTCCCTTGGTGAGGCCTGCATGTGGATGTTGAATGGGTAGCACCCTCTGTGGCAGTTTTGGGCTCCCTGTGCACATGGGGTATCTGTTAATGCCATGTGCCATGCGGTGCTGGTGCAGAGCTGGCACTGCATGATGGATCCTGTGCTTTGTGCTGGCGGTGCCCTGCCCAGCGGTGGCTTCTATGCCGTGGCAAAGCATCCCAAAATTACCATTTGGGCAGCTGACACATTCTATTTACTCCTGCAGCTGTTGTCTGTGTTTCACAAGGTCCTGACTTCATAACTGCAGCCCCTGCTCCCTCCTTAGTCAGGATTGTCCCTGTGTGTTTGCTGAAGTGCCTTGTGAGCCAAAAACTGCTGCTGTTACAAAATCAGCAATAGGAGCAGTTATGCCAACATTGGTGATATTGGTTGTTAGCATTTGAAGAAATGACATGTGTTTTATTTTTCCTACTTAAACACTGGTAACTACCAGGGTATGGTACAGTGTGGTCCAGAGGGCTGTCCTGCATTGCAGACCCCACATCCATGCCTGTCTTCTCTTCTAGAACTATATTATTTCTGGTTTACTGACATCACCCATTGATTATCATGTTTGCAACCTCGTTGCTATGGAGGGAAGAGCAAGAAATATTTGTATGGAAAGTAAGGAGTCCTCCAACAGCTGTGGTTCTCAGGTATTAACTCTGTTTTGGGAATAACATTGCAACAGGAGAAGACCAAAGGTCACTATGCAAATATTTTATGTTTTCTTTATTGTATTCTCTGAATGTAAGTTCAGGCTGACACTTCTTCAATTACAGTAAGGAAGGCAATGTAAAAAGTTGTGAAAATGTCACCCCTTCATATTTATCATGCATTGGAGAGACTAGAATCAGAGCAAGCTAAACAACTCACTGTGAAAGTAAACACAGCTGCCTTTTTTTGCATAGCTGTAAGAACTAAGTGGGGAAATGCAAAGAATCTCTTTATAATGAATAGTTTGGAACAAGAATCGTAACAATTTTCATTTAATTCAGAGCATTAACAGATTGTTCTCTGTGGCCTTTGGCAGTCCTAGGTCTAAACAGAGCCTTTTGTCTTGGGTGAAGTTGTCACCAGTGAGAAGGTTTATGTTTCACAGGACCGTGTTCTATAAGCTACTAGTGCAACCAGACAAACAGTTAATTTGACTAAAAACCATGCCATTCCTTTTTGTTGTGTGCAAACATGGGTGTTGCAGTATAGTTACTTGGTTGCTTATTGATGCAGAGGCAGAATTTCAACAGCCTGTGGAAATGCGTCCATTTAAACATACTTTTTCTTTCTTTCACCCTTCATGCAGGCTTAGCAATTGAGCCAAATAGTTAAAAATCCTCAGGGGTTTAAAGGATTAAATGAGAACACTTGTTAAGGTGCAGGAAGGACTGAAAAGTCCTGAAAATATGACAGGAGGTAGATGCTGAAGGACCTGCTTAGCGAACAACAGCCTCCCCTGTTAGGGATATAAATACAAATGCGAGTGGTGAACTGGTGGGTTGGTAGGGATTTTATATCTGGGGTGGAGAAAAAAAAAAAAAAGGGGAGATCTAGCAATAGCTGACCTGAAGATTTCCAGCTGGGCAGTTTGCTGAAGCCGATGGGAAGATACTTTCTTATTAAGGGTCACAAACTTTTCTCCTTACAGTTTGCAAGGTCAGAACTAGTTTTCATTCCCACTTAGCTGAACTCTTGTTTCCACTGGTTCCTGTAAGTAAACTGTTCTTCACTTTTTTCTGTTTGTCTCAGGTATTGAAAAGTTCAGGCTGGAGGTTTTCCTGTGCTCTTCATAGCCTCTGCACAGCACTGTCCTGAGGAGAAGCAGCTGGAAGGTGGGCACTGCTGTAAGGAGAAGCAGCAGGCAGTCTAGCGCTGCACCTTGGCTACGGGGCACCAGGGTGAGCCTCCTCGCAAGGCTGCTGTACCTCCCTGCGCCAGCTGCCATGGAGACTCTGTCCCAGGACTCTCTGCTGGAGTGCCAGATTTGCTTCAACTACTACAGCCCGCGCCGGCGTCCCAAGCTGCTGGACTGCAAGCACACCTGCTGCTCAGTGTGCCTGCAGCAGATGAGGACCAGCCAGAAGGACCTGCGCTGCCCCTGGTGCCGTGGGATCACCAAGCTGCCGCCGGGGTACTCTGTGTCGCAGCTGCCTGATGACCCTGAGGTGATCGCTGTCATTGCAATCCCCCACACCTCGGAGCATACCCCTGTCTTCATTAAACTCCCCAGCAATGGGTGCTACATGCTGCCCTTGCCCCTCTCCAAGGAGAGGGCACTACTGCCAGGAGACGTTGGCTGCCGCCTTCTGCCTGGTGGCCAGCAGAAGTCCCTGGCGATGGTGACGATCCCAGCGGAGCAGCAGCCGCTGCAGGGCAGCCTTCCCACTGATGGGGGAGCAGAGGAACCAGACCAAAGAGGTGTTGTTAAAAGCTCCACCTGGTCGGGTGTTTGCACTGTCATCCTGGTGGCCTGTGTCCTGGTCTTCCTCCTGGGCATTGTCCTCCACAACATGTCCTGCATTTCCAAGCGCTTCACAGTGATCTCCTGTGGCTGAGGCGAGGAGGGGATTGTGCTCCCCTGGGGTTTGGGTCGGGTCGGTGGTGGTGGTGGTATCAAGCAAGACAATTCACCGCAGCTTTGCCCAATGACTGCAGAACACTGCGCACTGGGGCAGCAGTGCACTGGCCTGGCCGCGGCCCCTGGTGGTGCAGCGCAGCGTGCAGAGAAAATCACGACCTGTTTCTGGCAGCAATGGCACTGAGGAGGACTGCATGCATCACCATAGTCATTTATCAAAGGGACTGCAACTTAACAGTGATTTTTCTTTTTTTTTTATCGTGTTATGAGATTAAAGGCATCCATGTAGCTGGTTATACTGTAAAGTTTATGGTATGAGCTCTTCTGTAAACACAGTAGATTAAAATCAAGACTACTCCATGTAGAATTAAGGGAGAATTGGTGTGCAACTCTACAAGGTGTTCAGTACCAGTCCACACATGCATTATTTTGTAATGGGGGGAGGGAGACTTGTAAAATCAAGAAATCATTTAGCTGGTAATGCATTTTGTGTGTTTTAAGCTGCACATTAATTGAACCAAGTTAGGGAGTTGTACAGTAGTTTTTAAAAGGAAATGTTTTACAAGCAATCATTCCATTCCATGGTGTGTGTCTTTTGCCTCTCTATGCTCCCCCGTTTTTTTTTCAACCACAGGGAAGTGGCACTTCCAGCATCTTTTGTTTGAAGGAGCTTCCAAGCAGGGAAGCAAAGTGGGCTAGGAGGAGTACCTAAAAATGCAGCCAAAACACTTGTGCCTAATTGGTTTCACACAAAGGATGACTTTGAATGGCAAACATTGGACATATTGTTTAACCTCCAGTCTGACAGAAGGACTTCCCAACAACCTGGCCTTCATAGCCATTACTGAACAAATGGGTTATTGTTATTATTTTTCTAGAGGTTGGGTTTTCTTAGTTGTTCTTGAAGATTTTAGACGTATTTTGCCTCCCTCTTTCCTAGGAGAGGCAACTGTGTACCCATGGATGGTGTGAGAGTGGAGTGGCTCTAAGGAAGCCTTACCATCCCAACTGAGACCAAGGACCCTTATATGCAATCATCTAGTAAGACACAGTGACATAGCTGTGAGGAGAACTCAGGCCAGCCTAACCCTCTACTAGGTGGCCTACCTCTCCTAAACCACTGTGCCTGTTCTGGTATCAAAATGTCTAGGTGAGCATAACAGAGCCTCTCCACATGTTCAGTCTTATAATGTTGGTGTTTGTAAGGACAGGATTGAAAAAAGCACAGGAAGTGTCTCCTTCCACCTCTGAGTGTCATGAAACCCCATTCATTTGCGGTTCACTTCTTGCAAAGAGCTGAATTCCTGAACCTTCACTGCTCTGAGCAATCCCACTAGCTTTAGCAGTACTGCTTATAAGTAAAATAGAGCTCAGTGTGAATTTGGGTATTTGGCAAGTATGAAAGCTGAAATTTGTGTGAGATTTAGGGATCGGATTGAGGGGCATGTGCCAGACCTTTAATAAGATGGAAAAAAGCTATTGGTTTGCACTGCTGCTTTTTGCAAATACGAAGTGTAACCTCCCAGAAATGTGACCTCTTGTTATTTACCTACAGGTCTTTTTAATAATTAATTAGAGATCACTGAATGCCATATTATAACACTGGAGAACATAAATTTGACTATGCTGTGCCAAGTTGGCCCTGTAGACATCAGTGATTTTCTGGTTATGTCATAAAATCCAGTTGCTGGTTCACAATAAATGTTCTCAGCTAGGACTTTCATCAGGAACATACCTCTAACTTTGTGCTGGGTTTCAGCCCCTCCCTCTTCCCAAACAATTTTTCTTGACTCCTGTTAACTGAAGAATAGCATGTATGGTGCTTAATTGTTATGATGTGTGTTCCATCATGTACGGAGAGGAACCATTGTGCTGATTCTAACCTACTGTCATATTTCTGCGTAGCACAGCAAAAAAACCCCAGCATCCTCAGATAACACATTCAATGCCTTTTTAGTGCAAGGCCCATGTGCAGTATGCCTTGAATCTGACTTAAGAGTATTGTAATACATGGAAGCTGCTGCAGCATGTTTCATTTGGTAGCAGTAGGGAACAGCAGGAATTCCAAAATGTGTCTTCTGAACGTGCTAGTCTCTTGTTGCCAATAGGTAGCACATCCGTGCTACGCTGCTTATTGTGTAAAGGAAAGCCAGTTAACGAAAAAGGAATAATCTTGCCTTTATAAGACTCCTAAGGAAGTGACCAGATGCAGGACTTGACCCTCTACTGCCTTATCCCCTGTAGCGATTGATGGGTGTGCCAGGAGCATTGAGCATAGCTGGAACTATGCTGAGAACAGCACTGATGTGTTTTGCAGCAACTTATCTGGGTTATCAATGACTGCACAAAACCACGAGGCAGTCAAAGAGCAAGTCCTGGAGATACAGTGCTGATAACGTTAACCTCCATCCAGCTGTACTGGCTCGACTGAAGCTTTTGAGGCTGAGGTTTCTCTGGCATTGCAAAGAATGGTTATCATGAAAACTGGCTCTCTTCGTCCCTACACGGAGGGTCTAGTATGAAAGAGAAATCAGAAATTAGGTTAATATGCCACATTGCATAATACATTGTGCAACAGGCAGACCTGGTGTTTATCCGATATTAATGACGTAAGATATTAGAAGACTACCATCCTGTATTCCGTAATGAAGTACATTGTTTTGTTAATATCAATTTCCTGTACTTTTCGTGCCGGCTGAAATGCATGTTTGACCTAATTTCTGATCCAGACATTTGCCTGCTCTCAGCCTTGTGTAAGAGCAATAAGTAAAACCTCATGATATTTGTCTGCCTGCATGCACGTGCATGCACGTGCGTTCATGGCGTGTACGTTCATTCCTTTTTATAAATAGAACTTCTGGAGATGATTTGTTCTGGCTTTAGATTGTGACTATCATTTTAAATTGGTAGCTGCCATATCATGTTGGATCTTCTAGCTCTTTTGCTGACTTGTGTAGAAGTGAACTAAGTAGTTTGTAGTAATGTACAGTGTTAAAATGTTTCTCAAATATGTTGATAGTCATACTACTTTAAAAATGCACTGCAGTCTGTCCCATTTCTTTGTCCAATACCTGGCATTAAAAAGTAATACTGATATATACATATTTTTTAATTTTTTTTTTTAAATGGCCTTGCCGTTGTAATTTTTCTCTGTGGAGAAACACTTTTGGACTTATGTCAAAATCATCAGATTCTGGCTAGTTTTGGTTCCCTGGTGTCTAGTAAGAAATCACTGCCCAGTTCCACCAGGAAAAAAAAAAATAGAAACTTACTGTGACCCAGTACTGTTTGAGCAACAAAAATTTATACTAAAAACTTATGTGTTATTACTCAAGCATCTGCATTTTTTGAGCAAATTACTTGGTATGAATGTGTATTTATTTCCTTGTTTAATGGGAAGGGTGTGTGTGTTGGAGTCCAGCTTTGTTTGGTTTTTTTTTTCCTGGAGGGTCCCAACTTCCATTTTTGGCTTGTGCTTTCCTGGCAAACAGACTTTAGGGTTCACTCTGTGAAATTCTGTTTAGTGAATTTTAAAAATTCAAAATATGCAACTTTGGTATGCGGGATTTTTTAAGAAATTATATGTTCCGTGATTGTTCATGCTTAACCAAGATGTAAAGGAGCCTGGATATTTTGTAAACATGGAGCAATCGTGAGTCCAAAGTTTCATCTTTATTAATGAAGCTCAGTCTGAATAAAACATTAGGAGAAAAAGAATGCTATCAAGTGAGTTATGGTACCTCTGTTACTTTGCCACCAAAGGAAGAGCATGGAAGGGAATTTGTTAGAATTGCTCTGTATTTTATGAGGGGGTGGTTGAAATTCGACTCTTGGTGTTTTGAGGCAAAGTGTTAAGTGTGGGTTGTGGTAAACAGTGAAAGGTTTTTCATGTTTTATTTACCTTGGAATTCAGAATTATAGCTGTTGACTTCTGAGCTGCACAACAGATTACATTTTTTCTGTTTTAATCAGATGACTTCAATGTTTTAAGTAAACATTTGCTTATGAAAGTGAGGGATTACTGGTCTTGACTTAAGCATGTATTATACAGACTGACATACCAGCTCCGTCTTCCCATTGAGTCCCCCTTCCTGATCACATTTTTCTGCTGGAGCACTGGACAGCGAACCTTTCTAATACCGCAAATGCATTTCTGGATCAGAATTGGCTGTTGTTACACCGGTTTTGTAAGGTTCACAACAGGGCTAAACCAAAACCTAATGATTCATATGTGGTTTGAGCTCTTCTGTAGGTGTCCTGATGTCAAACCTCCTGCCATCAATCTGCTGTCTGAACTGCTGCAAGCCTCTGTGTTCCCTGAAGCTTTTCACAGCATGCAAGGCAGTGGAGGATGTTGTCTCCTCCCAGTCACACAAAGGAGCCGTGCCCACCATCCACAGCCAAACTGCCCCCAGAGAACGTGTCTTGAGACACTTGCATGAGTACTGCAGGAGACATTTGCATGTCGAGTGAATGCATCTCAAGTAAATGTTGCACTTGAAATGCTTCTTTATCCTAGTTGCACAGAAAGTGTGGCTTCAGATTTGGGTTTTCCCAGACTTTTTCTGAGAGTGGATGGAGAGAAGAAGAAGGTACGTGGCAGCAGATGAGTCGCAGCATTGTCTAGGAGGCTCTCGAAGGATCTGCTGGCCCTGAAGGCAAAGCTTTTCATGTAAGAGCTTCAGTAGAGCAAGATTGTCTGGAAATGTTGCAATGGCTTTACAGCATGTTAGTGACCTTTCTGGTTCTACATGCTGTCTGTAGCCCTGACAGCTGAGGCTGTTGTGTTCTTTCTCTTTGTCACTTTACCTCTTGCATGCTTGTGTCAACAAGCCAAGCTGCTTGCTTCATCCTGAAGTTGAACAATTTTTCAGACATTTCTTAAGTTGCCCTGAGCATCTCTAATGAAAAAAATTACCTTCCAAGTATAGTGAAATTTAATGCTTAATAAATGTTTGGAAAATGCATTTTCAAGTATTTCCTTATTCTTCAATACATTTTTAGTTCCAAATAATTCCTTTAATTTTTGTGCTAAGCATGTTCCTGAACATCAGAGGCAATTATGAAGAGCTCATTAAGATTCACAGCTAGAAGAAGAAAGTCTTATTCATCCCACAGTCCCCTTCAGATCAGCCAGTCTGTTTTCATTCTCCGCATCTGTATCACACTGAGGCACTTAAACAAGGGGATGAAATGGGGACCTGTGGACATGCATGGAGCCCCTACACATATGAGCACAAGGATGTGTTTCCGTGCTCAAGGGTGTGTATGCGTACAGCACACACTTGCATGTAGTAGAGAGGATTAGTGGAAGGGTGTCAGACTAGAAAATCACAGGAAGGTCATGTACTTTATGGTTCTGTATTGATCAGGTGCAGAGATAGCTTGGTAGCATGAAACCTGAGTATTGCTACCTGGATTTCATGGGGATGAGTTGCCATTCCTTCTGAGCTGTCTCCTGCGAACCAGCTCCTATTGCTGTCAGATGCCTCGCTGCTCCACAGGTGATGTCTTGCCTGGTGTTCAGGTGAGGAGCCGCATCTTTGCTATGTACCTCCAGGCTGGGTTGTCCACCAGAAAAAGGAACAGACAGATTTCCTGGGCTTTTAGTTTTTCAGGAGTCTAAGTTCAAGTGGAGAGCTTTCAAAACAGAGGTGCATAAAGCATGCCTGAAAGCCTGAAGGCAGCATACAGACTTGGCCTGAACTGGTTTGAAAGATTGAAGGAAGGATGCAGAAGGAGAAGGACACTGGAAATAAGCAGATCATTAGGCAGTAGCCTGAGAACTCAGATCTGTACATGCAAAACTGAGCATGTTTTGCAGTGGCCTGCATATGTCATTTCTGTCAAACTGTACCTCAAGAATGGCAGTGAAACTCCAGATCTTGCATTTCCTTCAACATCTTTGAGCTGGGAGGCTTTCTTTTTCAAAAGTTTGTTTTTCCACCTAACTGAAAAACTCGATGGGTGTGCGGGAATCTTTTAGGGTGCCAAATAATCATTGAAGCTGAGGACTCGGACACAAGCTGAACAGGAATTCAGCAGGAAGAAGTTGGGATAGAAAATAGAGCAGTCTTTGAATTCTCTGTGTGTGCAGATATGTCAGATTGGTTAAAATAAAAATTTGTTTAATTTGCACGTCTGTTGGTCTGTTCACTGAATGTTGAAAAGCAGGTGGCCATCTCTTAGCACAAATAATGAAGTTGACAATGTTGGAATGCCAAACAGCTAAAGACAGGATTCGCTGAACGTATTAGATGTGGGAAGCTGAAAAGAAAAGTGGCTATTTGGTACCACTACTGCACTCATTGAATCATGGAATCATAGAATGGTTTGGATTGGAAGGTATCTTAAAGATCATCTGGTTCATCTCCTTTGCCATGGGCAGGGACACTTTCCACTAGATCAGGTTACTCAAAACCCCATCCAACCTGACCTTGAATACCTCCAGGGACGGGGCTTCCATGGCTTCACCAGGAAACCTGTTCCAATGAAATTTACCCTCTTTCAGCTTATAACTGTCACCCCTCATTGTATCACTACACACCCAGATAAAATTTACCTCCCTCCTCAGCTTTCCTGTAGGACCCCTTCGAGTACCAGAAAGCTGCTATAAGAGATAGCTTGGTAGCTTCTCCAGGCTAGAAAAGCTCAACTCTCTCAGCATGTCCTCATATCTACCATACGTATCTACCTTTTATAGTAGATGCCCCAGCCCTTGGATCATCTTTGTGGCCCTCCTCTGGACTGCCTCTAAGAGATCAATGTCCTTCCTGCGCTGAGGACTCTAGAACTGAATACAGTACTCCAGTGAGGTCTCAGAAGGGTGGAGTAAAGGGGAGAGAATTGTCTTCCTTGATCTGCTGGTGACACTTCTTTTGATGCAGCCCAGGATATGGTTGGCTTGCTGAGCTGCAAGTGCACAATGCTGGCTCGTGTTGAGCTTCTCATCCACAAGCACCCCAGGTCCTTCTTTTCAGGACTGTTCTGAATCCATTCTCTGCCCAGCCTGTATTTGTGCTTGGGATTGCCCCAACCCAGGTGCAGGATCTTGCACTTGGCCTTGTTGAACTTCATGAGGTTAGCACAGGCACACTTCTTAAGCCTGTCAAGGTCCCTCTGGATGGCACCCCTTCCGTCCAGTGTGCTGACCACACCACACAGCTTGCTGTTGTCAGCAAACTTTCTGAAAGTGCACTCAATCCTACTGTCTATATGTCTGACAAAGATGTTAAACAACACTGGTCCCAACACTGATCCCTCCAGTACGTCACTTGTCACTTGTCTCTACTTGGACATTGAGCCATTGACCACAATTCTCTGAGTGCTGCCATCCAGCCAATTCCTTATCCACTGAGTGATCCATCCATCAAATTCCTGTCTCTCCATTTAGAGACGAGAGTGTTGTGCGGGACAGTGTCACATGCCTTGCACAAATCTAGGTAGATGATGTCAATTACTCTTCCCTTGTCCATCAGAGATGTAGCCACATTGTGAAAGGCCACCACTAAATCCTTCAGGCACAATTTGCCCTAGGTGAAGCCATGTTGGCTCTGATCAATCACCTTATTTTCTATGTGCCTCAGCAGAGTTTCCAAGAGGATCTGCTCCATGGTCTTGCTGGGCACAGAGGTGAGACTGACTGGCCTGTAGTTCCTCAAGTCTTTTTTTTTAACTTTCTATTGAAAAAAATGGGGTTTATATTTCCCCTTTTCCAACTTACATAAAATAAACCAGTATGGTTAGATTAGAGGTTTATAGCTTTCTGGCTTGGTTTTCAAGATGGAGTAAACAACAGAAATGAGAAGCCTGAGTGGTTTAATGCTGCAGGTTATTTTCTTGCCTATCTTGAGAATTGTGAAATGATGTGTGTATGCTGTCATGGTGCTGATCTTTTTTGGAAGCATTGCTCCATAGACGCCTGCATGCACTGAGTAGGTTCGAACCGTTGGGGGTTGCATCTGCTTGAGAGAAATCTGGATCTGCCTTAAGATGTGAAAAAAAAAAATCTTCCCCTGCAAGGTGATTTGAATTCAGGTTGACATTGTAAAGTATATGATCTCACTTTGAAGTATTTAAGAATGGTGGTGTATCTTGAAGTACCTTCAAAGCAGCGTGTCATGTGGTAGACTTGTGCCTGACTGCAAGCATAAAAGGGTGCTCAGTTCCCAAGCATGGCCAATTTGCTGATTGAACTGCAAATGAATAATTTCTTGCTTAAATTATTCGGAATAATAGTCCCAGATGTTTCTCAAAGATTTGCTAAAAAAGTGTATTGAAATATTTGGGGCACGATTTAGGTAAATATGCTAACTGAGAAAGCACTAAAGCTTTAAATCTAAGGAAAATGAAGGGATTCAGTCACACATGATTAAGTACTTTCATGACTAGAGGTGGACTTTACACTTAGGTGTTTGTTTCTTGATACTTGGCTTGTCTGCACAACTCCTAAAGAACACTTGAAGTAATAAGCTTTGCTTTGGGGAAGGTTTTATTTTGAAATTTGAAAGCGTATTGGCTAGGAGAAACTATGTAATACCACAAGGCAGCTGATTTCAAGCACTTGAGTGTAGAAACCTGTATTTCTATAACTCCTGTTTTTAATTGTTCATTGTACATAGCTGAGAGTTCTTAAATCATGGTGGGGGAAAAAAAAGAGCTTGTCATTCAAACTCGCACCAAAAACCACCATAGGAATCCAGAGTGATGACAATTTAAAAAACTCAGAAGAAATAAACTGAATTCTTATAGCTTCTTTCCTGCTGTGCTGAAATGCTGAGAGATTTGCTAAACCTACAGGTTTATACAACTAAATCCGTGCTTAATGATTGTGTTTGCTAAACTGGCTAACTGCAATGGATACCTAAATCATTCTTTTTTTTTCTTTCTGATCTCCTCTAGTTTAGAGAAGACAAGATTTGGACAGTTGTATCTGGATTGAACAGTGTGATAAGAGTTGTAAAATGTTACCAGCAAGGAGCCTAGTTTTGTGATAAACAAAGAATTGCACAGTGAATGTCTTTCGGGAGCCATCCAGCCAGAACAATCATACAGCAACTACAGCAAACCTCTGGGATTGAGAGTTGTCAGGAGTAGTGGATAAATGAGGATATTTTCTAATACCCCCGATGCTGTGTGTGTTTGTTATTGTCGATGCTTGGCATCTTTGGGCTTGGGTTCTTTGTTTTGTCCTTTATAACAAGAAGCTTAAAAAGCACTTTGTACTGCTTCCTTATGAGCATGCCACCTCCTCTTTCTTTTGCTCTTTGTTTGTCCATCCTGTTTCCCTGCAGATTTGCAAAGAGGAACTTACCTTTTGTATAGGAGTGACTGCAAATTTCTACTGCATTTTTGGTGATTAAAATGGTAACATCTCCACAGAAACAGCAACATCTCTAGGGCTCCATACAGTGTCTTATTTGCAATACCTCTTTGTCTGCTCTATCATAGGTCCTTTCTAAACAAATATTTTGGATTATTGTTTCTTTACTGTAGCCCTAATATTTTTGGAGAAAAGCAATAGCAAACTAACAGACAACAACTAAGAGACTAGAAATTATTTGCACGATCTGTTTTTTAAGATAAGATTTTAAAATTCATTAACAACTCTTTTTGTTCTATTTTTTCAATGTATCAGTGACATAATTCTGCGATTCCACTTCCTTGGGTGGAGAAGGGAGATAAGAAAAAAATCCATATTCATGGTTTAGATTAGGTCTGCTGGGTTTCAAAATGTATGTATGTGCTTCTGTTTTGTAATACTTCATAAACCTCCTAACAGCTGAAAACTGCACTAGCACCAAAATCTTAATGAAATGTCATATGCAGCCTATTAAGTTTAAAATGCCTGCTGAAATATGCAGAACCTGGACTTTCAGGATGTCAAACACATGGAGAACTCTATGTAGAATTAGTTGTGACTGTCAGTTCTCTGGGATCACACTCCGGTCTTATGCCTCCTTTAAAGTTGTTAGTAGACTTGGCCTCTGAGCATTTCTGTCATACATACTATACGCAGTGGCAGTCCTCATTTTATAGATCTAAAGCAAGCAGCCTTTGATAAGGAGATACTTAGCAATTTTGAGGGCGAATTATCCATCTCCTTAAGGGATTGTTAAATCCTCAGTTGGATCAGCAACCTGACTTTTGCAAAAGGAAGATGGGAATTTGGTTAAATTGTTCTGGCACAGCCTGGCCCTCCCTGTGCTTTCTTGGTCGTTCAAGGGGAGGAGGTGTCCTGGGACAGGTGTTGAACTGTGTGAAACATGTACGTGACCTACCATAAAGCTCTGTTGAAACAACTGTCCCGTAAGGACACACTGTGAGTGCTCTCCCTGCTGGAATCGTCCGACATAATATCTCTGGTTAGAACGTGGGGTCTTATGATTTGTCTTCTGTAGATATGACTATTAAGGTTTAAAAGAAATGTGGTAACCTCTCTATAAGGTTCCTTCAGCTTTCTAAGTCATCACAAATGTAGAACTCTCCCAGCCACCCAGTATCCTACAAACTGGAGAAGCTGTCCTTCTATTCAGCTTCAGGTGAGAAAGGTAGCCCTGAATTAGGTTGCCTCATGGCAGGGCGCTGTTTCTGTCGCTCTGCTGTGAGTTAGCCTGCTGCTCAGATGCTTTTTTGTGGCAGGCTCTAAAAAGTATTTCTCATCCTTCTCCCTCCTCGCCCACCCTCATTTTGCTTATAATTGTTTTTGGAAAAACAAAAACAGGCACTAGGAAAAACAAAAAGAAGAGTAAAGCTGTTCTTCATTCAGGCCACGTTTAGACCATCTGTTCTGTATCTATTTAAACTTTGTCGAGAGAAAGCAGAAATGCCCCTGAATTTCAGCTATGCTCCAAATGAATCCCAGTAGGCTTCCTGTTGTGGAGACTAAACCTTGCTAAGCAGAGGACCTCTGAGAAGAAAAATATTTTTAACTCCCAGGAATCAGCAGATGCAGTCAGTTGTTGCTGGAAAGCAAAGAAGGAGCAGTGGCAGTCCTTGCAACGAAGCATTCTCCCTGCTGCAGTCCCTGTGCTTTGAGACTAGTGGGCTGGTGTGGCACAAGGCTGCAGCGGAGAGGGCAGTACTGACTGCACACATGCATATATTGTCTAGGGGATCTGCTTGTCAGCTTTCTGATATGTATTTCAAGCTACTTGCATTTGGTATCAGTTCAGATTACTTCAGCTACAGTATCCCTAACTGCTCCGAAGGCATTGCAAATGAGCTGTAATCTCAAGCAGCCCATCCCACAGGGCTTGTCTTTGCACTATCCCTCTTAGCAGAGGTTTCTGTGTTACTAGGGGAGGTAAGAAGGAGTGGGGATAGTTGAATGGTTGGGGGTTTGTGTTTTGTTGCGTTTTATTTTGTGAAGGCAGATAAACTTTGACAGATGATAAAACAAAAAGGCAAAGGAAAATTACTAAATAGTCTTTATGTCAGCTGAAGTGTCCTCCCTCAGTGCGGCTTTGAAGTGAGAGCTAGTTCTCTATCTCAGTGTCAACCTTGAAGACGTGCACATGTGTACTTATTCATGCACTTAATATGTTAATTAAAACAAGACCTGAATGAAGGTTTGGCCCTTATTTTAAGAATCAAAGACAGAAAGGCCTCACTCTGCCTGGTAGTGCCAATGGCCTCTTCCCTCCCGCTCCTGACTTTCCGGCTAGTTAATAGTTGCACCAGAGGCTGGAAGGTGGAATCTAGTCTCAGGCACACAGGTATTACATGGCTCTCCTACAGCTCTACCACTGTCTTTGCTCCTTGTTTTACACTTGGTTTTATATGGTCCCTTGTCCTCCCTAGGCTCCCTCTGCACCCTTGTTAATTATATTCTAGCTAAACGAGCTGGCTGGCACTGTTCTTTGGCTGTGTACCAAAGTCCTTGATGTGTTTCAGAAGCAAGAAACATATCTAACTTGGTTTTAGACTACTTCCCCCTTCTTATCTTGTGGAGGGCTCAGCAGCCCCTACAGATACATAAGCTGCTGTGCTGCCATGTCAAAACGTTGCCAAATATTGACTTTATAAAGGTGAAATCAAAGTGCTGTTGATAAATCTGAAAGCCCGGAGAAACATTCTTTGCTTGCTTTGTCTGTTCTAGAAGGCATCTCAAACACTGCTGAGTTTCTAACTGACCCCTTCCTCCCATCCCATTTTAATCGTGGTATTTTTGTAGTCCATCCTCTGGAGTCTTGTCCTTTGTACATGTAGAAGCGCTGATTTTATGAGAACTGTTCAGACACATTTGCTATGATTAAAATTCCTCATAATGATTTTCAATAGACTAGTGTGTGTTTTTCTTTTTTAATACAAAAAGTAAAATTGGCTGGGACATTCATGCATTAGTTCCACTGAGAGCTTTAATAGAGTTAAGCAGTAATAAAGGAATACTGAGATCCTCAGCCAAGTTTCACATGGGTGGAGGTGACTTTCAAGTGGTCCATCAGAAAGCCACTTTTATGAGCTTGTGAAAGAGGGGGAGAAAAAAGAATGTCTTGTGCCTCCATTCTTTCCCTGGGCAACTTGCCACGGCAAGTATGATACACCTTTGTCCTTAACTTGGGTGCGAATCCCTTTGGGAAGGAGCTGTTGTGACATTTCCTTGTGGATGCTCTGTGATACTTAAATGTACGTGTGCTCATCCACTCTTGTGTGTAGGTCTGGAGTTACTCTCTTACCTTGTTAACTGACACACATCCTTATAAACATGAACTTAATCGGCTACTGGTGTTCATGAATATAAATTCAATGGCATCAGAAGAGATTTGAGGTAAGGGCCAGTAGATACAGTTAATCTTTTATATTCAGTAGTCTAATGATTCAAATTAATGTGTTTCTGTGAGCAAAAGTGCAGCTTTTTTTTCCTTGTAAATCTTCCATTTTTAAGCCTGGTTTCCTATGGAAACGAGACATGCACACTCATGCTGTGCATCTGTGTGTCCTTTTTCACTGGCCTTTCAGACCAAATTCAACACAGTGATAGCCAGCTAGAAGATAATTAAATTTCTCTTTTGATGATGTGTGGGTAGAAGAAGAGAGGGAAGAGGCACATCGATCCTTTATGTTTCAAACATAGGAAAAAGCTACACTGTGGACTTGAATCTTATTAGAAATTAGAAAGACCACATGGGAGATGCTCCCCAGTAAATGACTCAAGCAGAAGAAAACTTAAATTGGAGCTTGCAGTGAACAGTGAGACAGCAATGCACAGGAAATTAGATTTTATTTTGCTTCTTTTTATGTAATTCCTTTTCTTTGGAAATGCAGCCTCCTCTAACATTTTTTATATACTTCAGTCTTGAGTGATGAATATGGTGGTACTGGTTGCCTGAATACAGCTTAGTTCAAGTGGAGTTTTGCGATCACAAGAGGTTGTGTCTTCATTAATAGTACCATGACACAACTTTCATGACCTCTCTTTACATTTAGTGACTTTAAGAAATTAAGGTTGGGTTACTGAATTTCACTGTGATGGGACAAATATCAATTGGCAGAACTGAACAGGAGCATCATCCAAGAAGGGAAAATGATGTGTTTGATTGTTTTTTTATATCAGAACCGAGGCAAAACTACACAGTGCTTTGCCATTTATAAATACCTTAGTGAATATGGTTATTTTAGCTGGGATGAACTGAGAGTATAAATTAGGTTTGTCAGAAGTGATAAACTGAGGAAAAAAACATGAGTTTTTGTGCTCACAAGCTCTTCTTCAAGCCTGCAGCAAGGGTAGCATACATCAAAACTAGATACAGGAAGACGACAATTGCCCTGAATTTGCCTTGGTTATGCCACTTATTTGGAGTACTGAGACAGTAAGGGAGATGTGATCTATGGAGAGAAAGGACATTTATTTGAGAGTCAGGAAAGCTCTTACCCAAGCAGAACAGGTAGAGATCAAAAGACACAATTTCACCAGTGAAAAATTCAAGTGGTTAAGAGAAAAAAGACCTGAGGGAGATTTATAATGTGGCATGAAATACTGATATTCACTAGATCCCAGTCTAATAGATGAGAGAATCTTAGGATTCAGTACAGCTGTTAATTTCCAGTCTAGATGGAAACACTCTCAAGTAACAGTGTTTTTTCTTTCCCTATGCTGCCTACAGACAGGCATAGTAGAGATTTCCAGTATCTTTAAACTCAATAATGCCAAATGGGGCTTCTGAGAAAAGCTGGGAAAAAGGAAATTTGATGGTTTTAGTGGTGTAAGTCCCATATAAGGGAGATCTGTTAAAAAACTCGAAGCATTGCTTCAGTGAGTAAAAGGCTTTTATATGTTATTAAGCTAACTAGAATAGCTTAGAGAGTGCTAAGCACTGAAAACACATCTGGGGAGCAGAAATTGTGTTTCAGCAGTTACTGCTTCAAACAGATGGAGAATAAAAAGGGAGAAGAAATAACAAGATTGACCTAAGCTTACCTGAGGGTTGCATAACCAGTAGGAAATTCAGCCTTCCCTGAGCCCTGCACTTATACTTGTCCTAAGCCACATTGCTGCACTCAAGGACTGTCGACTATGAGCGTCATATGTGATGCCATATAAAATAGATGAGTATCTGGCTAGCAGTAACCTGCTCAGTTATTTGTGTAACAGGTGTTATACATGGTGTGTAGAGAAAGCATGCAGTGTGCGTTTGCACTGTCAGTGCTGCCTTTTGGCATGATGTTTCCTTGGCTTGCCCCCGCTGTGGTTTCTCCCCTTTGGACTGGGATGTGATGCACTGCTGGTCTCCAGCTCAGAGATTTTCTGGGTCCTAAGATGGGAGGGATGGGCCAGGGCTGTTCCATAACTTGACAGAGCACAGCCCATTGTGGCAAGAAGGTGTGAGTTTGATGTGAGGTGTGGGACTTGCGAGAGCTAGTCTTGGACAGCAAGCGTAGGAAATTGGGAGACCAGTGGAAGCATCTGATTAGGAAAGTAAAGCAAAATGGGGCCATTCTGCTGCCAGACTTTCTCTCTCCATTACCCCTGTGTGAAGCTGGAAGAAGGATCCCCATGAGAAATGGAGTGAAGCAACAGCTGCACACAAAGGTATGAAAGATGTTGTCTCATCAAAACCACGCCTTTACTGCCAGCTGAAGGCATTATAAAAGATTGCTGGTAACTGAAGTCTCATGCAGGAAGACAGGTTAAATTATCACAGTGTTCCTCATGGCCCTCCTAGGCAATGAATCTGTGAAGCAGTGAAGTGGGTTGTTGCTTTCACCACACAGGAATTCATCATAGTAGCCAAATTAATGACTGCTTTTCAAAAGTTTCTCCTGCTATCTGAAGGACTGATTTACTGCCTGCTGTTTGTTATCTGTGGCATTTTTAAGCTTCATCCAAGTGAGTATATTGCTTTGTGTGTTTAATGCCTGAATACAGCCTTCCTCGCCTTGACGCTGCTCAGTGATTTGCTTCTTTCCCTGGGCTTGGTGATGATATTCTAACAATTTACCTAGCTAAGAGCCTGTTATTCATTTCCCCCGTGGCTATGTCAGAGTGAGTTCCTCCGTTCCTGAGAACTGGCATGCTTGGAAGTTGACCTCGTGGTAGGAGCAGTAAGGCTGTGATGTTTCGCTGGTATTTTAGGCTGGGTAGTCTGCATTTGAAAATGCAGCGTAAAGGTCTCTACAGCACCAAGGAAGGGGGAACGAAGAAAACAGGTCAGAGGAGTGGCTGCAAGTGAGCTACTGAAGTCCTAACTGGAAGGTATAGTACTGACTAGGGGATTTGCTTTCATGTCACCATTAGGAGAAAATGCACCCTGAGCTGGATTTTGCCAACATAGATTATTGCCAGAGCTATCCCGATCTGGGGTTATTTCTTCCAATTATTTTATTATTTTTTTTAATCTCTGTGCTTCTATCTCCTGATATGGGCTGAGAGCTGTGGAGGAACAGCTGGAAGGCTGCCAGAGTGGGGGCTGCTTGCAAAATATAGTGGGTTAAATTATTCAGAAAACCTGACTGAGTAGAAGGGTGCTAGTTGTGTTCCCTGGCGTGTCTGAAAAATGTGTTAGTAGAATAAATACAGTGCCACGTCTGACAATGAATATGCAGTGGTTTTCACTGACATGATCTTTACCAAAGAATACCAAGTCTCCTAACTCATATGAATTAATTTAAGATTTTCATCAGCCTTAAATACAGCTTTTGCTGCTGAAGAATCTGAACATTTGATGTTGTCTTTGAGTCTGATGCGTTCAGGACAGGCTGAAATCCCCAGACTTCGACAGAGTGCTTCAGAGTCAGTGGGCCAGCTCCACATCCTACCTGTATTTAGAATTAAGTTTTAAAAAGGCAAAAATAGGTACACTGTGATTTAGGGCATACTTGAGGGAATCAAAACACAAAAAGTAAATAAAAAACCCCAATATTTTCATCCATTGCTGCCCTGATTAGAAACCCAGGACAACTGTCTGTGGCATACAAGCAGCTCCCAAGCTACTGTTCAGCTCAGCCATGTCCCCAACCTAATTAATTGGTCACAGGTGCAGGTGGACACAGTAATTGCACCAATGTATCACTTTTGACCAGCCCCACTCATGCCTACACAAGGGGAAGATGCAAATCATGCAACTTTTAGCAGTGGCTCTCTGAGGAGGATGGATAAATCATGAAGGCCCAGTTCTGCCACCTCTATTCGTACAGAGCAAGTTGCCCTGTAAAGAGAGATGTTTGAAGTGTCGAGACTAATAGTGAGTAAAATACTCTCAGCGTGGGTAAGTATTACAGCAGATTAGAACATTATGCCAAGCACTTATCTAAAATTTCCTTTACTTATGCCTTGAGATTCTTGTCTCTGATTGTGTTTGTTTTCTTTGCTTTTACTTTTCTCTGTGCGTATTCAAATATTGATAAGAGAGAAGCCTACACAGAGACCAAGGGATGGATAAGGCTTGAGTAGCAACAGTGCAAAAAAAGCATTTGGGTGGAGTTCAGCTGTTAAATCTTAGCGCTGTACTTAATGTGTTATTCTCTTCTGTTGGATTTGAAGTACTTATGTACCTAGGCAAGAAAACAAATTTACAATGGCTTAGTTAGGAGTTCCCTCTCCACGAGGAGCTAGAATAAGCAAAACACAGTTTGAAACAAGGCCAGATTCCCTTGGGATGTATTGAAAGAATCTTGTTGAAATTGAAACGGTTGTGTGCTGTTAAATTAACACAGATCCCTGTTGGCATGGGGCTGCTGAAGACAGCCTGCAGGAAGACACCCAGTCCCAAGGCTGTGCTGCAGAGGTGCACAGCAGAACGGTGCATCCCAGCAGGACCAAATGCCATGTTGTCATGGCTGGTATTACTGGGGCGGCAGATGCTGACATGGCTGCTCTAGCTTTGCCCCTCTCCACAGGTGAAACCCCCTTCGCTTAGACCCCTCCCCCCCCAGCCTTGTCTTGTCTCACAGCTTCCCCGCCAGCCCTGCTTTGGGTTCTGTCCTTGATGTGCTGTTCCCCAGGCGGCATTTTGGTGTTGGGTCTGAGAATAACCTCCCTTCCCAATGCCCAGCTTTCTTTTAGGTGTGAGTCCCTGTGCCTCTCCCTGGCCTCCTATGAGCAGCTCTGCATTAGCCACACCATGCAAGGGAGGCTCTTGTTTCTCTTTCCTTCCAGAACTGGGAAGTCCTGCACCTGCTGGCGATGTGTATGGACAAAAAGAGCAGGGCTGGACCATTTTATGTGCTACAGCTGAAGCAAAGGGAAGGTGGAGATAACTGCTGGTGTAGTAGTCCATATGTCAGGATCCTGTCCTTGTCCTGTTCCTCCCCAGTGCCTGGCTTGGTTTACCAGAAGTCTGGTAGAAGCAAAGTAGGAAATTGGGCTATAGGTGTTTTCCTCTGGCTAACGATCTGCTGCCTTAAAAGAAAATATTACTTTGCCTATACTGACAGCCAGTTCTGAGGGGAGGGTGAAGATTTCAGTTTCCTCAGCTGGCCTATTTGGAGGCTGGAAGGTGATTTCATTAGTGTATGCAGGCACCTGAACACAGTAGGAAAGCTAATAACACTGCTTTTTAACCTTGCTGATAAACACATGGTTTTCAGGGCTCGTAGGTAGAATACTGAATGGACCAGCTCACTGCTGGGGCTGAGCATCCTCTGAGATGCCTGATGGATGTGCCCTGCTCACATTCTATGGCCATGGTAATTAACAAAGCTGAGGGCAGAAAGAAAATTTCTCTCCAGGGTCAGATGGGTGTTGATGTTTCATCTTTTTATAGGCAGGCAGGTCCTGCTGCTAGGGTGACTTACACACATCTGGCAGATAGGCACAGACACCAGAGAGCCATCGTGTGGAGATGACGGCTCTTTCCTGCTTTCTGCAGGTTACCCATAATTTGGCTTTTGGAGATATGAAGCAACCTATAAGCATCAGGATATCAGAATGAAACTGGGAAATGAGATGGTATCAGGCAAGATGCTTTAATGGTCCCCGCTACCTTTAAGTTCTATAATACTATATATATTTTTTTTTGAGATATAGCACAAGCTACCTCTGCAAGCCTTAAAAAAACCCCCAAACTACCAGACCTCCAGGTCATACCTCCTGTAGACCTTGTGCAGCAACTATCTTAAATTACATTTTTAAAAGTATGTTCAGATCTCATTTTTAAATGAAGGTTCTAACCTCAATCACTTGAGAATGCGTGGCTGAATGCAAAATCTGCTGCTTAAAACTTGTTTAAAACACTACCATGCATTATTTAATGCAGAAGGACATTTCAGAATATGGTGTATATGAAAACTGAAACAAAATTGAGCTGTATATTAATGTATCAAAATCAAAACTTCATCAATATAATTAGAACAACCCTTTCATTGCTTTGGAAATTATCTAGTAGTTGATAAGTTCAAGGGCAAGCAAGAGTAAAAATTTCAGGCAAACATGATTTTGTAATTTCCTTTGGTAACATAGGTATCAGTGTTAGTGAACTATTCATCTTGTATACCAAACAGCAAGTATGATGGAGGTATCATGTCAGGATTGGATAAGTTTCAAGGAATAATTGTTGAATTATTATTCCTTGAAAGTGTTTGTATGAAGATGAAATAATAAAAAGGCATAGTCTGGTATTCTTTCACATTTATCTAAAATCTGTGTAAATTGAGAAATGGGCACAAGCTGAAGCATATTTAATAGATGTACGTGTGTATATATACACTTGTATGTGCCTGTGTTTATCTTTAATGATATATGAAGTCTGACACCCAAAAAAAACAAGACTTCTTGTGTATCTCTTTTTATTTACCAAATTAAGAAAATCAACTACGATTGCCTTCAAAACAACTCCCTTCTGAGCTGACACACAGCTGCATACGATGCTGCCAAAGTTTAAAGAAATTCTGCAGATCATTTTCTGAAAGGCTGTCAAGGATCTCCTTATTTTTTGCTTTCACATCTTCTACTGACAAAAAAATGGGTTCATTTGGGCACCAACGTGATCTTTGGGAAGAGAGAGATAGGTCTGGTGAATAGGGTGGGTGCTCAAGCACAATGATGTTATTAGCTGAAAACTACTTCAGCTAATAACTGAAAGTAAAAGTGTTGTGGGGTGCTTTGTTGTTGTTAACTTGCTGTTCGCTCTTGCACGACTGAGAGTAAGAAAGCATCTATACTTGAACATGTGTCCACTCATACTGAGTGAAGTAATCGAGTTGAGCATTGTCATTCACTGTGACAGGTTAAAGCATGTTCTATAACCATCTCTTTGTCTCTCCCCTCCCACTTTTGGCTACCAAGCTATAGGGTTAGTCTTGGGTTTATTTTGTTTGACCTTGTATATATTGTAAAATTTCACATGGTATTCTCTGAGAAGCCTCAGGAGCATAGGGTAGGTTTTCTAAGGTTATAAAGAACTTGTAGGAAAAAGCTTGCAAAAATTTCTCGTCTAGAATAATAAGAAGGCTGGAGAGCTTATTCTTCAGTGCAACTCACCTCAACATGGAGCTGTTCAGTTTTACAAGGAACAATCTCTCTCTGCTCCTTCATTCTTCCACGAGTGCACACATATGGTATACTAGCCCATGTGATGTGACTCCAAATTACAAGGTATGGGTACTCTAATGTTATAACACCATCTCTTCTCTTTCATCTTGCAAATAATTGAAAGTGAACATCTTATGCAAATTGATATACAATATACAATGGTGTGTATATGTAGTATGAGGAATGCTGAAGAATGCTTCACAACAAAGATGGATGGGCAAGAGGACACATCACTTACTGTCTATGAGCTCCTCAGTGTATTCTCAACTGTACCTTTTTGCTCAGCGGCCTTTGGGTAAATTACTTAGAGGTATGTGAAAAGTAAACGTATGGTGAACTGTGACTCAGTGGAGATCATGTGGATCTGGTTTATTTTTGCTGATTGTTTTTTGAATTCAAAATAAAAAAAATTTCACTTGTTTCCACTGCACTGTTAAGATGGTTGCTTTTGCTGGTATTTCATTGATTAAGTATTTGAGGGAAGCAAACACAAGTGGACACTTCTGAACTCATTACCGACTTAACAGAGCAACTGGGGGAGTTTCCAACATGTTTTCACTGCCAGCTGAATGCGAGTGAAACACATACCCATGTCTGGTTGTTTAATGATGTGACCTTCCTTTTTCATTGCAACACTACTTGGATTTTTTTCTTTTTTTCGCCATTGTATTTCTCTTGACCTTCTCTAAAGTGCAGCTGATGCTAGAACACCACATTTTCACACTTACAGTCCATGCCCCCTCAAGACTACTGGAAACACTGTGCAGGAATAATTGTATGCACTGGTAAGTTGTGTAACTTGGAGTTGGTTTCTGAAAATGTGCAAAACATTCTGTGGGAGACCATATGCTGGGGTCTTACTGGGTTAAAGAAATTAGGCTTTGGGACTCGGAGGCACGGATGTTGGTGGGAAAAGAGCACTAGGATAACTGCCCATTGCATTACGCACATACACTTATAATCCAAATTGAACCGCTGGGATTTCTTACAGAATAACAAGTTATGTCTCATTCCTTCTGTTATCCCCTCTGTGGGTTTTTAATTTTGTTTTCCCTCGCCTGCAATGTGACAGTTCAAGTTTCTTATAGTTGCCACCTCACGTAAGAGAAGAAAATGCAACATTTACAGGGTCAACTTACCTATGGAGTTTTGGGCTGTGCAAAACAGTCCAGGTCCAGACTGAAAAAACACCTATAAGTTAGAGGATGGGCTTCCTTTCACTGATACTTCCCAGAACAGAGACTATAAATTTTAAAAGTTCTATCTAGCTATGTTTATTCTTTGGAAGTGTTTAGGCAGAGAACTGAAAGCATTCAAGGCTGCAGGAAGGGAGTGAATGAATACTGGTCTTCTCCAAAGCACTGCTGTGCCACAGGGCTTGTTTGGGTTGTGCCTGCAGCCTGTGTGGTTTTGTCCCTGCCAACTGGATCTGCACGGTGTGTTTTCAGCCACAGGCACTGGAGATTTGCTCCTTTATAGTTTGCACAGAGGAGTTATGCTTACAGCCCAGCCAGAAGGCTCAAGGATCAGATAATGCCTCTCACTCCTTACTTGTAAATCATCCAGGAGAGATACTGTTTACCTCCAGATTTGAGTACTGTTCTTATTATAGTGTCTGGAGATTGGACTGATTGCAAAAATAAGCTGGATGTAGAAAAAACAACGACACCCTTCTGGCCCTTCAAGGCAGCAGAGAAGCTCCAACCTAGAAACCATCAGGGATACCTACCTTTCTCTCCTGTTTTGAGCCAGAGGGCAGTAACTTTCCTATTAGCTTTTCTGTGAACTTTCTGTGTATTGATTTTATGACCTTCCAACCGCTATCTGTCAGTCTTCTGCACTGACAGCTTTACGAGGGTTAGTTGTATGGTCAGAGCTTGAAAATGTTTATATCTTTGGTCCTTTCAGAGTCTGATGGGTTCACAAAATCCTTGGGGCTGGATGGTGATATCATTTCTCACCTCCAGCAGCACTGTACTTCACAGGTTAAATCAATGCAGCTGCTCAGAAAATGAGAAGAATTCAGGCCACAGAATTAGTCTTTAGGGCCTATTTCTGCTCTTAATGATGTTAGGGGGAAATTCCTCCAGGATCAGAGGGACTACCTGTGCGCATACTTTTTTTCATGCACTTATTTACTGAAATACGGCTGTATGCCAATTACGTTGAATTCTGCACCTAAAAATAGCTTTTTTTGAGGAAATGACAAGTTTGGCTTGTTTGTATTTGTTCATTTACCCCTGACCGATTGTTTCTGTTTGTCATCATTGTTTTGGTGCACACACTGGGAAGTGGATCCTATTTTCAGGAACTGCTGAGCCTCCAAGCCCTTGAGATGTCTGCTCATTAATGTGTTCTCCCTGGCTAGCCCAAGATGGTAGCAGGTACACCCTCTCGCCATACTGGTATAGGCCCTAAATGCAAGTTTTTGCACCTTGATAATTTAAGCCCACCTAGTTTCTGATTGTAAAGGAGAAGAGATAGTAGATTGCTCTTCTGATATTCATCTTGGCTTTTTGCAGAAAATAATGCCACTTCTTTGCCAAGTGATCTCTCACTTCTGTTCATTCTCATCCTGCTGACCATTCATCCTCCATTCACCAGGCTCACAAACAACCTCATTTTTCATACCTGCTTCTCCATTTGTTGACACTTCTGGCTCCTGCCCGTTTGCTCTCCCTCAGCGACAAGCTCATTCGCATTCCATATTCAAAACCCACAATGTGATTCATTGAACAGAAAAGTGCTTTTGCTTTGCACTGCTGTCTGAGACTGACCCAAAGGATGACATTATAAATGAGCTCTTGTATCTGAATTTCTTTGTCCTGCTTAGCAAAGTCAGTAGAAAATGGCAAGGAGCTTTTGATCTTGAGAGGGGTCGGCTGCTTCTCTAAAGTCTCTCTTCTCACTGATCTTAGGTCCTTGCTTCCTTCTGTTGCATTGGGTGTACCATTTTCAGTTCCTAGGCTTCTGAAGGAGATTTTGAAAAGGACAGTTTGCTACACTCAATTTTCACATCATTCTCTGTTCCGCCCCCCCCCCCCCCCCCCCCCCAAAAAAAAAAAAACCAAACCAAAAAACCCCAAACCTAAAAAACCCCAACCCCAACAACCCAAAATGGAGGTGGTATTCAGGTATGGAAAGAGACAGATGAGCTGGTCACTGGAAATGCAGTAAACCATGAGAATTTTGCTGATGCAAGAGGTTTCAGAGTATACATTATTTAGATCATTAAAATTAACGGGAAAATTAACTCCTCAATGTTAGAATTCAACATATTAACTTCACATGAGTATTTATTTATTTTCTTGTCATTTAGGCCAATACTCTAAATCCAGACGCACAACTGCTTTTCATGTACATCATCAAAAGGGAATAACCAAATATCGTTCTGACTTTTGTCTTCCAAATATCAATGTGAAGATATTGTCCCTGTGTGTTATCTGCTTTTATTTCCAAATTCACTCGGCTGTCTTTTAATTTCAATCCTATTCTGTATCCATGCAGCTGAGGTCGCGGTCAAGCTCATTGACAACTGCTAATGTCAACATCAAGATTTATAGTGCTGTAAAATACTACTGTGAGAGCTAAGACTTTATTTGGAGACATAATGAGTCTCAATAAATATAATAATAAAGATTATAAAGTACTTTATTACATACAGTAGTTATTATTGTAATTCAGAACATCCCTTAAAAATGTTTTTCAAATGTATTGTTCAGGAAGAGGAGTTTAAATTTGAAGTCTAGAAGAAAACTGTCATCAGGAGTGTGATCAGGAAAGCTCGGGAGATTTCCTAACACCCAATGCAGTTCATTGATATGAACAAAAGTTCAGAGTAATACAATTGGCTAATTAAGACCAAAGTTTGTCCTGTCATAGATAAAAGTGAAAGATAAAGATAGAAATGGCTAACATACACAAATATGTGAAACATGTCAAACGTGGTGTCTGGGCACTTTTGAAAACTGGGACTCTCTTGGTCATAGTAAAATATAGTTAAAGGTATAAACAAGGTTTGGCGAAGTCTTGAAAAACCAGTGGAATTCTGAAATTAGAACCTCTTTCAAAGCAGGTGTGGAAGGAGAGAGGATGATATCAAGGAAGTGGGAGTTGTTTTTACTTTGTGATTAATGAAATATACCTAATACTTGTGACTAATTTACAGATTAGGTAATAGTGTGACCTATGCCATATCTGACTACAGTGAAATTGTTATAGAATCTTCTGATGTTTGCCTTTTTTTAAAAGATTTGTTTGCAAACTAAAGAGGAAACAAAGAAAGAGTGAATTTTTTTGAAGGCTTGAGAATCAGGTGTTAAAACAAGGCTTAAGTATCTCAGTTTATTTTATCAGCAATGAGAATCAAGATGTGACAGGTTTATAGCACAGAAGTTCCTTCAAGGAGAGAGAATTATGAGGTCTAGACAAGCGTGTGACATGATCTTGTAGCTGGAAGCTAAAATCACACTAGTGGAGACAGCAAATAAAGCACAGATTTTGAACTAGGAGATCTGCATATCAACCTAACAAAAGCCCCATAGATTTCTCCCCATCTTGACGTTCATGTCACCTCTTTGGAAAGTATACTTTAACAAGTCCAAAGTACTGGTTCCAGTACAAGACTAGATGGGCGAGTGTTAACAACTTTTTAAATTGGGTAATTATTGCTCCCTGAATGTGTCCTTTAGCTCCCCGAATGTACAACACTCGCTCCTTTCAGTCCCAAAGTGTCCGGATATCAGGACCATGCTTTATTATTTGTTCAGATGTACTATTTTCTCTCTATGTCACAAATGTAGGATATAATAGTGATAGATACTGTCCTTATTCCTTTAGCATTCAGGTTCCTCTCCCATCAGCTCAGAGTTTAGAACTGAGATTGTGAATGCTGCTTTGTCATGCACTCTATAGATTTCATCACTGACTTGTCATTTAAATGTAGGATTTCAGCTTCAGATGTGGATTTTATCATATCCACATTTGAACATAATTTTTTGATTTGAACATAACGACATCATTCCTGCCACGCAGACACAGGCAGCATGCTAACCAGTGCTTAACTGAGTGTGATCTTTTTCATGGCTCATGCGTTTGCTGTCACCTAAATTTTAAACTCCTAGACCTTGGGCACTAACCTTGAGGCATCATTGTCCTACAATTAATGAAAATAATGTGGTCATTTCTGGCACAAAATGAACAGTCACATTCTGTACAATGCAAACTCATTTTATTACAGTTTCTCTTAGGGGGTAAAGAAAATACCTCATTATAGAACTGTATTCCCCCCATTGTTGCTATTTACTTGTTTGAGATGAGAGCTGCAATAAAGACTGGAAAAAGCATTTGAAATTCTGCAAATAGGGTAAGAAGATGCAAGAAGTGGCTGAATGTATAAGGGGAACACAAACTAGGTATTATGCTCACTTGGCTGTTCTTTGGTTTCGGAATTTAAAGCAGAGTCTGGGAAGCTTTCCTCTTAGATGGGTCTGGGATGGAGCAGCTCTTTCACTGGCACTTGGGAAGTTAATCATGGGGACTCAGGTGTCCTGGTCTCATTCTTAGCAGTTTATTGTGTGTTCTACCTATAAAATACCCGAAAGTACAATCCAGTGATTTCATCCTTACTGAGGAAGATATGGAATTAGTGTACCAGACTTCCTGTTCAGGATCCTATAGTGAAAGTCTGGGCCAGAGGGAGGCAGAGAAAACCAACACATCTTGGCTGTAGGAGGCAAATCGAAAGGGGATAAAAGCATGAAGAGAAAGATATGAGGAATAAAGTCAGAACAGAGGACAGCAGATTTGGGATGTCAGGGCATTTCATATAACCACTTTTTCTTGCCTGCTGGGTTGAACCTAGCACTGACCGAGTGAAAGAAGTGAAGTGAAAGAGCTGCCAAGTCAGTTCAAGCAGTGCCTGTATAAAGAAAGAGCCTTGTGAAAGTAGCCTGGTTATGCAGCCATTGTTCTTGCAGTAATTGCACGGTGCAGGCAGATGTGGGCTGCTGGGTTGAAGCGTTGAGTTGGAAGTGCAGGGAGGAGCAGGTAGAGACCTCTGAGCCATGTGGATGGAGCCAGCCCTGCCCAGGGTGCAGAGCAGCAGTGCAAACGTGGTGGCACCAAGCTGTGAGGATGTGCAAGTACTCCTAGTTCTGTCATGGGCTGTTTTGGTTGCCTGGTTTTACGGGTTGGTAGCAGCTGTTTTAAAATAATTTGGTTATGTAGTATATATATGGTTTTTCTGTTTCTGTGTGTCCTTTTCCCAGAAAGTAGGTATCTGTGACTTTACAGCACAGTACTGCTTGTGTTATACCATTTCCATCTCCCTTTTTTAAACAAAGAAGATACAGCAACTGGTGTAACAAGGCTCATGCATTTCACCTGAGAGCTTTCTGGCATACTAGGGAAGAGGAGGGAATCTGTGTGTGTGTGTGTGTCTTTATACAGAGTGAGTTTAAGCCCAAGTGAAATAATTCCATTGATTATAACAAAGTTTAAATCTGGTCTGTAATACCTACTAAACAACAAATCATGTTGTGATACTTTTAATTCATCACTGTTGTATAAAGTGAGGGGAATTATTCTTATTTATTATCCCTTCTACTTAAGCCTTTTGAGGATAGCAATGCATTCAGTTTTAATGTTAAAGAAAATACTGCAATCAATGGCTTTAGAAAACCACTAGAAAAAAGTGTTTATGGGACTGACTCACTACATATCCTGCTAAGTAGCTATAGAGGAACAAGGGTGATTTACTGAAAAGTTGTGGGAGGAAAAAACAGGTTACATTAGACTTGGTATTTCATAGCTAAATCAAGGAGAAAAAAATTAAGAATAATGCAATTATGTCAGAGAATTTCCGTAGCTTGTAGGGTTTTCACCAGTGGAACTCAATTTCCATATGAACTCAATTATCTGGAGTAGGCCACTTGGGGACCGGAGGGGAGATCCTTCAGTGTTTTTAAAATAGGTGATGGAAGGAAATTAGCAGCATTTTAGCAAAAGCTGAAACTTATTTTTTCTTCAATCCCAGATTTTACTTTCTCCAGTAAGACTGACATACTTGAGACTGGTACTCTTCAGTCTCATTCTTCATTGTTGTCTTAACTGCCTCTAACATTTGAACGAAGAAACGCAGAAACAAATCACATCCTAGAGTTCCTTCTGTGTTTCGCACTGTGTTCTATTTTTGGTATACACTGTTATCTGAAACGGTATTAACATTAGAAATGTTTGTTGTGTTAGAGTTGGTGCTCAGTACAGTTACAAAAATAAACTAACTTGTGAATTTCAGAACAGTAGAGTCATTCTACAATATGAAAGCCTTAGCTATGTGTCCTCACCTTGCAGGATGTCTTGGATGTAGATAACTACTTGATGAGTTTCTTTTTCAAATAGTGTTGTTTGAAACCAACAGGCAACAGAAATGCTGAGATTATACTAGCTGAACTCTCTACATGGGCCTCATGCCAAAAGGCCACAGAAGCTAAGCATCTCATTTTCCTCCTCCCCTCAAAAGTTATGTTTTCTCCTTACAGCAGACTTGGTTGGGATACTGTGTGGAAGTCAGCACAGAAACACCTGGGTAAGTGGACCACTCTTTATCTCCCTGTTGGCTAAATATGGACTTGTATCTTGATTATTTGCTGCTCAGATTCCTTCTATACAGAATTTAAAGCAAGCTTTGGGTGAGTATCTGTCTTTGGGGGGCATTTCTGTGGAATAGTCCTCACTAAATTGTTCTCAGAATTGAACACACGGAAGATGCCTCTGCGTTCTGTAGCAGTCTGTGTTGGCTCTGTACCAGCTCTGTCAGTCCCTGCAAGCTGATACAGGTAGTGGAGCAAGAAGTATTTCCATGATGTGAAATCTCTCTCTGAGGTCAGAAAGACCTAGCTTTTTCTAGAAACCTAGCACTCGTAGCTGATTTTTGTTTTACAATTATATATGTCCACACACAGTCTGTAAATTGTAAGTCTTCCTTTTACGCAGGCTTATATGATTGGGAAGAGGTCAGGTAGAACAGCACTTTTGCTTTGCTTTTCCTTTAGGGACTGCTTCCTAACTTCTTTGATAAATGTAAAAGCTCTGTGCTCATAAGCTCTGACCAGATTTAGTAGATGCTTATTTTGGCCACTCAAAGGATTGCCAACAAGGGACATCACAGCTGCTTCTGGAGGGTTTAAGCCCATGGTAGATTGGAGTTTGACAGGTGACCCTGGTGTACAAGTAATTTCCCCTTGGACAAATCCATTCTCCTCAGCAGAGGCTCTTTTATAGTTTTGAGTGATTACCTTTCAAGGGCTCACAAAGGGAGCCACCCCATGCTGTTAGTCATAGGTGAACACTCCTTATGAATTACCTTTCAAAACAAAGTTTGAAAAGGGTTCTTAGACAAAGTGGAGTCTTACGGTTGAAGTAGAGTTTGCATTGAGTCTAGTCCCCTTCTTAGACTCCAGTCAGTATGCATACTGACATCTCCAAACTTACTCCTTGCTCAGAAATCCTGTGATATACTTTGGAAGCATACTGGCTCGCCTAATGTTGGGCTTTAGAGAGAGCAATATTTCCCCCATACAATCCAGTCTTGAAGGCTTCAAGGCGAAGCTTTTCCTTGACAAAGGCAAAATATTTTGTTTTGCCTGACAAAGGGACCAGGACCTTAATATATGCAATCTTTTATGCTGGCTCAGGTTTTAATGCTCACAGAACTGAAGTGCCTTATGAATTACAGACTGACATCTCCTTTATCAAATGAAATGACTATGTTGGACTCATTCATGGAATGTTTCCCAGCACAAAACTCACTCTGCTTTATATTTCCATCAAAAGCTGATCCATAGTATTCTGGTTTACGCTCACTACTAGCCATTTAACTCTTTTATAATAAAAAAATTTTATGTGATGCCATATGTGGTTCAGTAGAAACATTCTCTCTTGTGCTACATTGATAGCTTTAAGATAAATAATGGTATTTTCAAAATTGCTTCATCTACTGCTTTAGTACTAATGCACAGTGCTTTAAGATGCATGAAGTAATCTGTAGGTTACTGAAAGGATGAATTTAGAGAGCACTTTGAAAGCTCACCCAATAGATTTACCATTGGCAAGAAAGTAAAGCAGATAAAAACCATCATAAGAAAATCCACCCTTTTATTAATGAGGTTCATCTTTCAAACCCTTTTTAGAAATTACTTTGCAGACTTTCAGTCCAAAATCCAGCTGATGTAAATTAACACCTTCCTGTTGATACACAAAATGATGTGTGGTTTTATACCAATACTATTCCCACATATCAATTGTGCAGTTTTTCTTCAGAGCATGTATAAGTAATTCCATTAACTTTGGAGGGAGATTCCTGCAGCCCCACATTAGAAATGACATCTCCAAGTTTTGGTTAAAAGTACTGCTCTTCGGAAGCAATTGAGGCTTAATGTGTTGCCTCTTTCCAGTTCATCTAGGGTCACTGAAATCTAGGTCCTTTCCAGTCACAACATAAATATATGAGCTTGCAACACTCCTCCTAAGATGATTCTTAGATGCAAACAGATCTCATCTGACATTGACCTGACTTGGCACTGAGATGTCCATTAAATTTCACTGCATTTTAATTACCAGGATTTTATCCATAAAATAGCTAATTTCGGCACTTATTTGAAGGTATAATTTTCTTTCTTTTTGTGTTTTGACAGTGACTGGAAGTGCAGTTATCTTGGCACTGGTGGAGGAAAATTTGACCTTAAAAAAGAATCACAAGGACATTTTCTGAAACTCCTACATCTCGCCAGGAAAGACTCCCAAGGATTCTGAAACAGTGGATAGCATAAGAGATTTATTGTACAGGTGAAGGTGAGGAAGAGCCCTGCTCATTCCAAGCTGTGCTCCTGTCTCCCCTCAGCAGCTCATGTATTTTTTTTTTTCCAGACCAATTACTTCAGGTCTATAATTTTCCACATTTGAGCTCAGACCATTCACCATCTTGAGAAAGGTTCACTTCAGTTCGTTTGAATTCCAGGAACTCATACTCAAATGAAAGAAATAACTCTGCTTTCGATACCTTTCCATACCTTTTTTTTTTCTTGCAGACAAAGGGATAAAATTCAAGATTGTACAGCAATTATTTTTTCACAGTTAAGTTTTTTTGTGACAGTAAGAGCCAGAAACAAAAGCAATCCAGGGACTGAGCTTGGTCTTCTGCTATTCCAGCACCTGCAGCCAATAGCTGCAATCAGAAAGTTTTCAACTTCCATAGTATTCCATTAAGAGATAAGTCCTGAATTAAATCTGTTCAGCAGGTAGGCATTGAAAATAGAAAATAGTCTTAATCCAGCAGTTCCAGTTCAATTACAGTCTGAATTGCTGAGATACTTTCATATGGTTGTGAAAAATCTCTCAAACAACAAAACAAAGCATAGGATTGTTCATAAATGCCACATGGCTATGTTTTCCCTTATGAATGATGTGCTACTCTGTAATCAGTAGAATTTAAAAAACAAATAAAAATGTTGCTTCTACAAACATAGCTGCTTAAATATTAATCAGAGCTCTGCTACAACCCTGCTGAAATGCTTAATGATTTTCTGGCTGTCACTCACTGTAATTCTGACAATGGTAATGAAATGCTGTTGTGAGTTCTTCTTGTCAGCAGCTTGGGACACTGCAGCAGGTGTTCCCTTTTTAAAGACTGATGCACTGGCAACCAATTTATTTCCATCTGGAAGTGTGGGGAGTCCTATGTAAATGCAAAGAGACAACATGATGCATCTGTTGCAAACATGGTATCATAGAATCATAGAATGGTTTGTGTTGGAAGGGACCTTTAAGATCATCCAGTTCCAACCCCCTGCCATGGGCAGGGACACCTCCCACCAGACCAGGCTGCTTAAGGTCTCATCCAAATTGGCTTTGAACACCTCCAGAGATGGGGCATCGACAGCTTCCCTGGGCAATCTGTGCCAGTGCCTCACCACCCTCATAGTGAAGAATTTCTTCCTAATGTCTAATCTAAATCTTCTTCCCTCAAATTTAAAGCCATTCCCCCTTGTCCTACCACTACATGCCCTTGTAAAATGTCCCTCCTCAGCTTTCTTGTAGGCCCCCTTCAGGTACTGGAAGTAGCTCTAAGGTCTCCTCAGAGGCTTCTCCAAGGGATATGTAAACCCCTTCCTCTGTGCTCAAGGCAGCCACTAGATGTACCAATCTGTGGTCTGAAGCCTTTGTTTTCAAGCCCACTGCCATAGGAAGGGTCTGATCTGAGAATATCTAATGTCTGAACTTTGAGATTTTCCCTTTTAAGCTACTTCCAGTAGTGGCTTTAAATTTGAGGGAAGAAGATAAACAGTTAAAATTCCTCGAAAGGGAAGCCTTTCACTGGGCAGGAACCAGCTTTCTGGGGTGGTTTGGTTTTTGTTTTGTTTCCTTTTTTCCACTGAAAAAGTGGAATACAATACTCCTTTTAATATTTTGTGTACATTTTAGACTGTGTTGATGGAAAAAAGCAAATGCATGTATAGTTCAATTTTGTATAGATTGAAAATTAAATTAAAAACCATCTATAAAAGGATTCTTTTTTTCAGGTCTTAATGATAAATTTTCAGGAAAAAGCACAGCACTTTTTGACTGGGATTTCCAGGATACAAAAATATCCAAAGGTTTTTCTGTACTGCTTGTAGTACTACTTCTGTCTTAGAGGGACCCAAATACTTTTATGCATTTAACATACAAATGTTTCTTTTCCTTAGCTACCTCCCTTTTGAAAGCCTATTCCATTTATTATTGTAAACTGGAAGGTATATTTTAAAAGTAATGATGAAATATTGTCTGGAAGATAGGATGTGTTAGCTGTGGGGCTTGTTCTCTCTGCAGAAGGAGCTAATCTATTAAGAGGCTTATTTGTGTTTGACGCGAAGCACCTGTATTTGTCAGTTGTTGCATTGTCAGTAGCATTCAGAAACTTTAAATCAAAGGGGACCACCAGCTATGAGGACACTAGTCAGTCAATTTTATCTTCTCTCCCACTGACCCTGGCTGGAGGTTGGTCAGTCATAGAATCATAGAATCGTTTAGGTTGGAAAAGACCTATAATTATGATCATGGAGTCCAACCTTTAGCCTGGCACTGCCAAAACTAAACTATGTCCCCAAGCACCACATCACGTTACAAGTCCTCTTGGGCTTCCTTCCAGGAGAAAGGCAGGCATGGAGAAGTTCCTGTGTGCCCAGCTCTGCTTGGATATGAACTCAAGGTGCTGCTGGGGCAAGATCCCATGTGCCCTAGCTGAGACATTGCCTCTGTGTAATGTGCAATGCAGATGCTGCCTATTATCTCTGTATTACCAATGGGCAAGGGTTGTACCACAGAATCGCAGCATGGCTGAGGTGGAAAGGGACCTCTGGAGGTCATCCTGGCCAACTCTGCTCAGGCAGGGCCATCTAGAGCAGGTTTCCATGATTTTTTCCAACGATAGAGACTTCACAGCCTCTCTGGGCAACCTGTGCCAGTACTCACTCGCTCTCACGGTAGAAAAAGTATTTCCTAATCTTCAGAGGGAACCTACTGTGTTTCAGTTTGTGCCCATTATGTCTGGTCCTGTCACCAGGGACCACTAACAAGAGCCTGGCTCCATCCTCTTTTTATACATATTGAGTATGTATATACATACTTTTTATACATATTGATGAGATTCCCCCCTGAACTTGCTCTTCTCCAGGCTGAACCGCCCCAGTGCTCCCCTGTGGGATGCAGTGAATATAGATTTCCATATGGAAAAAATGGGAGTAATAATGATGTGTACCCAAATCTGGGAACAGGAGGATCACAGACAATACTCCAAGCTATCTGTTCAAAAAAATAGCTTTGTCTCTGGACCTCCTGGCTTCTTATGAATGATATTGTCTGGCTTTTCAGAACCATGGGGGTGTTAAAACTTTCAGCTCTCTTCACCCACTGCAGGTGTCGACTGCTCACCATCCATCGGCATGGTCAGTCCTTCCTCTGAGCATGATGAAATGTGCAGCCCTGGCTCCTCTGCCTTGAGCTCTCAGAAAGGAGATAAATGCCCAGGGCTTTCTGACTGAGAGTAAAGTGAAGGCATGAAGGATCGAGGCACTCAGTCAGAGCATCAGGGTAGTTCAGCCTGGAGAAGAGCAGGCTCAGGGGGGAATCTCAACCTTGCAGAAGAGATGCTCCAGAGCCTTCACCACCCCACTGGCCTCTCACTGACATCTCTCCAGTATGTTATATTTCTCTTAGATTGGGAATCACAGAACTGGATACAGTAGGGCCTAACTTAGTGTTATACCTGTTATGGCACTTTAGGCCGGAACTGTTTGCAATGTTTCAGAGTCCCCGCCCTCTGGGATTGCCTGCCTTGGTGCCTCTGGGTCATCAGAGAAGACCCCCGGGGGCTGAATCTCTGCCATATCTACGTGGACATGAGGTTGGAGAGCTCATGCTGCCTGCTGTGTGGGCCATGATAGCCCAGCAAGAGCGTTCTGCTTATGTCCTATCCCAAAGGAGATAAAGGATGGCTTTCTGAGCAGTTCATGTTGCTTGGATGACCCATGGCTGCTTGCCACCGGATGGCTTAGTGTGGTTCTGGGCTTGCTGCTGCCATCCTCTCTGAGCAAGAGCATGTGCCGTGGCATCATGGGGGAGCAGCTGTGTTTACTCCCTCCCTACTTCCACCCACTAAAAGTATCAACAGCAGTTTGACCTTCCATGCAACGCCATTTCTCCACTCTTCCTCCCCTTCTGTGCAACCTCCTAAGCTGTCTTTGCTCTTCCATTTTCCCAGAAAAGTACTTGTCAACCCCCCTGACCCTGGCCCTTGCATACCTTTTCATTCCTTCTCTTCCTGAGACCTCTTTTTTTTTTTTTTTTAAGGATGAGAAAGATGTTCTCAATAATTCAGTTAGCATATGGATTCTACATTTTTATATATTTATGAAATAACAAATAATGTTTGAAACAACAAGTAAAGTTAATGCCATGGGCTGCAGATAAAGATGATCTGCATATTAAGGTACCTTTTTGCATTTTTTTTTTCTTTTTCTTAAAATAGCTCTAAAATAAGCTGAGAACCAGAATGTTGAAATTGCAATTAATATCATATTGTTATTCTGTAAATAAGAGTCTACATAATCTTAAGGATCAGAAATGGTATGCACCCATGCAGGAAGGATAAAAGAAATACACATTCTAGGGGAAAAAGCTTTCAAAACCAAATACAACAACATATTTTGTCTTAATACAGTATTAAGTTGAGGAACAGAAATAACCTTGGATAAATGCTCAATTTTAGCAAGTTTAGCTTGAAGTTATAATTTGCTGGTATTAAAATGTCTTGTATAAAATAAATTTATTTTAAAAATGTGTTAGTTATATATTCCCTTTAAAGTGTATTTAATTTAAGTGTATTGAACTTATTCATTGTAGAAAATATTCTCTCCTCAGTCAGTCTGAGAGAAGTGTTTCAAATGAAAAGCTTTCTGTTTTCAATTGAAACTCAATATTGATTTTTTTTTTCCATACTAGATTGTTTCCATACTAAGTGAGAGTTGCTGCTGCTGCGATATCCTCCATAGGTTGCACCAAGACACTGATGCTCAGGGTCAGCAACTGAAGGGCAGAGATAGAGGAAGAGGTGGAGAGCCTTAGGAAATGGGGAGCAGAGCACACCTTGGCTTTCTGAAGTTGAGTAGTAGGGATCGTTACTCTGTTCCCTGTGGGATGCAGTGAATATACATTTCCATATGGAAAAAATGGGAGTAATAATGGTGTGTACCCAAATCTGGGAACAGGAGGATCACAGACAATACTCCAAGCTATCTGTTCAAAAAAATAGCTTTGTCTCTGGACGTCCTGGCTTCTTATGAATGATATTGTCTGGCTTTTCAGAACCATGGGGGTGTTAAAACTTTCAGCTCTCTTCACCCACTGCAGGTGTCGACTGCTCACCATCCACCGGCATGGTCAGTCCTTCCTCTGAGCATGATGAAATGTGCAGCCCTGGCTCCTCGGCCTTGAGCTCTCAGAAAGGAGATAAATGCCCAGGGCTTTCTGACTGAGAGTAAAATGAAGGCAGGAAGGGTCAGACCTTGGGGCAGCATGAGCAGGCTGTTGTAGTGGGTAGAAAGTCTCAAAATCTAGATTTTCATCCTCAGAACTGGCAGAATCCTGGCCTTGCATCATTGTTGGCAGGAGGAGGTAATAAGGACTAGCATGGCCTGGTGCTCACATGTTCTTCTCCAAGCAGGGGGTAGTAACGTGAAAGGTCTTGGGACAGCCAAATACATGGATGAGTAGTGGGAAGAGATGTAAAGAGACAGAAAAGAAAAAAAACCCGGGTCCTAAAGTAGGTAGTTGACTGGGATGGGGCAGTTTCCACTCTGCTCAATGTGCAGAAACTCTCAGCTTCCTCTGGGGCGTATGTGGCAGGGCAGTGGCCAGGGAAGGGACTTGCTCTTTTATGTAACATTAGGGAAAGAAAACAACTTCAAAACCAATTGAAAATCACAATGAATGAGGAGATGGTTTGTGGCCCACTCTGTGCTCTGCTTTTCAAGGAACTTCTCTGCTTTTCAGAAGAGAGGCAGAGTTCATGCTTTCAAAGAGGAGGAGCATGAGAATGAGGTTGATGGCTTCATTTCTCAGACAGCATTGTATTTTTGGATGCTGACAGATTTTAACGTGAATTATTGTCATCTACGTTCACTGTCTGGCTGAATTGGTTTGCTTGCCTCAAATGTCCCTCAAATGTACTTGTTCCACAAGGCTTGTCACCTAAGCACCACTGCAATAACAGAAATCTCTTGTCATATCCTCTTTGTTTGTAGTCAAGACTTGGCACTGCTGTTACTCATCAATTTGGTGACCTCAGAACAGCTTCTAAGTACACTCTGCAAGGACTTTTCTCAAGGTGCACCTGAGCCAAGAAATATAACAATAAGAAAATTTATTACATCAATTTCATTCACTTATCTTTACTGGGAATGTGGTTGCAATGCTTTTGTGTTATATTAGTCAATATTTGTCTACAGAAAGAATCAGAACAAAGCAGAAAAAACCTCACTTTTTGCCTTATCATGTTATTTCATCAGTCATTCTGCCTTTGGCCAATTCTATTTATGTGTGGATTGACTGTATGTTATCATAGATCTGTTTAGAATTCTGCTAAGACACTTGTGTTATATTTTAAAAATAGTATTTCCTTTTAATGAGAGCTACACCTTGTGATGCTGACAGCCCTGCCAGTCTAAGTCTCAAGTGTTCTTCTTGATGACAGTAAGAGGCAAATAAGACCCGATATTTCCGACTTGCTGTTTTCCCCGGATGAGCTTTTCTTTCTGTGTTTGTTTAGCATGTAATATTAAAGTGGTATTTAGATTGTAATCTCCTATTAGATCAAATGAGATGGGAGTGCTGATAATGTTTAAGTCTTTGTTGGTGCAAGTAGCTTACAGGAAGACTTTGCAAAAAGGGACATGACTAAATAATTAAACAGTGATTAATTATTTTTTTCGGGTGGCAGGAGAAGGAGCTCAATAGGATAAACAGGCAGGTTATTTCTCATTAATTTAGAAGTCATTTTTATGAGAACAATAAAGAAATCACTTGTCAGAAGATAATCCGAAGTTAGCTAAGACTTGATTCGCTATGATGGATTTTGTCTCTGAGGGTTTATATTATGGCTTTAGATTAGCAGCATTGTTCTTTAGTTCAGTCTTGGAGTTTGATGGCATAAGAATTAAACTTTAATTTAAAAATAAAAAGAAGGAGCTTTCTGCAGTCTAGAGGAGGATTTGAAAACGCCATCTGAGACAACTGTGATTAGGATTAAGTTACTTTGCATAAAGAGGACTGATGGGACCTAAGGAGTATTTACAATATGGATAGGCCATTTGTGACTGCTGGTGGTTATCTAGGTAGGCACGGAGATGTGCAGCAGAGCCAGCAACTGCACACATGCCATTTGTGTTTAAAACCTGGCCTTAGTTGCCTGATACCTCTACTGTCCCTGTGCTCCCGCCTTGACTTGTCTTTGCGCTGTTGGATGGCAGAAAACCACATACTCATAAATAATGGGTGGGTCATGTGTGAGCATGGGTCATATCATATTAAATCAGACCTTTACTTAACCTAGTCGGAAAATATTACAACCTTTGTTCAGTATGATTGAGCAGAAATAATAGCATCCCTTCTGACTGTTACTGTGTTTTTTCTTTGATGTTGTAATGCAAGTGGACTGTGGGTACTGAGAGTGCAGACTTTGATATTGATTTTGTTGCCAAAAAAGTGGATTTCTCTCCAACGGATGCTTATGGTGCTCTAAAGCCCTAGTTGAAACAAGACATCTGTATTTCTTAATCTTACCCTATGGGGGCAAGATGAGCTCAGCATTTTACCCCATACCTGTGGGTAAACTTCTAACTTGCCTAAAAGTGAAAACTACAGGAGTTTTGTCTTCATTAAAATTTTATTCAGGATAGTAAATGCCAGCATTAAAAGAGCGTCTTCTTTAGTAGTGAAGAGAATACCAGTCTCTGAGTACCACCTGAGTATCCTTTTTCACTATGGTCACTGTGTCCTTCCCTGAGTAGTTCTGTGGCAAGTCATCGTTCCTGTGCCAATACAACCAATCCTAATTCTAAGAGTGGACCACAGTGTGGGAGAGGGAGAAACCCATACCTCTGATGAAACCAAGAGAGTTAATGCCCATATAGGAAATTTTAAAAGACATTGCATCACTGCTAGTGTGAGAAAGTAGAGAAGAGGAATAAGCAATGAGGGAGGAATTCACAGCAGAAGTCAGAAGTGGTGAATTACAATATTTGCTTAATGAGACTAGAAAAGGAGTTATAAAGAAGCGTTGCCTGACAGGGAATATCTTCCCTCCTGTGTGAGGAGGTTTTAATAATAAACAGAGCTAAGGTGTGTCCATGAACTGTCATGCTATCATGACTTCAGTGGGGATGTAGCAGTTGTAGGGAGAAGGGATGGAAAGTGGGAGTTTGTAAGCATCTAGGGGTCCATTAACACTAGATTTCCGCCCAGATGCCCTGTTGCTCCCTAGTAGTTATAGGTGCTTGACTTTATTCCTCAAAAAACCCTTGACCTCTAAGGTAAAAAGTTTCAGTCACTATGTCTTTCCAAGCAGAGCTTTTATTCAAACATGCAAATAAAAACTTATATTCTTTCCTACAAAGAAGTAAGAGTTGTGCTCATCTGCTTCTTATGGTTTTCATCATGGGACAATAAATAAAAAGTGAACAATGAAAAATATTGAGCTAGAGTTAAGACAGGCTAAAAACATAAACCAACAGATATTTTGAAAATGGATATTTATAGTTTCATTAAAGTCTGCTTTAAGCAGATTGCGCCCCATAGAATTCAGTGCAATTATACTTTCTTCTACCAGCAGTGAATATGACCCAAGAACAAAAAGAAAAGAAACAAAAGCATTTCTGGAGTGTTTGAATCAGGTTTATTTTGGTGATGACTTCTTGCTCAGCTGTGCACATCAAAACAAAGTGATTGTTATGCTCTCTGTGAGAATTGTATTTATATGCCATGACACTACCAGTACTGAGTCATGGTGTTCTTCCAGCTTTCCCCAAAACAACAGTCTGCCTAAAAGTATTTAAGAAAATACTGCTATTATTATTTTCTTACATGTTTTCATACACTGAATATGCGGAGTCCAAAAACAGAGCCAGAGACTTGCTGAGGCATTTGTTTTCATACAAGTGTAACTTACTGTAATTTGTTTTGAAAGGAGGGTTACTCTCCCATCAGGGAAAAGCAGAGGTGTCTAAGGAATATCAGTAAAAAAAATAAGATTTCCATTCCTTAGTCAGTTGCTGTGTTGAGGGCGCTTCGGACTTGCTCGGAAAGATATTCGAGGCCATGATCTGCTATCTGCTTCTCGCAGCAGAACAGTTAGCAGCATGCTGTGTTCCCTGCGGGGCTTTTGCTGAGTTCTTCCTCTACCAGAGCCGCCTCTGGATGCTTTCATCACTGCTTTCGTGTGACCTTATAGCTTTCCTGACTCATCAGAACTACTTTCATGTCAGGAGACCACTTTCCTTGGCGTCTTGCCTGCATGCACATAACCTCTCTTAAGGCCTTGTCAGAGTACTTTAGGGATATGACATTTCTGTTTGAGACCTCTCTTCAAAAATGTTTGGATCTCTGTGTTTAACCAGATGAAGGCTGTTCTTACTCTTTAAATCTAGGCAAACACCTGTTTCTTACCAGGTGGGTATTTGAAGACTTCTTTCTGCCAGGCAGCTATTTGTGCCTAATGTCTCCAGCCATGCAGTGGGAACTAATCTCCTACTGCAATGACTAAAGCTGTAGTGGGGTATATAATTTTGTAATGAAAGAGAGGAAAGCCTGTTTTCTCTCTTCTCATTATAACTATCTGGTTGGAAGGTACTCATCAGTCTCTCAAGAGTGATAGATATTTGCTGAGCAGAAACTGGCTTCTGTTTACAGCACTCTGTGAATGGTCATAACGCTAAGGTAGGATTGACTTAACTGAAACTCTTATGTTGAAGTGAAACCAAGAAGTGAAAAAGGGATAGGAGGAACTCTGCTGCAATTCTCATACTTTCTGCGAAGTATTAATCTTGGCTTTTCCAGTGGGTTACATCCCAGCCGAAGTATAAGGGAGAGCCATGCCTTTGCGGGGCAAGCCTGGAGACCAAGTAACTGGTCAAAAGAGGTGGAGAGTGTCTGCTTTGCTTCTCTTCCACTTCGTGTTTTAGGAACCTAAACTTATAGCTACAGATCTGCTAAGCATCACTGCCCCAGTGGAGGGTGCTGTTGTCTATGTATTGTCATTTCAGTCGTGGGCCAGATCAAGTGCCCATCTTCACTATTGTATCACTTAAGGTAGACAGTAAGTATAAGCAGGGCTTAATCTCATTAATAGTAGTTTTTGCTGATCCAACAAATACTGATTCCTAGATCTTCTTCACAATCCAGTCCAGGATGTCACCTAGACTGAGATATGACTCCATCTTCTTGAAGAATTGTGCATCTTCCTCTGAATTGTACCCTGTCCTGCTGCCTGTGTATTTTTCCCCCAGGATACACAAGCCACAAAGGTCTTGTATGCCCCTTACATTACTTTAAAGGTATTAGTACATTTTAACCATCACCTAGCAAAGTAGTTGAGTAGTAGTCTCTCTCTCTTCCTGGACTTCATTGTTTGCAAAACAGAATTGCTGTGGATCGCAAGCACTACTCTGGATCTGCCCTCTATTGCGACGATGCAGGCACTACACAGAAGAGCCTTATTTTTTTCACAGTAAAATTTTGTTGCAGCCTCTTGTTTACCACCAGTTTTAGTAGCTGAGGGTTCAGTCTAGGGTCCTGGTGTCTGCTATGCCTGCATTGATGTTCATCCATCCTCAGCAGGACTGACTTGTAATAGATAGCTGACCAGTAACATCTTGGATAAAATTTCCTACGTCTTTCTGCCGCTGATCATCACTGCATGGAGACAAAGCTTTGTAACTCATTAACAGGCTGGATCAGATTGTTTTGGAGGAAACCTGAGCAGATATGCTGTGGTGAGTGAGGGCAAAATAACGCTATGGATTATGATCCAGTGGCTTAGTGTATAAATCACTGGTCAAGGGTTGTGAGGCAAGTTTGCTTTGAGGCAGATATGACACCCCAGGTACTCTGGTTACTTGTACCAAGAAAAGGGTGCCATGGAAACATCTGAGTGGAATATCTGTAGGACAATATCAGCTCCAGCTAATGAGAAGCTAACCCTTGTTAATACAGGTTCTATATCTGAAAGAACCAAGGAAAGCGGCAACAACTTCTGTAGCTAATTTTATGCAGCCAGATAATGTAGACAACTGTTGTTCTGGGTTTAAGATGCAGTATACAACAGAAAAGTGTCACAACATGTGCAACCCACAGGTTTCACCTTTAAACAGTAATAGTGACTGGGGAAGTGTAACAGATCACCCTCTAAGTGTGAAAGGTAGAAGTCACCTTTTCCATTTGTTCAGCCTTTGTTGATGAAAAGAGATTGAGTTTGCTCTGGGTAAAACCATATTGTTTCCTTGATAAATAGACACACGCTTTTCCATCTCTTGACGCCCACATGTACACAGTGGGAAGCTACTTATCCTGAGGGAATTTAAAAAGCAACAGCACAAATCTAGGCTTTTATCTTTCTGTGTGAAGAGGAGAGTAACTTTTACTAAGCTTACTGTTCCCAGCTCAGCTGATTTGTAGAGAATGGGCCCATGTTGTTGTACATCTTCCCTGTAGATGTAGATAGTTATCGGCATTTAACTGTACAGCCCTCTGCTCTCTCGGGTAAGTTTTATTTGAAGAAAGAAACTGCTGAGACGTACATCTGAGTTCCTGAATCCATTCACAATAGCATGAGAGGAAGTGATTTAGCAGGAAAATATAAAGCCTGTCAGCAAGGTGTTTTTCTCAATTGTTTCTGGAAAGAAATTACAGTAGAAAATCTGCTGGCATAAGGGTCACCCCAGTCCCATGAGTCTGCCTCTGGAGCTTGACCTTCCCAGCAGTGTTGCCCTACCTCTGGGTCACTCCATTAGCTCTTCTAAACAGGATACAATTGGAAGGGAGACCAGAGCTGGATTTAACACTTTGATCACAGCCAAGCACTTGCTGGGTGACAAGCTGTGTCAGGCATGTTTTTTCATTTACAGCTCTGTGCCGTAACACAGCGCTCAAATTCCATCCTAGCCTCTGTGACTTAAACTGTGTAGGGTCATATGTGACTCCTGCCCCAGACCATCAAGTCCTGTTTTTGGGGTGCAAACACATCAGACGTTCTCTTCCAAATATTACTCAATCTTCATTTTAAAGCACTTACATCTTCCTGCTCTCTTTCTTCTGTCTCTCATTAGAAGGCTGGTTGCATATCAAATTGCATTGCTGGGTCTAATTTGTAGGCTAAGTTTATTCATTATCTGCCTTTATCTTCTGGCTCTTTGGCCTGAATAGTTCTTTTCCGTATCTCATGCTGACAGCATTTCCTGTGTTCATAATTAAGAGCTCTGACACCTGGCAATGTTTTTTTCCCTTTCTTCTTTCCTAGACTAAACAAGGCAATCTTGGTGTCCTCTTGAAATGTAGGGCTTCTACTTTCTCTGACAGTTTTGATAGCTATGTAAGCATCTTTCTTGTACATCACTAATGCTTGGTTTCTTAACCTATGCTATACTTCCCTCAGAATTCCCCAGCCTCAGATCCTGTTCCTGATCAGATTAATCCAGTGGCATTAAGAGACTGCTTAAGAACAGTTTAAGGCTGCACAGAAAGCTGGCTGTGTGTTGAGAACTGCAAGTTAATCCTTGTGAATTCAGAAAGTAATTTTACTTTTTCATGGTAAGGTCAACGAACATCATTTAGAAATCATAACCCCTGAAGAACAGCATCACTATTGGTACCGATGGCTAACCATGAAAATAGGTAACACAACAGACCAACATGAATAGCTTAACTTCTTTCAACCAAAAAGCTATTAAAAACCTTTTAAAGCTTTTTAAATGTGCCAGTCACAGAGACATAGTTCATAATGAACTTCCATTATTTATATGGGTTACCATGTGCAGTTTGTAGGCTGATATCTGAAAATGCGCATATGGAAATGCTAATCTGAAAACATTAGGGCTTGTATGATAGTCAGTAAAATAACGTCTGGACTTTCCACATGTGCACCACGAGTCTGTAAACATAGTGTTTCTGACCATGTGATACTGAGACCACTGGCAGTGTCTCTTCAAGATTAGATTAAAATCTCAAGGGCAGTGACTTTCTTTTTATTTGTGAGTAAAGCTTTGTGCGTCTTTTTGACACCTTGTAAATAATATAACAGGGTTCTGCTCATTTTCTTCCTCATATATGAGCAGTTTCTGTCACAGCAATAAACAAGGATAAACTCAATAATATATGAAGACTAAGGTTGGAAGTTGGGGTTGACTGATGCAGGTCTTTTATTCTGCACAAGCTGTTGCTCAGAGTTGCAGGTGAAGCAGCAATTTAGACTTTGAAAATGCTTACCTGTTTATACACACTCTTTCCGCCCACTAGTAATCATTTAAAGTGAGCTGGGAGGTGGAATTTATGAGAAAAATATGACTATAACCATAGAATGAACACAGCTACTTGCAAATATACAGATGACTCTCATTCAGGATGGAGGAAAACATACTGAATGATAATTGGAGTGTTATCTTTGCAGGTCAGTTGTTTTCCGATTGCTGGGCCAGGTGTCCAAGCAGTCTCCCTACAGTGACTTCTTGGCTGGAAATCTATCCGTGTAGCTCATGCTGTTCTTAGCTTTTCGTCTTATTGACAAGGTAGCCTACCAACCTTTATTGTTCTTGTCAGCCCTGGACTACTGACTATGGCATTATAGATATCCTCAAGAAACAAAATTTCAGGACCCTGTGATATGTTTTCTGCTCTAGTGGTTTTCACCCTTGGGGTAGTTTTGATGTATGATGCTGATCTGATATATTGGGTGTAACTGTTACCTCAGCGTTTGCTAGCTATGCTCCGTGTGGAATTTAAGATCTTCTCTCATCTGCACTGTCAGATCAAGTTTTCTCCTGTGGCATCTTGGCATTTAGTTTTTTTATCAACCATGAGGCAGTGGTGGAAGAAACTGCTTGCAGAGGTATGAGGGTGCTTCTCTGCTTCTTTATACTGGTGATCCTGTCACGGTTTAGCTCTGGCCTGGCCAATTTCTGCAGCTAAAACTGAGTGGTTGATCTCCCAATTCTCTTCCCCTCTAGCCCCAGGGAAAGGGGAAAGGAAAATGAGAGGAAAAAGACTTGCATGTTGGAAACTAAAACCACAGCTTTAATGAAATAATAATAAGAATGATGAAAATAATAAGAAAGTACTAAAATATATATAAATATATGAAATTGCGACCCTACCCCTTGATGACTATATGTCACTGCAAATGCTGCAGAGCAGACACAAGGGAAAGGGTCCAGGCTAGGAGGGAGCTGGGCTCAGGAACAGGATTCAGGAATGCATGTGTCTGGGATCAGGAGCAAGCAGACCCATGAGGCCCTTACTGGATGTCGGCCACCAAAGAGGAGAGCGAGACCCTTGCGATCTCTCAGTTTCACACCGAGTGACATATATGTGATGGATTTCTACTTTAGCTCAAACCGCAATATTCCTCAACCATTGCTGTGAGGTAAGTTAATGTACTCCAACATAGTTAACTATAGAGCATGTGACTATAAAGATGGGCTTGGTTTTTGACTGGTTTCCTTTGGTGTCACTTATATCGGCTTTTAAGCTGTTTTACTCTTCCCGGCATGCTGTAGCAGCAGAAATGCCAGGATGAAAAAAATTAAAAGACCCAATCTGTCAAGCAGGATATAGTGTTTTCACAGTTACTGTCCCAGTTTCATGAAGGTTATTGTCACCTGGGTGAAATCAAAGTCTCCTCAGAAGCAGCATACTTCCTCAGACAGCACTGGGGAGGGCAAGGGAGATAGTCACTGTTTTGCTGGAACATCAGGAATGGCCATGCTGAATCAGAAGAAAATTTTATGTGGGTCAGTGTTCCCAACTCTGACAGTGGCCAGTGGCAGACTCTCAGGAAAAGACTGGGAGAAACAGGGCAAGCCCAGAGGGATAGCTCCTTGAGAAATCTTGCCTGCTGTCAGCCATAGGAACTTCTCGCATCAGAGCTTATATTGGCCTCTTTTATGTTTTATAAGTGATTGAGATAGCCCAGTTTTAAACACAGCAAAAGCTGGCATGGATTCTGCTACCAAATTAAAAGGAGGTTTAAACCAGATTTGTCTGCTTTGTCTATGTACCGTCTCCAGCTTCTGTTCTGCAGCAGTTACACGCACTGTCTGTAGGGGTTCACTCAGTCCCATGATCTGACTTCTGTCTAGCAGGCAAACCTACTGAGTGTGCCTGACATGCAAGCTATGCTGACACCTTTGGAACTCTAATTGCATGCCAGATGCTTTCCTTAGGGGATTGTGGGAAGAGGAATTCACTCGAGAGAAAGAAAGCCAACAGCAAAGATTAGTGGAAACCTTTTTCTGAAGCTTTGAAGTGCCCCTTTATGACTTTAATTGCTACGTCCCTTGTAGTGCTAGATGCTCATGGTACCAGTGCGAGGGAGATGAAAGATGGAAGAAGTAATCAGAGATTGCTTGGCCCCATGTCAGTCATTTATCCTCAGTGGCATGGGGATCCCCCCCTGCAGTAAAAGGAGATGCTTTAAAAGGGTCATCTGGTCTGCGTGCATCATTTGTGACTAAAGCAATGCAGCTATTCACTACTGAGGTCCATGTGTGTTTTACATCAACCCCAGTTGTTAATTTGTAAATAACATCAGTGTCTGCACGAAACTACACTTTTCAGAAGACGGATGTGCATCAGAACAGCACCTGCACTGGGGTGTTTAATCAGGAGCAGTCATTCAGCACAGCAACTTAATTGTCAGTGCGTAATGATTACTCTGAGTCAGATCATCACTTGCACCTAATAGCTGACTGGTTGCTATGCAAAGTCATGTGTTCTGTTTATTTTATGTTCAACTGTTGCTAAAATGATATTGAAGAAAGTGATCCTGGCTAATGGTGTGCTGCATTTCTTCTTTTTCTTCACTGTATTCAATATACCCCTTCCCATCCACTGCCTTTTCACATCAGACTCTGTCACATGACATATCTATTGAAATCTTGCATTAATCATGCCCTTGTGAATTATCCAGCAACATGTTTCCTCTATCAGTCAGTCAGCCTTCAATTTGAAATGATAAAGCCTGCTTGCTTGTGACTACTGTGTTAGCACTGATTTCTTTCTTAGTGGCTTTAGTAGCAGAATAAATGGATTTAGATTAGTTCATTTGTAAATCCACAGCATTTATATCCTCCTCTTCCCAATTCTTGCACTTTGGAAGTCCAGATGAAGCATAGCAAAAAGAGGTAATTTAGAAAAGCCTTCTTTTGGCTGTAGCTTTGTAGCAGTGTTGTACCCTTAGAATCACTCAGCACCCAGATGAAGTTCAACCCTACAGTGTGATGCCAGTATGGCAATACGCTCATTAAAGAACCCCAGATTATTTTTTTTTTAAGAAATTCTTCTGAATTGATTGAGTTAAATCCGAGAAATAGCACAATATCTATGTTGCATGTGCAGAGATTTCAGTTGTTAGCTCAAATATTTCATCTCTATAAAGAACAAGTTGTACACAGAGTCTCTAAGTAGAGAAGGAATACGATAAGATAAAGAGAAAAAGAAAAAGGTTAGGTAATAGAAACAGTGTTTTATATGTGGATTAAGGAGATAATTTAGGCTCTCAGATAGCCTGATGCATGGTGCCAGATTAAAAATATAAATCACACTTCTGTCTGCACAACTGTGCCTATTAATGTTACAGATTATCCACGAGACTGCAATTCTTTTATTAAATTCCTTTTGTGTATTTCAAAGCACTTTTGCATGGAATAATTTTACTCTTTCCCTGAGGTACAGTCAAATGATTCTCTTGTTGCTTATGTGGATTTTTCCCACAACAGTGAAGGAGGAAAAGTAATTTTATAGGCAAGTGTAATTACAAAACCAAGAAGTGTTGCCAGGGGAATCTGGGATGTCGCAATGCTAGTATCATCTTGTTGATTGACTGAAGAGAGTAAGTGTTTTTGCTATCTCTTTATAAATCCCTCTTCTTTCCTCTCCGTCTCCTTTACCTACATTTTCCTGTATGCAAGACTGTGGAAGTGAAAGTTCCCCTGCCTCCTTCAAAGGAAAATACCCTACAAGTGCTAGTCACAGGCCTATTTCTGAACATTGTTAACTTGAGGAAGTGGAAGAATACCTAGATCCTCTTTTGAGGAGTTGTACTGAAATACTGGATATTTTAAAGCTTTTTGGAGGCAATGATCTTGTACACAGAAAAGCCTTTAACATACCAATTGTTTATTATTAGAAGGGGCAAAACTCAACCCTTCAAGGAGTCAGCCAGGTGTGGGGAAAAAAAAGTTTTGTTTGTTGGCTTAGAGCTCAATCATTTAGTGGTAAACCACAAACTGCTGTTAGGTTTTGCTCCTGTTGAGATCACCTGGAGAGGAATTCAGTGTGAAAGTCCAATGTTACCTGGTAGCATTGAATTTCACTACAAAAACACAAATGTAAGAAACGAGCAGTGATGCAAGATGAGGGCTCACTTTCTGCTAGTCCTGCCTATTTCTCAAAGCTGGAAGTGGAAAGTGTAGTAATACTGATAAGAAGATGGTTCTTATTTTCCCTTTTATGTTAGAGCTAGACGAGAACATCTATTCCTCTCACTACCACTGTCTTAAAGGCAGGCTGCTGTTTTGTCCTGAAAACTAGTGTTCATTCATTTCAAACTTTCATCACAGCAGATCAGACTGTTTTTCTGATGCTCCATTTCTTTACTCAAGTGCCAAATTCTGAAACAGGTAAATATGTAAAAGTGGACAGCTTCTATTACTGCTGTTTAATCTCTTGTTACTCTGCAATTGCTTTGTGGGGAGAATTTCACTGGGTAGCAGTAGCCCTCTTGTCCATGCTAGCAACCCTCTTATCCATGCTGGACACACATCATTACCTCTTCCATTATGGTCTATTGTAGTTTGGGTTGCTTTTTTTTTTTTCCCCAGAAGTTCTGGTTTTTCTCCTAGGTTATGCTTTTTTTAAACTCTGAAGGTAACAGCTTCATGTGTTGTAGGGCTTCTCATTTTCTTGAATTTTGCATATTTCCACTAGGTGCTATGGTTCTGAGGATGTTATCAGGCCTTGCTGTGCCCGACCCCCGGTCCCCTCACAGGACCTGACCCCCTACTCACAGCTCATTTCCTGGCCCATCCTCGCCTGTCCCTAGGGGTTCCCAGAAAGGTGCCTGATTCCCAGGGCTGGGGCTCCCCTGGTGCCCCCGGATACCTGCTCCTGGCTGGGGTGGTGGGACAGCCCTTGACTTCCAGGACCTGCCATCACCCACCCAGGGACCCCCCAGTGCTTCTGGTGCCTCGCTCCAGGGAGCTGCCATCTCCAGCACTGCCCAGACATTGACCTGTTTGTGGCGTTTGCTTCCCAGTTTTATTTTGAGTTGTGTCTTGTTATTTCTATTGTGTTCACAGTGTGAAGCCATTGTCTGAATTTCCTAAGCTCAGCTTTGCTTTGGGCCAAGTTCCAGTATTTTCACAAGTACTCTGGAACATTGTTTCCCCATGCTCAGTCCGGAGGCACAAGCATGACCCAAAAAGCCCTCCTGCTCTTTGCATCAAAATGTGCACAAAGCTTTCAGTTTCTCTGCCTCTTGCTTGAAAGCATCTCTGCCAGGTTTTTTGTCGGGTGTGCAGGCCTCCTCCAGATCCTGTAATTGCCTTTCATAACCTCCTGTACCTCAAATAACTTATAGCTCTTTAAAATGTCAAATGATCAGAGTCAAAGCCTATCAGGAATAGAGCTTGTCAGAGACAAAGCTATCTTCTGATTGCCCTCCACTTTGCTGGCACCTATTTCTTGCTGATAAATAATGAAGCTCTGTTTAAATCCTTGGCAGTAACCTCCTATCTTTCTTTCCACTTCCCATGTGTTTTGGCTCTGGCTGGGGCTTGAATCTCTCCGTTCTCTTAAGGTGTTTTCTAAATTTGCTTTACCCACAGGACCAGTGCTTTATCTGGGAATTGCTCATAGCCAAGGAGGCCAATAACAGCCTGAGCCTTCCAGTCTGTGAACCCATCGTCCAAGCTTCGCTTGTGGCCGAACACCACCTTCTTTTCACTGCCTCTTCCTAGAACACTGAGAGCACATACAGTTCCTCACAATCCCTTCGCTTTTGCTTAACAAGAACAGGTGGTTGTCAGGAAAGTCAGAGGATCTGTCAAGAGCACGCTGACCTTTGAATCTGTTATTTACCTTTGTACAGAGATTACGTTAGTACCATTCCCACAACTAATTTCTTTTTTTGTTGCTTGAAAGCTAACAAAAGAATACTCTTACAGTTCTTAGTTCTGTGCCCTTGGTTCTCTAAGTAACCTCATTTTTAAACACATGCAGTTTCTTCACTGGTTTTACATGTGAGTTACCCACGTAAGAGGAGGAGCTGAACAAAGAGCTTCTTCCCACAATTTTCTTTGTGCCTCTGAGGGTCACTCTGAGCATGAAGCCCTTCCTTATGCCTCTGAGAAAAAGAACAGGCAGATTGAGCTCTACAATATCAAATGAGAGATAACAACTGCTATCAATCACTTTCCTTTTCCTGGGAATAGCAATTAATCTAACCTGTCTCAGGCTTCCTAAAGGCAGAAAGATTGTGAGAAACAGACTCAGTTTCTGGCCAGATCTCAAGGTAAAATATGAATATTGTTGATGAATGTTTCAAAACTTGGTGTCTCACTCAGGACTATTCTACCGGCTGTTCCTGTGTCATGTTGTGGTTTTTACACATAGTCACAATATTCTGACTAGGACCTTTTGCTTTAAGCAATCTACTGCCCTTTGCAGGCCAAGACTTGCAGAGAGCCTGTGTCCTGTTACCTTAAGCCAGCACTGCCCTCTTCTGGAGGTGACAGCAGGCTTTTTCAGTAGGAATGATGGTCTTTTTCAAACATCATCTTCATCCAGGACCTGATACTGAGTCAGCAAAATACTTAACTTGCATACCTAATATAAAGCAAGCGAGTAGGTCTTCTGCCTTGGTAGTTAATGACATCAGTGCATGAAACTGAAACTATTAACACTTGACATGATAGCTTCATGGAAATACTCCATGTGTATAAAATCACATATATTTATACCACATTGAACTGTGTCTCTAAATCTTAGATTTTGGGTGCAGCTCCTTACGTGACCCTTGCCAGAGGGTCAAATATTTCACCAGACTGCGATAATTTGCCTATCTGCTCTTCAGCTCCTTTAAAACCACACCACCTACCACCTCTAATCTAGTGTCTGTAAATGTTTCATAAGCCTTATTTCTTTCTGGCAAGGACCCTTTCACGAAAAGGAATAAACACTTTCAGTTGTTGGAGAAGCTGGCTATGAATCTTGACTGTCTTGTCAGAAGGAAGCCCAAGTGGCCACAATGTCTCTGCCCATCTTTTGTGGGCTGGATACATACTGTAAGGTGCTACCATGCTCTGGCCTCTCAACTATGACCATCAAGGTCTTGGTGGCCCTGGGATGTGCACATAGACCTGACAGCTGGCAGAAAGTGCTGCTAGTTGTGCAGCTGAAGTCACAGCTGATACTTTGTGTATGTGGTACTTTTGAGAGCCTTGAATTTTGTTACCTATCAAATTGCAAAGGCTTTTTGAGAGCAGTGCATCTTATGGGTTGTGATGTGTTTAAGAGGTTGTAAAGGCTGAGAAGTAGAGCTAGATTAACTTTATGACTGTCACCAAGCCCAGATTTTGCTTTAAATATTTGATGTGGTGCATTTGCAGCCTGGAGAAATTTGTACCTTCCTGATAGCATTGAGTTTCCTGAAAAATATGATGTGGGGGATGAAAAAAGAAACCTCAAACCCATACTCATTCAAGTACACTGAAAAGTACAGTGTTATATCACACACTAGCAATTTCAGCCAAGAATTAGTGCTTTTCAAGAATCAATGACTAGTGATTTACAATATCCTTGTAACATCTAATGTGTGTTATAATGACAGACCCACACTAAGCAACTTCTAACAAGTCATTCAGTACCTCGTCTATAATTGATGGCACTTAATGTCTAATTGCATCAAAGAGTGAGGTTGATTTGGTATGATTGTCTACCAAGATTGCTAAACAAATAAGAGTTAGACTTTGTTGTTGTTCAATAGAGTTTGAATCAAACATTTTGCATCGTTTCTTTCTGTTAGCTCCCTAAATTTAGACATTCCAAGAAGAGGCAAAAAGAGCAGGCTAATTAATTTTTTAGCATTGTCATGCCACTGGAATAGGAAAATACTGCATACAATATTCTTTTGTAAGTTTTACTTCTTGATTGTAACACTTGGGAACACTGAGGAATTATACAAAAGGTTGAAAGTGGATATTTATCCAAACCAGGGCTCCAAGTTCTGATTATTTCAGTCACTTTCACAATTTATCACTAACTCTTTGTTCAGCAAGGCTTTTACACATATATTGTGTACTGTGATCTTTTCTTTTCAAGCTGGCCACATTTTTAAGAGAGAAGGATCTTTCACAATATATTCTGGAAATGTTCAGCAGAGAGTAATGGCCTTTTTCATTTTTCCACAGGCATCAAGTGTTTATTTGACTTTTCTTTATCTGCTGTGTGAAAATTATACGTAGCTGCTCACACTCACTGACAGAAATCTCTATGCAAGTGTAAATTAGGAGTAACTCAGTCAAAAGCTATGAAGCTCAGCTGGTGTGAAACTGCTCTGAAGAATGGATTCAAGGGCAATTGGAGTTAATGGGAATGTTCCCATTGACTTCCATGTGCTTTGAAGTATGTCGTGTGTAATGCATAATAAGTAATAGACTTGTGGGCTGGTGGTGGTGGTGAGGAGAAATGCTCCGGGATTAATTTTAGCATGGAGACAGCAGTTATCCTTAGTCTTTCTGGAAAGCCAGAAGGGAAAAGGCAGTTTATCTTCTGTTATATTCTTCCTTCTTCCACAGCTTTTTGAGTTAATAATTTGCATTCTCTTCTGCTACAGTCCTGCCTGTCTAATACTTTCAAAACTCCACTGAATCAGTAATCCCCCACCCTTATTAGCAGCATTGATTAGTTTGAATTATGTTTTAATGGGTTTGCTGGCAATACTTTAGTTGAAACTCCTGGAAATCCAATATAAATAGTACCCAAGTATGTTTTATGTAGGGTTACTCATACTGGATACAAGCTTCAGCAACAAAATGGCTGTTCAGCTCTGAGCTAAGGAGATTTCTTGAATAAAAGAGCAAGGCGGTGCTTCACAGAGCCTGTGCTCTGCACAGTGCAGTTCTTCTCTGCCTTGGCAACGTTTTGTTGTGATTTGTTGTGATGCAAGTGCATTTTTCTTTTCATCTGGCAGAACAGCATTAATTTCTCCTGCAGCACCATGTTGGAAGATGAAAAGTTTTTTTGCTCCCATGTGTATATTATAATACAGGCAAAAGCTGTGCAGATTTTTTAAATTATGTTTGGCCTTCATTATGTCAAGGTTTCATAGTGTTTCATAGAGATTTTATAATATTTCTGTGGTTATTACAAGCAGTCAATTACTATGGAAATTATAGGCTGTGCTTGAATGTTTGGAGTGAGAAATTATGGATAATTTCTGGTATGTTGGTCCAGTTTCTATGGTAATCTGAATAAACATGAATTAATTGCCTGTTGTTGCCATGGTTCTTTATGGTAATTCTAGACTCTTAATATCTGAAATATACCAGGTTACATTTTATTCATGTCTTTAGTACTTGTTAACATACCTCTTAGGACATTCCAAAGCTTACTGTCATCTCATTTCCCCTGTTTTTGACTGTCTCAGTATGTTAACATGAAGTGTTGGAAGATAATCTTCTTTAAGAAAATCCCTCTAGCTACATTGGCTTTTACTTTGTAGTCCAAGAAGTCTAATAAGGCCAATTACCCATTACTACTTTAGGCTCTGGTTAGGGTCCATAATCTTTCTTGTGCAGCAGCGATTGACAGACCATTATTTTTAACTTACCTTTCTCTCTTGCCGTTGATAACAGATGGAAATTCTGCCAGCATCAAAAATGTCTTGGGCGAACTAATGACCAAGTCAGCACAACAGTAACATTCAGATCCTTCTTAATAGGGATTTGGAAAGAACAAAAAAAAAAAAAAAAAAAAAAAAAAAGAGAATAAACTGCTGAAAAAATGAGAACTCTGAAAAATAAAAGCATTGACACCAAAGGAAAATATTTTTCCCCCTAGTGTTAACCTCATGCCTGGTGGATCTGCTCTGGTGGATGGTGACAAAGAATCACTGCATCCTGAATGGAGTGGTATGACAGTAAAAAATTGCAATGGTCTTTCTTAGAGGGCAATCACATTGTTCAAGATAAGAATTCATAGGGAGTGGAAGGTATCAACAAGAAGTAAAACCTATACTCCATTTTATGTTTGGCAATGTGATGAGTAGGTATGTGTTACTGAGTAAATAAGAAGCACATGCACACTGCTACCCAACGTGTAACTAACTCCCAAGCCCTATGAGCTTTAAAGTGGAATTAGGCTCTGCTTTGTTTGTTATTCAGATGCTATTATGTGAAAAACTTGGCTATCTAAGCATCTGTTTTTCCCACCACGACAGGTAGGTGATTATGGGTCTGTCATATTAGTTATCATTAGTTACACATAACCTCTAAACTAATTAATGCTGTTCAGACTGCAAAATCAAGTGTTCAGGACATGCCAGTTCAGTTTATAAATGATGAAATTAAGGTATTTGCCTGTGCAGGATTAACTCAATCCCTTGTGCACAGGCTTTGTGATCCAGCCTTTGATTACACGATCACATACTGTTTTTCCCACATTCAGTGCCAGGATGGCCAGTGCTGTCTTTATAAGCCAGCTAATTGATATTTTCCACTCATACGCTCTAAGTGGGTGGTGCCAAAATTATTTATGATATTCCAGTCAGGCACTGGGGATGTGTTAAATTTCCTATTATCTACAAAGAGAGAGAGGACACTGATATATAATAATAGTAAACAAGGAATCCCAGAAAACCATTGATTTGATTAAATAACACAAAGAAATTACACCAGGCAGTTGTACTAGGTTGAACAAAATATTTGCCTTAAGTAAGATATGTTGACTCTTTTTTTTTTAATGTATCAGAACTGGTTTTTTTCTTATATTCTGTGTCTTAACTGGTGTGTTATATATTATTTTTGCAGTAAAATGCAAGAATAACTAGTAGCAGTAGCAGCCACTCCTTTAATCAAAATGAAATTGCAAAGTGATCTTATCACTGGGCATAGGGTACTTATTGATGGGAAATAGCTTATCTCAGGATAGGAGAGCATTACAGCTTTGCTAACAAAGGTATAAAAAGATCCAAAGACGAAATTAGACAGTTTTATCTTGAAATAAAATGCAATTGCTTAGCAGCGAGCCCTAGAAATTGTTGTAAAAGCTGCATGGGAAGCAGTGGATTCACTATTATTTGTGACTTTTCAAACTGAGGCTGTTGCTTTGGTTTTTTTGGTGGTTTTTTTTGTGTTGCTTTTTTTTAACATGAATCAAAATAATTTTGAGGAAAAAATTATAATTACTAAGCTAGTCCACGTATTCAGGAAGAGTGCTGGATGCGGAGGTTCTGGCAGATCTCCCATATTTATCCTTTTATTCTTGGATATTGACAACAACGTATTGCCTTCATTATCTTCAACTTAATCCTAATATTTGCAGCTCTCATGCATCTCTCTCTCTTTGAGACTGACCACAGTTTAAATTTCAGGATAACAGCTATTTTTGCTTGATTGGTCAGGAAGCATTTCTGTTTTCTCAGTGTACAGCCAGCCAACTCTGTCCTACTTTTTTCCTTTCCTCCTGAAGCAGTTAGAAGACTAGATGGATTGACACAGAGCTTTTTCCTAAAGTTGTCTGGCTGGTGTCTCTTAATTCACTTACTTGGGGTCATATTGATTGCTGTGTTTTGAGCAAGACAAAATCTCTCTGTGTCAAATGGGATGAGAACTCTGCAGTTTTAATGTTTTCCCCACATGCTTAGTCTGACAGGGTCATCTTATAGGTATATCAAGCCCAAGTAGCACTTCAACTTCACTTGTGTTTTCACAGTAACACTCTGTGGACTGAGAAACATCCTTCTAGCTAAAAATATTTAGCTTTGGTATAGATGCTGCTTCAATACAGGAAAGAATGTAGTGGTCCTCTCTCTCCTTGAGCTCTGTGAAACCCTGTTTTGAATAGTACGAGAGTAAGATGGGGAAAATACTCTTTCCCAAAAGATTTCAGAGATGCTTGTTAATAGCAGGGCTCAATAAACTTGATATTGAGTGGAGGCATGAACGCTTCTGTGAACGCAGACTCTTTAATCTCTTCTTTTTTTTTCGGTCTTCTTTCTCCTTCTGAAATCTGCAATGAATGCTTGATATAATATGGCAAATCAAGCAACTGAGCCTCCTAAGTGGTTTGTGAATTGTTGTTGAGACACAGTTTCCAGGCATCCTGTGAGAAAACTTCAGGGTCTGTAGAAGGGCTTTCTGGATCTGCAGATTGTAAAGACATGGAGCCCTTTGCAGCCTAATTTGTTTCATTGTGTAACCAAAATTACAAGATCACTCTTGTGCTGATGTACTTCCTTGGCTGTTTCTGATGCTTTGTTCAAAGAGAGAAAAAGAATTTAAAATTATTGTTATCTGAGGAATTTGTCCAAACAGTAGAGAGGGATGCTTGCAACCAGCATTATATGCTTCCAGTTCTGTTGTGTTTCTACACACTTACGTAGCCTTGGCTGTTTTAATGTAGAGAGATGCATTAAACACACTGTGGTAAAAGAACATTCTTATTTCTTTTTTGTGGCTTGACTCCTGGATGTCTGCTCTAAACGTTCCTCTGTCAACCATCATACAAATGTATAGATATTTTGAAAGTATAATGTCTTATTACAATTTATTATGACAGCTTACAACGTGTCATGTTATTGTGCATTATTTCTACTTACATAATAAAATTAAGTGTAACGAAGACGGACAAATAGAAATTTGCCTACTTGTATAGACAAGTAACACAGTATTTTGAAATTCTGTAAGAGAAGAAAGAGAAGGAGAGCTCCAAAATCTATAGGTGGGGCTAAGAGGAAAAGGCCAGAAGGAGATGGCTCAGTCAGTATCATCTCTTGTTATTATCACCAAAGACCAGCTGGTAGAACTGGTCTCCAAACTGTCACTGAAGTTCTTACCTTCTATGTGGTGGAAGTCCGATTGCTCCTTGTAAACAGACAGGTGCCTGGGAGGCATCTTCTCTACTAGGTGAATTCAGAAGGGCTGTAAATATGTTAAAGGAAGATCATGAAAGGAAGGAGTGTGAAATGCTACAACCACCTCTGAGATTTCCTCCTGCTACGTGCTCCTGATCTCCATGTGTCATCTAAGAATGTCTATGAGGCCACAGAATACAGACCATATCTGCCAGATGGTGTGAGCCTTTGCAGAAAGTCATTGCTATACCTACCTTTGCTCTGCAAAAGAATTGTCCTGGCCCTAGCTGCTCCTTTTCATGATCTTTGAAGATAACTAGCATGCATAGTCCTAACAGTCATCCAGTCCTCTTAAATTTATCCTCAGCTACTGGTCAGTATTCCACATTTCTTGTCTCTTTTAAGGGATTGCCAATATTTTTGGTTTAAGCTGCCTCTTCCCCATTATTGCCATTACTTACTTATTTGTTGTTAAAGCCATTGCACTCATTGTCTTTGTCTCTGTAGAGGTCTCAGATTTTTTAAAATATGTTTTATTTTTTGCATCCATATTTTAACATCCTTCGGGAAAAACAGCCAAAAGAACTGCATATGTTTGTCTGAGATTAATATAAAGTGCATGAAATAGAGAGGCAATGTCACCTCCTTTTCCTCCTAATGACTCTATTCTTTGTGGATCAAGGCTTTTCATCAACTGCTTTTATTACAGCATTAGAGTCTGCATGGAATTGTTTGTTCACTATGGGCATAAGTTTTTTTTTTTCCCCAGTCCTTCAACTGTATGAGGCATATGTTGTTCTGACAGGAGGGCATGACACTCTGTAGTCCTTTTTATTGTGTCACTTACTAAATTTTATATGCAGTGACTAACATTTATTTCTGAATAACTGATAAAAAGTATTTGCAAGGAGAGATTGTTTTTAAGAGGACAATTGGACCATGAACCCTGCAGGATGGGAAAGACCTGCTCCCCTTTGAGTCCACAACTCAAAAGGTATGCATACATGGGAACTCTTTAATCTGGGGCTGCAAACTACCTTTAAAACATTGCAAATTTATTTCAAATTTGCATTATAAACAATTACTGTATTACTATATTCCATTGTTCTGCCTGTTAAGAAAGAGAAAATACATCTAGCTTTGATGATTTATATTTAAGAGAAACTGAGTCAAACGAATATAGAGTGACTTGAAAATATTCTTAAGGTGACACAACGCCAAAGCCATGAGATCTGGAAGTCCTTTGATTCCTAATCTCAAGATCCGTTGCCTTATCCTCTTCCTTGTCTCTGTTTTCCACTCCAGGCATAATTCAGCTAGAAATTACTGTATATCCTTTCATCATCTGTCATCAAAGAGAGGATTTTCTGTGATCTGTTGCCTGTGAATTTTGTTATAGTCCAGCTGAGCCTCCCTAGTGGATGGTGACCAGATTGTTTTATTTGGACCTAGTGTTTAAATTCTATAGTAGAGCCGTCTTCTTCAAGCTGTAGTCATACATCTCTTTATGATGTAGAACTTCTCAAATGCTTTTTCAGGGGCACATCTCTATTTTCTTGTCCCTTTCCAGTATCTCAAAGACAGTGTTGATACATCCTAAATTCTTTGCATCCTGGCTTACATTTCAATGTCTTTGGGGAGCTTCATGGGAATTCAAATAAAGAACACATGATTTGAAAAGGAACTTCCCAAGCACAGTTACATGACTTTAAAGAGTGCAGGAAAACTACAAGTCCACAGAAATCAATACCTATCTGGATGCAACATTATCTTCATCCTCCTTAAACAATTTCTCCTGACATTCAATGGATTAAATCAGTGTCCTTCAGTTCTTTGTCTGAGTTCAATTTCTTTAATGTTTACTTAACAGTTAGTGCTTTTCCTGGATGTTTTAATGTCTCAAATTGCTGCAGGATTACTATGACAAAAAGTCATTAAAAGTCAATGATTGTGTTACAACAGGTGGCTCTCTGCTAAGTTAATACTGTTGAAGTTAGAGGAGCCCAAGAGAACTCCATATTCCCAGACACAGTTTATGTATGTTTTTAAGATGGGAGTTTAAGTGATACTGAAGGTTGAAGTGAGAAAATTACTGTATTTACTTGAATATGAATGCACATTTCAAGAATGTACATACCCATGGGCTATTAGCAAATGGTGCACTTACCAGAGTGACAAATAGCTAATTTTTAAAGAAAATCTTGAAACAAAACATCCTGTTCATTATTTATGTGCTTTATTCCATACATTAGTGTAATATAATATAATATAATATAATATAATATAATATAATATAATATAATATGTATAATATAATAATATATAATCAGATGTATAGTCTGCAGTCTGTCACAGGTGTTTTCCCTACACAGATGCTGTAGCTCAATCAGATACGAGGCACATAACTGAGAAATGACATCTTCTTTCATTTCCGCAGCCTGGCAATCACAGTAGCTCGGTGGAGTTTTCTGATTCTTGTGATCTTGCAGACTCACTTAGAAAATATGCCTGTTTTGTCTTAGCTCAAACTTATCAGAGAGTTATGTTTTTTCACTGTAGAGCAACAGCAAAAAATACTGGAAAAACAGTCCATTTTTTATTGAAAGACAAAAGAGTGTAATAATTCTGCACTCCCAGCAAACTAAACAAAATTGCAGTGTGGAAACCACCAGAACCTGCCTAAGCTGGTGGAGACCTTGCGAGACACAGACTGCAGTCACTTTGCAGCAGAGCTTGCGCTGATGCTAATAGGAGTCATATTTCTGGCAGGAGGGCAGACATGTCCTGAAAAACAGCTTCTTGAGAGACAACAAACTCTGAAAGAATTTTTGGATGAAGTGAACAAACTCTGAAAGTGAATGGAGGCAGCACCAGGTTGAAGACCTGAGTGACCCTTTGCAATGGCAGTGACAGCAGCCCTGATGGCAGCCCTGATGGCTGCTGTCACTGCATCCGGGTGTAGCATTCCACTGCCCATTCTCAGGTTTCCCTCTATAACTTTGGATATTCACAGTGAAGCTCAAGGCTCAAAAGTGGGAGGGGCTGGAAGCTTAAGGATGAGTGACAGAGAGGTGAGCCACTTAGTGTCTACCATCCGTTGAGGGGATCTGCTTAGAAGCTAGCCCAGATAATTCAGGAATTTTGAGAAAGGTGAGTATTCTCATCAAGCAGGTGGCATACCGGGACCTGGCTACAAAAGAAATACAGAGTATCGTGTTTTATGTGGCAGTGAGAATAACAGATGTCAGGGTTTAGCCCCAGCTTCCACCTTGATCGGCAGCTAAACACAGACAGTTGTGGACCCAATCCCCACTCCCGGGGAAAGAGGAAAGGGAAATAAGAGAGAGACTTGTGAGTTGGAAACGTAAACAGTTTTAATGAAACAATAATAACGATAAGGAAAATAAAACTAGTAAGAAACCAATAATATATATACAAATACATGAAATTGAACTCACCAGTGACTTTATATAACCACTGATGCTGCAGCGCAGGCACAGGCAGAGTTACTTTTCAGAAAATGAAGGTTTTTAGACAACACTTAGCTGAAAAGTTAGAAAATTAGTTCTGCTTTCACTCAAACCAGAACATAGATCACTGACGGAGTGGGTAGAGTAAGGAGAAAGATCTATTTTTCCCTTTTCTTGATGGGAAAATGTGAGGGAAACTATAACCCACCTCACTTCCACTGTGGTGTCTTTCCATGTACTTTTTGTGGGAAGTGTTACAGAAAAGAAATGCTAAAGAATTCAGCATTGTCTTTTTCTATCTGTCTATATTTTATGAGATGACATACACATTGTGTAAAGCACTGTACGCAATAAACAGTGTGTTGAATATGTTTATAGGTATTGTGGCATGGTAGATACATGAAAAATGTCATGCCATGTAAACACTGATAGAGGGACATGTAAAAGAGGAGAACTTATCATAGCAAAGTTAGGTATTGGTCCCCAAGAAGGAATGAAAGCACAATCACTAACTGCTGTCCCTTTCATAAAAAATAGATTTTCCTGTCCCTGTTTTGGGTGTTCTTGTGTAGTATTATAGATTTTAAAATATCATCCAGGGAGGAAAAAAAGAGAATTGTGATGTGAATGTTCATGTTTAACCCAAAAATCTTGATATAGAGGCAGTAGCTCACCTTTGCTTTTCTGAGATTTGTGTTTCCATTGCACTCTCTCATATAGATTAATGACATAAAGATTAATGACAAACTGGTTTACTGGAAACCATGCTGATGCTGAAAAATGCTAAATGAAAGACAGGATGGAAAACAATAGATGGACCACAATTTTATTTGAGTAAATAATTTTTCCTATCATTGTTTTTGCATTTAATCTCTAGACGCTGTGGATCAGAATTGTTACTGATTTTCTTCCAAGATGAGTTACAGGTTGTTGGTGTTCACACTTCCGTTGTAGGAAGTTGGCTGAGCTCTAGAGAAGCCAGTGGACAGTCACTGGACCTAGTTAGCTGTCTGAAGGAAGTGGTGCAATGCAGACCACTCTGAAAAGAAGCTGGGTCTGCTGGGACTGTGTTTTTTCCCAGTGCCTGTGTGGCTACTAATAATTTCATTTCAGGCTTTCTATCATTCTGTGACACCAAGTTACCAGGGCTTCTCCCTTTCTCAATTTTCTTTCAAAATGATCAATAAAATGAAAATGATTCTTTTAGGGAACTAGGGTCCAGCAAAGAAGAGTCCAAGAGGCCAGCAATAGGTTCCTCCAACCTTCTCTGGGTGTTGTTCAATGGGAAGTTAGTTAGTCGAGTCGCCTTCCCTGGAGGTGTTTAAGGAACGGGTGGATGAAGTGCTTAGGGACATGGTTTAGGGAGTGTTAGGAATGGTTGGACTCGATGATCCAGTGGGTCCTTTCCAACCTGGTGATTCTGTGATTCTGTGAAGACCTTCCAGTTCATCTAATCTTTTCACAGAAATTTTATCTTTGACAAAGCTATCTCTTCACAGCTGACTATATTTATCAGCTTGTTCCTAGGCTTTCAAAGGCGATTTGCCGTTTTCCATCAAGAGAGTTAGTGGGTACATCCAGACCTCACCTCTGTTATTTCTCTGTAAGAACATGGCAACCGAATCGAAGAAAAAGCTCTTGTAACATTTTGCCATGACAGTACTAATGAGCACAGCACAGCCGTTCCAGGAATGTAAAGCCACTTTGAAGCAGGTAATAACTTCCTTTATGACTTTCTTGTCCTCCAACAGATTTTTAACCCTTGCTAAACTTGTTCAATGTTTGGCTGTTTGCTTCAGCCACTCTTTAAACTCAAAGAACTCTGGCTGTAGATTCTTTGTGGGAGAAAAAAAAAAAAGGGTTTTCTTTTAACATATTTTTACTTTGAAAACACTCTATATTCTGCATTGAAGTCACTGGACATTATTTTCTGTGAGTATGAGGACACCTCTCACGTAGAGAGGATAATATCATTCACTTTGTACTGACTGCAGACTGAGATGTGAAGATTAAAGCAGTAGCATCTAAAGGAAATCCAGTAGCAGAGGTAGAGATTAGATCCTGTTCTTCAGGTTGACTTTAAATTTCTTTAGCTACAAAATCTTTTTGCTCTTCCTCCAGTTTTCTACCTCCTTACTGTTAAGTTTTCCTATGCCAGTAATGGGTAACCTTGGGTCTTACAGACAAATGCTCTTTTCACCACAAAATCACAGTTCATTCTTTGAACAGATTTATTCTGTAAAATGACGAGGAAAAAAGTGAATTGGGAAGGTTGCATCCAAGTAAGATTCCAGCTAGCAACTACTGTGTGTGGAAACCTCGTGGGATGTGAGAGACTGCAGACATTTCAGGAAACACAGCAATTGGCATGTTTGAGAGGAGTGTTGTGTACTGCCCTCCCACAAGCTGGTGCCTGTAGAATGAAGACAGTCAACGGAGACAAGAAAAAAATCTGCAGAAATGTGATGGTGAAATGCAGCAGTCACAATTTTGAAACTGCAGGAAATATAGGAAAAAAGCCAAAAGATAAATGGCTAGTGCAAGGCTGAGGTGAGAGATTTAAGAGGGATTGCTAAGAGGGCTAAACTGTGCATCAGGAATAGACTCAGAAAACATACCTACTGTACACACCCATATAAAGGCAAAGGAAATCTTAATGGTGTATCAGAGAAAACTGATGTGGAACACAGAAACTTAGAAATGTACAAAGCTGTGAAATGAATACGGATAGAAAGCAGATGCTCTGCTTCTTTCTGAAGCTGGAAGCAGAATTAAGCAATTGTGCAAGAAGATGAGGAATGCCTCTGCAAGATAATCTGTAGCCTGTTTGTGTAGACCTGCATTACCCAATACCTACTTAATCTGCTGGAACATATATATGAGACTGGGGGTAGCACAGTTTGCTGAAAAACATATAAATTCCCTAACCTTTGAAATTCACCTGTGACAGGACAATTAAAATAGGCTTAATGAGCATGTGGTTTTCTAAGGGATTTGAGGGGTGCAGACTTCTCTGTAAATGTTGTAGGAGTACAGATGCTGAAGGTGGAAACGAGTTTTCTTTATAAGGGTATGGCGCATGGCAGTGCTGTTATAAAATTATGTCTCATTTTCATGTTACAGTGATGCTGATATAGACTAAAAAATTGCAGCTGTTAGATTCTCAGGTTCCACAACTGAAAGCAAATTGCAGTACTTTCACAGACATGTGCATGATTTTCCCTCACTGTATTTGGTTACTATGCAACTGGGTGAGCTCTTACAGCCTTTCTGATGCAAAGTTTGCTCAGCGCAGCTCCTTGCCCCGACCCTTTAGAAGAAAACTAAGGTACAGTTTTTAATCTGAAAATCTTTACTGTCTCACACACGTATCTATCCTACAAACAAGTATATAACTTTGGACACGGTTTTGAATTCCTAGACTTGAAGAATACATCAGTGGATTTTGCAGTTGGTTACTATGGTTGTGTAGGTCATCTTGTAATGAAATGATATAAACCCACTTTGTTAATTTCCCTATTACTGGATTACAGAATCATAATTCAGCTGATTCTTTACTGTTATAAGGACAACATGTAAGACTAGCCCAAACCATACATAGATTATGTGTAATGCTCTGAAACACTGCCATCTTTTGGTCACTGGAAAATGTATTGTATGATTTGTTTCAAATTCCTTATAGGTGTCTGGGAGGAGAGAGCAGTATTTATAGTCCCCAATGATTTTATTCTATGCAGCCATGCGTTACATTGAGAAGAATAGAGAATCATAGCTCTATATTTTAGTGGGAGTGTCAGTGCCTGGAAAGTGCTGCATAATTTTCCTTCCTGCCCCTGTCCAGGAAATGCACACGGCTCTCTCCTTAGGCAAAAAGAAGAATAAACTACACGTAGCAGAGTTGTTGTTCTGCTGAAAATGCTTATACAGTCCATTAAGGATGGCTTTATGAGACCCTGTATTGAGATCCTTTAGGACATGAAGGATATGAGGTTAATAAGTGTGCTTTGAACATTTTGAACAACTGTTGTACATTTTTGGGAAATGTGAGTTTCATTCCCTCTTTGAAGTTGCCCATATCTTCCAGTTGTATTTCCAGCCTGTTTCTATGTATTGCACTTTTATGAAGAGTTTTGAGGCCTGCCTAACTTTCTGCCCAAAATGATATTTTCAGTACTGCTACAGACCTTTGACTTTAGACTGGGCAGTTTAGGAATGAAACCTGGAAAGAGGGAGACTGGAGGAAGAAATTGCAGAGGTTCTCTAGGGGCAAGTCAATGGCGTGGTGACACCAAACATAGGCTTCACTGGCTGCTCTCTGGGTTGAAGGTGAGTATAATCAAGGAAACTGTGACAGTGGCCTCAATCTTTCACAAGGGCTCTGTTTTATCTTTACCCAACTGCCTTATCTGATAACTGTAGTATTTTGGGAGGTGATTAGATGATTATAAAACAGGAAAAAAAGGAATTTTTTTTAAGTTATATTTACTAGGCTAGACTTTCTTTCCCTCTATTCAGATTTTTAAGATTTACATCAGTGCAAGGAAAAGCAGAATTAGGCTCTGTGATATAGATACCACATGCTTTGATAGCACTTCTTTCGCAGCAGACTGAAATATGTGAAAGAAGAATTAGCTGCTCAGACTTACTAAGAGATGCTTACTGGTATGTGATCGTAAAAGAATAAAAGTAGGTATTATATTTCTTGGCAGAGAACCAGAAGAAATTGTCACATTAAATTAGGAGGATCTATTTTAATTTTGTCTTCGTAACATCCTCCTATTGATTTGGTCCAAGTGCTTTTATTCAATAATTCTACTAAATGAATACCAAGAAGTCTACTTGCTTAAATAGCATTTATTTATCGATGCAATTTTTAATACACAGAATTTCAATCTGTTAGAACCTAGTTTTTTGTGAAAGTATGAAATTAAAAAAAAAACAAAACCCAACAGAAAAGCATGTTTTAGCACGTAACCTAGCTGTAATTAGCTGTAGTGTGGAAACACTGCTCTCAGGATCAGCCAGATTGTAGATTTTTAGCAGTAGTACTTCCAGATACATATTGTCTTTCAGACACCACAATCTAGCTCCTTAATTATTTGGTGTAATAGAAATAAGGTAAATAAATGTTACATAGCAGGAGGGGATTGTTACCCTATGACAGATCATACCCCTTAAACACAGGAATAATTAGAAATTAAGAGGTTGTTTGTGAAGCTGTTTGGAGGCACCCTCTTAAGAAAAAAAAAGTAATGTGAATATTTTTTGAGTGGGGTGACATAATAGTTAAGTATTTTGTGATGAGGAAAATACATGATTTTATGTGCTGTCTCCTTACAAGGACTGACTACAATATCAGCAAAGGTTTAGTGTGTCTATTTTATTGCACTATATACTTCTCGAAAGTGTAGGTCATGATTGTAATATCTTCTTTGGAGAAGAAGCAAAATTTGTCTTGATAATGCGTACCACTCAATTTGTGGGAGAAGTGAGAATGGGAATTTAATTCTTTTCGCTAACTGACCTGACCTATTCTATTCTATTCTATTCTATTCTATTCTATTCTATTCTATTCTATTCTATCTTTCTGTTTGGTCTACTTGAACACCTCTGGCAGCACCCATTGGCAATGGCACTTTTGTTCTCTTCCTTGTTGTAACAGCTATGTTTTACTACTTCTCTCGGCTCCTACAATTTCAAAAAGTAGTAACAGCATTTCAGGGGTTTTTGTATCTGTGTTTGCACGTGTGTGGATGTAACTGTTAATAATATCATGAGGGTTTACAGAATTAACAAGAAATTAATTCAGGTACTCTCTGTGTATCACTTTTCCTGGTTGAGTTTCTCTAGCACTGTAGAGAACAATTGGTGTGAATGTGCACGTCTCATGTGTGAATATATAAGAATTACTGTCAGGTCCCAAATCTGTGGAACCTCATCTAGACAAAGAACAATTGTAGTGGTTCAGCATTGATGACATCCAGAGAGTTGTCCATTAAATATTCATTGGTAGGCTGCCTAGTACACAGAACTATGTGTGAGAAAGGTAATATTTGGATAAAGACATGAAACAGTAAAGAGAAACTTTAGCAGAGTTCCAAGAAATGTGGTCTCTCTTGTCTAATTTGCATACATTCTCACATACGCATTATTGTGCCTAATGAACTTCAGAGGGAAACCTCTAGCTCAGGCTGCCAGACACCAGAAGACACTATTTGAAGAACTTAAGTGCAAAGTTTGAGACTAATTAGCTTTTCTGTTACCTTAGTAGTGCTAATTAATTTAAATGGATTTGTTGGAGTGTAGTTTGATGAAATAAGGATCAGAGAGAGTCAGTCATTGGTGACAACTGATGGGAACAACAGACGTCGGGAGATTTGTTCCTTTCTTCCGCCATCCTGTTGGCTCACTACGAATTACTGTTTGTAATGATAGCAGGCTTCAGAAGAGGCTTGCTGCAGTAGCTAACTTATGATCCTGATTAATTTTCTATAACTCAGTAAACTGTAAATAAATGGATTAAAGAGCCATTTGATCTTTAAGAAGAGGTTTAGAGTGGCTTTGATGACTAGGTACCTGGGGGAATACAATGGATTATCATGGATAATTGTTTAAAGAAGAGAAGACATTAAATTAATGTATGTGTAAATAAATATAATTGACTGTTCTTATATGTGAGTTCTGTGAGTCTGCATGTATGTATGTAAAAGCAGGCACATGTATGAGAGAGCAGAATGGGTGTATAGAATTATATATGTTACTATTTATTTGCTTTGTCTTCTTTCTAGTTACGAAATCAGAGATAAGACATCACTCCATTAAACTATAATTGCATTTGGATATACATCAGCATACTACTAGACTCTAGGTGAAGTTCTATCAAATTTCTATCAGATAAGCTATCCATTAGTAAAACTGTCTGAATGTAAAGGGCAGCACCATGACTATGAGCTTGTGTGAGTTAATGCACTCAATGTTGATTGCGAATTTAGACACGTGGTGTGAACACTAAAATACATTAAAATTTATCTCCCCATAAATAAGAGCACCAGGGAGCATGCTTGCTCTTGCTGGTTTTGCTGGTGTTTTAGCTTGGATACCAACACTTCTTTCTGCCATGGTTATGTGCTCAAAAAGAGGACTCTGAGGAAAGCTTAAAAACATGTAGGATGAATAGTCAGGGGACAAAAAGCTGCCCCTTCCAGCTTTCTTAATGGAAGAACTTAAAGTCTTGTCTCAGCTCTTGAAAGACTGAATTTTAAAGTCCCATGTGGCCAGAAATGAAAATAATGTAATTCTGTTTTGTGACCTCTTCAGAACAAACAATTGCGTCTCCTGCTTTGTAAACTGGATTTCAGTCTGCAGTATCTATTAAGTCAGCAGAGATAAAAATCTGCTAAAAATAAGAAGTCAAATGGAAACCAGTCAGACTTGACCTTAGTTCTTTGAAGGCTAGCTTACAAGAACTATGAGTAATTCTATACATTGTTTGCTCTCAATTTCTTTATTTCTCTTCAATGAAATATGTTTAATTTTACAGATTCATTTTTCTTTCCCTTGATTTTAGTAAAGATTTATGGATTAGGGAACAGTGAATATAGCTTGGGGAACGGAAGAGGGAGGTGATGTTTGTACTTTGTAGCAATTACTCTCTTGCATCCATAATGGTATTTTCAGTTGTGTCAGTTTTGTAGTTTAAATGATAATTTTACAGATAGTACAAAAGAAAAATTATATAAAACAATTCATTCCTTGCTTTTGTTCCTCTCCCGCATATATCCCCTGCTCTTTAAAATTAAGTGGAGAGAAGGGATTTATTTTACATCAGGGCTTTGGGAAATGTAGAAAGCAACAATCCACTTCCACTAGAGCAACAGAGATAGCACAGTCTGTCCTCTGGGAACTGACATGAAGTGTATTACTGCATTATAAATACCACTTCCTAAACACAGATTAGGCTCCCCCTGGCTGATGAATAGACCCATGCTGTCTTAGTACGGGAAGTTAAAGAACATCGTTTTCCTCACTTTTAGAGCAGGGAGAGGTGTCTCACCGCATTTCTTTTACTCCACCAATTGTGTACATGGATGGATAGACCTTTAACAGTTATTTATAGACTGACCTTCACACTGGCTCTGGCATCGTCTCCCATTGAGGTGAGCTGCGATTAGGGGTGCACATCCTTCCCAGCAGAATGAAAAAGGAGATGTGAGTTTGGACCCTTAAACACTTCTAGGCTCACACACTGGTTTGATGTATAGCCCTTAATAAATGGCTTCACAGCATCTTTGCTGGTTTGTGAACTGGTGCTTAAACATCCTCATAGTACTGTGGGAATATAATAAGCCACACGAAATGACTGTCGGCTTCACTGAGTGCCTCTCTTTTCTTACTCATCTGAAATAACTTTCCAGTCTCATTTGGAAAGTTAAACTCCTCTTGCATGGTAGGAAGGAATTAACTTTGGACAACGAATACAGACTATAACAGACAGTAAGTAACTGGGTAAGCTCCCACTGAAAAACTGCTGGAAATGCTCCTCATTAGCGAATGCTCATCACTTCGGGTGCTTCCTTCCCCTTTTGTGTTTCCTTTTCTGCAGGATGATATGAGTCTTCCTATATTTCATATTCTCATGCACCTATTCACCATGAGGTATTGTATAAGGAAGTAACAAAGTGAAGCAGAAGGCACTCTACAGCTCCCTATATAAGCTGTGAAAAGCCTACTGTGAATTAGAGTTGAAAAGGCATGTCCTGTCTTCCTCAGAGAAAGCACCCTACAATAGGACTGCGCTGTTAGGAAACAAGCTGCAGGGGAGGTTGATTTTTTTTTTTAATAACTCTTCAGTGAGTGTTTACTAGTCTGAGGGCTTCTTAAATAATCATCAGAACACAGATGATTGTCTGCATGATCATTTTGTTTCTGAAAATTTCAAATTACAGTATTAGAGCTAAATTGCAACAGAAACGTAGTGTCTTGTCCAGGTCACTTCCACACTAGGATGCCAACCTAAGAGCCAGAGTTGGCCACAAAAAACAGTGATATATGTAATTAATACAAGAAATAAGAAAGAATCCTGATTTTGCCCTCTGCGCCAGGAAAAATTGAAGTTGAAACAGGTAAATAAATCTTTTCACAGGGTGGGGTTGAGTTATAACTTCAAGGAAGACATTGTTTTGGAAACGGAAGAAGATTCTTATGTTCTTGTCATACTTTAACCTCAGCTGCCAACAAAGAACAATGATGTGGTCACTCACTCACTCTCCACCTGCCTGTGGTAGGATAGGGAGGAGAATCGTACACAATGAATGTAAAACTCATGGGCTGGGACAAAAAAAATTTAACAGGACAGTAGAGGAGGAGAAAAACAATAACAGCAATAACAATAAAAGAACATACAAAGCACAAACTGCTCACTTCCTGAAAAAGAACCATTGCCCTGTGTGCTCTTCAGCTGTTCTCCCAAGCCACATACCTGAGCCATGAGCTGAGCCACGAACCATACCCCCTGACCAACTACTCCCCTTGTATACTGGGTATGACATCGTGGTATACGCTATCCCTTTGGCCAGTTTCGCTCAGCTGCCCTGGCTGTCTCTTCTCCCAGATTTTTCTGAAAATCAACTCTATTCCAACTGAACCCAGGACACTATCCTCCCCTTATTCTAGACCATGTCATGTTCAGACCCTACACTTTCCCCCTAATTGCAATAATCTTTCCTGCCTTTAATATACATCGGTATGTTTGTATTTATATACATATGTATACACAGACAGAGAGAAATACAGTTCCCTTAGTCTATGTGCCATTCCTTTAAAACGTCTGTTGAGTTAGTTTAATCTGTGACTTTGGGCTCCATCTATCATTACAGTCTTTCAGGGAAGGAGATCTCAATTGCTGTTGCATCTGGAGTTTGTGGGTGGTATATCTGGCACCCCCTATGCCCCCAGCCTGTGGGCTGAAGGTGTCAGTATTGAGGAAGTTGCCAGGCACTAGTTTCTGAAGTCAGTTCTGGTTCCATCACCGCTTCACTTTCCTCGGTTTCATCAAAGCTCATTCTTCATTTATTTGGGTGATTCTCACTTTAATACCCTTGATATGCCATATAGCAACTGTAGTAGTGATGATATGCAACAACAATTTATTTTAGCAATTAGCACCATACATTTCAATTCATTGGCTATTCTCACTCAAAATCAAATCCCTTTGAGGTACACATCAGATTTCCCCATCCTCCCTCATCACCCACAAAGTGCCCTCAGGTCTTGAGCAAAAGCAATTCCATGGATGGGTTTGCCTTTGCCTGAGGCAGGAATATCCCAGACTGCCTTCCCTAACATATTCTTCATATGCATCTTAGGGAATTTATCCCCGTCTACAGTATGTAGAAGTTTTGATCGGGCAGGGCTGGCTCAGTTGGTAGATTCACTTCTGCTAACTAACAAGGTGTCTTTTGCTAAATGCGGACAGGACTGTCATGGGATAGGGAGGGGAATTGGAAAACAAATAAGGTAAAAGGGTTTAGGACAGTAAAAGGAGGAAAAAAATTAACAATAACAATAAAAAATACACAAAGTGAATGATGCAAAGTGCAATCTACTCACTGCCTCGAAAAAAATGATGCCATGTGTGCTCTTAGTCTGGAATGCCAAGTCACATACCCAAGCCAAGAAGACAAGCCATGTTTACCAAACTGCAAGCTGAGCCATGAACCATGCTCCCCCCCACGTTATATACACAGCATGAAGTCATATTACGAAATATTCCTTTGGTCAGTTTGGGTCAGCTGCCCTGGCTCTGTCTCCTCCCAGGTTCTTGTGAGAATTATCACAGAAGAACACAGGACAGTTCTCTTGATACAACTGCTTAGTTAAAGTTTAACAAGTGAATTCCTGAAGTTCATTCTTGCCACCTTATTTTTCAGTGAGTTGCCTGGTTACCAGAAAGACAACAACTACCAGCTGCTATCGAAGTCAATAAAAGAAAACATAATGTTTGCTTTTTATCAACTGCTTCTGTGCAAGGGTTTCTCCCTTGTGGATGTGTGCCTTTTTTCAGTTAGAAAAACTGCCATTTAGAGCGGTGCTATTTGCATATACTGTAAGAGCCAGATTAAACCTGTATTTAAAAACTGATTCTTAACATTGAAGAAACTGTAGTGTAGATGAAACATTAGGAAGAACCACCTGGAAACAGGATTTTCTCAAGAAGAATTTAAATAAATTTTAATAATTTGTCAAAATATTTAGAATATGATCTTGTTTTTTAATTGAAAAATTCTATAATTCATTTTTTTCCTATCACGACAGAACAGTAGTCAAGGAATGAATACACTTAATGTCATGACAACATTATTGTACTAATAGTAATAAGGCACCAGGTTTGAGTTGATGGAAAAGACGCTGGAAAAGGATGGGTGGGATGGAAAGAAGACTGGAACAAGGGTCAAGCCAAACTGATGGGTAGCTCTGTGTGCTGAGGTTCCCTGGACCTATGTCACCAAATAGCATTGCCGCAGCAATTAAAAAAAGGAAAATTAAAAAGAGTCACAGAACTCTTGCCATTCATCTTTGATTTGCAGATGTTGCCCCTTCTTGCTGTGTAGACCCAGCCATCTTACGCTTTCTAATGAGCAAAGAAATTATTTCAGAGAGATTTAGTTATTTATATCTAGTAATTTTAGATAGATACACTCTTTCCCTTTTCACTGCAGCCAACTGAGCTGTTGGAACACAGAACTGACTACTTCAGTTCATCCAGTAAGGTCACTTTAACTGTTACTGAACATGAATTGTTCAGGTTACTATACTATCTGTGTTCCCTGTCTGATTTAATGCTGTTTAATGCACCATAGAGTCTCCTTTAGAAATAAAATCAGAAATGATGCTTCAAGTTATGTTTAAAAAATGCTGATCTTGCGTTTGTAGCTTTGCTACTTCCCTTGAGTAGGCAGAGTAGAGCTCATAACCAGAGCACAGTGGTAAAGTCCATAACATACTGCAGAAACCGTGCCTTGCCTCAAGGCAATTCAGGACAAGGAAGCCCAAGGACTGCCTTTCCTTTCTTGTGTGTCATGCCTCTTTGGAATAAAAGTATTTCTGCTGTACGATGACACTAAATGAAAGTAAACAGGGTTGATGGGTAACTTGCAAAGAGTTTAGCTCAGCTAAGCATTCCAGTGTTATTTCTTATTAATTATTGAGAACAGTAGTATACTGGAAATAGAGGAATACATGGAGAATAACATGAACTAGAGAACACACAGTGTAACTGAGTCACTATATTGCTCTTTCACCAAATGCAGTTTAGTGGGGAAGAGTGAGAAGGGGAAACAGTTCTAGGGCCACCATGTGTAGACATGGTGATGTGCATGAGCACATGCTTAGGATGAATTCTTACTTTAGAAAGCTTATACTTTCTTGCCCTTCCTAATACCTTGCTGTCAGGTGGTATGGAGAAGGACAGGCTCACCCTGGTTCCTTCTATGCTTGGTCCTCGTGGTGTTGATAGTGATGATGTCAGTCTGCTTAAGGAAAATCTGCTTCTGGATTCTATTTTTTTCCAGTCTATTCCACCACATAGCCCTGACTGTGAGAAATTCATTCAGGAGTAAGCCATGACATCCTCTCAAACCGAATGGGATTCAAGTTGATAACTTAAAAGCAAAAAAACATAGGTCATTGGCAGTGTCATGTAGCTTCAAGCTCTCTATGCACCTGTAAGAATGAGTCTTCTAAATTTTTCTCCTTGGAGAAACAGTGGATGAAGTTACTAATTCTTTCACAGTAGATTCAAAAGGTCTTTTCACAGGACTGTGTAATCTGGACTAAAAATTGCTGTAAGACTAAACCAGGGCAGATAGAACTATGATAATTAAAGTGATGCAGTCAGAGAGTGCATGATGTGAATCACACATACAAGCAATAAGTAAATGCGCTCTGAGTAAATTATGTTTGAAAGGAAGTTTAAAAGACAGGGAATAGGATCCAGTTTTCCAAACAGAGGCATAATAGTGCCCCTTCATCTGTCCTGCGTTTCCTACAATCTAGCTACTTCTCCAGAAATTTGTGAATTTGCAGTTCCATTTCATGTGTGTTAGACCACACGGATGTCTCTCACTCTTAAGACCATCTAAAATGGCACTTCATGGCTATGTTCAGGCAGCTGGAACCCCTCTCACTGACAGTTCCGGGAAGCACTTCAGTGGAGCAGTGGGGCCTGATCTTGCCTTTTCCTCTGTATTTGTAAGTCCTGTTAACATCTTGTTCTGCATCAGTGTTGAGACTGAAAATGGACTAAGAGCAGCCTCTATCACAGGGTGCTGCACATGTATATCTACCCCACTCTAGGGAAGAGGTAGAAGTGGTATCTTCCAAATGAGGTTTGAAAAGTGAATAACTCCTACTACCACTTCAGGAGTGGGTGTTTTTAATTTCTGCTTGAATCACACATTAGACCTTTTGACTGAGTCAAAGGATAACATCATTTGTTTTGCTAAATTAGCTTTCAAAAAGAACCTAAAAGTGGATGTTCCAGATCATACGAAACTGAATATAGTATTTTTCAGTCATTAAAATCTCATCCAGACAACTAAAAGAAGAGCTATATTAACTAGCTCTGTACTAACCAGTGGCTGCTTAAGACAGTGGTTAACATTACCATAAACACTTGATAGTTCTTCAAAGTGAATTTGAATACTGAAATGTATATGTGCCATATTTATGTAGTCTTATTCTCTTATTTTCTGTTTCTTTCCTTTTTTTTCCTAACAAGATAAAAAATCCAGTGTTTTGATGACTGTTCTTATTCTTTTCTTCCCAAACTGTTCAGGTTCCTGTCTGTGAATAATAATTGCTTTTTTAAAGCAGTTATGCTTACAGTGGAGGGCAATGTGTTAGGATTTGGAGAATGCAAATTTTTCACATAATTAGATTGAGATCATCTTATCTGATGTCCATAAAGTGCTGTTATTCTATTCTGCACAGGCCCATACATCATTCTAGCATTTGAGTTCCTTTTGGCACTGCAGTAAGCAGTGTGATTAGTGTTCTGGGGACTCTGAATTCCTCTAGACCAAAAACAGACCCAGAGAGCACATTTCCTTTGTTTTCCAGCTACACAATGGAGCAGTGAGTACATTTTGTATTTGATACTTCCACCTGACCTTGGAAACACCTGACCTTGGAGACATCAAAGTTAAAAGATCTTCTTTACATTGGCTTTACAATACTGTGTATTTCCTTGGAGCTCAGGCAATCCCAGCTTTGCAAGTGTTTTGGACATCCTCTGACATTTTAATGCAATTTAGCTTTCCCTGGAACAAAATAATGATATCTTTGGGTGTTTTAAAGGACTACTACTTCCAGCTAGATGAGTTAATCCGATAATAACTATGTGCCTAGACTTTGCTGGTGATTCAAAATTTGCAGGTTTATGTACAGAACTATTTTTCTGCTGAGGAAGCAATGCCTAATAAGCTCCAAGAGCCTCCAGCCACTGTCTGCAGCATTTACTTGTGCAGCTAAAAAACGAATTCCTCCCTGTAAATTGTGAGCAGCTCCATGGGAATCTTTTTAATATGTGTAAAACAGGATGTGCATAGCAATAGCAAATGCAGTGATACCACAGTGCAAACAGTTTGTAGCAGGAGAATAATGGTTTTCACATTGTTTTGTTTGTTTCAACTAACCCATGTGCAGCACCAAAAATTATATCCAAGACTGGCTTTGAATTCTTGATTAGTGCCTATACTGTGTTAAACTGCAGCAATGGGATTGGGAATCAGTGTGTGAGTGAAGAAAATACAGCCCTGTGTATTGCACTTTGCTGGGCTTTGAGTAAGGTAGGCCTTTGAGACTTGTCATGGGTTACTGACTATTTGGGGAGACCAAAGAGTTTCTGCAATGACTGCTTGCACCAACAAGCCAACATACTGATGTTCGTATCAGTGCACATTACCAGGACAGAAAGGCATTTCATGTACTGCTAAGAAGTTACCATCCTTGGGTAGCAAATTACCCAGTTTTACTAAGCCTCCTTGCAAAAAAGCTTCAATGAAATAGGTCCCACATTTTGACTGTAATTCATTGGCCGTCCAGTTGCAGCACAATATACCTGCTGTTGGGATGCTGGTTACCTCTCCCGTGTCAGTGCACATCCTTGTGAAAACTGTAGGTCAGAACTGTGAAGACTGGAACACGACACTTCCCAAAAATGCTTCCCTGCAAATGTATCTTTGATATCAAACACTGAGATACGTTCGCAATCTTTCTTTTCCAGTTAAGCTTCGGGCAAGGCTGACTTTAAACATTTAGTTGATAAGTTTGTACAAAAGCCCAGCATTTCAATGACTGCCATGTTGCCTCTTGGCACTTGTGGACTCTGTGCCTTCTTTATTTTGTTTACTTTATTGTTTCTGCTGTTTTCTGATAGAATATTGTAGATATACACTGTACTGACTGAAAAATTTTTATGTATGTGTTGCACTTTCTAGGATATTCTGGCTCTTCAAAAACATCGTAGTAAACTTTCAGCACTTTTGCTTCGGGTGTTCTTGCACTGTGAGCAGACTTACATTGCTGCTTTTCATTATTCTTAGTTTCTTATTCTGCTTACCTGCAGGACATGATTGTATTCTGGCATGCTGATCAGTCTTCGAGCAGAAAAAGAAGAAAGGATAAGACAGTGTAACATCCAGGCTTTTTAGTCTTTCTGCCCACCTATTATTCTCTGTTACTAAGTGAAGCAGAACTCTCTTAGTTCACAGGTGTAGCATTCCCTTTATATAAGAGCTCATTTAGTCATCTGGATAGTGTTAATTTTTCACCATTTTCTGAACATAAACTATGAAAATTGTCCCTTTTCTTCCTCCTCACCTTGTGAATCCCAGTTATAAATTGTGTGAGGGTCACTATCAAGATGTACAGAACACAAGATGTTGCACTATAAAGGTTCTACTGACACTCATTTGGGATGACCTACATAAGTCACTGGTCATGTTAATGTTTTAGAAAATTAGAAGAAATTAATTTATAAATGAAATTAATGGAAAAAATGACCATGAATTTTAATAGAAATGTAATATTAACAGGAATGGAACTCATTAAACTTTGAAATATGAGGCAGACTCTTCAGCCACTAGACTCCACATCTGTGATTATAACTCATGGGGATTTGGAAGTATTAAATTTGCTACATGAAGGCTTTCTAACTGGCCCATGAATAGCATAAGAGTAAGGGGAAAAGAAGGAGATATTTGTAAGGGAATAGGAAATAAAATCAAGAGTGAGGGAAAAAAAATATTTAGCTTATACATGTGTTCTCCAGTCCATGATGAATTACAAAGTTCATCATCTGTACTACTTAGGGGTTTCATTTCCTTAGTAAGAAAACTGGAAGAGTTTTTCTTGCGTCTTGCATCCTTGTTTGTGTGTGTTCCCCAGCTAGAAGTATTTTTCTGCTCTGAACATGCATGCTTTTTCTCTCTCCTGCCACATGAGGAGCAGCCTCTGTGCCACCTGATACTCACCTCTGATGACAAAGGCTTCACACCACTGACAGCGAATACACAAACAGGGTCTTCTTTGGTTTCTCTTGCTTTAGACTAAACCCCATCTCTGTACCTTGGCAAGGAGGTTGGAACTACATGATCTTTAAGGCCTCTTCCATCCCAAACCACTCTATGATTCTGTGATTCTTTCCTGCCAGCCAATGCTAAGCTGTCTGTGAATAGCTGATTCTAAGTTTTCAAAAATATTTTCCATGGTAAAAAATATTTCTCTGTAGCTGTTGCTACCTGACACATGCAGTTGAAATGTATTTCTGTTTGTTGTCTGTGCTCCCACATAGATACAAAAAATTCCCTTTTTTTAATAAAAAAAAGCTTATCTATTTTTTACCAATTTCTTCAGCTAGATATCTGAATTTAGTTTCTTTCGGCTTGAGCTTGTCTTGTATGCTTGAATGGTGCTTAGCTGTGGTTCACTTAACATGAATTTATACACCTAACTTTTAAATTGAACATTTACCCGTCACAGGCTGAGGCAAGTTATATTGCCAGGCCACAGTTAATTACCAAGGCCATTATTTTCTTATTTGCAGTGCCTGAGCAAGCAGGAAAACAGCAGGTTAAGTCATATTTGCAAAGAGATCATGACCCAATTAGTACTTACGAGTAAAAAAGAAAATAAGGAATAATGAAGAGTATGGCATTATATGCCTGCCTAAGTGCTAGGGAACCTGCTCAAAATAGAAACCCAATAAAAGAATGAAGGATTAGAAAGTATGTGTATAAAGCCTGAATGCAACAGGGTAATTGTGTGAGACACTGTACAGGAGAATTAGAGGAGCTTGTTAGAGCAGGGCACAAAATCTTGACTTTGGTTCTGCAAAATAAATGGACAAAAAGCCTTGGTTTTGGAGGGTTTGCTGCAGGGCTAATTTAATTTTGGGTGTGAAAGCAAAAATAAAAAGCACCAATTATTTAAGATCAGCCCTGTTCACTGCAATCAGAAAGGCCCAAAAGAGTCAAAGTTTTGTTTATAAGATCTGCTGCTTCTTACCATGAAAAGCTTTTTTTTTCCTTTTAGGCTGAGTTATGCTTCTGCTACCTCTAACAATTTATACTAATTCACATTATTGTTAACTGCTTGCCCCAAAATGGGCTGAACTGCAAACTCAAGAACTGAATGGCTCGTTGAACGGGATTGAAAGGGCCGTGCTGTAATTTTGTTCTTCACTGGATGTGCTTATAGTCTGGTGGTGCTGACAGTCTGAACTCTGATGTAAAGCTTGCTCTGGGCAAGGGTGCAGCCCCCCCTTGAAGCAGGGGAGCTGCAGCAGTAGGAGCCAGCTGAAGAGCTAGCTTTATAGATTGCAGGTCCTTTCCTGAAAACTAACTAGGGGAAAATTGCATACATGCTGTTTGTTAGCTTGCTGAGATCCTTTTGAATGAAGTGGCAATTAAAGGGTATTTAAAGCAATTTTGAGGGAGAAATTGTTGTACACAGTAGCAAGGGTATACCATGAAATGTTCGCTGTGTTTTAAAATACAAGTTCCAAGTGTGTGCCCTTGAAAGCAGTGTACTGATTTCAGTGAGACCAGGCGCTCTCACCATCACCATGTCACCCGATCCAACCAGTGCCTCGAGCTGTACAGTGCTCGTGATGCGAGTCTGAGTAATCGGACTGGCAGCAATACGTAGTTGGATAGGGAAGCTGCGTTGTACATCTAGTGTGGTAAAATATAATACTGGTACCACCCTAGTCTGTGCAGTGAATAAACAATGATTTCCTTTAAGCATGGATACATTACAGTGGCAGAAGCTGTTTTTTTTTTTCCACTCTATGTGTATGAGAGAGAGACTGTGGACAGAGGTCATCATAAAAGGCAGATAATAGTGAATGTGATATTTTGCTGAGTAACAGATCCAATGATAAAACTCTAGAGGAAGTTGATTCTGCAGTGGAAAACGGCCACTCCGCTGTTGCCATTTGAATACACAAATGACAAGATGTTTATACCTCACAATGCCACGCAATATAAACAGGATAGCTCATTGCCTAGCTCACTCACTGGTAGCAGTATAGCTTGGTACTGTGGTGTTCTGTCCTAGCACTGCTAGGAAGCAAGAGTTACTGTTTTGAGAAAAACAAAATTTTAGTGCAGCCAGATTGTAGCTAATTAATGTGAACTTTTTCTATGGGATAGGAGTATACCATGAAAGGTTCTCTATGTTTTAAAATATAAGTTCCAAGTGTGTGCCCTTGAAAGCAGTGTACTGATTTCAGTAACCCATAAGGCCTCAGAAAGCTCATGCAAGGGAAGGATTGTAAATTTTTCTAAATTTTTTTTTTTTTTTTTTTTGAAGGCTGTGTGTGCTTGCCTGTTTAAAATTCCACCTGTACCTTTTCAAGTGTTTGCAAATATTTTCTGAATTTGGAAAACTGATTAGGGAACACATGCCTTCACAGAGGAACCTGTGACCCTTCAGCAAGTGAGTTCAGTGCAACCTTAATCAGCTGGGGGCTGCAGTGGCATGCAAACGTTTCATGTGGATCTAAACAGGCTTGATGGTTTGATTACATTTGCTTTTCTCATAGAAACATTGGTACCAATCTATTCCCTTGAAAGATAAAACAAGTGGACTAACCGTACGCAGAATTACTTGTTGCTCAGTGTAGGACTTGGAGCAGAGGGTAGATTATTTTCTTAAAGCACATGGTTTTGAGACAGTAGGTGCTGAGTGTCTTCTTTCCTCTGATAGGTATCTTATTGGGTGAGGCTAAAGAGTTTTGCTTACTGTGTGTGTGAAACAGAGTAGAAAGTTGTCTAGTGAAAGTGTTAAAAAGTGCATTTCCTCGTTGTTAAATAAGCAGCAGGGTGCTTTTATGCCTCATAGCTGGCCTTTGGTACAGGCAAAGTATTAATACCAGTGTCCCACAGTCATGGTACGTATGACAGCGAGCCCTGTCAGAAATGTTTGGTAGTGGAAATCCAGATAATGAGATGGAAGATGCTGCATTTTCTGCTGCTCCAGAAGAACAGGAGCCTGCTGACATTCAGGGGCAGGTGGCCAGATTAGCTGCACTCTTTCACCCTTGAGCTGCAGGTTGAGAACCAGAAATTAATGGCTTTGAGGGACTCTTTAGGTCAGCTGGCATTTGTTATAATAATTGTAGTTGGGGTTGTGCTAAGGCTATGCTCATGACCAGAGCATTAGGGGTTAACAGGGCACTGAGAGGTGTTTTAATATATGGTTAATTAGTTATCATGCAGGCTGATTGATTGCCTATCTATTAAATCTTCTGTTGATGGACTTATAAAATATATTACTCATCTGTAAAATGGTTTTAACAGCTATAAATCATTTAAGAGACCTTATAATTAATTTATGAACCTATTCTTCAGACTAAAGCGGGATAGATCTTCATCTTTATGTCCTGTATTTTTAAATTACACATATGATGATGGTGCCTCACGTGAACATATCTATGATAGTGTGTGACTAAATAGAAAGGATCCCGTGTGTTTCACAGTGGCTGCTTATTTTCCTCTCCAAATTACAGTCCTTGTCTCTGCAAAAGTTATCACACTACCTTTAAAGATGCTCTACAAGGGCTGTTGCAAAACCCTGTATAGTTATTGGAGCTGAGTGGAACACAGCCTTTTGCCCAGTTTATGCGAAGTGCTGTGTCTTGGGCTATTACAGCAGTGTGAGAACCAAAGTGTGTTGGCCAAATGCCAGGTGATCCTTGCCAGTGGAAGCTGGTGGGGTTCTCAGTGGCTTACGAAGGATGACATTAGCTCTCGGCGAATGTTGTATTGTTTTGATCAAGTTGTGGTTAGCCTAGTCTAATATTGTCGCACCTGAAGATCGAGTTGTGCTCACTTACGTTCATTTTTGGCTCTGACGAGTGGTTCAATGGAGTGTGGAAACAGGTTCCCAAGACGTTTTTTTTCCCAGTTAAACGCTGTCTGTCTGAAAGGACAAGGGTTACGCCAGCTGTGGACCACCTGATCATTTCCCTGCTTTTTGGGAGACCCTGCGGAGGACTTGCAGACCCTTTAGCCTGACTTTCAAGCTGTGTGCTAGGCTAACGGTATAATTCTGGCTATTTTTATGGCCACGGTTCCTAGAACAATCAGTTCTTTGTTGATACGCTGAGGGATGTGTGATCTCGAAGGGAGGCGTCTCTCGCTGGAAGCCGCTAGATGCCAGTGTGTCCCGGCAGGACCCGCCGGGAGCAAAGGGAAACTCAACCAAGACATGTTTTTTCTTTTCTTTCCAACCCCCCCCCCCCCCCCCGCCCCCCCCCCGACTCACCTACAAATGTGTCATCCAGCCCCTCCACTGCTGCTGGGAAGAGATTGCCAGGGCATTTTTGAAAATGAAATTTTCAAACGCTTCCTTCCCACGCCTTTACTTTTCATGTTAGCCTCTTGGAAACTGAAAACTGTTTCGTCCCTCAGGTTTTCTTTTCTTTTTTTTTTTTTTTTTCCTTTATGTTGCTTGAGCATTTGATGGCTGCTTTTTAAAGGCAGCCTGTAAACTCATGAAATGAAAAAAGCAAAGCAAAGAAGCAGTACTATATTGAGATGGGGAGGATATTAATACAGAAAGGCTTTGTGGTCTTCTGACACAGACAGGAAATCAAGGGCACTATAGGTAATATTAGCATCCCATAAAAGCCTCTGTGTGGCTCTAGCACAACAAGTAGCTGGTGGCACACAGTGAAGTCTACAGACCCTATGTAATTCCATGCAAATTTCTGTGCTCTGTGAGGAGGATGTTTATAGCTGCTGGAGTGCCTCACGTCTGGTACATCTTTCAGGAGTTTATTCACATAAGTCCGTCCAATGTCCTCGAGACCATGCTCATTTGCAGAACAATTAAGAGTCCCAAATGAAATGTGTCTCATTATGGCATATACTATGTTATGCCTCAGGACATGTTGTCATTAAAGATGGACATCAGAACATTGGTCCTACGAGTTATGCCAATTTCTCTCCATGTCCTGTTAGTGCAATGGGGTGTATGATGTCATGCAGCTGTCTGGAGGTGATGCTGACTCAGCCTGGGCTTCCTGGCACTTTGCCCCTGGAACCCACAACCTCTCAGGAAGCATCAGCACCACAAAGCAGGTGATGAGCCTGTCTCTCTCTTATTTCTCTTTCCATGTGCCCTTCCCTCCCGTCAAAGGATTAACTTTAGGTATGAGATACTAGGAAAATCAGTCCCTTCTGTTATAATAAAACCCTGACTCCAGGAGTCCTGGTCAGTGTTGCTGGCTTTGGGGATTTAATCACAAAATTCAAGCAATTTGTGTGTTTTCATTAAAGAAGTAACCTCCTAAAAAAGAAGCTTAGCTTTCAATTATTTGGAGTGGCAAGGTTTTAATGATTGGCAGCTCTGGGACCTGAGCTCCTAAGTTAGTGGCAAATTGTTAAAAACAAAATGCAATTTCTTCTTAAAGGAAAAACATATTACAATGAAGCAAAGAACATTTAATAATTTGGGGATAACTGATTTGTGTTTTTTCTGAGCACTTGCAACTGGTATAACTGTTTCCCCCACAGAAACAGTCACTGGGATACAGCAGGATTAACTGTCCATCATATCTCCTTCTGATTCCAGTATGATTTATACTTCATCTGGATACTTGGTATTAATGATACTAAAAATATAAATAAATTATTTTTTGTTGCTGTTGTGCAATTTTTAGCTTCTTTATTAAACATCTACCAGAGAAGGGTTTCTGGAAATGTTCAAATTAGCAAGCACAGGTGTAAGGATGGAGGCTTTCTTTCTCTCAGTCCGTGGCTTTGCACGGCTGTCTAATATTGTAGCTTGCATGAGAAATTCCAGTATGATGTAGCTGCTGAAGCCATTGCTTTCTGTTCATGTGCAGATCTTTGTTCAGACATTTCTAACATGGTCTTCACTCTCTACCCCTTTTTCTCTTCAGTTAAAAGGACGTGAAATGGGTTCAATGTTTTCCTATTATTGTCATCCTGTCCTCATATATGTCCTTCTATATGTTCTCTTTGCAGGGGTAAACTGAACATCCTCACAGTTGAATACCTCCAGCTTCTCTCCTCTGTCTGATTCCCAGCTCTTTTAAAACGTATTTTTTGTCTGATGTGCCACAAATATCACCACACAGCAGCTTTCCTCCTGCTTTTTGCTGCTCTTGCATCTGCACTTCCCAGCCCTACAATGTTGCATCCCACCTTTTTGTGTGAGCTGTGCTGCCCCTGAACAAGAATGCACTCACATATCTAAGTTGTGCGCTCTTGTGCCTTGGCTGACCCATTTTTTGTGTGCCACAGGACTGCATGAAGAAACAGGGAAAGGCCAGTTGCATCCAATGATGGTTTTGGATATGTGCAGCCTCCATGGGATCTCAGTTCACAATCAGATGCATTTTCACCCCATATGATATTGGCGTTTCTAGATGGAGCCCACCCATTTCAGTGCAAACCTCAGGTTTTAGTTACCTTTTACCAGGTCTATCATCAGTGCAAGGTAGTTATTATTCACCATGAACTCTGTCTTGCCCATCCCCTGCACAACTTGGCCTGCACAAAGCAACATAGCCTGCACAAAATCAGCTCAGTACCAGACTTGCTTGAAAGCAGCTCAGCACTGAGGAAAATCCTGAGCACAGTTAAAACAAACAAATGAGCCTCGAAGGTAGGAGGTACCAGATACGGAGGACTTCAGTTATAAACTCAGCTCATCTGAACACTTTAAAAACATTACCAGGCTCCACAAACACTGCTGCAGTATTTCAACCATGATTGCTTGTTGCGGGGTAAGCAAAGCTTTTCTGTTTCCAGAGTAATGCCATTGGAGCCATTGGAGGGTCAATGTGAACTTCATTAGCTGTGTGGAGCCTCAGGAAAATCAAAAGGGATGAGGGAAGTCAGGAGGCCGGCGCGTGCAGTGGTGCTGTTGGCACACAACAAGTTGCAGCACTAGAGCCTAACTGTACTGCGGCGCATGATCCCTTGCCTCACTTTCAGCAAAAGGAGATGCTCCAGCTTTTATAATGTATTGATTAGCACGGGAAATAACATGTGTGGCGGTGCTGTCTGCAGGCTCTCTCTGTGAAACTTTCCAGCCAAAACTAGGTCAAATTTAAAAGCCTAACGTGTGCACTGAACTGCAAAGGCAGTGAGAGAAATGACTTGCTCCTAGTAATGATATTTTAAACAAAAGGAAAGAGCTGGCATTCTGTTTGTTTAATGGCTGCAAGCAGATTGGATATTTCACTACAGCTGTGTTTTGCTTTTAGACTCTATCACAGTATTTACTTGCAGAGACAGGACAATGACTTGCAGACAGAGGCTGGCAGGGAGGATGCTACAGCGAAAGCGGCTAAATAGTGTAATTTTTCTTGTTGTAATTCTGATACATTGCAGTAGCCATTATCCACACACAAAATGAGAGATGGCTCCCCGGCCTTAAAGACAGAGTAGATGAGGTGGAGGAGACCATTATCTCTGTTTTCTGGACAGGAATCTGCATGCTAATAGAATAAATGACTTGCTACCGCTCCAAACAAAGTCTTTACCACAACTGTGTACTAAACCAGTGCCATGTTCTTGCATCTTGTCTTCAGTACAAGCGTTTTTTATTTAAAAGAGAGATCGGCCAACTTGTTTTTGCCACATGTCAGTTCGAACAGCAGAGGTAATTGGTTCTGACAGCAGTGGCAGGTTTCATCTCTTTTCTGGGCTACACAAACTTGTGAAGCAGTGTGTGCAGCACTACAGGTACTCAACCCAGCAATTTGGCTTCCTCTGAGATCTTACGCATCACTAATATCCCTTGCATTAATGTCCTGGTGAAAGCCCTCTTCAACACCGTTGGAGACGTGCAGTCAGAAGTCAGGATGCCCGGAGCAATCACCATGGCACCTCTGGCCCATGTAGACACTTCCTACGTGGCCAGCAGCCCACGGCCTGAGGAGAGAGAAATACTCCTCCAAGGGCCAACTCTTCTCCTGAGAAGGGTGTCTGAGGTAACGTGGTTTTCTTTCTGGGGAATCCTTTTTCTCTCACTTGACGGCAGAAGGAGCTTAGACATTTAATTTTCAGATCTGTTCCACATTTTTCTGGATAAACAGTTATCTGCTGCTTTATTGGTCTCAAATCCTGCTGGGCTGCACTGAGACATTCAGATGATTTTCTTTAGTAATAGTATTAACATGTAATATCCTCCAAGGGCTACTGATAACAGAGTCACCATGTGCATCAAGGAACTGTGCTGCTTCAGTAATTCATATTTACTGTGTACTTTGACGTTTTTGGAGAGAAGGTATGATAAAGAAGAAAAATATTGTGACTGCATTAGGATCTGGCTTGCTACAGCATTTTGCTCAACTCTGTTCTAGGTGGGCTTTAAGGGAGACTGCATCAGTACAATCTCTGAAGGCCTTCCAGTAGTGAGTTAAGAGATACTACCAACACCTGCTCCTTGTGAATCACCACTTTTTCCGATTTTCCCAGAGGTAGAAGAGTACATACTTTTTGAAAAGAAATATGCAGGTCCATATCCTTATGTGCCTGGGGCTCTAAAATTCTTAGCAGTCTGCTTAAAAAAATACTAAAACTCTTCACATTGTTATGCTACTTCAGAGTGGGTAGCAAAGATGCTTATCCCTGTGGTATGCTGAACGGAAAGCCACAGCACAGAAAGATGGTGAAAATTCATCATACTTGCAAATATCATCAACATCAGAGTCAAAACCAGACCCCAAGTCTCATAATACCTTGGTGTACTTTGTTAGCAAAGAGCCGGGAAAGCACATTTGACACTATGTGGCTTATATGGCATTATGATTGTTTACTAAAATGTTGGTGGGAGATGCCTTGCATTCTGTCAGGACAGGTATAAAAATATGATACCAGGATCACTAAGGAAGATTTTCAGCCTTACCTTTTCTACCACCAGACATGTTATTGGGGTGGCTGCTGCAGTGTTTTATACAGTCTTAACTCTGCCAGTGAGATGGAGACATTTTCCTCACCAATATCAGGCTTTCTTACACTGACCAGTGAATTAAGTTGAAGCTGGCAAGACATTGAGCTTGAAACTCATCAGAGAATGTTCGTTTTATTTGGTCTTATTCTAAGAAAAGCCAAGAGTTTACCACATCTCTGTATGTGCTGTTCATTTATCAAGCAGATCCATGAGATGGCTGATATTTTTCAGGGAAGATGAAGTGGGCTCAATATTTTATAAATCGGTCATTTTGTTACTCTGATTGTGAATGATGTTTCTGAAATGCTAACATCATCTCTAATTTCTCAAAATTACACATAATTTATGTTGTGGTTGTTCACTACAGTTTAGGAAAATACTTTACAATTAACTTTGGATGATAAGATTTAATAAGGGCTTTCACGTATTTTTATCCTACTCATCTGTTTTGAGTTGTAAATGCAACATTGACTTTTGATTTCTTTACTGGTTGGAAAGCTGGCTGAATAGTAATTGACAGTTTCGAATACACAGGAATCGTGACATGAAGTTTCCTTGGATTAGGAGAAGAGGCAATTTTTTGTTGTGAGACTATATTTCTCATTTAACCTATAGACATGCTTATATTATTTGTAAAAAATAGCTTTGAATCTGAGCTATAGCTCAAAATTCCACTGCCCACCTGCCACTTATACCACAGCATAGTTTACAAAGTCATAAGACAATGAGATCATCCTCTTAGTTCAACAGACTGTTGGGAAAGGTTACAATTTCTACAATTATTTTGTCTGAAATCTTCATAGTTCTTTAACTTCTGTGTACTTCCATTTATCTGCCTGTAAAAATCTCTGTTACTATTCTGTGATAGATATGAGTGCCTTGCTTAACTGAGGTTTGCAAAACGCTTTACAATCTCAAGCAAAACCCTGTAGTCTAAAGGCAGAATATGCAAGTTTTCCCTTGTCTCTAGTGGACATCTTAATCATGAGGCCATGGTAAGCAGGCATAAGATTGAAGCTGTTGAAAGTAGGTACCTCAACTAGTTAGTTTTCTTTCTGAGAATGTTGCTCCAAGCTGAAAATAAGCAAGGGTTTTCTAAACCAAAATGATGCTCCAAGGCTGAACGAGGTCAGGCTCTGGATCTGTTTCTGTTACCATTAAAAAGTCACTTTTTAAAGTCAATCTTTTCTCTGTCTTTTCCAATCATGATACCTATGGGCTTACAGAATAGCGATTGAGGTCCTTCAAAAGAAAATGGCTTTTCTGGAAAGGTTGTCTCCCTTTGACTGCTCTGGGAGGAATCAATGCAAAAAGAAAAACAAACAAGCCCAAGGAACCCACTGTATGTTAGCACTACTGCTTTGGAGAAGAGCAACTTTTCTTCTCTGAGCTTAGAAACAATTTTCCAATAGGTTCAGGTCAATACATATTACATCTCAAGATGGCAACATGAAGGTTATGAGGCTGTGAACATTTGTAGAGTCATAGAATCATAGAATGGTTTGGATTGGAAGGGACCTTAGAAATCGTCTAGTTGTTTGTTGTCTCCCACCTTCCCCACCCATGGGCAGGGATGTCCTCCACTAGATCAGGTTGCTCAAAGCCTCATCCAACCTGGCCCAACACCTCCAGGGATGGGGCTTCCACAGGTTCTCTGGGCAACCTGTTCCAATGCCTCACCACCCTCACAGGAAAAAAATTCTTCCTAATGTCTAATCTAAATCTCCCCTCTTTCAATTTAAGACTATTAACCCATGTCCTATCACAGCACTCTCTCTTTTCTTGTTGTCCTTGACATCCTTGGCCAGATTTAATTCTATCAGGACTTCAGCTTTTCTAACCTGATCCCCGCCTGCTCACACAATTTCCCTGTATTCCTCCTGTTACCTGTCCTTTCTTCCACTCTGTGCCACCTTCATTTTTGAGTTTAAGTTTGTCCAAGAGTTGCTTGTTCATCCATACTAGTCTCCTGGCATTTTTTTCCTGCCTTCCTCTTTGTTGGGAGTTCCTCTCCTGAGCTAGGAGGAGACGATCCTTGAATATTAACAAGCTTTTTTTCTCCTCTCCCCTCCAGGGCTTTATCCCACAGTCATCTACCAAGCAGATCCCTGAACAGGCCAAAGTCTGCTCTCCTGAAGTCCAAGAGAGTGAGTTTGCTGCACACCCTCCTTGCTACCGCAAGGATCTTGAACTCCACCATTTCATGGTCACTGCAGCCAAGGCTTCCCTTGAGCTTCAAATTCCCCACCAGCCCTTCTTTTTGGGTGAGAACAGGGTCCAGCATAGCACTTCTCCTTGTTGGCTCTTCTATGGCTAGAAGAAAGAAGTTGCCATCAGCCCACTCCAGGAACCTCATGGATTGCTTATGCCCTGCTGCGTTTGTCCCTCCAACAGGTATCGGTGTGGTTGAAGTTCACTATGAGGACCGGGGCTTGTGAATGCAAGGCTGTGCCTGTCTGTCTATAGAGGCTCTTCCTGGTCTGGTGGCCTGTAGCAGATCCCTGCTATAAAGGCACCTGTCCCTGTGCTCCCTTTAATCCTGACCCATAAGCTCTCAGTTGGCTCCTCATCCATTCCCAGGTAGACCTCCTAGGAGTCCAGCTGGTCACTGACATCCCAGGCTATCCAGGGGCAAATATTTCTACACCTGAAAAAAAAAAAAAAAGGATTCTTGTGTTTCCTGATTACTCCACCATAACTGTTTTGAATGAGGACCAGGTTAAAACAATCTAGGGCACTTGGAGACACATTGAAGACCACCAGTGGAGCTGATGCTCTGCAGTGATCATGGCAGTGAACCATCTTCCCATTGAAGTGCAGGAAGAAGAAGCAGAGAGAAGTTTTGCTGTACCACCAGGGTGGCAGCCAGGAAAATGGGAACAAGGGGCTGGATGGGTTCCCTTTTTCCAAGGGTTATCTTCACTACTTGTTTCAAAAGGGTGTCTGTTCTGCTTCCTTTGTCTTTCCCACCTGTGAGAGGTGACCTTTGTGCTGAAGGACTGGTATCAGTGGATCCCAAGAGAATCAAGCTGTGCTGGGAGGAACAGGTCACACTGCACACTGCACGCTGCTCCAGGCTCTTTGCATTCTTCAAACAACATCCAAATGACATTTTCCAGATTTTAGTTTTTCTAAACTTTGCAAAAAAGGCAAAATCTCTCATTCTGCACTCTGGTGCTGAGGAGGATCACATTTTATTCTGACTTACCCATGTCTGCTTGGCAGGATGAATGTGTGGAAATAAAAAGCCTTTAACTAGGGGTTCAGCTTCCTAAGTTACAAGAAGAGCCTGGGAACCTTCACCCTCCCCACAAAACAGGAACAAAATCTGATCCCTCATTATAACAGATGCTGTCATTGTTAGTATTGTTTTGTTATGTGGCATATCAAGCACTTCTTCTTCTAGTATCAAATGTTGTAGCTCATGCACCTTTGAGAAAAAATGACAGGATCAGTGATTGTAGGACTGGCCTATAGATATGAAGATGCTAGCTAGAGAATTCACATTCCCCAAGAGGCCCATTCCTTAATGGTGGGCTTAAGAACAAATGAGGTATGAAAATGGTATTCAGACAGTGTACTGTCTTCTACATCAGCTCTTAAAAAAAAATCATGATTTTTTAAAGTCATTGTAAAGCAACTCTCTTCCACCTCCTCCACCATATTTATCTAATGTATCTTGGGAAACACAGTATCAGCATTGCACTGCTGCTTCTGCTCAGAGCCAGTGATGCAGGTGGCTTGATTTGACACCTATGAGGCCAAGTGTAAAATGTGTTGCATGTCAGTGGGAGCTGGATCGGTAGATGGTAGATATAGGAAAGCAAAACCAAACATCTGTCCCTAAAGTTTTGGTTTGGCACTGAGACTCCCTAGGCCCCATTGTTTTCCTTGGATCATAGCTCTGACTCCACCTCAGGTTCACTGCTGTCCCTGCTAATTTTCCTCTGTCTGTTCAAAGAGCATGCACTGATACAGATTATTACTACATGACAGTCCAAATGAGATGCAAGTCACTGACCTCTATGCATGAGAACGAATCCCTTAGGTAATACAGCTGTTTTGTCGTAGTAGCTATCTTGGACTACTCTGATGGCATATGCACTGCCCCGAGAGTCAGGGTACTACTGAGTGACAGGCAGCTACTACTCTTCTAAGAGCTGCAGATCTCAGCAGACACAAATTAGGGTGCCTTGGACAGATGCGCTCCCTGTTTACACTAGCTGCATGTGAGTCGAATACATTAAGGACTATTTTTTGAGCAAATACAGTGGGCTGCCTAACATCCTGACAGACAGGAGGAGGGAGAACATCAACATATTTAGCTTGCAACAGCATGGATTTCCTCACATGCTGTCCTCACTTTTTATTGAACACACCATCTCTCCTGAGGATCAGAGCCTTTCCTGGGTTTGGTCTGACTCATAGCTAAACTAGCACAAACCTAAGTTGATCATGTCTCACAGCACGTTAGTGTTAAGACCCTGGCAGTACAAAGTCAAAAGCAACTGAGTTGCCTAAACTTTGAATTTCTCCAGGTCAGAACTTTTCTGGAGTCTGTCGGGCATCATTTGTGCCTCTTATAGGTACCTCATTCCTCCTGCTTGTGGCCAGGATGGGTAAGATGTGGTTGCACATGCAAGGCAGAACTCTGGGACCCATCGGTCTCTCTGGGTTTATGGTTCCTGGGAGCTGTGGTCAATATCTGCAGGCAATAAAGCAGGTTCTAGTTTGTGCTATGTGACAGTTACACCAAGCAAAAACCAGGCATAGGCTAGTAAATCATACTCCAAGGTGACCAAGATACAACTTTTGGCTTCCCCAAGGATCTGTGTCACTATTGCTTTTAATGAATGGTCTAATAGGGGATTGTAGGCAGCAAATGTGATGGTAGAGTTAAATGATTAAGAGTGATAAAAGCTGAAGGAGAAGTTAAAAAATAAGAGGGACCTAATAAAGCTCGATGAATGGACAATGCAGCAGCAAATGAAATGCAGAATTACAAGAAAATTTGTGCCAGAAAGATGTTAACTCTTTTCGTGTGTTTTTGAGTTCTGCATTTTGCTCTGAAACTATCCAAGCTCTTGACAGACAGCTTAAAGAGAGCTGCTGTTCAAAGCCTAGATGTGATGACCAATGCATAATAAGAGATGGCAGGTCATGCAATCTATCTAGACAAGAAAGATATGAGTGGTAGGAAGGGAAAAGGAAAACATCAGAGACTGTAGTGTTTGCCTATTATCACTTATAAAACTGAACATAGAGCAGAGGGCTTGAGAATGTCATGCCTAGGGCCAGCTTCTGAACCATATGGATAAATACCCAGAAGCCAGGCCATTAACTGAGAGAGAAGCACCTACAGAGGGCCATGGCATCATACAGATGGCCAAGACAAGGGGAATGAGTCACTCTTTGTGTAGCTCTGTTTGTTAGAGAGAGAGAGAGAATGAGAGAGAGAGAGAGAGAGAGAGAAGATGAGACGCTTAGGCCATATGCTCAACATTTAAGTGGCTGGAATTAGTAAAATGACTTACAGCCTCTATTATTTTTTCCTCTGAACTATTTATTTTCAGCCACAGCTGAGACTAGGGGATTGTTCCTGGATGGTAAGTCCTTTTGTTTTCCCCTGAGAAATGGCAACTGTGGAAAAAAATTATCATCAGAGAAATGAAATGAATAGTGATAAAAGCCATATGCGCTCAGCATTGGAGCACAGGGGAACTGGGGACACTGGTGAGTCCATATATGATCTTGTCCTGGCCTTCTGACATTTCTGCCCTTATCTCAGGGCAATGTCAGAATCTAGGTCCCATGCAGGACTGAGGCTGTCACTTTGAGGAGTTTGTTTGTGTGACAAAGCCCATTCCTTGCACTGTGGAAGGCTGAGCTCCCTGGCTGAAAACCACTAGCATGATTTATATGCTAATGTCCACGCACAGTGCCAAGCCCAGTCTTGAGGAGTCCCAGGCCAGAAGACTGAGGACCTGTGTGATCAGTATGTTTGTCTCATTGTCAGCCTGTGGCAGCATACATTTCCATTGAGCTTAGTGTCTTCTCCTCTCTTCTACCTTGGACTAGGCCTGCTTGAGCCCTGATATGTGCATAGATATATCTCATTAGTAAAACCACAACATTCCTCAGTTGTTTTTTTTTTTTTTTGTGGGAGGGTGATAGACGCAAGTGTTGGTTGTTTGCATAGAGATTTCACAAACTGCAAAAACAGTCACCTGTTCCATAAAATGGTAAAAAAAAAGCCAGGCTGCTAAGTGCCTACTGAACACCAGCTGGTAAGCGTCACAGCATCAAGTTGTCCTAACTAATGACTGTGCTCATAAAGTAATGTAAATCCAGGGATAATCAGACAGCCTAACAGTGACATGCAGCCTAGGAGGGTGGGTTCAGAGCCTGCTGTCTGCAGGCTACCCTGTGGTGCAACTGCAAGCACCTAACAAAAGAACCTTGATCCTTCCCCACTGGTAGATACATAAACCAGGAAGATGGTCTCAGCTGCTGCATAACTTGTTTTGCAGAGGCCACTGCTTGGGGCTTCTGTGGAGTAAAAAGAGACCTTGGAGCGGTTTGTTCTGGGAAAGTCCTCAGTAAATGCAGTAGGTATTTCCAGGGGCACATGACTTTGTATGAGTCTGTCTTAAATTAATATAGCCTAAGATTATACAAAGTAGAGACAGCAGTGTTTTGTCAACATCTGCAACAGAAACTGAGCACAGTATGCACATAGAAAAGTACGGTAACTGAGTGGTTATGTCCGCACATGTATTTTCTGGACAATTTGAGATGAAGAGAGTCCTTAGCTAGTAAGAAATCTGCAAATATCATTGCAGACAGTTCCACTTTCAGAAGACTTTCCCCACCTTCCTTAAAAATTGTTTTAGTGTAATTTTCCTGGTCATTCCCATTTACACATGCAAACAAGGTAAGATCCAGGCTCAAAACTTTGATTGCAGAGTAAGAATGACCATAAATAGATACTGCATGTTACAGTCTGTTATGTCTCTGAAAGCATGAGATTTTGTCAGGGCTAATAGACTAGTTTCCAGTCTTCTTGATAAATATTTCAAAAATATCAGCCAAGACTTTCTTTTGACTTCAACATGATTGGAATAGAAAAGTAACTAGTCTGGCGGGCTGCACCTGGCTGATTCCCTGCTAAGGATGATGTCCAAGTGAACAACAATAAAAAAGGCAGACAATCCGCTCAAACCTGAAGGCTTCTTTCTTTGAGATGATGTGATAAACCATTTTTTTCTTGATGCTCAAGGCATGTAAAGCTACAGAGAAGCACTAAGTACTGTGTGCACAGTAGTCAAGAAACTGCCATCAGACTTTCCCTTCTGTTTAACTTTTATTAAAAGAGGTGCTAAGGTACTGTACTGTATGCAGTACATCATATTTATTACCAAAATTAACAAATATACAAAACTTATACATGTAATTTTCTTACATCCATTTATTGGTCTATAATACTGCATTTGTTCAAGTAGGTTATCTACAGTATGTAAACATCCCTTGGATTGACCTTACACAGATTAGGAAAGCCCATCTAACCCATGTGGTTACCAAATAGCTTTTTCTTTTTTAAAAATTTATTTGGCTTTCATTGGTAGAATCTAATCTTCACATTTGGCACATAGAAGAGACACCTACAGTGCAAAAGAGGCAGATTTTCTGGTTTTGTTCTGAGCAGTTTAGCAGAGTCATGGTGTTAAATAGCCGAGAATAAATTTACACAAACTTGATAGAAGCTCGATTAGTGTTAACGCCAATGATTCATAGATCAACCATTAAACTAGAGCAGAAATTCAAAGCCTCTTCCCCAGCCCTCTCGGCCAGGTAAAAAAACTCAGCCTTTTTTCTAGAGGATTAAAAAAGGACTCTGTTAGCAACAGAGAGAGGAGGTGTAGTTTACAAAGAGCCCTCTGAGATTCCAGTTTCAATTTTCTGCTTTGTGGGATCTTTTTTCCCTCTTGTTAGCAAACATCTTTTTTCCTTTCTAACTGGTGAGGAACAACTTCTCTGTGCTGGCAATTTTTCAGTGAATTGGAGATTACAGTTGGTGTTTACAGATCCTGGAACCCAGACGTATAGAGCTCAGTAAGCTGCCTTATACAAAGGAGAGAGAAAGGGAGAGAGAGTAATGTCATTATATTCCAGGTGCAGACTTTCCAATTTTGCTGTAAAAAACATGAAAAAACTTCCCCTCTTCTGTTTCAAAAATGTGACTTAAATTTAACTGAGTAAAGCTGATCCAGAGAGACTTTCATTCACACCATTCTTCCCATTCTCATCCAAGCACCGTATTGCTATTTTTTAGGAGGTCTCACCCATGTCCATGGAAGCATCTGATGAGAATGGACCTAACCGGACACTGTTTTGCGTGGAACCCCCTCTGCTGTTCCTCGTCTGTTACCACAGAGCCCCACTGCTGTCTGTGGCACCGTACATCTCAGCCAGCTTTTTGAAGCGTGGCCCCCAGTCCGTCAGGTAGTCGTAGCTCTGGTCTGAGTCTGTTGTCACCGACTGTAGGGAGCTGAGGGACTCTGCCACTGAGCCGTTCCCTTCAAACATGTACGTCTGGAGGGAGTCGAAGGGAGGTGCCCACAGGTCCATGTCAGCCTCATACAGTTTGGCAAGCACGTAGTTGTGGACGTTGTTGTCCATGACGCATGCCTGAGGCACGTATCGGGACAGGCTCTCTATTTCAGGGAGCATGTCCTGACGATTTTTCACCACCAGCTGGGCCTCCCGTGGGTTCCACATGGCAGCAATATCAAAGGCCTCTGTGTCCTCCTCCCCGCCGCCCTCGTCATCATACCTGACGATGTTCTCGTGGATGTTCTCCTCCTCATCGATGATGTATGGCTGCTTCCGCTGGCGCCGCATGGATAGGATGAGGAGCACGAGCACTGTGGAAGGCAATCATGGGGCCATCAGCGAGAAGGCAGACCTTGCAAAGGCTTCAGACTCTCTGCTGCCCTATTTTCCCCTTGGTGAGCCCAGCTAGCCCCTTGGATTTAAAGAGCTTTGGTGTTTGCAGGTGACAGGGCGTAGAAGCCCCTCACCTCCTAGTCAAAATTAGTAGTTTGACTCCCTGCTAATCTGTTCCTTTTCTCAACTTAACTCTTAACTCTTGGTGACACTTAGGACATGTCTATCCAACGATGTTTACAATGCACTGTAGTGACACTTGAGCTACTTTCAGGTCAGGTATGAGTAACAGTTTACCTGCAGCAGCACACAGCTCCATAGAGATATTTTTTCTCTGCTCTGCAGCTGAGATTTGCAGTCTGCTTTGGAGATGCCTCTTGGGCTGGGCACTGTACATGACATAGACAGATGGTGCTAAGGAACCATGGTGATATGTCTGCCTACACAGCACAATGCAGAGCTAGCCCCTCAGTCTGCTCCAAAGCATTTTTTATCTGCCTTGGGCTGGGTAGACCTACTGTCAGTTGCTGTGTGCTAACGGGAATGCAGATACTTCTCAGCATGAGGAGAAGTGGTCATATAGGCACCAGAGCCCTTTACTATTGAAAACATGCCATCATCTGGTGGTTGTGTTTCCAGGGCTAGAACTCAGCAAAGGTTTTGAATGCTGAAATGTTCAATCGAGGTATCTAGGCTCCTTTGAACAGCTAGAATTGAGGCACATTTAAGGATTTTCTTTCTGTATATGCTCCTCAAACTGGGTCCTTTGAAATTTCAGAGAACTTGCGTTTTGAAACAGTTTCTCATGACTGGAGAGAGTGAATGAGGGAACTGAAGTTCTTATCATACCAACAGCTCACAGGGGACACAGAAGTTGTGGACAAGGAAAGGATGAAATTGATTTGTGAAGACCGAACACATGCAATATGCTCAGCCCCTCCACAGCATCTCAGGCACCACTTAAATGTAGTGTCTCAAGAAAAAAAGATGGAGGTAGGGATATCTCCTGCCAAAAAACAATAGATGGAAATGGGCTTACCATTCCTGTTTCTTGTGGGAAAATATGATCAGAAATTGCTGAGGATGAGAAAGTAACCTGACCTCAGCCACAGCCTCCTGGCATACCTCTTCCATGAAAGCAGGGCCATACCAGACACGCTGGCACTTTAGACATCTGGCAGAAATATTTGCAGACTGTAGTTTTCCTCCATTCTACACCCCAGAGTCTGAAGCCATATGCAACTGACTACACCATCTGGTCCTTGACTTGGCCCTTTAAGTATTTGTGAGTCTACACATAGTATATACATATATATGCATGTGTGTGTTTGTGTCTTTAACTTTCAGTGAATCAGCAACCCCCTGGCCAGAACCAGAGCTTGTCCCCTCCCGAGAAAAAAGCCAAAGGTTTACCTAGCAGGACAAAGATGCAGGCGAGGATTGCAATGAGTGCCCCCCTGCTCAGGCTGACAGGGAGGACGTAGGCCTCCACATTGCAGGACATCACCATGCCGTCTTCATCGCAGCTGCACACATGCACGGTCAGCGTGCCTGTACTACTCAGCACGGGGCGACCATTGTCACTGATCAGAATGGGGAGGTAAAATATGTTCTGCTCATGTTGTCTGAAGCCAGAGCGCCTTGTCAAAATCCACGCTGTATTGTCTAAAATAAATGAAGATAATAGCTTATACGCAGGGTAAATACATTAAGAAGAGAAGGAAGCTTAAAAAAATCAGCCCTAGACCCACACCCATATTTATTCTCTCTTTTTCTCTTTGTTTTTGATCTGCTTGTCACTAATCAGCATTTTGTCTCTGCCTCCCCTTTTCCAGTATCTTCTCAGGCCATAGCTCCAAGCGGGCAAGGCATACACACCTTAGGAGTTACCTTTACCCTTTCTGACACAAAGTGCCCAGAGCAAAATCAGAGTCTTCAGATTTAGCTAAAAGAGCTTTCAGAAGGCCAGAAAGAAATGAACAGTTGAAGGCAACTTGTTGTCTATGTTTGTTCATGCTCAGCAGCCTTTCTAGACCTCACTTTAAAGTGCTGCCATGATTTTGGAGATGATTATGTATAACTCTTGAAGACATGTTAAGGTTCTCTTTACGGTTTTTTGATCTATAGTGTGGTCATCTGCTTGAGGCAACAAGACGACAAAGGAAAAAACCAGCTTGCTATTCTAAAGCAGCAGCAAATTTGCAACCAAACATTATTCAGTTAAATACATGCAATTTCAATGACACTTTTGACATTGGAAAAAATCTGAATGCTTCATGTCACATTGTCAGAGTTATTCTGCTTTGATTTGACCATTCTGCTCATTCAGCGTGACCGCCTGCTTTTTATAAGAAGTTAAATCAAAATGAATCAAAATGATAAGAGAGTGACCTAACAGTCAGCTGCTGTTGGTCATTTCAAGGGAAATTCCTACCTTTGGGGCTTTTTCCTCCATATTCAGCATGTTTTTTAAAATGTCAGAATTTCCCAGTGACATTTGAATTCCCGTCTACCCCCTCCCTCAGATTCCTCGGACTCTGCACCAAGATTATGTCAGAAAGAAATTGGATTCAGGAATTTGTTCTTCTCAATTCTCATCTCAGGAATGCCAACGCAAAATCTTTGGAGACCAGTGATGATTTTGTCAGTGCTCACTTTCAAGCTTTTTGGCCTCAGAGACTTTCAGAAAGTGCCAGATTGAATGTTTCCAATGTGATTTGGGCCATCAAGGACTCTAAAGGAACCCACAGAAAAATTGGCCCTTATTACAAATACATTTGTAAATTTTGGGCTAGCAAAGATAAATAGGAAACACAGATAATTTTTCTCTTTGGTAGACCTACAAGCCCTGAGCCCATGCAGTGAAGCTGTAGGATTTTTGGGAGATGAGCTTCATGCAGTTTCTTTTACTAGTTATCTTTGTTTCCTGTTCCCGTGGTTCAAAAGAGGTCACAGTCTGGCCAGCTGCATCTTCACGTTGTTACCAATGTACATTTGCTATGCTTGGAAATGCAGGATGCCAATCAGTTGTTTCCAGGTGGATTGGCACAATGGAGTGTTGCTACCTGGAAATGTCACGAAACGTTCTGATCCAAAGCAGACTCTGAGAAAATCCTGAATATCAACAAGTGACGGCTCCATTTCCTTATTATTTCTCTGTCAATTCACTGCTAAAATTTAAATCTTGGGTGATTTTCCTTGGTGCAGAGACTCAAGCTGCATACAGGTAAATCAGCTGTATTATCTACAGTAGTCTGAATATCAGAAATGGTTTGATGGCTTTTAGGAGTGAAATCAGGAATGCTATATACAGCCATCTATGGAATATATGCAAACTCAAGCCAGACTCACTAGACTTGCCTGCTAGACATCAATTATGCTCCAAGTTCCATACTTTGTGCTGCAAATCTCACAGCATCAGGCAGTACTGGCTCATGTAAATATTGAGATGCTGGGCTCCACAGTTCACGAGATTAGTTTGAAATCATGACAAGTTTTTAAAAGGAATCTTGGGATCTTTTATTTCTTGTATGTTAATGACATTTCAGGCTTTTACTCTGAAAGTGTAAAAGTCTGAAGTGAGCATATATGTCTGTATGTGCATATGCAGTGAAATTGTAGTGTCTTCTTAAGTTTTGTAATCTCAGGAGCTGGACCTTTGAGGAAAACCCACTACGTTCAAGATGAAATTCCCAAAGTTGCTTAAAACTGGTTACTGATTTCACTACCCTTTGATATGTCACGCAGTCCTGAGTATGTGCAGCGAGTGTGGACAGATATAGGTAATCTTCAGGAATGTGTCCCAAAACCCAGCAGAGAGCAGAACCCTGCAGCTCCCATGGCTCCTGGGCAACTGGTGTGCTGTAGTCAGGAGCCCTCGCCTCCTGTAAACCTCCCCCTCCTCTCTCCTGGGGCACAGAAGTGCTTTCTCTCCCTCTGGCTGTTTATATGCTCTCTAGTATGTGCTCCTGAGCTATTAATACTACATCTTTTTTTGTCATTGGGCCTGTTTTAGTATGAGAAAAAGAAGCCCAAAGAGCAGAAGACGGCAAAGTGCATATATTTATGCTGTCTCAATGGAAATGTCTGAATCATCTTAACAGTGTAGTAATTTGGTTGCACTACACTTTCCTGGGTGAAAGACTCACTCTTTTTAAATCAACTTACAATAGAAGTCACAAATCCTCTTCAGGTGACAGCAAAATTTCATTCTATGTAAAATTGCTCTTTGTGAGGGAAAAAGACTTCATTATTCTGAGCTGGTCATACTTTGCCTGTAATGGGAGTCACTGGCATTGAACCTTACTGAAGCTGTGCAAAATCAGCTGATAAAAGATCTCAAGTTCTTTTAATCATGATTCTTTTTTTCAGGTCAAAACCAAAGTTCTATAATCAAACATTCAAAAAGAAAAAGTATATATATACACTTCTTTAAAAACAATTTTTTTCCTGTGATTTGCTGACTGTAGCACCCAGGTCTTAAATGTTCTTCATGACAGAATTCTCTTGGTGACTCTCAGCATTACATTTCAGCCCTTTTTTGCTTTGTACTAGGCAGGCATCCAAATTATCCTTGAAGAATTGCTCTACCTGTTACTCTGCAACTGCAATATGTTGACGCCAAAGCTTGATGTGTGACTTATCAAAAGCCAATGTGATTTGATGTGCTACTGCAGTGCGAAGGACATGCTGGAATGTGATACGGCATGGCAGAAACCAGAATACACAATTTTCTTCCAAATTTGATATCTGCTAAGCCCCAGTCATCAAGAGAAGAGGGCTTGTGAGGACATGAAAACTCCATTACGTTAAAAAAAAAAAAAAAAGGCAAGCATGATAAGAATGCACAATATTTTTGCATCACAGCTTCCAACACAGCATCTTTGGCTTGCAGTGATCTGGATAGTAGTGCTCAGCTACAGTGCTGCTCAGAGATATTGAAAATTCCAGTATGGCAGACCATGCACCTGTGTGATCAGCAGGAGGTGAAAGCTGTACTTCCTGTGGGCATGCACAGAACTGTCTTTATGCGGTGGCCAGAGTAAGCCATGGAGCATCTTCTTCCTGCAGTTTTCTGCCTCACTGGAAGTGATGTACCTCCCTGGATCAGTCAGGAGAATTAACCAATGTGTAGGTCCAAACCCTGAGATCAGTGCTAACCACTGCTCTTCTCACAAGAACGGTTTCATTTCTTTCTGCATGCATCTATACAAAAGCTAGGGATGATTAGTCCAGAATTTCTGTTAGTGTTTAAAAACTAGTTGTGATAATTGGAATAGTTCGGAATAATATAAAGAAATTTTTCACTACGAGTGGGAGAAAAAAACACAAGAAAGGGACCATCAGCTTAAGGAAGGACATCCATTTTTTCTTTGGGATTTTCAGCTCACTGCTGTTGTGCTCTGCCAAAGTGTAATCTAGAGCAGTTTTAGGGAAGGAAGAAATAGCTAAAATTTTCTTAAGACATATTTAAATGCAATGGTGAAGACTGCCAGAGGCTTCCAATGACAGGCGTGGTGGTGGTATGACACTAATGTCTGCACCCATTAACACAGCTACTCTCTTCATCGGTTCCTGGTACCCAAAGACTACATAAGATCAGCTCAGAGTTTAATCTGGAAATGTAAGCTTATTTTGTTGTTCATCTTATTCTTACAGCAAGCCTCTTCTGTCAAATTTTTCCTAGCATAATCTCACCTGGATTTAGGAGTGAGCGAAGGTTGCTTGCCAACGCCCTACATCAGTAACTGAAGAGATAGGAAACCTCAGCTCAATTCCCTGCTTCATCACACATATCGTATATGGCCTTGGGAAGTCCTTTAGGCTCATAACTTTGAAGATACTTACATGTTTATCTCCCTCTGATTTTACTGAACTGAAAAGGAACCAGGAGCCTAAGTAGCTTAATTTCTCCTTGCCCTGGATCCCCGTCTTTAAAGTGGAAAACAATAGGATATCTCTGTCTGCCAGAGATATGTAGAGAATGAATAGACGGAAGAAGTTCTCAGAGACTAAAATAACAAGGGCCAAAGAAATATGTAAAACAGTTCATCAGAATGCAAACTGTGATCTATCTGTTGCTCAGTATAAATCAAGGTTTTAATTGTTGCCAGGAAGGCTGCATGTCTTGTAGTTTCTCTTACTGCTATACTGGACAACCAAGTAATCAGCTCAATTGCTAATCTTAATAGTGCTTTCCTACAGCCTGGGAAGAACTTCTGTCTCACGTTAATGTGCACAGGCTGTGACTAGCAAGGTGGGTTTTGCTTCTTTTCTTGGTGTCCTGTGACATACAGTATAGCTACCCTCTTTGTGACTAAGTCATATAACTTATGTAGTCCTTAGTGGTCCCTAGAAGAAAATATAAATACAAAGGATTGTTACTGTAACGACTATTGCACTCCAAATTGCTGAGGCAGTAAATTAATCCTTAATGAGTATATTTCAAATAGTCAGTGGTTTGATACTTACCATTTTTATTTCAAATTTGTGACCCTAAGCTTCTTGTGATATATATCTCTGGAAAACTGGTATTTTACAGAGAGCAAGATGCACAGCCACTCAGTTGCTGCTGTCACTATAAATTATTGCAAGTATGGCCTCAGACAGAAAAAGTGCATCTGATGCTGGGAATTTTGTGAGTCTCTTTTTTTTTAGAACAATGCCTTGAGGATGAAATGGGCTAGTTTGCCAAATGTTTTAGCAGCAGTTTTGTTTTATTTGTTCGTTTATTTTGGCAATATATATTAAAGAACAAAAAAGAGGGAGATAATGAGAGAGAGAGAGATAAAAATGCAAGAAATTGTGTATGTAGGCTTCAGGGACATTGTAGGAAAAAATGCTTTTGGGATGAAAAAGCAACAGCACGCTGTGGGCTCTAAACTCTGCAAGCAGCATCTTTTAAGACGTTTGGTTAGTGAAGGCAGTGGCTTCTTTATTAACTTCTATGTTGCTCTTTCGTACCCCTGCAGAGGCACAGATAGGGGCTTATGGAAATAAGTGTGACAAACAGATGTGTGTGGAAGCAGGGGCAGGCACTGTGCTTGGAGAATGGCCACGGATGCTGCAGGTGCCGTTCTCCCCATTTATTCTGGACTCGCCACTGATTTGTGGTACTTTACACACCACAGTCCTACTGAAATCCAGCCCCTTCATAATGAAATTCAAAGCTCTGCACCAGATCAGTCAAGGTTGTTCCTCTTTCCAGATGAAGGCTGGTGTGGAGCTGACCTTGGCACTGTTTTCTGCTCAAGGAGATCCTCCATCATTAGTAGTCATGCAAAGGCCCGACACAGCAGGGCTTTCCTGCTAGCTCCAAAACTACCAAACCTTTGACACAAGAGGCAAATTCCGCAGGTTAGAACATTCAAATGTTCAAATGCTTTGCCATGAGTTTTCCCACTGGTGTTTCAGTTTCTACTTAATGCATCTTACACAGACTTTTAGCTATATGCCGAGTTACTCCCTGAGGCTCTGCATCTCCAGCCTCCCTCCCTCTCCTAGGGAAGTGAAGATGTGCAAAGGGGAAAAATAAAAGCACTTGGGGGAAAAGCCTGGAACAGTACAAGATACTTCCCAATCTGTGCCTGGGAGAAAACAAGAAGGGTACAAAAAAAGAGCAATGTAATTCCCTTTAAATTCGTCTCTTAGTTCCAGTTGCAATCCTCCCTTTAAGCACCTCTCTTTGAATGAATACAATTTCCACTCTGGCAATCTGAGATGCCTGCAGCCTGACCACTAGACTTTTATTTGCACAAAACACTGGCACATTTCCTCGAAGTAGAAAAAGGAGCCTATTGCTAGAGAATATTTCTAGAGAAGAAAATATCATATAACCTTCAAGTGTATTAAGTAATACGTCATTTAATCACTGCCTTTAAGGAGCAGGTGTCACTTGGCATTATTTGAAGTGGCAGTCTTACCACACACTGCAAGTCGCAGCCTCTCAAGTCCAACTCAGGCATTAGAAATTACAGTAGCTAACTGTCTGTGTCCACTCTGATTACCTTGATTGTCCCTTAGAGTAAAGTTGGGGTTGTTGGCTGCCTCCGGAGCCAGGCTGTAGTAGAAGTGCTGACCCTCCTGTGGGTCATCCTTGTCGATGGCACTCACTGTCTGGATCAGCTACAGAATACAAGAACAAAGCAGAAACAGGTGAGAAGCAAAATATAAATAAATAAACAAACTATCAAATAACACACATATGTTTTTGTATCTAAATATAAGCAACCAGAGCATTTGAATAAAACTGTCTTTCTGAGGTACCGTAGATTAATCAAGAAGACATTCAAAACCTGACAGGCTTCATTTATTTTGCTGTGATCATGCAAATTACTTTTAAACAAATGAGGAGACAGTCAGTTTGGTTCAAATAACAGACACTTTTCTCCCATGTGTCCCTATCCTCTGTTGCATGTTTCGTCTTTCTTTTGAGGGACAGGGTGTTCGGAAGATGCATTGTACATTAGAGAGGTTTTTAAGAAAGCCCATATTTATTTTCAGCTTAATTTCGTGGGTAGAAAAGGATTTCAGATTGATTATTTTATTGCTCTTTTAATTTTAAATCAATTAAACTCTTCCCAAGATGACAGTGGAATAGAAAGAAAGAAAAGACAACCATGCTGACACTCTGCATATGCAATAACTAAAACCATGGAAAGCAACTAAGACAATGCTAAATCCTGAAATAAATTTGTCATAGAGGCTTAGTAAAGTAGGTCTAACAGCTTGAAGCACAGTGAGCTATAGCTCTGTCTGAATAAACATTCTGACATCTTTTTAGATGAGGAATAAATCTTCACCTGGGTTTTTGCATTCAAAAGTTATTTTTGGATTCATAGGCAAATGACAGGCCCATAAAGTTGTACTTAGCACATTAAAACTGATTTCATAACTTTTCAAAATGTGGCAACAGAATTTGACTTTCTCCACTGAGAGAAGCAGCCAAAATTAGTGTGCACTTCTTGGAAAGCTTATTGTTTTTGACTTTTATCATTCAAAAACAGGAAAAAGACTAGGAAATTATTTCTATTCCCTGTATTATTAAGGACCCTTATAAATAAGTGGGACAAAATTATCTGATGTGTGATAATTGTAAGGACAGTTGTCCCAGCGGTGAAGAGCTATTTAATTTTGCTTCACAGCAAGCTGGGAAAAGCTTCAGAGAACACCCAGTGATATGGCTAGCATATTTTTTCCTTGACGAATAATGAGTAGTGCATCTATGCATTTAAGCAATGCTAGTCAGCTGGGCATTAGAAGTCTCTGTCATGGACCCTGGGCGGCGAAGCACCAGCTCACTTCCCCACAATGAATCAGCAATAGAACTCACACCAGCTCCAGCAAGGAAGAGTTCATGTCCACCTGTGACACAGGCAGACCTTGTTCAAGGGCTTCAATGGGGTTTTGGAAAGGAGAAAAGCACAGAGGCACCACTGCTTGCTTGGAGGTGCTGATTTTTACAGTGTGCAGAGGCGGAAGTTTTGTGTTATTTACAACCCTCTGTAATTCCAACTTTACAACAGAACAGATTCAGTCTGTCACCCCTTTGAAGCTGATGCAGTATCGATGTCCAGCTCCCATAAATCCACCCTTACTTAAGACCCTTATAGATAATGTCTTTTAAAAGTAAGCCTTGTCTGCCACACACACAGGCCAGACTGACTCTGTGGCACTTCTAACACTTCTGCTCTCTTTGTTGCTGCTCTAGGACACACTGCGTATTCACTTGCTGACACCTGCCCAGGGGAAGATTTATTTCAGTGGTGAAGTATATTGCACTGCAAGTCTGGAAATTACTGTGCAACAAAAAAGAGGTGCTATATGCAACGTTAAACCTGATGCCACGTGCTTGCCTTTGGAAAGCAGCAGACAGCTGTTGGCAAGAGTTCAGATGCAATGTATGGTTAGCTGAGCTCCCCTTCCAACACTCAATCTTTCTGGCCCCCTCCCCTGTCCCTGATGTTAGTCGCATTTCTCACCTGCCCTGCTTTGGCGTTTTCACAAACAAATGCTTCATAAAACCTTGCAAACTCCGGTGCATTGTCATTCACATCCAAGACTTTCACTGTCACTGAGACGCTGCCCACCTGCGAGGGGTTGTCTGGAATGAGGAGGCACAACATAAAGAAAGGAAATACACAGGATGTGGAAGGTGCTGCTTCTCACTCTGCTCAAGAGGGAAAGCAGCTTTTTCACTACTGACTCATGTTACATGACATTTTCCTAAGGGGAACTGTGGTCACTTGTGGTTTATGTGACTTGGAGTGAGGTTGCAAATGCTGCTCTGTCTATCCTGGCTTTCTGCCTAATCACATCTTTTTTCAAACTGATTCCTTGAAAGACTTCAACCTTGTTCTGTCCAATGGGACTATTTAGGTAACAAAAGTTTTAGACGTGACCTGTAGGGTTTCTTTTGCCCTTTGATAGGGCAAAACTGTTTGCTGAGCCTTGGTGCTGGTGGCATGAATTAGAAAGGGACTCTGTTCAAGGATAAGTTTGTTATTTACAGCTTGTTGAAAGTGGTAATTCTGCAGTTCAGTTATGTTTTTGCTTAGAATTTATGTTCCTTGAACTAAAAAATAGTGTTAAGTTTTTGATACTTTGTACAGGGGGTTTAAGACGTAATAATGCATGAAATTGTAGAGAAAAGCTTTCACTGGAGCTTAAAATTGCAGTGAAAACTTTACATTCTGCATGACATAATTTGTGATATTTCTGTCCCTCTGGTTCATTAGCTCTCTTTGCCAGTAAATCCAGACATCATTTCGCATATCTTCAGTTTCCAAAATAAGTGGCCACAGAATAATTTTTTTCCTTACTGTTTTTTTTCTGTCCCAGAACACCGTTTTCCCCTTATTTAATGACAAAATGAAATGCCAAGAAGAAAAAAAAAAGGAATCATTAAGAGGTCAGAAAAGTGAAAAAAATCCAAAAATTAGTATTCTCATCTTGGTTTTAGTCATAAAACTTTGTGCATTTATCTCCAAATATATTTCCCTTTGTAATGAGAAATAATATATTCATATAAACAATAGAGAATTTTCTTACACTCTGGATTTTTTTTGAAGTTCAGTGTACCGTATCCACAACGTGTCACATTGTATCATTGAGATAATACTCTTAAACTATATTGTTTCTCCCTAATTTATATTTTAATCCTTCAGCCTCCCACATATCCATACATATCTTGCTAACACACCTGTCATTGTGTCAGATGAATGCCTACGTTTATGCTCTTAGTACTATTGATCTAACTTTTAAAATGAGACATTTTATTCAGGACTGTACATTTAAGACATTTTTGAAGCTTTTCTCTAAATTAAAATATTGTGCTGCACATGTACTGAGCAAAACCAACAGAGGATTGATGGACGGTGAGTCAAAGGAAGACATGCCTCCATACCGCTCTCACCCCCAATTGCTGCTACACAGGCAGCTTTGATAGATTCATATGTGTATGGGGATTTACATGGAATTGTAAAGGCCATCAGCGGTTGAAAATAAAACTAGCATCACAATAGATGGGAGTGAGGTCCCACCATGTCACCAACCCCTCTCACTCCTTAAAAAGGGGACAGGATTGCATTGCATGCTGGAACAGCCTAGACATAGGCTCACCCTGACTCTTGTGAAATATTCCTTCTGCCAACTTCAAGTTGTGTGACTCAGTTTTGGGCCAGTTTCTCAAAACTTTTTTTCTCTCAAACTGTCCTACTTCTCTAGCACAGCCTGGATGTGCAGGAAGATCTCTCAGATGTGAGGAATGGCTCAGCTATAGTCAGCAAGCTCCTGAAAAGCTGCTGCCCCTCAGCAGATGCACTGAGATCCTGAGTAAAAGCTATACGGACCAAAGAGATTTAAGGTGAAGACTGGATGAACCTTTTACTTTATTTGCTAATATATCCTTAGCTTCTTTATGAAGCGCACATCTTTTAGGATTTCAAGTTCAGCTACATTTTTCATACTGACACTATGCGATGATCAGCATATCCTTGTTCTCTTAGCCTTGGAAAATACCTGGCATGGATGAATCCTGAGTGGAGTTTCAGCTCATTGTAAAACCCAAAACCATAATGAATTCAGCATACTAGAAGATCCCAAAGCACTCTGGCCCACATTATTTATGCAGCAAGCAGATGGTGATGACATTTACTTGCTGCTTAACCAAAGCAGACTTCAGCTAGTGACCTAGCAGTGTAGGATCACTGCTGCCTACCAGCCCCTGCATCACTCAATCCTCCCAGGTGGGACTGGCAGCTCTGGTAGCTGTACAGCCTTTGCAGTGTCTGCTTTAGCTACCTAGCCCTTTAGAAGAGACACAGCTCTTGCAGAAACATATCAGGAAGAGTTTTATATAAATCCCTGGAATACTAATGAATTGAAAAAGCAGCACTCTGCATTTAATTGCCAGCCTCTACTCCTCCCACCACCCTGTGAAAAGGAGCACAAAAAATAAATAAAATGCGGTATTTGCTTGTTGATGTCAGAAGAATAATTCAGTTAATACGGCTTCCCACTCAGTGCATAAGAACATGTGAATTCCTGAATTCAGGTCTCTCAGCCTGCTTTGTCTATTGTATCTCTTTAATCTATGTACAGTCTGCATTCTTCTTACTCAGCTCCACAGCCAGCACAGTGATGTTGTGCCAAGAAATGTCCTCCCGGTCAAGAGGCCTTGCAGTCATCAGTGCTCCTGATGTAATGTCAACATAAAAGAACCGTCCTGGATCACTGCTCCTGTCAATCGAGTATCTGCAAGAGTACATATTAGAAATATTATGCAGCCCATGTAAAAACTATGTGTTATAGCCAACAAAGTACCCCAACAATGGGAATACTGTCATATACAGCAGATTTGTGGTCTTCCACGTGCTAGTTATTTGCTCCATTGCCTCATATAGAGTGAGATGATCTAAAAACTAGGAGTTCCTGTGGCTAATGGCATTTAACAGTGAGTACTACTTGGATGGAGCTGGAAGACAGGAAAGTTTAAAGGAAGAAGCAAGGCATGGCTCAGCACAGGCATATCTGCTTTACAGAGAAAATCTGTCAATGAGGAGTGTGATTTCTTTTGCTAAGCAAAATAATTACGCCCTTTCCTTCGGCAAAATTCAGATAGGATGAAAATGACTTTACATCAGCTCATTCTCTAGGCACCTAGGCTGTTGAGGAGGAACCATTCTCTTCCTCATGCTTTTATATTCTCTCCTCCTTCAGGGGAATAAACTCCACCTGCATCCTGGACCATCCTACTGACTGAGTCATGTCAATGCAAGGGAGATGATGAGTGGCTTTCTCATATCATCCAGTCAGAAGAATAGCTCACACTATGAGGTTGATTCATCATAATTACTGAACCTGCCTGGCCAATATCATGCCAGTTTAATGCTGGGAATGAGCTTCTCACACCTGTGAGCAGGGCAGTGTGGTGCTACCCGCAGGCCAGAAAACTTGGGCAAGGAGGCAGCTGACTGACAGCTGTCGCTGCTGTCAGAGGGACAATTTTGCAGGGTGTATAAAATAATTAATACCCTTCATATGTATCACCTTGCTCTTAAGAGCAGTTTGTATGACTCACATCCCTAGCCAGCTATATCAGCACGGTACGAGATCCTTCGGCAAAAGCCACGTATATGCCTATGTTAATGCCACAGCCTAGAACAGAGCCCAGACTTATGCTCATTTTTGTAGGTTCTTTCTTCAAAGTTGATGGGAATTGAAAGCATTAGTCATAACAGGTGCTGAATAGGGCTCATTCTTCTGAATTTTCTCCTTCCAGCACAAATACATTCACTGGATCGAATGTGGTAGCCTGATCTTTATACAGGGACTTATTAAACTGGGATATAAAATACTCATGAGCTATGTTGCTGGGAAATTCTTTTTTCAGAAAAATCAAAGAGGGTGGGATGGAAGGTTTGCTTTCTTTTTCTTCCCAGTCCTTCCCATATCTTCTTAAATAAAGAGGTTTCTGAGGCCTTTGATTTATTTAGGGAATGAGTGTTGCTATATTTTGCTATAACAATTATTCTTGTATGAGGGCTATAAAAAGATTTCTGACAGTTTAAGGCCAATGACTATCTGAAATTGAAGATGGCCTTGTGATTAGTGGTGTGGTATTAATCACCGGTGTCAAGAGGCACAGGCGGAGTCTTTGTCTGGATTCTCCAAATAAGTTCTCCTGATAATAATACCTGCTCCTTCACACCCATTTCCACTGTACTCTCTAGGTAAAATTCTTGAATTGCTTAATAGCATTCACGGTGTTTTTCCAGCCACCCTACTTTCACAGTGTGGGAGTCCAGATATAGAACCCCAGGAAAACAAGGATTTCAGAGTTTTCCCATTGAGTGAGCCCTTCCAAAATGTGCCCTGGCTTTTCTATACTTAAAAAAATAGCAAAAGGAGAGGTCAGATCACAGTAACAATTTCAGTTGGATTTCATCTTGTGTAACAAAGTATGTATCTAGGATTTTACTTCCGTAGCTTGCCTTGCCCTGTGCAAAATGAATGCAGAGCAAGCCTAAAGCATTGCACAGAGTTGGCATGGATGGAGGAGACCACATAAGAGGCAAAGAGAACAAATTCTTATTGTTTGCATTTTAGATAGCATCACAAATGTTTTTGGTTTTTTTTCCTCTTTCCTCTACCTCAATCATTTGTTTGTACGTACAAGGTGGGGGAGAGGAAGAAGTAGGAAAAAAAAAGGAAGAAAAGTGCGAAGAGAAGAAGATGGGAAGAAAAAGAGGAAGGATGTTGGGAAGGAGCAGAGTTACAAAGGAGTCTGTGCATGTTTGCAACTGTTTTTTTTAATACATCATTGGTGTTGCATTCACTGGTATATAGAATGCTGTTTCATCAAGGGTAGTCACTGGAAAATTCTGAAGAAAGCTAAGAAAAACCTCATTAAAAACAACAACACTTCTATCCTCTGATAGTTTGCAGAATTATTTTTATAATATTATAAGCAGATTAGCACAAAGATGTTTGCACTGCCGTGTTTGGATAATACTAGACAATAATCAACAAAATAGGATGCAAGTGGAAAAAAGTTCTGCATTATGAAATCATGATGCAAACACTGTAATAGTTTTATTGAAGAACTTGAGACAATGTCATGAGAAGTATGGTAACCTTATAATATAGGAAGAAAAAATAGATATATTAAGGTAGCGGAGATGAAAAAATAATTAAAACAGCAACAGAGAAAGCAATATCATTAAGAAGAACAGGTATAGTGTCTACTCAGATCTCCTAGCTGAAGCTCACAGAGGTGCTAATAAAGATTTAACTTTCTTCAAAAACTCCAAAGAACTGACATTTCTACTCCCTCCTATATTTCCCAGGACTGGTCCTGGACACAAACAATTCAAAGCTGGACTGGCACAAGGTCAGGCAAAGAGTAGCTCGACACCCAAAGCATTTCTCAGATGAGAGAAAAGTCAGCTTGCTGGGATTATTAACTTGCAGTGACCCAGAGCTTCTGCGAGTTGTGAAAATTAGTATGTGGGCTGTCCTCAGAGAAAAAGAGTCTTCTCTGATAAACTGGGCTGACTTGGCAGCCACTGTGGAGAACAATGCTGTGATCACACAAATCTGCTCCTTTTGTTCCTTGCTGAGTTGCAGCTACAAAGCTCCCATGGCTGTAAATACACCTTTACATTTCTTAACTCCTTTTGGGACTATCTAGCTCTGCAGCTTTGACGAGACTCTATATAATTTAGCAGCTCATGAATATTTATTAGTATGCATTCAATCTACTCTAAAAGTAGCTGTGTATTTGAGCTGTTGACAAAGGCAGGCTTTGAAACAGAACAAGGAGAGAGGAGAAGCAAATTGATTACCTTCTCCTTTGGTATGGCAGCTGACTTTTAGCAATGCTCTCAGATTTTGTGCCAATAAACACATGAGAGTCTGGGGTTTGTTTTTAAAGTGCTCTATCAGGACATGCCTGACAATCTCATTGCAATGTTACATGCCAATGTTCTCCATACTACAGAAAAGGCAATGGTGATCTCCTGCATTGTTTTGGCAGTTGTAACAGAGCCACTCAGTGTGTGAGGTCTGGTTTGATTAAACCCACTGATGACTACCATGTCCTAAAAAGAGAGTTCCTCCTGTCTCAGTCTCATGACTGTTCCACCAAATGAAAATACCAGGGAGTTCTCTTGAGGAAACATGCAAAGAGAGGAGAGACCTGATGGAGTTATTGGTCACATCTGGGTCCTTGGCAGAAATGATCTGTATGGTGGTTCCAATTGCCACGTCCTCAGGCACTTCCACAAAGTAGAAGTTGGGGTCAAACACAGGAGGTTCATCCACATCCTCCACACTGATGTGGACAGTGGTGGTGTCACGGAAGGGACCCAGGTTCAGGAATCGCATTTCCAGGTGGGGGTTGGCACCCTCTACTTTCAAGGTGTAGCTTTTCTTGCTCTCAAAACTTAAAGGCTGAGAAGAAAAAATATATCTAGCATCAGGCACACTAAGCCATATTATTTAGGCTGTAGAATTTTAATTTGCAGAAGCAAAAGATATCCTCTAATATAAACTCATGCTTTTTGTTTAAAAGAAATCTTTACTGTGATTTTTAATCATAAAAGTAACACAAATATTTGCTGATGGAGACAACACACAGACTGACAGTAGTATTAGGAATGGCACTGTCTACATCTTCTTTTATTATTATTATTTTATTTTGCAGTAGAACTGAAAAAGCCAGGAGAAATATTTGCAGATCACTTCAGAATACATATTATTTTATCCTTCTTTCTGAAATGAAAATAAAAGTGCCACACCACCATTGTGTTGAGATTCACACAGTATGTATCATTCCACTCTGGAGGAAAAAAAAAAAAGTAGAAATGGGCAGTATGGGAGCACCTGAAAATAAAATAAAGATACAAGGAATCAGTTCCTCAAAAATGGGTTCTGGTGGCAGGGACAAGGATGCTCACATATGAGGTACAGGTCCCAGTTAGTACCCTCTTTTCTCCTGGTGAGTCTTGTCTCCAGAGCACCCTGTCTGCCAGGCTACTAAAGGGCTCCACTGAGTGCAGGGGATATGGTAAGCTTCCCTTGCAGGATCTTGCTCCAGATTGCATTAATAACTCACCCTCTCTGTAAGTGTTTTTTTTCACTTCTCAGTAACTGTACTAAACACAGGTTCAAAATCCAGGTGTGCTGCATACTAGGATTTGAGTTTAATTTCAAAGTACTATGAGATACCCCAATCTATTCCTGTGGAAGCCCTTCCACTTTGTATTAAATATTCAAGCATTATTTGGAACAAAGAGTGGGAATGAATTCCCCTTTCCCCTTTCTCCTTCCCCCTTTCCCTTTCCCTTTCCCTTTCCCTTTGCCTTTGCCTTTCCCTTTCCCTTTCCCTTTCCCTGCTCCTGCTGCTTTTAGTTCCACCTGGTAAATCAGTGAGTATTGCAGGCACAACACTCATAAGCAAGAACTTAGCTAGATCTGCAAACTTATTATCCACTACTGCAGAGTCGTTATAGTCTATCAGTTGCATATTTATGCATTTAAAAATAGCAATAAAATATATGCACATGACAAAGCAACATTCATTGTCCACCTGACATGGAATGTGCAATGCAAAGTCACCTAAACATATACTAAGAAAGAGGCCATTACATTTCATGGTTTCTCCTGTGAAGAAAACTACAAGAGAAACATTGCACACACACTAAAAGGCTGAGTTATAAAAAGAGCAGTTAAATCACAGAAACACTTCATAGCCATAAAAATCAAGTACATTATAAAAAGACATAATCACCTAGAATGATCAAGTTAGAAAAAATGAGAAAAATCAAGCAAGTGTTTTAGGTCATCACATTTTTGATGCTCCTGGGTTCAGACCCACTCCGTTTGCCTTGAAGTCCTTTATAGTCAGCTGTGGCTTTCATTCCCAATCCCCTCATGCCAATGCCTCATCATCGTGGCCCCTGCCATCAGATTTGTCTTCCACAGGTGTGTTCCCCACCTCTTTACAACACTGGTACTGTGGCCAGGGTCTAGCAGACTGCCTTGTCCCGTGAACTAAGCATGCTGCAAAACACAGCCAAGAGGAGAAGCATCTCACAGACTCCTTCTCCTTGTCCTTATTCCCCCTGTGCTGAGACAGGCACCGAGAGGTGCACCACACAGGTGGGATTTAGGAGGAGCAGCTGTGAGAATTAACTTCACAGTGGCTGGGCAGCATGGCAGACTGGGACTCCCCCGGGGCACTGGGCTCTGTGCTGGCCTGGTACCCCAGCACCCTGCCTCCTCCAGGCAGTGTGAAAGCAAAGTAGAGAGAAAGGAGATGCTGTAATTAGGGTGCGTATCAGCCTCACAGGTAGGGAGCTTTGAAGGAGATGTAACTCTTCAGTAGGTGCTCAGTGTTTTGTGAGATTAGTTGGCTAAGATAAGCAGCCACAAGAGCACAAGCAGTGATTTTATCTGTAAACGCCAACATTTTGATGCTATCTAAAAAAACGAAAGGAAAGTTTTGCTTTCTTCAAAGAAGACTTCATTATGGTCTTCATTATGAAATCCTCTCTCTCCTTCCCCTATTTTGACATCCTTTTCTGTTAACACCAGGTGATTTTTTAAAAGTTTTTTTCAGCTGAGTGGATCAAAAGGACAACTTTTTAAATGTTTAGCTGCTGATAATCATAGCATTACAAAAAGCTACAGGCATATATGTAACTTTAAAGGCATTTATGTACAGTAGGTAGAGGGAGCAGTATTTACCCAGTGCCAGTACATATCTGGCATTGTTGCTGCCACAATTTTTTACAACTCCTCCTCCTGACATACATGAACATCTAGTAAAACTGTATTCATAATAGCAAAAGCCAAGCTTATTGACACATTTACTCCAAAGAATCTATTTTCTTTCATCAATAAATGCTTGAAAAGTTACATTAGACTTTGCATTCAACATCTATTTAAATTCCAGAAAACATGCTTAACCTTAGGGTCTATGGTGCATAAATATGAGTTGGAGAAAGGTGGCCATAAATACGTGCTTAATTGCTTTGCTGTAGAGCACAGAGGCTTGTAGGGTCAGACCTCTTCCATGTGTTGTTCTATTTTAGTGCACAATTTAGTCCCAGGCTATTTACATGGAGACTATACTTCCTTATTAGCACACTAGATATGCTTAGGCAGAAATATGGTTACAATTTCATAACCTAGAAACAGAGTTGGACTTCTAGCATTTATGTAACATTGTAGAATAAATATCCTATAGCAGGGAGTCTAAGCAAAATACTCTATGCCTTTCTCCATCGCCTGCAGTATGGAGCACTAGCAGTTTCACACTGCCATTTTAGAGGCAGCTTCTTCTAGTCTAATTAGCATTTATGGATCTTCAAGCAGCAATTAAAAAAAAACTTGCCTAGGTTTTATTGGTTTATAAATAATTCTAAGGCATGCTTTATTATTGTTTGTGGGACGCTGGAGTGAAAAATGTGTACAGTTCAAATGCAAATATTGATCTTATTTCTTGCATTGTGGGATAATTAAGCTACAGAGAATATTTAAATAGATAAATAGTGAATCAGAACATTCTTTCAGTGGGAAAAGACATGTTTATGCTAATGTTGTCCCCACTTTTTAAAGGTTGCTCCTAGGAACACTGTCTGCTTTCATATTTTAGCAATGAATGCTAAAGAATTTGTGTTTTATAGCAGGAAAGGAGCTACTGTCATGTAACGGGAACCAAGTTACTACAGGCGTAAAGGAATATTGCACACATAAAATGTAGCCAGGACTGTTACCATATAAATTACTATAAAAAGGAAACTTTACTACCTTTCTCACAGTTATGATGCCAACTTGGTAATTAGGATCAGTGTTAATATCAAAGACATCCAATCCATCTCCATCCACAAGGCTGTATTTCATCTCCGCATTAATGCCTTCGTCCAGGTCTTTAGCAACCACACGGCCTACAGTGGAGCTGATGGGAGCAGACTCCAGCACACTCATCTGATAATGCTCTGGCATAAGCAGCAGAGAAAGAGATGGAGGAAAAACAAGCTGTGAGAAGGAACTGAAAACTGCACAGCAATGCAGAGTAGATCAGGGCAGGCCACGGTACTGCATAACCTGCAGGGAATCCTTAGTACCTTTCCCAAAGCTGCAACAGGGGGGTGATTTCCTTTAAAAAGCCAAAGCTAGAGTGAATTGCCTAGGAAAGTTTTATTTAGATGTTTGTTCAACAGATTTGTTCAATGGATTCTTTTCAAAGAAACAGTATATCCGAAAATGGGAACTGCAGCTAGGAGAACAGGGCAATTAACTCCAGTGCTGCTACAGCCATGACAAAAAGCAGGATATGAAATAGATTTAATAGGACAGGCATCTTTTATTGGATCAGCTTGTACAACAGGAATAGAAACACAAGATTTAAGCATCACAAATTCTTTTTAAAGTCCATATAAACTTCTTTTCCACCCTGAGTAAGGCTTTGAGAACTCAGAAGCTTGCCTGTTTCTTCTAAATTTACCATTTACTTTATTAAAATATACTACTTCTTCCTGAAACAGCTGTCTTGAGTACATTTGGTGTATCACTAATTTGCTTAGAAGCAAGCCTGGGGAAAGAGACAGCTTCTATTTTAAAAATATAAATGTTGTACCTAAAATACTTATCTGCTGTCATACTTTATGTTCAAACCCCCCCTGCTGTACCCTCTCTGTTAACTCCACCAATTATTGAGCTTTACAAGGCAGAATAACATCAAGGGTGCGGTTTGATCTATTCTAATTTTTCTTAATCAAGACTTCGATATTAAACAGTTACAATTCATGCCACTTTCCAAACAGGCTTGGCAATGGTGTGTTCAACAAGTTGCTCTGACAGAAGAAGAAAAATGGAACTTGATGCTTCTGGCTGATCTCAGTGGAGTGCTTTGATTTAGAAGTGCAACATGCAGAAACATATGGAGAAGAATAATAGTAACAAAAAGAACTCCAGGAGTTTTCATTTCTCAGCTAGATGACAAAAACAGCAAACCCAACATGGCTTGAGATGGATCTACATCACCAAAAGAATCAGCTTTCTTAAAAAAAAAAAAGTAGATTGCTCAAAAGATTTAGTTCAATCAAACCTGAAAAGTTTCTTGCCTTATTTTAACAGCAATATAGAATTATGTAGGTAAATTTGCTGTAAAAGAATTTTAAAAAGAAAGAGCAAAGTATTGCAATCTTGCTTTGAGATTCACTTCTGTAAATACAAGTTTCTCTTAAGAGTGAGGTTGCCTATTTTTACATTCTGTTAACCGTGGTTGTTACATATCTTAGAGTTTAACTGTATATTGCCAAGGTTTGGATGAACCTTTCTGGGAGAGCAGCCTGTAAGACAACGCACACTAAGCTGGCAGCACAGCTACCAGACGCTCCCCTGCAGCGGCCTGGCAGTAGTGTTGAATGAATTATCTTTCAGCTTCCAGCACCGCCTCATGTCCCTGATTTGACAGACATCCTTTTGGAGATAGGATGAAAAGAGAATCAGGACAGCAATTAGCAGCCAAAGGCAATGGCCTTGAGCAGTCTAGGAACACAAAAGATCTCCTTTCCTTTTTCTGTAAATTAATTTCCCACCCTTTAAAAAAAAAAAAGCATTGCTTTTGATGTTTTTTTGAGGTCTGAAACCTATTCTGAAAGACAAGCTGCTGAATGCTCCATTTCAACATTCTCTGAAGAAGTCTTTCTTCGATATGAAATTCTGCCCGTCTGTAATTGTTACTATTTTGAGTTTGAAAATGGCTGCAATTCAGCCACCCCTTTTTGCCCATCCTGGTACAGTGGGTACTCACTCTGTGGAAATCTGGGTGGATTGTCATTGACATCAGAGAGGGTGATGTTGACTGTGGTTGTTCCAGCTAATCCTCCCAGCTGTCCACCCATATCCTTGGCCTGGATAATCACTTCATAATATTCTTTTGCTTCTCTGTCCATGTTCATTAGAGCTGTTCTAATTAAGCCTGCGATTGAGGGGGGGAAGGGGTTTTGGGAACAAAAGAAAAGGCAGTTAAAGAGTACACAAACAAGGTGTAGTGCTTTTCCTCCTGCATCATATTTCCTGTGTCAAGAATGACGCCTGACTCTGCCTTCAGTCGCACCTTTCGTGGCAGAGTAAAACTCACATTAAATCTAGGTTAACAGAAGGTGTGAATTTTAAAGAAGACCAGTTAAAATGCATCAGCTGTGGGGCTGTCTGTTCAAAATTAAAACGGTGCCTTCTAAGGGAGCTGGAAAAGCATTTCGGGAACAGGGTGCGCTATGTTGAGGCCCTGCTTGGGATAACTATCATAGAATCACAGAATGGTTTGGGTTGACAGGGACTTTGAAGACAACCTAGTTCCAACTCCTCTGCCATGGACAGGGACACCTTCCGCTAGGTCAGGTTGCTCAAAGCCCCATCCCACCTGGCCTTGAACACATCCAGGCATGGGGCACCCATGAATTCTCTGAGCAACCTCTTCCAGCGCACAAAATGTGGAAGTAATACGATTAGTTAAAAGATACATCAAGACAAGTCTCCTACAGTTTCCCTACACGTGTAGTCCTGGAGGCAACCTGACATAAGCCCACGGGCTTTGCTCTGGTCCTTTGGATCCACGCCGGGAGGCTGCGAAAGCAGAATCTGGGGATAGAAGGGCTGGTTCGGGCAGGTAGCTCCTGCAGCGGGGTAGGGCGTGGGGAGGCACGGGGCGGCCACCCTGCTCCCCCGAACCCTGCAGAGCCTCCCTTTCCTTCAGTGTAACACTACTGCAAGAGGACATGAGGTGGCAGCAACACTTTTCTGACGGAGGCTTCGAGGCACCGTCCCGGGCAGCGCTGAGGCCGCTTCTGCGAAGCGGCTCCTTCCCCACCTCAGCCTGCAAGGATGGAGCTCTGCCAAACCTCCAGTCCTCCCAGTGCGACGCATTCATCCGGGTCCTGCACTTGGGGCACAACAACCCTATGCAGTGCTACAGACTGGGGGAAGAGTGGCTGGAGAGCTGCACGGAGGAGAAGGACCTGAGGGTAATAGTTGACAGCCGACTGGACATGAGCCAGCGGTGTGCCCAGGTGGCCAAGAAGGCCAATGGCATCTTGGCTTGTATCAGAAACGGCGTGGCCAGCAGGTCCAGGGAGGTGATTCTCCCTCTGTACTCGGCACTGGTGAGACCGCATCCTGAGTACTGTGTTCAGTTCTGGACCCCTCACCACAAGAAGGGTGTTGAGGCTCTGGAGTATGTCCAGAGAAGAGCAACGAAGCTGGTGAGGGGGCTGGAGAACAAGTCTTATGACGAGCGGCTGGGAGAGCTGGGCTTGTTTAGCCTGGAGAAGAGGAGGCTGAGGGGAGACCTTATTACTCTCTACAACTACCTGAAAGGAGGTTGTGGAGAGGAGGGAGCTGGCCTCTTCTCCCAAGTGACTGAGGACAGGACAAGGGGGAATGGCCTGAAGCTCTGCCAGGGGAGGTTCAGGCTGGATATCAGAAAAAATTTCTTCACTGAAAGAGTCATCGGGCACTGGAACAGGCTGCCCAGGGAGGTGGCTGAGTCACCTTCCCTGGAGGTGTTTAAGGAACAGGTGGATGAAGTGCTTAGGGACATGGTTTAAGGGATTGTTAGGAATGGTTGGACTCGATGATCCAGTGGGTCCTTTCCAACCTGGTGATTCTATGATTCAATGATTCTATGATTCTATGATTCCTTGCCCACAGCCTGCCGGCAGCTTGCTCCTTTGCAAGACGCCTGCCTGGTTTGATGCTCGAACAAGCTGCTTGGCTTCACGAAGGTCCCTGAGCGGGAGAGAAGCAGGGGCCGGCCATGCAGCCCAGGGGATGTGCTGCCAGGGTGACACTTTCCAGGGCACTAATGGCCCTTGCTAGGCATGGGCTGTGACACTTACGGGGTGCCCTCCTGTGTGAGGGCAAGTATGTGTCAGTCGTGGGAACCACCGCATGGCTCAACATGTGGTACTTGCATGCACATTGGGACACTGTTAGCTGGAGTGATCTGCATTTAGTGTTTATTTTTAGCAGAAAAACAATGTATGTGTTTAATAAAAAAGCAGTAAAAAGATATTGCGTCGGCAATTATCGCTGTGTGTAGAAGGAAAGAAATAGTGACCAGTACTGTACGATTCACAACGCGCTATTTTGATCTTGCTTCCTGCAGACTTTAAGAGTCTCATCCTGCAAAGTCAAACGACTCTCATGAAGTACTGTAGCTTTTCAACTCCCATGGATATAAGATATAAAAATGTTAAGCATTTTGGGAAGTATTTTTTCCATATAAGAAGACTTAATAGGGAATTTCCACTCTTGGCTTGTCCTGAATACAAAACAGGCTAGATCTGAAGAAAACATGTCAGTGCCTAAAAGCCATGCTCTGCAATACCTATGTTTGAGGCTTTGGTTCCCTAGAGGAGGGCCAATCGAGGATACTAGCACTCAGAGCCAGGTCAGAGTTCGTGCTCCTCCAAATGGGAACCAGAGGAGCAGCCATGCTGAGCACAGAGCCTCCAATGCAGCTGCACACAACTGGTCAGCAAGGTAATGCTGGGGATAGTGATGAACCTTAAAACATTCATTAGGGCTATGGGAAAGTCTCAGATTCTCAGATTTTCTGAAACACAGGTGCTGGTATAGTTTCTTTCACCAAACTGAGTGAGGTTCGTTCTCTTAAAAAGTAGTGAAAAGCAAAGGTGATATCTCTTCTTTCCTGTAACCGCCAGACAGTTTCCTGGGAAGTGGGAGAATTGGGCACCTTTGCCTACTCCACCTGATGGGATTTAAATCCATGTTTTTTACTATCTAGAGGAATATGATCATGGACAGACTGTAAAAGCACTCTGGAAAAAAGGGAGCAGGATGGACTCAGCTTTCCTTTGAAGTTGTGCCCTCACATATACATTTGTTCAACACTTGTGAGACCGAGCAGGAGTAGGAGCATGCTTCTGCAACCAAGAGACTGTGTTGGGACATAAGGGATAAGGACCTCAAATGCTTCTCAGCAGAGTGTATTGAAATGGGTTGTCCACTGTTGGGTGCTTTAATCACTACCCATCAATAAAAAGGAGCCAGTGATTGTTTATACTGCAGCTCTGTTTTAGAAGATTGCATTTTGTTGGTTACTAGAACCCACAGGTGGGTTTGCACTGGGTAAACCAGTTAGAATCCTGAGCCTTTGGTGGGGAAATGGCTTCTGGTACACAACTGTGCTTAGCCTAAATGGGTGCTCTGTTGCCCACTTGGGAAAGCTGAGGTAGCTCTGAACACATCCAGACGTGCAGGTCTAAGTTACTCGGAAATTAATAAGTGGAGAAAAATACTTTTACTGGGTTAAATACCAATCAAGAACATGATTTTGGACCCAAGAGCCTATCTCTGTCTAACTTGCGGTCTAGCGGTTAAATTTGTCATGGATCTGACCCTGAATATTGTTTCTCTGCTTTCTTAGAAATCACTCAGTACTTAGCAAATCTATGATTATGCCCTTATTTGTCTGTGGTTAATAACCTGATTACAAAATGAACATTACTATTTTAATTATACTGTAAAAAGCTGAGGAAATGACATACCACATGCAAGTTTGTCTTTGGCTAGAGCACCTACTCCATAAACTGCTAACTTTTAGAAGTAGATTATGCAATGTTTTTTCTGTTTTGTTCCCTAGGGCTCAGCAGTGACTATCGTCTCATACGCTTCTGACCTTAGCACTACAGATGCCCTTTAGAAACTGTCAAAACCTGTCAGATTCCTCTTTTGGATATAAACCTTGGATATACGCAGAAAAAGAGAGAGAGAAAGTAAGCGAAATGGAGAGGGTGTCCTATAGAGAAATCTAAAGTTATTGACAATATCCTTAGGTAAAATTACTCCAGATAACCGCATCCTTTAGCCTGCACTTTCCAGTGCTCATTGTTTCATAGATCTCTTTTTTTCCCACTAATCCTTGATCTGTTGAAGATCTGTTGAAGGTATTGTTGTAATGATAGGAGCCAACAGCAATATTTACACAAACCCACCCAGCTCCCAAACTGCACAATATGGTCATTCATATGAATATATATCACTGCAGAAAGCACATCCTTGTTCTGGAACTCATTGCCACAGCTGTTCTTTAACCCTTGCACAGTGCTGATCTATCTTGGCTCCAAGCCATAGAAATACATTTTCCTGACAATAGTCATGATGTACTGCCTTTTCCTTCTGCTTGAAACTTTTTCTCTCCGTTTTCAAACTGCCTCATTCCCTGATGAAATAACATACCTGTTCGAGAGTCCACAGAGAAATATGGTTGTCCTTGGAGAATGCTGTACACTACTCTTGCACTGTTCCCATAGGTTGGGTCATCAGCATCTGTTGCTGTCACCTGGATAACAGAGGTGCCTGACAAAAAAACCCTTCAGGTAAGACTTTGTGGGATAAAGAGCTGGCATGAAAAGTACACAGTTCAAAATAAACTGGAATGCCTAACAAGAGCTTTCCGACACTGAACTTCTTCATTTGATGCTCATAGTGCTTGTAGTTATTGCTTATACTGCTACCTCATTAGCACTAAAGGAATTAATAGGCATAAATTCATCATGCATCTGTAAGAAGATATAAAAGAATAAGTACTCTATGGACCACAGTTACAGAATTGCTGATCTAACAGTATATCATTACGGTTTGCAGAGAGCTGGTAGTTATATTCTGCTTTCTTCTTGGTTTGAAGTGTTATTTAAAACCAGCTCAAATAAGATCTATAGCTGCGCTGACATAAATTGTGAACTGCTGCAGCAGGCCCATGGATGCTTTATATTGACTAAGAGGTGGAAATTGTGAACAAACAGTGAGCACGAAGGAGTGTGTCTCTGAGATAATCTTTCTGTGGCATTGCCATTTATGTTGCATGGACTAGAGATTATACCCTGCTGATGTGCCTTTTGGAATCCGCACAGATGCATATGTATTTCTTTTCTTCAGCTGGCTTTCAAGGGCTGCTTCCTCTGAAGCTAATAATGGCTTGCAGGTAATGTAATTTATCAAGAACAAGGAGAAGGTAAGGCATAACTGTTTGAAATATGTGAGTTTTGACTCCTTAAAATGTCAGGCAATGTTTTTATGAATGTAACTACCCTTCTACATAAAGTTTTGTGTTAGAAACAAATCCAGTGTAACTAGATATGCACTGGAAAATAAATCTGAATTCAAGCTAGCTGTTAGCATTAAGAAACGTTATTTCTGAATGAAACCTTTATATTTGATGTTTATCTCTAGCTTTACATCAACATAATATTGAAGAATGAAAAGTTGAAGCATGGCTGTAACTTCAGGACATGTGATTTATACGGCATTATCTCTGTAATGATGTCACAGGGCTAAAAAGCAATAAGCATCTCGAAGAGAAAGAAAAAAGTCCAGACAGACAGTATTTTATATGACTATTTGATTTGTTGTATGGAAATAGTTTCTCCTAACTTGCGTAGGTAGGAAGGCTGCTGTTTGTCTTCTAAAAGTGAAGAGCGAACAGCACCAGAACTTGGGGATCCACTGAACTGTGTTTATTGCAAGCTTACATGGATTAGAAGAAGCAAAGCTGGTAATAATTGTTGTCATGTCTGCATGATTTCAAGGCTCCAGGACAATATTTCTCAGTATGAACTAGAATAGCTTCCTAAAATTGTGTTGCTTTCTGGATGGTAAGGGATGTCTAATGGTTATTACTGTTGCTACCATGTAATGGCAGGGGAGAAGGGGTATTATGTTACTGCAAGGTGTTTGAGGATGGCATGTTTGAATTACACCTTTTTCTCAGCTGTCCTGCTTCTCTTGGCACATTTTCTTTCAGAAGGTCCCAGCTGACAGTGGTGCAAAGCTTGCTATCCCTCTTCTGTGGCAGTCAGGCACCCCAGGGGAAGCTTTCCTGCCCTGCAGCTCCTGTGCAAGGGGCAAAGGCTGAATCCAAGGAATCAGGGAAATTATGTTTTAGTGACCACCTCCAATTTGCTTATAGAAGTAAGAGACTCCACTTACCCACAGGTGACATTTCTGGAACAGAGGCTACATAAGGTCCATCCAGGAACTTGGGTTCATTGTCATTGATGTCTTGAATTTTGATGATGAACTCTGACTCTGGTTCCATTGGCCGTCCCGTTCGCCTGTCCAGAGCCTGTGCCCTCAGGGTGTACTGTGACCTTTCTTCCCGGTCCAATCGCTGAATGGCATGAATGTCCCCAGTAGTATCATCAATTGTAAACACAATTCCAGCTCCCTCTCCTGAGAGGATGTATTTGATTGAACCATCACCTCTGTCCATGTCAGAGTGGAGCTGCAGAAAGGAATAGGATTCAATTAGACCATGAGCTGGATGAGCAGTTGCTGAGACACTAAGTATGTGAGCATATTGAGCATTTTGGTCTCACTGTTGGGAATCACAAGCTGGTTTTAAAGAACTTGTTTTGCTGAAAGAGGCAAACACTCAGTAGTCTTTATCACAGAGTTGTGATTAAAAGCCCTCCCCTGTCTTCCCATTTCTGTACTCAGAGCTATGCCAAAAGAAAAGGCACAGATACCCAAACAGGAATAGGCTCTGTGTCTTTTTGAAATCTCAATCAGCACTAGAATTATATTTTGCCTGTTTGCAGTGGCTGTTGAGAAGGATTCACTGCCAGGCTTGGGATAAGGTGAGGTCAGCAAAGCTGCAGTGTGCTTGCTTGTCTGGCTTAAGAGGAGTAAAATATTCCAGGGTTAGCATAATGTTGGGGCAGATGAGGTAAAACTGTTTGGGATCAAGGGGAAAGTAGGATAGGAGAACTACTCAGTAACTGTCACGAATCAGAAATATTTAATCTTTTTCCCCTAAATTTTAGCAATAAAAATCAGGCTGTACCTTTACAACAGTAGGTAAGGTAAGCTGTGAGGAACGTTTGATTTGTGTCCATGGCAGGCTATAGGGATGAGAGGCATCCCAGGTTTTCTAGGGAATTAGCAAAAGGATTTATTGCATGACTGCTAATTAGTTCTGAGCAGCCACAGATAGTTGTGAATACAACAGAACAGAAGAAAAGTAAATGCAGTGGTAATTATCATCTAAAACAGAGAAACAAATTATCCTGGGGACTACCATTCTGTTAAATACCTGGTTTGCAGGAAATGCTGGAATGACTGTTAAAAGACAAACAAATCACTAAATTTCACTCACGCTATGAAGATCCTTAAGAGTATGTTCATATTTCTGTGTTTTGAGGAATAGAGCATAAAGATCAATACCCAGAGATGGTATTGGTTTGGTCCCAAAAGACAGGAGGGCAATAGGCTTGAGATGCAATAATCAAAATGGGATTTTCAAGAATGGCTCAAGTGTGAATACCATTTTCCAATGTGATTATCATTTTGAGAGATGAGTAAGGAATAGATTAAAAAAAAAAGTGGTCAAAGTGGGCGAGATTCAGCTAAGCAAATTTTTAAATGCATATATGAGCTAATTATCTCAAGAAACATGGTCAGAATGAAGTGTATGTTTAATGCTCTGGTGAGCTTAAAGGACATATGGGGATAATTGTGGAGGATGTGGCCCAACATAAGTAAATGTTTGCACTGGAGAGAAAAATTTTGGAATAATAAACTGGATATATGAAAGCAGGATTTGTAGGATTTGAAGAAAGAATTCAAAAAAATTTATCACAGAGAAAAATGTTTTACAGAGATGTGGACAAATTATCTTATCTGACCTAAACATTTCTAATGCCAGTGGACCAACTCTTCAGCTGTTTTAGGGCACATAGTCCCATTGACTTGAGAGCTGAAAGACCATTTGCCCTGGAGAAGTGTCTGTTTGGAAGATGCTTGTTATCTGTAGGTGGTTTTCCCTACAAACCTCTCAGAATGCTGCATGACCTACACAAACTTGGGCCTCCTCCTGATTTTAGGGTAAGACTGATTTCAAGTGAGGTGGAATCTGTACTGGTTTCCATGGTATGGTTCACCCTACAGACGGGTCTGTATGTAGGTGGCCCACCGACTCTTACTAGTTGCTGGGACAAATGAATGTTAAGTGCAGGTACTCATCTGCCACAGTAGCACTGCTCTTAAAGATGTAGATTGTGACAACTAATTTGCCAGGTCATTCATTGATAGTTCATCTCACTGCTTTGCCACTGGTGTCTGCAGTGATTACTGCACCTGAGAGACACTGGTCCTTTGGCAGCATGTTGGCAGCTCCCAGGGGATATATCGGCTGAATGGAGGAAGATCAAGCCCAGAAAAATTTGGCAGTGGCAAACAGTTAAATTTAGATGACTGCCATATGTATTAATTCACATGCAGGTGCCAGGACTGCAAACTGGCGTATCTTCAGGAAACACCATCTTGTGATTAATTTGAAAAAAAAACAGTGGTTGTCCTTATTTACCCTAAACATGCATAACTCAGAGATTATGAAGTAGTAAACAGGATACCTCCAGAAGGAGGACACTATTATAGCTTTTCAAATTGGTTCAGAACCAATTTGAACCACTAAGCTACATCTTGAGCATTTGTTTTAGTGCATCAGTGAGAGAATTCAGCTGCTGAGACAGATACAGCTGTTAGACCTTATTGGGGAGTTAGAGCTGGGCCTGATGGAAGAAAATGTATTTTGGAACATCAACAAGTCCTCATTACGTAAGAAAAAAGACAGAAAAATAATGAAGACATCGAAGTCTAAATGAAAGAAAAGGCAAAGGAAAAAAATGTAAAAGAAAGAAGCGAAGACAAAGCAAATTGAAAATGAAGACAAAAAGGAAAAGGGAAAGGGAAAGGTGACAGCATCTTTTGAAATATTAGAAGATGTTCTGGAAAATTAAAAGGACTTAGAAGTAGATTCTGAATAAAACTTATGGATTAAATTACATCTTCTGTCCAAAAATCTGTTTGGAAAGAATGCAGTTGTTCAGGGAGCAAACAAGGAATGAATATTGCACACTAATAAGAATTTGGGAGTACATGAGGATCTCTGTCTAACCATGATTTGTTAAAAGCATTAGGTCTCAATCAAGGCCAGGCAGTAAGAAATACTAGCAGCAATTTTGCCACTTCTCGTATAACCTGTTCTTTCTAGACAAAGCAAAATACAGCATAAAAGACTTAATACTTCCAGACTGCAACAAATCTGAAAGAATTTGGTGTCTGAAGGGACTGAAGCTGTCAGTATTGCAATGACAAATGCAGTATCAGGATGCTGCAGTTTGGGGTGTATGTAGAAGTCACTGTGTTGGAAAGGGGATCCAGTTTTCAGTTGGCTCTAGTTTATGGTCGGTGGAATAAATTGTGCTGCCATGTGGCTGGCAGAAGCATGAGGAATTATTTTGTACTCTTTTTTCTAGATTAAGGAATGGACTATGGGAATAATAAAACCACTAACTCCTGAGAAATTGTTAACTGTGTCAATGTGGGTTGCTTATTTTGATGAGGACAGTACAAAAGATTAAGGAGGCTACAGCTGCATGTGAACAACACATTTCCTGACAAAGGGCATGTGGAAGAGGGTGGTGCTGCCGAGAGCAGCTCAGAGGAGAACTCTTGCAGCTCTGCTAACTGGGCTGTGACTTCATCCTTGATGTGCCCTCCTTTTCTACCTCCAGGGAGGTAGCACCTGCAGTTTTTTTTTTGTGAGGATGCATGAGTGAATTTGGGTGATCTGCAGTGATGGTCTGTTGAAAGGATGCGTTTTATTCACTCATCCAGCTGCAGTAGTTCAAATGCCTCTCTCCTTTCAAACAGGATTAGGGAGTCTCTAACATGACATGGCAAAGTGGTGAAGTCTGTCCCTAGTTCAATTACTGATGCAATTTGCGCTTCTGTATGAATGCAGAAGATACTTGCTGTAGTAAATATGGGGGCTTTGGTTTCCCTAGTTCATTCTATTAGCCAGTAATGGCTACCTCCACAAAAACTGAAGACTCGTATTTATCTGTGACGGGGTCAGGAACCCTCTGAAGCTAAAATACTTTAAATTAGGACCATGAGCACTGGAGAAAAGCAAAAATTGTACTGAATTCACCTCAGGAAGTTTCTTTTAATTTCCCTTTCAAGAAGATATTTTTCACCTTGCCTTACAGTTACATAGGAAAGTACATTTTAATAGCAGCCTTGAAAATTATAATAGGCAAGTCTATATTTATTGTTCAAGTTAAGGTGCTTTTTGAGCTCCTCCAGTCATACTACATAGCTAACCAGAAACAGTTGTACGAGACCATCAGAAGAGGCCCTGTCTTATGGGAAACCATTAGAGTGGATCTATGATCGATACTCTTTCTCCTTCTGACACAGGCTTGGAGAGACCAGATGGATGAAAGCAAGACCTGGCTAGCAGGATGTTTCAGAGTATCATGGGTTATCAGTTAGAAGAGGCTCTGCCTGGCCAGGCATGGGACCCAGGGCTGTTTGGAGGGCTGGAAGTCCTTCTGCACCTTCACTCCACACTGTGCAAGCCCTTCCAGAGCTATTTCTGAGCCAGCCTTGGATGACTTGGCCTGAAACAGTCTATTCCCTGCTGACCTCTTTCCTAAGAATACATAAGACACAGGCAGCAGGAAAGCAGGTGGGGTGATGAATCGTGGGAGGTCACAGCTTCTTTTGAGAGCCTTTGCCATGGGCTGTATGAGACAAAGGGAAGCCGTTCCCTCACGGAAGCTCCTATTGCATTCATCCCACTGCTTGGCTGGTTGCTTTGCACTCAGTTCAGGTAAGGGAGAAGATGAAATGTTCGGCCCCAAGAGGCCCATTTTGACAGCAGAGTCGCCTTGTGTCTGGTCTACACAGGGCAGTGTAGAACTAGGAGGCCTTCAGAATGATTTAGCCATGTCAACTCAGCAGTGCATGGGACTAATTGGCCCTATTAACCGTGGGAGCTAATTAGCCCTTGTGCACTCTTATGTTAACACAGCCGTGATGTAGGTGGTCCTGGAGAGAGGTCATTCATGGCAGATTGGGCATTTGTGAGGTGGACACAGACCATTAAGAGTAATCTCTTCTTTCTCCTGTTCAGCAGAGCTAAGCAGCAGCAAGCTCAAGAGAATCACTGACTACGCCAATTTTTTGTGCTGTTTATGGCACAATCAAGTCTAAGCCACAGGTGAGTCAGTTTCTTCTAATACTTGTTTTAGCTGAAATTCAGCTCACAGTGCAAATCTGGAGTCATTTCAGATAACATTCAGTGTATCAAGTAAAGACTGGCCCTCGTTCCAAAGCTGGGAATTGCATGAAACCAAATATTAATTTCTTTAATCAATAGAGATATCAAGAGCTGAAAAGCTCGGTGCAGAGATGAATGAAGACTAATGAGGTCTCATTTGAAAGCAATCACTAGTAATGCTATTGCTGTGGGAGGAAGGAAAGAACATCTTGCTGTCAGTCACATAGAGATAAATCAGAGGGAGGTCTTCTGAAGCCGCGGATTCATTTTGATTTATACTGGTGTAACTGAGGGCAGAGTTTAGCTCCATGGGGTTGTAGAATGATAAATACAAGTCCAAAATGAGCCTCCGGGTACGTGATTCTTTTTTTCTTTCTTTCTGCAGATGGATAGCTTGGAAGGAAAGGAGGAGTCTTCATGTCAAAATAAGCAATAAAATCTGAAGGAATTGTTTTCCGGCATACTTTCTTAGTTCTTAATTTTTCACTTCTACCTATATGTAGTCTGCATTCATCATAGAGGTGTATGATAGTCTAGGCATGGAAAATCTTAATTGTATTGTTCAAACACGTAAGCACTTTAACTCTCCTCCTCCCTACTTTTTCCACATTTGTCACCTTGGTGTAGACTAGAAGTAAACTTGGTGCTGACCATAACTATTTGAATAACAGGGTCAATACTTTAAACAATCCAGGTCTTTAAAAAACAGTGAGAAAACAGAAAGAGGACAATTGCTATAGTGAGTCCAATTGTGATAGCAGATATCACTGGTCTGATTTCTATCAGACTGTTCCTCAAGGAGCTACAGAAAAGTGAATGCAAACCGCTATCAAGTAGATCTGGTGAGCTTAGGGATCCATTTACACTTATCTGTACTCATAGATTTTTGGTGTATATGGGATCCAAAAATAGGACCCTTCATGGTTGGAATTAATGAGATGTCCCTCTACCATTCTAGATCTGGATTATCTTCTCTGCAGTGCACAGAATTAAATGGCAGTCAGGCTATGGTGAGCAAGAAGATAGTCTGACCCTAGAGATCGGCAGAAAAACAGAAATTGAAACAACAGTTTTCAGGAGAAACTAGCTATTTAATTTGATTGTGAATTTCAGCTTCTTGTGGACTTGATTACAGATGGAAGCATGATCACGAACTCTTCCTTTCTTTCCTCATCTTAATATGTCAATACAACCTTGTTTGCTTGACATTGGAGGAGTCCCTGGAAAGATCACTGCAGATTTTCTAATAGTACCTCAATTATACATGACGATTGGTGCAGCAGATCTCTTTGAAATAGGCAAATATATCAACAGCCCCTTGAAACACAAATTCTTCCAAAAATGAAGGTGACACTGTTCAAAAGCTCTTGGGAGCAGAAGTGAAATTAATCTGGATAAATTCACTTCCAGGAAGAAGGTAAAGGCACATAGGGAAATTTCCAGTATTTCACCATAGTTCACAGATATACATATGTATACAACCTGCCAGATATTGTCATGGTGTGGGTCTTACCTTCCCAACGTAGAGAGGATCAGTTCCTGTGTACTCCTCCAGAACAAAGAACTGGTTCCACACCCAGCTCCGTTTCATCCGCTGATGTAGCTTGTCCGACAGGTTGTCTTCTTGTCCTTCAGTGAGTGGTCTGGCACTTCCGGACAGCACAGTTGTAGTAAGATCCATCAGTCCCCAAAAATACAAGGACACGCCAAGTCCAAGCAAGTTCTTTGCATTGCTCATTCTACCTGAAGTCCACATCTGTATGCGAGGCCTGACTTAAAAGTCAAAAGAGTGGCTTAGGTCCCTTGAGCAGAAAGTAGATCTTGTTGAAATGTCCAAGAGAGATCCTGGTTCTGAGAATGGCAGTCTCCTGTAAATTTAAAGGAAATTCATAGGAGAATGGATTTTTTTCCCCAAGGTAAGAGTTTCCTCAATGGGCAAATATGCTCTAAAATAATTAATCTTCTGCATAAAAATATAATATCAGGATGCACACCTTCTAAAAGTAGGAATATTATTACCATGCAAGCTGCAGAACTGAAGTCTTAGGTACAAGAACTGTCAGAGTTTAGTCAATAAGTGAGAGTTCTCTACTTTGCTAATTTAGCTTAGTATTGCTTTATGGTATTGATTGGCAAGAGTCAAGGGCATACTCTTTAGAAATATTTATGACCAGAAGTCCTTAGAGAATACTTAAAAACAGTTCACTCTGGAAAATTATAATTGCTACTGAATACTTTTTGGCAACCATCTTTTTCTTTCTGTTTGGAAACTATGTCATTGCCACTACACACACATGCAGGCATGCCAATCTACATTAATACAGATATTATTGCTATACGTCAAACCTTGAACATAATTTCTAGCACCTTCAATTTATTTCTCATTTTAATTATTCTTTCAGCTTCCCTGTTGCTTGAATTCAGGCTTCACACTCTGCTGCCTTCTCTCTGAGGAGCTGATTTCTGCTACAAATGCAACATTTCTAGAATTTGAATGGTCAGTTAATCATTTTATAACCCACAAAAGGTTTCACAGTGCTGGCAGTCACAAGCTATTGTGTGATATGTCCAAGCAAGTCAAGCTAACACATTTTTTCTTCTGCAAGCCTGAAAGACCTGTTTAGGCAGAGGAATGCTGACCTCTATCAGAGGACACTTTCTCATCAGTCTAAGGTCTTTTGTTGTCATGAAGTCAGTTTAGTTGGCGACCTCAGTGCAGACTATCGATTGCACCAAACCTTTCCTTTGCCATTTTGCTGAGTTTACTGGCGTGGTGCTGCACTTAAGTTAGTAATTTTACTGTTCTTTTTAAGAACTCTTCTTTCTCTTTTCAGGTCAAACAGACTTATTAGGAAAGGTGTATGGGGCTCTGAGGCTTAAGCAAATATTTCACACTTTATTGCTGTTCTATACTTATGTCTTTAGGCTGAATTAATTGTTTTATCCTGTGGAAATAAAATTTATCAGGAGATGTCTGTCAAATAGTTCTAATTGAAATTCTTGTAAGGTTTCCAAATCATAAAACAATATTTTAAAGAGTTGCATGATAATATTTTGAAGTGAGGACTGAGACAATGTGAAGTTTTCAACAGAGAAGAAGAGAGTGTTTGAAAATTCCCCGGCATCCAAGCTGGTACAACTGGAGGACTGGGTACACTTAGAAATCTACTGAAACAGATATTCAGAATTTAATCCAGAAGTTGGCTGAAATCTGAAAAAGGCAGTTTAAATCTGGAATAGATGTCCACAAGGGAAGTAAAGACAAAATAACTATGTGTCTTAGACAAATTTCTACATAAAATAGTGTTTCCAAGTATAAAGCCCAGAAGGAATATGACTACACAGTGCTGCTAATTTATACATTTGTTACGTGTAGTGAACAACTAACAGGTCCTTTATGTTAAAAAGTTTACAACCTAAAGCTCAAGAGGTACAACAAAGAAAGGACAAACTGTAAGCATATGGTAAAAAAACTGTAGAACATGGTAAATCTCTTCCAAACCAAGCGATGCACAGAACTGCCGGGTGGTTAAACATTGGCTATGTAATGTGCTAGGGCTTATTTTCTACAAAACCAAAGAATAAGGATTTATCTAAGCAGCATAAGCCCACAAGGACCAGAGTAATCTCTGTGTGTCTATCACTTCATGAAGAAGCTGCCAGCTGTGAGAGGCAGGGATGATGCTCAGCTTGCTGGATACCCATACTAAAAGGAGTCCAAGAGCTGTGCACTCAGTGCTTGCCTCTCTGTCCCATGAGCCTTTAACTCTCACTAGCTAGTATACATTTACACTGGGGAAAAGAGGCTAAAGTCCTCTTCACACAAGGTATGTCCACCTTGCTCTGGACATGAGCTGACACTATTTGCTCACAGCCCATAAGGCCAACCATATCCTGGGGCGCATCAAAAGAAGCATAGCCAATAGGTCGAGGGAGGTGATTCTGCCCCTCTACTCCACTCTGTGAGACCTCACCTGGAGTACTGCGTTCAGTTCTGGAATCTTCACCACAGGAAAGACATGGGCCTGTTGGAGCAAGTCCAGAGGGGGGCCACAAAGATGATCAGAGGTATGGAACACCTATTGAGGACAGACTGAGAGAGTTGAGCTTGTTCAGCCTGGAGAAGAAAATGTTCTGGGGACACTTTATTAGAGCCTTTCAATATTTTAAGAGGACTTATAAGAAAGTTGGAAGTAGATTTTTTTTTTTAGCAGGGTCTATTGTGATAGAACAGGGCGTAATGGTTTTACACTAAAAGAAGGTAGATCAGGCTAGATATAAGGAAGAAACTATAATGAGAGCTGTGAAACGGTGGAACAAGTTGCCTAGAGAGGTGGTAGATGCCCCATCCCTGGAAACATTCAAGGTGAGGTTGGACAGGGCTCTGAGAAACCTGATCTAGTTGAAGATGGCCTTGCTCATTGCAGGGGAGTTGGACTCAATGACCTTTAAAGGTCCCTTCCAACCCAAATTATTCCATGATTCTATGACTATATGATTCTGTGTTGTCAATAGCAAGTTTTTCTCAGCAAGCCAAGGGGACATTATTAACAACCTATGTTTTGCTGGCAAGTAAATGTGGAAAATGGCCTCCTACCACCCCTCAACATGACTTGAGGGAACCCAGCACTGCTTCTGCCATGCACCAACAGGAAGGGAAAACAGCAGCAGCTGCTAACGTACAGCCTGGAGTCTCTACTTTGAGAATTTCCTCTTACTATATAAGTCAGTTACATTTTTGGCCACACGACAGAAGAGGTGACACAACACGATGGACCATTCCTGTTGCAATGAGAATTGTGTTGGTACTCCCAAACTATGAATTAAAAACTAGTGCCGCCAGGTGTCTCCTGCAAGTAAGTTCAGCCATCAAGGATCAATAGCACTCAGGCAAGGCAGCATGAAGATATGGTTAAATAAACTTGAAGAGTTACCAGTATACCTGTAATAAGGAAATAATAAAAGAAATCCGATCATCAAGGTGTTTTTTCTGCACGTCAGTTATATCATCAGAAAGCAAAGTAAGTGGAAGCAGTGAAATAAAGGTCGAGAATAGGGTCATACATACTCCAGGCTTTATGTGATAATAGCTTTTGTCATTTGAATGTCACTTGGCATCATAGTGCAGCTCCACGAGGAATCTTTCTTGAAAATAGTGTGCAACTTGGTGGCTCCTAGAAGCAACATCCCTAAAATTGTTACCTATTTCCAATACAATTGCATTTTGGACTATAGCAACTATCAGGAAACTTGCCATAAAGTCAAGTCTTGTAAAATGATGTTTCTTCCCTAAGTATCAGTAATCTCTCCATTTAATGCCAGCCTATGGTGACACAGTCATATATTTTTGTAAGAATGGAAGGAAGTACTAGTGGTGAGGTGGCACACAATTTTTTTTTTTTATATTGATACCAGGATTTCTGATGTCTCATGACTTTTGGAAACTGTGAGCAATCAGGCTCAAACTTGTCACATCTTCCCTAAAAGTAATTTCCTACTATTAATAACAATGATTTATTAAGAATGGCTCTGCTGTCTCTGAGACTGAAGGAGAAGGAAATTTTTTTTCTGTCTCAGGTCACCACCTGCCATCAAAAGAATGAAAACCTCCTTTGTTAACTTCTGGCCTGCAATGTTGCTGATCTCTCTCGGGCTCCACTCCTGCAGCTTCATCAGTCTCAGATGTGTACTACTGGCATCTGGATCTGCAAGGCCTGCTGGTCAACCAAGGTATTTCTCTGCAATATAGAAGGCACTCAAGTATATTTAGGGCTTGAATTGCGTGGTGGCACAAATAACAGCTCAGCTACAGCTAAGGTCATGGCCAACTGAGTCTTTCAGAGGATTCATGCAGATGAATCTTCACCAGCTGAGTGAAGATGGATGAGTATGGGGTGACTTAGACTGTGCACACAGCAGTTGGTTAGGATGATAGCCATATGCTTTGAATGTGCTAGTCTGGTGGGATCACTAGCCTCAAATGGACCTTAGTGGTTTTTGCTGCAGATTAATGACATATGCTTTGAGGCAGAGTCTGTTCTTCTGCCCCAGGCTGGGTAGTTCCTTGCCGGGAGATCAGAGAGACCAGTCATACAGGAAGGCACTTGTTGGCATGACCGAATGATGCAGAATTGAACCTTTAATGTTCTCTTAATGCAAGTTTCTTGGAGCCCTCCAAAACAATTTCTTAAGGACATCTGCAAAGATTGAATTGATGAGTCTCTGCTTGTTATAAGAAATACATTGTAGAAACATGATTCATGGCTTAGCATGGAGATGTTTAAAGTATTTGAAGGCACTGAAGGGAGGGAAATCTTGTTTTTCTTGCTCCCACAAAAAGATTATTGAGCCCAGGAAGACTGCATGACCAAAACCTGTGGGATTACTGCAGAGGGTATTTTATTTTTCAAGAACAATTTAAATGTTTCAGAACGCAGTTTGTTACTCACTGCTGAGTACCCCATTGTAATAGGCCTAGCTGCATCTGTGCAGTTTAGATCCCTGACCCAAAGTGAATATGTTTCTTGCCCCTGCTTTTGTGATGAGTATTTGATAACCAACTCTGTTGTTTAGGTTACTTTTTCCGTTCTTGCCTTGCAAACATTGTTGAAAATGTTTTTTCTTGTCACTCAACAGTTACAAATATGGCTTTTTGCTTTATAAAGACCTGCGAACATCTGATTGAGCTCTGTGCAGTGGGTGGTCTATGCATGGTACAAAGGAACTACCTAATTGTTCTACAAAAACGACTCACAATAATGCACTTTCCACAACTGCAAATACAAATTTCTATTTTAGCTTATATTAAGAATTAAAGTAGATATATTCTAAGTGTGAGATACTCTTCATGCTCCAATTTTAAAGACACCCCTCCCCATTTGTACCATAATTAAACTGTTCTTAATTGAATATCTAATCCTAGGCAAAGATGAAAAGCAAAAAGAAATATCTGCTAGAACCAAATCCTAGCATTTCTCACAAGTGACCCATTTATCTTGTTAATTTTGAAAAGAACAGCACTTCCAAGCAAAGGATAAAAATATTAATAATTTGGATGACCATATGGGCATCCAGAGAGTTCCATTGGGATTTAAATGTATTGTGCTCATTACATATTTACATAAACACCAAGGATTTTATAGTCAAAAAGCTCAGACTTGAAAAGGTTTATACACATGCTTAGTGTATTTATCATGTTGAGCAAGCGGTCTCCCAGAAAGTCAGGAGAATATTTGCATTCATAAAATTAATTACATCCTTACATCTTTTATGCCTGCTCCTTCCAGTGTATTTTTGCTGTGTGGACCCAGAACTCGTGCAGAATGTTGAAGACCTTACTGGATTCCATACAGGCACATCGTCTGAGCAGAGGCATTTGCAGGAGACATATTACACTGAGGAAGTGGGGAAGAACAGGGCAATCACTTTTGAACTCTCTACACTATTTCTGTACATAAATACACAAAAACATGTGATATTTCTTATGTGTGTATATATATACACACACAGAAATGTTTCTTAGAGGCCCATACAATGCACTAGGAATATGTTAATGGAAAATTATTTCTATGTTTAATGACACATTTAAAGTGTTTTCCTCCACTATTCTATTAAAAGTAACCAAACAACTCAGTAATGAACACAGTAGGAAGAAATTAAATTTGAGTGAAAGGAATGCTCTAAGTGAGCGATTTACTTTATTCCTTGAATTTCTTGTCATATTTTAAATACAAGGTGGGAATGTGAGCAGTGTGCAGTTTTTTACCCCTCCTCCCCAATTAAATTAATTTTTCTTTTCTGTTTTCACATATTACTTCTTAGCCTTTCCGTACTCTTAGTTGCTTACAGCTTTGTTATAAAATGCTTTTGCAATAATCCCACAGGAGCACCAGTCTGGTAAGAAAGTACAGGCTGTATCCTACATGAGGCAGACAACTCACAATAGGTGCCTACCACTAGCCCCTGGGGATGGAGGCTCCACTAGGGAGGATGATCTAAAATCTCTTGAGCAATTTAAGCAATGCTTGTCTTGTTTTAGAAATCCTAACGCTTGCAGTACCTGTTAGTTACTTCTAATTGGGCTGTTGGATTATAGTCCTAAGTGTTTTTGTACTACTTCCAGAACTTCTTACATTTTATCTCTGGCCTAGAGCAGTCCTACTGTTATTATTATCTATTATACTTACTGAGCAAGTTTACATTAAAAGGAAAAATCTAGAGGCATTTCTTATGGTTCTTGAAAACAGACTGGGCCTGAATATGTATTTTTATTTTTACTATATTTTATTGAGATCTTCATAAATACAATGAAACTTGACAACATACCATATGGTGCATAAACATGAACTCAGAATACAATCCATTGTCATAAAATTGCATTTACAAGATGAGTCAACAGTCTCTCCTGGGACACATCAGTGAACTCATTTTACTCAAGATCTGAAGTCCTTCAAAGCTACAGACTGCCTGCAGAGCAAAAAATCCCACAGAACGACAGAGGGAGTCCCATCTTATAAATCCCAGCCCTGTGGTTATAGATGCGTAAAAAGATCAAAAAGAATGAATAGCAATCACAAAGTAAACATTTCCAAATAAAATGATGCTGATAACTTACATCACATGAGGATCCTATCCCCAGTTTCACTCAGTATGAGGTACTGTAAAAGAGCAGAACAGAAAGACAAAAGGGTGTCAAAAGCTTCATGCTGTTCTAAGTAACTCTGCTGAAGTCAGCTTCAATAAGAACTAAGTGAGGCATTGGAAATAAACCAACCCCTAGCGAATCAAAGATGTGCAAAACTATGTAATGTATGAGAAAATCACAGTAATTAATCTTTTGTTATTAAGGAAAGAGTTCAAACAGTCTTCTGACTACTTTTGCCAAATTGTCAAGTCAAAAACCTGTAAAGGAGACTCTAAATTGTGACTTGATGTTCATATAAACTATGATAAACATTTCAAAGCACTTATCTTTTTTTTTTTTTCACAACATAAACCCCCTCCTTCTCCCCTACAGTGTAACCTTTTTCCCTTGCTTTGCAGCTGTACCAGGAGCTTTTGCTCAGACCTGTCTCAAGGCTTCTAAGGTGTTTTAGGCAAAATCTGTTGTTTCTGACCAAGAACAAGAAGGCTGTGTGGGAAGGATGAAATCACTCCCGGTGTGGAGTGAAGCACTGGTGCCTGCTAAAGAACAAGGGTTTCTGCAAAGGCAATGAGAAGATTAGACGGTGAATACCGCTGTGACCACCTAAGCTCTGCAAGCTGAGAGGCCAGCAGGGATAAGGCTCAGGGATGCAGCCTGCTGTGCTAGGCAGTGGAGTACTTATGTCCTGAATGGGACTTACTCACAACTGTTACAATCCTCTTTGAGAAAAACGTACTAACAACTTCCCTCTACTTTTCATTTGCTTCCTTCTGCCCACGTCCTTCTCCTCTTCCAGATCCTGAGCTGATGCCTCACCTAATCTGCCATTCCCCTGGAGTGGGATAAAACCCATTCTTGTTGCACATTTGAAATGAATTTTGAACCTAAGGTGTCCCTATCTGTGCTGCACGGTGGCCACGGTAGCAAGTCACGTTCTTTAGCTACTAAACATTGCATTTGCATTATGCTAGTACCCAGAATATGGCATATTTCCATGCAGCTTTGAAAACGGGTCCCTTTCTTATCCCACAGCTGCTGGATAGACGATAAGGTGCTCTGACATCCCCTAAATGCCAAGATGGAAAATGTGTTGTCTTCTGTCTGGAGATAGAGATGAGAAGCAGCTGTCTGCCTCGAGCATATCGGGATAGTATTTTTTCTGATGTATGAAAATAAAAAATGATAGGTAAGGGCCTATGTGCTGTTATTGGTGAAGACAACTTCCTAGTTTCATTATGACTGTGTTTGTGGTTAATTTGGCATTTCATACAGTGTTTTGACATACTAGAAATGGACCCTAAACAACCTGCTTCCAAAAGCAGATGTTGAAGACGAAGTAATGAATACGTAATTTCTTTTTCCAACCAGAAACCAGTATTTGGTGAGGTTTTTTTTGTTGTTGTTAAAATTGTGTCTGTATTCACAGAGAAAGGACAGTCTTTAACCTACAAAATGGCTGTAGATGCTCTAAGAAGTGAAAATCTTTCCTCTAATTCGTAGTTCTTGAGTCTGACATTAATTTAGCTGTACAATGTTGGCATCTACAACTTGTCTTGACCTCACTGATTGCCTTGTCTGAGCATAAAGACATGCTACTAACCAACAAGATGAACATTTTTCAAGCCAACTTCAAGCTTCTGTCTATGAAGTCAAACCAGCAAAAGAAACAGAAGTCTTATAGCCTCTTTTTCTGTTAGAGTCTGTTTCTGAACTGTTAGAGTCTACCTTGTTCTTATCACCAGATTCAAAGTGTTTCTAGAAACACAGAATATGAGTGCCTGGCCTTAGCAGAACACTTTCAATCTGAAAGAATGAGGTAAGAAGAAATAAAGATGTGCTGACCTAACTTGTCCAAAACCTGTTCTAGTATATGAAGAATAATGTTCAAAAAGCTTGAAAAACAACCTCACATGCCTTGCGTGCCAGCCTCTAGATTTTGGTCTCCAGATTCAATTGTTGCAGTCTCCACAGGGAGTATATGATGTGGGGTATTATCTAATCGCCCCCCTATAAATGTCATATGCACTAACAATAACCCTCATTAAGAGGACTCCATCTATTTTCCATCTTCTTCATAATCTGCTGCTGGAATATGTTCCCAGCTTTTGCATGTTCCCAGCCTTCCCAGTCCCCCCCTATTTCAGAAGGTGAGTATTCTAGAAGAAGTAATTCCTTTGCCTGGATCACTTAATGGCTAAGAAGAACTAGCATTTACTAGAATAGAAAAGATTTCTTAGGTTTGCTGGCAAACTCTTGGCTTGGCGATTTGTTACAGGTGACTCTTTCAGAGGAGACTCCAAAACTCAGTGCTTCCTCTTTCTTAGTATTCAATATGTAATGGTAATATAATTGCAGCTTTTGTAAAAGCTGAGGTATTCCTAGCCAAGATTCGCATCCTTCCATTATTTGCTGTGAGCCATCTGGTTGCTGTCCTTCACTTTTACTGCTGCTTTAAGTCTGATTTCCCAGAGAAATGAGTTTAGGTAGTGATACAATTGCACTGATATTTCATTAATATTGTGAAAAAAACATAGAGATCCTGAGGATTACTGTATTTCTATCTGCTTCCTGGGAATTTGCAGGTACATTTGGGAAGAGACACCCAGATTAATGTCCCTACTGAGGAAAGGAAGGACAGTTACACAATCTCTTTGACCAAGTGATGATCTTGAATGTGGTTCCACAGTAGTAACTGAGGTGTTTTAGCTGGTATGCTAAGGGAGTGGGAAGGAGCTGGAATTATTGTGTGCATGAAGGATGAGTTATGGGGAAAAAACATAACCATAATAAACCAGGCTTTGTAGTTCTGCTCCTCTTTTCTTGTTTGTTAATAACCTTATAGTAAAATTTTATCCGTAAACAAATCCCAGGAGCAGCCCCACTGCTGAAGGCCTTCTTAGTTATCCAGTGGTACGCACCAGTGCAAACTCTGAGTATGGATCTGAGACTAAGGTATGCCTTCCATTCACTATTCTTCACTGGTGGTCACCAGCAGGTCGTTTGAGGCCTTTTTAATACATAAACGTACCTCCTCTGTAGGAAGACATCAGCCAGTGTATGAAGAATTAACGACCCTGACACACAGCATGTAAACACAAGAAAACCCTACTGACAGCAGCTTTATGGGACATCAAGGCCCATTTCTCCCACTGTCCACAGCCACTTCACATAATCTCTCAAATAGTTTGAAGATCCTTTCTTAATTCTCAAGAATTCAGAAACAGAACTGCAAATCTGCAATCAAAAGAAAGAAAGGAAATGCAAAAATTGCAGGAGAGCTTAAAGGAAAGCAAATTAAAATAAATTGCAGAAGAACTCAAATGAGACGGCAGCTTTGCTGTTAGCACATCTGTATGTGCATTGTGGTAAAAAGATTTTTCTTACATTCCTGCTAAATCTATTCTTTCTTACTTGCGAATCTGCATTTTTATCAGCAAGTTCTGCACTGTACTTGTTTGAGGTACCAGAATTGCTCTGGCAAACCAGATCTCCACTCTAATATTGAGATTTTTGCCTTTGGAAATTGCCAATAACTGGTACTTGCAAATAGTTAAAGTCTGTCTTTGGAGGTGATAGTTCAGAAAAGAAGGTAATTATGACAAAAGAAACTTGACATCAGAATAGCTGTTATTAATAGCAGCAAAGAGGATTATACCAAGTAACTAGAAAGATAGTACTTCCTAAGTGGAAATGGAGTGGGATTCTAGTCTGACACAAGCGAAATTCTAATCAGAGAAGGTGTAAGAAAAGGACAAAAAGTGGCAGTTTTTGGAGATATTGAGCTATGGATTGCTGGGAAAATCTACGAGACTTGGAAGACCTGCATGCAAACTTAAATAATTTGCCTGAAAGACAATTGCTTAAGGAAACTTTACTTCCAGGTGAAGCTGAAAAATTTTGTTTCTTTTTCTATGTTGGAGAAATTTGATTAATTAAATATTTTGTATTTGTAGTTTGTATTTGTAGAGAGGGAAAGGACAAGTGGAAAATAAAGAACAGTGTGAATAAGAGCCATTGCTTATTGTTGAGGTCAACAATGTAATAGTGTGTGATATATAATCTTTAAGCAATCATAAAAAATAATGCCATACTGTTGTGACATGCTGGAAGTGGTGAGAATTTCTAGCTGACCCTTGTGATAGGTTTATGCACTGAAGCATGAGTTTTGATTTCTTCCATTTGACTGAAGAATCATTTTGTCTCTTTAGAACATCTAGCAGTATAAATATCACCTTCAATTTCTCCCAGACTTTCAGCCTTTTACTGCATCTTTTTTTTTTTTAAATTTGAGGGAAGCATGGAGAAATAGGATGTATCCATTTTCACTTCATGTCAGCCAAAAGCCCGATCTAGTGCCCAGTGAAAATCGATGGCATATTAAGGTATTATGTTCCGTCTTCTCTCAAGACGTTTAACCTACATTTTTTGAAATCTCTTTCCAAATTAAACAGCCTGCAGAGAATTTACCCTCAGGTACTTTAGAAACCAGCTAAAGCAATAGCTAAAACATTAGTGATTATCTTCATGAGCTAATAGAAGATGAGTGAGTTCTTAGAGGACCTGCAGAGGAAAAGCATTATACCTATACAATATAAAAGGGGAAAGAGCAGTGGGGAAGAGGAACCATTGACTTATAAAACCTCTATTCCAATGTCAACATGTGAAAAGTCAGTGGATCAAACAACCAATTTTTCAGCATCTAGGGAATAATGAGGTGCTAAGAAAAAGCCAACATGAATTTGAGAAGAACTAGATGACTAAAAACTGACCTGATTTTCCTCTCTTTGGTAAGATAATTGGCCTAGCAGATGTGAGATGAGAAAAATGAAACACATCTTGATCTTCGCAAAATGTTTCACACAACTCCACAACTCATTGTCAAAGGCAACATAGGGCAATATGGCCCAGGTAAAATGAGAGTAAGACAGACTGGAAAACAACTCATAGAATCACTATTAGACTATAGCTCAGTGTCAAACTGGGAGTCGTAGAATCATAGAATCACTAGGTTGGAAAAGACCTTTGAGATCATCAAGTCCATCACTAAATCATATCCCTAAGCACTTCATCTATCCATCTTTTAAATACCTCCAGGGATGGTGACTCAACCACTTCCCTGGGCAGCCTGTTCCAGTGCTTGATAACCCTTTCTGTGAAGAAATTTTTCCTAATGTCCAAGCTGAGCCTCTCCTGGTGCAACTTGAGGCCATTCCCTCTTGTCCTATCACGTATCACCTGGGAGAAGAGATCAGCACCCACCTCTCTACAGTATCCTTTAAGATAGTTGTAGACAGTGATAAGGTCTTCCCTCAGCCTCCTCTTCTCCAGGCTAAACAACCACAGTTCCCCCAGCTGCTTCTCAGAAGACTTGTTCTCCAGCCCCTTCACCAGCTTCATTGCTCTTCTCTGGACACACTCCAGGACCTCAACGTCTTTCTTGTAATGAGGGGCCCAAAACTGAACACAGTATTCGATGTGCGTCCTCACCAGTGCTGAGTTCAGGGGGAGAATCACTTTCCTGGTCCTGCTGGTCACGCTGTTTCTGATACATACCAAGATGCCATTGGCCTTCTTGTCCACCTGGGCACACTGCTGACTCGTATTCAGCTGGCTGTTGACCAACAACCCCAGGTCCTTCTCTGCCAGACAGCTTTCTAGCCACTCTTCCCCAATCCTATAGTGCTCAACGGGGTTGTTGTGTCGAGTCAACATCAGGTGGTCGTGTAGGATTTTCCTTCATGACCAGTACTATTCAATGTTTATGTTAACAGTTTAGATGATGCAATACAGTTACAAAATCTGAGGATGGCATCAGGCTGAGAGATGTTGTAAACATTTGGGAAGATGGATTTAGAGTTCAAAATGATCTTAATAAATTGGAGAAATGGTAGGAAGTCAATACCAGAAAATTCAATAAAGACAAGTGGAAAGTACAGGCCCTGGCACAGCAAAATGAAATTCCCAGACATAGAGAAGTGAATAACAGCCTAGGAGTCAGCATTGTAGAAAAGGAGCTGACCACAAACAGAATAGGAGCCAACACTTTGATGCATGGGCTGTTGCAAATCGGAAAGTCCCACTCTGTGGCGTGTCATCATGGTGTTGAGCAAGTTACTCAGGTCACATATGTGAAACATTTTTACTGGTAACCTCAGCACAGAATGGCAGCGTGTCACAGCTTAAAGGAGATATGAACAGAGTGCCAAACTGCTGTCAGGAAGACAGTAAGAAATTTGAGGAGAGGTCTGAAAAAAACCAAGGCTTGGGAAAAGGTTAAGAAAAAAATATTTTTTGGGTCTGGAAAAATGAGATTCAAGGGAGGCCATAAAATCAGACTTTGAACAAGTGTAATACATACTGACAGGTATAATATGAAGCTTAGTTTCCAGGGACAGCTGTAGGTGCAATAAACCTAATTTGAAGCAAGAGGAATTTAGGTTACAAGCAAATGATCCTCTAAGGGTAAGGTGAGTGAAATATTGGAACAGATGACTAATAAAAGCTGTGACATTTCGGCTCTTTTTTAGCTTTTAAGAAAAGGCTTGAGACTTGTCTATTGGAAGTTTTTAGGTGATCTCTGATCTTGTAACAAACAAATGGCAGAAGAAATAAGAAAAGTTCTACACTTCTATAACCCGGAAAGGCATACTAAACCACACCTTATAATGTAAACCAAAAAGTTTGAGTACTTATTATGCCTAGCATTCCTTTGTAATGTCTTTTGGTCTTCTACCTCTTCCCCCTCCTCCTCTGTTAGGCTGAATCCACACGTTCTGTAAATGGCCTCTACTGTGGAAGTACTCAGATAAACCAGTCAGTTTTACTAAGTGGTAGAGAGAAGCCTTATCAGGCATGGAGAATATTTTCAAGCTTATGTGAATCCTAGGATGATCAGTGCTTCTCATAATAGAAAAACATCAAGAAAAAGCCTCACTCTTTTCTTGATCGTCATAAGAAATTGATTTTGCCACGAAAAAGATGATCAGAAGGTGCTTGGTTGTGATTGCTGTACTGTGATGCCAACTGGGAATAAAGCATTCACTCCAGGTGCACTTTGATTGCCCTTGGGGGTCTCCAACTTGTACAATAGCACTAATTTCATGAGCCTTGTATGCTTAAATAGCATTCTTTTAGATTATCCTTCCAAGCAGGAGGTTGTAGCCTTGATCCCAGCATAAGGACTTTTATGGTGCAAACTACTCTGTAAGCTGACTGTCACCTTCATAAAATGATCATCAAACAATATTCCATTGATTCAGAAGGGGCTTTTGTTTCTGCATGTGCTAATTGATACTTTAAGGTTTAAGTTGGCATACAAGGTGCTAACTAGGCCAAACTCCCTGCAGCTTTGTAAAAGACCATTATTGCCCTTTACCTTTCAAATCCCTGTATGAGAAGATAAGGACTACCCAATTATTTCTCATTGATTCCTGCCTCAAGAATGTACATTCATAGTCCATGTATTCAAGAAAAAATAATTAACTGACTTCTTATTAAGTGTAGCATATTTCCAAAAACCATAGTTTGAAACCCAGTGACTGTTGTAGCTTGCTATACAACATCACAGGGCAAACTAAGACACTCCTCTTCACATTCGTCAGTTAAGGTAAAAGAGATCGTAGCTAAATCCACCTTTTAAAAATCGATAACCACTTACTGTAGAAGTGTTCTTTTTCATGTCCTAAAAACCTCACTTTTCTGTTTATCTAAATCTACTTAAAGTTTACATATATTCTCTCGCCTTTGGTTTATGCAATCTTACAGCAATGCTCCACATTACTGCATCTGATCTTGGATTTACCATGTTTCAACGTAAAACAAAATGTCTTGATGTGCATAATATCAAATTTCCCCAAAAACTTTCTGGCCTAGTCTCTAAATTTGTATCAGTTTTGCATAGGGCAAATCTTTCTTGCTCTGCTTATTCATACCTTCCATCTGACTTCAGTGAGAGTGTTCAGGTGAACAGAGGCATGAAGATATGACCTGCAGTTTTGCAGTGGCACAAAAAAGACACATAAAAGAACTATGACATCTAACTATATACTTTGTAGGCACAAATGTAGTTTGGGCATTCACATGGCAGACTTAAATGTCTATATGATATAATTTGCACTCATTAGCCTATTAATTATCTCATTAGCAACACTGAATAACTGCAGGCACAAAATATGTCTGAAGAAACTAAAATTTTATTCGGGTACTATTTATATTACTGTGACATTCCTTGGGATGGAAATGCAATATAAATTCATAGTATTACCTGTCAAAAATCTATCACCTCTTCTCCAGCCACTAGAATATCATTCCTTCAAGAAATATTTTTCCTGCCAATCACATGATAATAAGCAAAATACAGCTTAAATGAAATTTTCTACTTTTTAACGTCAGAATGATATGCACTTGAATAATATAAGGGGACTGGGTTTCTTAATCAATATTTCACTCAAGTAAAATAAAATAGTGTAATATAATGTAATATAATATACTACAAAGTGATATAACATAATGAAATATAATATGACACATATGGAAAGCATGGTGTCCATTTTTCCTAGAAGATATTATATGCTCATGAATATGCATAATTTGATAATATCACAAAGGGCAAGCTCAGCACAAATGCAGCTCACATCTATAGGTACTTGCATAGCTTTAAGGTGTTGGTGGTGAGTATGAGCCACCTTTAAGTCCACAGTTGGAGTTCTGCTGAAGAAATTATTAGATTTGATTAAAGACAGTTGCTGCTGATTTCTAATTAAATATTGAAGGTAGAGTAATAAACCAGTGAATGTCACTGACTCAGGAAGCCAGAGCAAACAGCTGCATTTTCAGGATTCAAATAGGGAAGTAGTATCTTGCCAAACTCACATAGGGAGAGCATTGCAAGCCTCTGGAGTGATACGGAGATGCTGATGGCTGGGCTGTCTTAGTTATGCACAGAGGCAGCCTAAAGCACTGCTGGCCAAGGCTGGAACAAGGTCCTCCTCTTGTCCTGCTGTTTGCCCTCTACACCTGCTCTGCCCACCTGCATCTCCCACCTGCCCTAGTGGCAGAGACAGTACTTGGGATCCCAGCTTGGTGAAGCACCTACAAACGTCTGTGGGTAATCTGTGGGTACCTGGGTTAAAACCTTTTCCACCCATTTTGAAATGGAGATGAAAGATCCTCTTGTGGCTGTCCTGGACAGAAGTCAGGCACCCAGAGAAGTCTGCACATTTCAAATTTGGGCAGAAGAAAGCTTTCCTCGCCAGGAGCTGCCCCAAGGTCTGCAGGTCTCTACTCACTCTGGCTTGGGTAGGTCTCACAGCACTCCTGTCATAGTGCCTCCTCATTATGTGGGGAACAGAGCTGACTGGGAAGCTGGAGGATGGCCCCGATGGAGCAGCAAAATAATCATGGCTCCTTATACTGTGTCAGAGGCGGAAGGAGGAAAGTGAGTATTTTTCTGTGCACAGGAGTCAGACTGCTCTACTTGCAGAGGGTTTTAACAGGCATTCACCTGTCTCTGCAGCTTTCATTAAAAAAAATGTGGGAGTATTTCTTTAATCATAATCCCCACACACCATTAATTTGAGAGGGTGGACCCTGGAGCAGTAGTTCCAAGTAATTTTGTTATGAAGAAAACTGAATAAACTAGAAAAATGTGAACAGTGAATTGGAAAGTTATGTGTCAAGGACAATAAAACTTCTGATTTCTGGTTTAACATTCATTCAGTATTTCAACAAAAGTGGTAGTGTCTGTCCAATGTTATTAATTAGCATAAACTTCATTCACAGTAACTCTTCTTTGTCTTCATAGAAGCATATATATTGTAATATATCCCCATTTTCTTCCCCTACAAGGCAGACTTCAAAATAACATGTGCTGTTTCTGATGCAATACCATATCAGTCTGATTATATCATACATAATAAGATATGCCCTAAGATAGAGCATTGCACAGATATTTATTTAGAAAGGCACCTTTGATGTTGTGTGAACTAAGGAAATCTTTAAATTCTACTGAAATAAAAGTGAAGTTCTGTGTCACTGTAATCAATCTTGATTCATTGGTGAAGTCCAGGCTCTGCACAAGTGCCATTCTAATCTACTTCCAAATATAACAGTCAAGACATGCGGATTAGGTCTTTGAACAGGAATTTTCTGAAAGAACAAATAGAAATGTATGTGCCTTATGTCCATCTTACAAATCAACTTTTCAATTAGAACGCTTCTACAACTTGCTTAAGAATAACATGTCCATGTAAATGTCACTCTTAAGTAATGCACAAGTTTAAACTTGCAGCCTCGTTCAACAGACTTTGAGGAACAAACAAGGGAATTATTCCTGAGCCTTTTATATGGATACCAATGACTGCAACAGACAGCTACCTAATATTTCTGAAGAACCGTTTCAGACAGCTTGTCCACATCTTAAAGAACACAGCATATTAATGTTTCTTACTGACACAAAAATACAATGCTTTCTAAATCTTTCCTATTTTTTGAGCAATCCACTGTGTTCATCAAGAAGCAATATCAAAAATACACTTTATGCCACTGAGAAAAGAAATAGTAGCTTTACAACATACCTTTCACAATGTTTGCACTTCTCTGTTCTCCTCTCATTTGCTACAGCAGCTCAGTTTACACACTGCCTTTCTCTTATGCGCTTCTGGGTAGCATGTACAACAGACGCTTCAACAGCTCTGTCCTCTTTTTAATGCAACCCACTCTGAAGAAAAAGGTGTATTTGTATTATAGTATGGGGCAACTTTCAGAAAAAAAAAAGGACATAATTTCAAACCAATCAGAACACTCTTAGTCTAATGACCAAGCCTCTTTCCTAACTGATGCATCAGTATGTGAATGGATCCAATAATCCATGAGGTGAGGTATACAGACACCATTCACTAGAAAGGATGCCAGGACAACATAAGCTACATGAGTGGATGGTGGGAACAATAGCAAACATTTCATATTGAGGTGGCTGGGAATGAATAATGCATGTGTTGGGGAAACAGTTGCCCCATTCTGGTGTGGAGGGGGTGGAAAGAGTGGGCGTGGGAGGTACTTTCCTGATCAACTTTGCATTTCTAATTAATATCATTGTCTGCATAGACCCAGAAGACTCTGTATACTGAAAAAACAATGTGCAAATACCCAAGTGGGAACAAGTTGCCATCATGTAGACCCACAAAAAAAGCAGCTAAGATGTAAAAATAATATTTTATGTAGGTAGGCAGACAGGCAGATACACACAAATGAAACCAAAGGACCAAGAGAAATGTTAGAAGGCTACATGTTCTTTTGATCTGGTATTGTTTAGATATGGCATATAAATGAATGCTTCAATGCAGCTGAACTACCCTTTCAAATTATTGTTAATTAAGTAATAATTCCTGAGAAATCTGTCATTACCAATAGTTAGGAACTGGTTTATTATGTTTGCCCCAGGCTATTACTGCTCAAACACAATAGCCACTAATTGCGATAAGAACTAATTTTCCTGGAATTACACATGCATTTTCTAACTATCTGGCAGCATATTTTTTGGTTTTAAACTTTAGGTTTTAGCTTGCCTAACTAGAGCAATGGTCAGAAAAATTATTCTCTAATCATCCTTCACAGAAATTATGATTAACAAAAAGAAAGCTGATTTTTATTAGCTTTGAACATTATTAAATCTGTTGCAGACAGCAACAGCAGAGGTTATAATCCCTATAAACAAGGCATCAGCTCCAAATCCGGCAAAGCTAGCAAAAGCATTTTCAATCAATGCAATGCGCTTTGGATCAGTCTCGACAGTTTCTTTAAAAACAAGGCAGGACAAGGAGCGGGGGTAGTCTATTGTTTTCTAAGTTTACATTATGATTCTTATTCTGTAACATGTCATTAAGGTAATGAGAAATCATTTCTGGGATGGGACCAAACTTTGACATTTATTCCCGTCAGCTGTTTTCAATGTAGACAGATTAGATGGCCATAAGAAATATTATTAAGTATTGTTAGAGGGATAAATTGAGAAAATTAATCCAGAGGCAGGGAAAAAAGTCTACCTGGAATTTAAAGTGATTTGCTCCACAAACACTTTTCTCCTTGCCTTGGGAGCAGAGTATAAGGAAAAAGCCATAAAGAATAGCTGCCATTGTCATTGCATTTTAAAAGCATCCACATGACAATTTTAAAAGAACTGCCATTTCAGCTGTTTCTTAAATAACTTCTTTCTTCCTCCATAGTCATGTAATATATTTCTTTCACCTTTTGCCTAGCGCTTTAGTTTTTTTAATAAACTTACACACTCATTTTGCAGGAAATTATATTTTAAAATGCTTCTCAGAGGTGTCTTATCCTAACACTTTGATTTGGGTTGAATTAATGTTGAATTCTGATTTGCAGAAATAGAGGGAGAGGAAAAGATGGGGAGAAAGAGGAAACAAAAGAGAAGCTTAGTTTGTACCCCAGCTCCAAAACACACTTATCTTCAATCCACATTTCCAAATCATTCTTACAGTAACCTTTATCTGTAATAACAGTATTATTCTGATACTTCTAAAATACATAGAGCAGCAGGGTGGTTATCTACTGGACTAGATAGTGAAGAGTTTCCTTCCTCTTTCTTTGGCTGTGCACAGTCTGTTTTCAGGCTTTCAGTGCCAGTTTTCACTTGATAGTTTTTCTTCTTTTTTTAGGTCCTCATCTCTCTTTTTTCCCCATTACGATGTGAATGGGCTGGTACCTCATCCAATACATCCATACATGCCTGAATACACTTGCAGAAAAGCTGGGTCTCCTTTTGTCTGGGCCCCTTATGGCTGTACGTCATTCCGCACCAATAGACAAGGACTCCTCTCTCTGTTGGAGATTTCCAATAATTGCCAGAACAAATTAAACTGGGACTTATCTGTTCCTCTCTCTTTTCAGCTTGAAAATGGAGGAACAAGACCAAATTTAACTGGTGACAATGCAGCACAGAAATGGATTGGATACAGCTTGCGTGAAGTCATGTCGTAGACAGCAGTGGCAGGACACTGCTTTGAGTAATGAGGTAATGTTGTGCAACATGGACTTGGCCAATCCTTCTGATCTGACATGAATAAAAAATGAGTTGAGAGATTAAGAGGAGTCCATCTAGTCACCATTGTCACGAGTGGAGAAGTGTAAAGGAGTATTTCTGATCATTCTGGAGTGGACTGGGCAGCCCAGAAAAGTGAAGTGGACTGCAGAGTGTAAAAATGACAGACATGGCATATTTTGAAAACAGAAATGAAGGGTACAATGAATTTTGCATAGCACTCCGCTCCCCAGCTCCTTCCCATTCCTCATCCTCCACAATACACCTTGTGCTTAGTCTACAAGCAAGCATCAGGAAGTACAGTCTTAAACCTTGACAGAGCGCTGCAGAGAGATCTGCTATGTCTCTGCAGTGTGGGTTTGGCAGTCTGGGGCTGAAAAGAGTGTTTTAAAAGATAATATAGTTATCAGACACATATTTTCTATACCAAAGAGCTGTCATCTTCCTTTGCAGATGAGATAAAGTGAGTTCAAAGTGCTTTCTCCAGGCAAAGACAGATTCAAAACCATGCAGAGGAAATGAATTCTTTCACAGTGTCTGACAGACAGAAATGTGAACCATCAGATTTGAAAGGGACCCTTAATTCTTGAGGTTGCTGAATGCCAATGAGAAATACTAGGATCTTATCTTGACCAACATGATAACTGCTATCAAATGAGAATACGTCAAACACCTTTCAACATACTGTTGTCAGTCAAGCTCTAAAAAGCCATCATTCACCGTAAACTATCTTTTCAACTACCTCAGTCAGGCTCTACCAGCCTCAGAGTCAGTAAGAAACTAACAGTGAAAAAAAAATCCAACAATACTTAGTGCTGTCAGCTTTTCTTTTCTTTTTCTCTCAAGCTCTCATGTTCCTATTCCATATCAGAAAAGCAAGAAGGAAGTTGTGGTACAGTCATTAAGAAAGGTTAGAGTATGTAACTTCAGGTTACTAGAACAAAATGCAACACCTAAAAGTAAGTTCAATCTTGTGCCCTATCAACAGACACCAGACAGGATATCCACCTCATGGAAAAGCTGCAGACTGTGATGAGGTCACCTTCCAGTCTCCTCTTCTCTAAGCTGAACAAATCTAGTATCCTCAGCCGCCACTCATGTCTTGCTCTCTAGTCCTTTCACCATCTTTGTTGCCCTTCTTTGGACACATTCTAATATTTTTATTTCCTTCTTATATCGTGGAGGCCAAAACAGCACATTGTACATGAGGTGAGTCCATGCTGAGGTGTAAAATATTCTGTGCAGATGTTGGGACGAGTGTTAGCCTGGTACAAGAAAGCACTAGGATAGTTTTTTTGTCTTTTATACAGATGAGTTCATTTTAACATCACACACGGAGAGTCAAAACATCGTAAAAGAAGTGAAAACATTGGGGAAAAAACAGACGGATTGAAGAAAAAGTAAAATGCAAAGTCATGTTTTCAAATTGCAATGTCAATCCTCAGAGCAGCCTTTTGACCTTAATAACTTCTGTAACTTGTGAGACTTAAATAAGCAACTGTCTTTCTTAAACAGCCTGTAGCGAAACTAATTACCTAAAGAAATGCTATAATTTTAGATAATTTTTAAATGCCTCAGGAGGAAGCTATGTAAAATTCATAATAGGTTCATTTTCCATTTGGTACTCAAGAAAAAAATTAGCAAAGTGCAAGTTTTACAGTGTGATATTCAGTTCTAAAAATTGTGAAGAGTCAGCAAAACTGGAATGGCAAATCCATTCTGAATTGACTGTTTTATAGTCATAAGCCTGTGAATTCAACTTTTTTCAAAAGCATCCACTTCAGAAACTCTGTGTTATTTTACTCCCATACATTCTCATTTCTAGCTATTCTTCTTGATCAGGACAGATACAGGCTTGTCACTGCCCAATGGACAAAAACTCTCATTGCAGAGGTGTATTTTTAGACCTCAAATAGAACTCAGCTTATCTGTTTTCATCTTGAAAACACAGCAAAGTTAATAAAACCTACATTCCTGCAAATGAAGCCAGAACAATTTCAGTCACCATTTATAATCTAGAAACCTCTCATAGGAGGCATCAGTAAAAGCAATTCCATGTCTATGAATGGCTGGACTGTTACTGGCTTTAATTAGAGCCATACTGGAGAAACCCAAATATGGGATAAAATCGTCCTTTCTCTTGATAAATAAATAAATAAATGTAAAACTAGAAAATAAACTTTTGCCGAAAGATAAAGTAATGGCATGTCAGGATGAAGTTGGGGTGACCTCTGAAGCAACTGACAATACAACATGAAGAAGAGGTAGGGCTCATGGGGGGAATTAGCACCCATCTGACTGCTCACTGATGACCTCTCTTTAGAACCTCAGGAGCAGAGGACAGACCTTGCTCATTATGGCACCAAACCTGCGTGGCCTGCTACTTTAAACAGGAAAAAAACCAAAGGCTTCAAAAGGCACGGGGTGCCTTGCCATCCCGCCATGCATCTTGGCAGAGAACAAACTTTCCCAAACCAGTCATGTGTACCTTGCAGAACTGAAGTCTGTAAACCCTTTATCATTGCACTGTGACTGTTGTTAAAGGCTTAAAAAGTCTTGCTGCATTCATAGGCAGTGCAGGAGTAGCCAAAAGCACATTTGTTCTGGTGGGGTGGTGGCTGCCCTGCTGTTCGCCATCCTGGGACTTGGACGGTCCTACTGGAGGGCTCGCTCCCCAGTCAGGGGTTTTCCTCCATCCTGGCAGTCCTTGGAGGAGGTGCACAGTGCTCCTGCAACAAGGCAGCATCACCAGCCATGCCAGAAGTGACAAGGGGGAGAGAAGCCATTGCCTAGGTCAACCCTTTCCTCCTTGCCCTCATTACTGATGGCCCAGATCATTTCTTGCACAGGATCTTCCTTCAAATGCATAAGTAAAGAGGCCTCCATTTAGATAGAATAAGGGGATCCTAACCAGCTGGAGACCCCCAACTTTTGGTGCAACACAGAGTGCTGCCTAAGAGCAAGAGCTCTCCTGTAGCCATGATCATGCTCCTTCTCTGTCAGCTGCTCCACACAAGTCTTTAATTTATCAGCACTTTGGGCTGGCCGTGTTCTCAAATAAATCCAAGATCTCCTTCCTCTCTGCAGCTCTAAATTAATTATTTTTAAACACAAGACCAAAGAGCTTGGCTTTCCTTTGGTTGAACAACCTAATCCCACCTCCTCTCTGTTGAGTAACTCTTGTTTCGCTGTTTGATATGCTGAGGCAGAAATGACACCCAGTTGATCTCGACAGCCTTTGTGCTAACCTCTTGCTTAGAGCACAGAGATCTTCTAAAGCCACTGTGGTTGCTCAGGTTTGCTCTACATACATACATTACACTTTTTTTCATGATTCAGCAAACCTACAGTGCCCAAATAGAGGCATCCAGCAGTAGCTTTTAAGCACTCATGTCACTCTGCATTATGATTGCTGGGATTTTTAAAAGCTAGAGAAAGGCTGGAAAATGTTGTGAGTGGGTAGTCCCTGAGGAACTCCCAATTGCCAAAGATACCTCTTGCTAATGCTGCAGATGGCATGTTCTTTCTTCTGAACAGGACATTAAAACAAGCTCTTGCTTACGTCATGCTATTAAAAGATGCAGTAGTCCGTTCAGCAAGGGCAATGGTGGAGTCTTCTGTGTCCTTTCCAAATTCCAATTCAGCTAATTATGTGTATGGCAGTGTGCAGAGGTCCACCACTAGGTACTTGATTCTTGCTAATACTTTCTGCCTAACTAAATTCCCTCCGTTGTTTCACCTATGTGTAGCAGTCACCTTTAGTTCCTGCACTGGACTGTTTGAGAGTGTACCTCCTCTTTAACTGCAGCTCTGTTGTATTCCAGATGTGATCTCGGTAAAAATGATATGATTCTTGCACATATAAAATCCATAAAGATGAAAGGTGTTATAACTGTATGTTAATTATTCATGACTAGTAGCATTACACATACTAATGTCTTTCTCAAACTATAGTGTACCCTACTGAGCTGTAAACAGGTTGAAGATCTGTAGTTTTTCATTTAAATTTGGCACAGAACTCAAATGAATTTCACCAAAGCGGTAGGATCAAGATCAGTTTTTGTGAATTTAAAATCCCTTCTTCACCAAGGGATGAGTTTAGAGCAACAAAGAGTTCAAAAATTAGCATTTCTGATAGCTTCCAGTGCACCATGAAGTCTTTGCATCAGAAGGAGCACAATTCAAAGCCAGCCACTAACGCACATCACCATATGCGCAGCAACTACACTGAGATCTCTACTGAGCACAGAACTGCCTAACAACAGCTTCACAATTACCCTGTAGGCTGTACAGCCTGATTAACTACTGACGTCAACAAAAATAGTGACTGGAAATTCCGGAAGCTAAATATATTCTTGCCTTATAAAGCTGTTTTGAGGTCTTTGTGCAAAGACCTCTGCACAATTGTGTGAAAAAGTCAACTACCAGCAGTAACATTTAATGGCTCTGTTCAATGTAAACTGTGCACTAAGGAGCGATTGTGGTATAATTATAGAAAAATGCATTACCAAATAAAGCTTTAAAGGGAAAAGCACTGGAAATAAGATAGTAAGTTGGAAATGCTATTGTGAATCTCAGGTAAATTCAGTACAAACTGCAGTCATTTTAAATGGAGACAGCAGTAAAAAAGCACTGGAATTAGGTTGTTATAAATGTGCTGGTGAGCGTTCTGCTGCTGGTCCACTTCTTCTAAATTCTACCAACAGACACTATTAAAAAGAAATAAGATTAAGTTGTAAAAAAGAAATCTTCTGCAGTGGCAGTCACAACAGATGAAGTGCCTACCTGTTCCCCATTTCAAATGGGAGGCAGCTTGGAGCTTTCCACTCAATAAAGGGGTATTAAAGCTGGAATATTCTTCCCTTGCACACCTGAGAAAGCTGAAGGTTGAAGTGAAATTACAGACTACAGGCTGTGAGCAGCAAAGTGAGAAAAGGTGTTGGATGCAATCCTATGGCTAGATGGAAATGTGTGTGGGTATATGCATGTGTCTGCTTGATGTACATGGGTATATACTTTTAGCTACCCAAACATCTTTGTATCAAAGAGGAAATGGCAGTGTCCCAAAGATGCGTGGCATAAAAGGCAGAGCAGAAAGTTGCTTCTGGCCGGTGTGGAAGCCTTACCTATAGTACCCTGTATAAATCCAACATGTACGTTGTTGGCCTTTTCATTAATGGTGACTGGAAAGCACAATGACAACTGCAAGCAGGAGATGAGTGTGTTAAGTTCAAAAGCATTTTATGTTTTGGATATGGCACTGCATTAACATGAAGAAAATCAGAGTAGCTCATGCTCAACTATTTAGATTAGTCTCATCTGCCCAGACTGAAGAAATACGTAGGGTCATTGAGCTGTTATCTCATGTCTTTTACGTCAACAGACAACAGGATTTTTGTTAGACAGGAAAATTGTAGATATGTACATCTTCTGGGGTTTGATCACTACACAGCCTGACTGTACTCTCCAGCAGTACATGAAATATGCAGCCCATGTCAGCTTTTCAAAAGGCATTTCCCTGGCACTTCTTGTGAGCTCCAGTCTCATCTGGAGATAAGACGTTATACATCTTTAAATCAGCGTCAATCAGCCACCCATTACAGGTACAGGACAAAGGCCCATTCAACGAGTATTCCCAGTAAGTAATAATCACTAATAAAGAACACTGTACTAATTTCTACATCATCTATTGAAATGTAGGCTACGGTATCCAAAACCCCCATCTCCAATGCTACTGAAACTTGAGCACAAGCACTAGAAAAACACACTAAAAGCTGTTTGTAATTAGATACTTGGATTAATAATTGTGCACTAATTTAAGGGCCTTCAGAACTGGCAGGTCCCAAATGAGCATCCAGAGCATCCAGAGACATGTCCAGTGACCACATTTCAGGTTGTGACATATTTAGGATGGTACGCAGTTTGACCACAAGAGTGCTAAGCACAAAGCACAATCAGCATAAAAGCCCAAACTCTTGAATACTCTATGAAATCAAGTTTAACTTAACTTATTATGACAAGAAAGGTAAAAAATTATTAGTAGTGATTAACAAGTTAACAATAGTAGCTTTCAAGGCAATGCATCCAATCTTTACTACAAGAGAATAGTAATTAATAGTAATTAATCTTTACTACAAGAGAATAGTATAGTAATTAAGAAAGATACATCACCAATTGCCCTACCATCATCTGGATCCACAGTGCAGGGGAGCCCTTCTTTTTCCTGCAGTGAGGATTTGGACAACCTGTCCTGGCAAGTGGGAGGGCCTATGGAGTGCATCCACTCAGAGGCAGGGTCTCCAACCACCACTGCAAGGAGTCCAGCTTTTATATCGTTGCATAAACAAATTGCATTACCCCAAAAATGTAGAGTGTTTGGTGCCAGTTGCTTACTGTCTCTCTTTCTCATACTCTCTATACCAAGAATAACATAGCACAATTCCACTGATAATATCAATGTGAGAAGTTATAGATTAAACAGTGCACATAGCAATGCAATACAAATCATCCATGGGTTACCTCTATTGTTTTAGGCCTGTTGATGAGGCCCTGTCACTTCATATACTAGCAGACAATTTTGTTGTGGAAAAGTTAACATGCATCTTAAGGCAGTTTAACCTCCAGTTAATGTGATAGGAAAGCATAATTTTCCTACAATATAACATATATTCGTAGGAGTAATTTTCAGTTTAAACAAGCACTTTCCTCCATGCTTTTCATTATAAGTTAAATCTTCAAGCATTTTTTTTCTTTCTTTTTTTTTCTTTTCTTTCTTTTTTTTTTTTCCCCTTCTATACTGTTGGCTGTTGAGGAGACAGCTGGATAACAGAGAGCAAGACTAAGAAAAGGTTAAAGAACAGCAGGTTTCTCAGGCTATCTTGCAAACTCTAGGCACGGCCTACTCTGGTCTGTGCAAGTGCACAGTTGCTGTTCTGAAGAGCTGACTATGGAAAATTTCTCTCTCTGACCAAGAAAGGAAGCTCTGTGCTAATCTTCCACCCTCTGGGGCCATTTAGGCATTGCCTACCTTCTCACTAGTGTGGACTCTTGCTGAGGGGCACGGTTTAGGGATTGATAGGAAGGGTTGGACTCGATGATCCAGTAGGCGCTTTCCAACCTACTGATTCTATGATTCTATGATCTTGTCCTTGAGTTTCTCCAAATTCCCACTCCAGGCAAGGTGAGGTTTTTAAGCAGATTTTTTTGCACCTTCATCTGGACTCCCAAACCACCAGCACCTCTTTTCTTCTGTCTTTTGTGAGTCTCGGAGTTCACTTGACTGAGTGTGCAACAGGGGCACTGATGTCTGACCATAAAGATGATATGCAATATTTACTGACACCCACTGTGCCTCTATACAACCTCCCTGGGCTCTGCAGAAGTTCAAAGCACTCAGAGGTGCTCATAGACAGAATCTGTGTAGCCTGCCACTTTCTTTTCAGCCTCAAAATACAGCTGCATATCACGCTGCTGGGAGTCATACCATTTGTATCATCAACCTTGAGAATAATGGATTTTTATCTGGATTTCCCAAAGAAATGGGTGTACAGTAGTTTGTTTCTGCCTGTCAGTCCTAATCTAATAAAACTGGAATCCATTTAGCCAATTTCAACCCTATTTTACAGAGGAGATGTTCTAGTCTATAAGGAAAAGGATTAAGTGTGATATACCCAAAGGGCTTGTTTTTCACAGAAACTTTGTATATGAATGCATTTGGGTTGAGAGTAAGCTCTTCTACAAGTATATCTGCTTCTTTAATGCGCCACATATATGCTGCTTGCATGATTGTGTAATGGATGTCATCTTTTTAACGTGTATTTACAGACATTTTAAGACATGCACTGGGATCTTAATTTGGAATAAGAATGATAGTACGCAATTAAAATCTGAAATGAAATATATCAAGAACATTGTAGGTTGTAATTGCAATTATTACCAGTAAAAAGATGACATGCCTGAGATATGATCTGCCTATCATTTTGTGCGTGAAAGTTCTTCAGGGAAAGAACTGCTATTTGTTATGAGGTTGTACTCTGCCAGTCACAGTGGTCACCTTGATCATCTCTGCATAATAAAGATAAGCTGAGTTAAATTAGGAGAAGATAAAACCAGGCAGTATCACAGATGACCATGAGTGACACTAGAATAGTTCTCCTAGTTTTAGAAGATGGTGCCAACACTGCATCTTCAGCAATCCCTGTGTGGTAAAAGTTAGTGACCTTTTAATGGTGACAGTTATATGAAGTAGTTTGAATAATTACCCATGAAAAGATCCTTTTATATATCTTTACAGACATCCTGCAATGAGATGCTCTTTTGTGGCATTTTCATTTCCATTCTAAACCATATTAATGATTCACTGAGTTGGAGAATCAGATCAAAAAAAAAAAATCCCACCCAAATGAATTTGCTGCTTCCAGTACTATTGCATAGAGGCTCTGCCTCACAAGCAGCCAAGCACCCTCTGCAGCCATAGTGGGTGAGGGCTCCTTTGACAGAGCAAGGAATTTGGAGAGCCCCACCTCTCACAAGATCATCTCACTCCACTGCAACCTTTCCAGGGCAGACAATGGGGAAAGATCATCTGAAACAGCTGCAAAGAGCAATAAACAAGCTGCTAACAAACATACTTAAGGAAATTCCCATTTAGTTTTGCTGGCTTTATCACTTGCATCTATAAGTTTGCAAACAATTGCTTTTATTTAATTCAGCACATAGCATACTGCAACAGAAAAACAAAATGGAGAAGGAGGGAGAGGAAAACTGGAGACAAGAAGACTCTGTAACAAGCAAAAAGAAAGACCTTAAAGATATAAAGCATTTTGAATGATCAGGGTTTTTTTTTGTTACAGCTGTATTCTTTATTCTCACAGATGTTCAAGAAAGTATCTATAGAGTAAGAAATATCCTGCCCATATAGCGGAGGAATATGAGCTTAATTGTATCTGTGTGCTTTTGCAGGAAATCACTGAGGTGATGGACCCATTTGTATTAATTTCATCAAACACTTCTGCATTATTATCATCCTGCAAGATAGTGAAGCCTACATAGACCCAAACCTCCTTCATTCAAAAGACAGATCCCAAATCAGTATTTCATTTCTGTTTTGCGTTTTCAGCATGACAGACAGAGTAAAAAATATGTTTAAAGAATGGAAGCAGGCTCCACAATGCCCACACAGACTTGTACGGGATATGAAATGGAATTTAGAAGCATTTTATGCCAAGTTTTTTTAGCCTGTTGGTGAAGCTTAAAACAATGGTGATGAAAACTGATACCAAATATCAATATTCATCTTTCCAGATCATTATGAAGCTGAAACTCAGCTTTGTGAGATTCAGTGGTGGCATCCTCAGAAGACTGGAGGTGTCTCAATCAACCCTAATTTTTCTATGCAGTTTGTTCATGGCTCCATATTATGAAACAATTGTCTGAGCTCTCTTGCAAATGGAGATAGTTCAACTGCCTTGAGGGTCCTTACATAAAGTGGTGTAGAGCACCTCAAAAGCTAAACCTAAATAGCAATCAGACAATCATGGCTTTCCTAAGAGTTGAAATATTTTTTCAAAAAACACCCCTTAGTGAAAACAGTACTTCAACATCACCTTTCCTAATATTTCAGTTGGTTCATTCTTATGAGAAACAAACAGGTGAGGCAGAAAGAGGAAAGGTAGATTTTTTACAAAATCTAAGCAGATGCTGAAAAACTATAAGAAGCATAGAGTCTAGTACCTTGTAAGAAAAAGAACACTACGAGGCAGTTTTCTGTCATTTTTTGCCCACAGTCAGTATTTTCACAAATTCACTTGATCTGTCTTTAATTAAGACACTGGCAGGTATGGTTTGTTTGAATTTATGCCTGAGGAATTGTTCTAATCTCTTCCTTTTATGATATGCTCATCTGAAAGAGCTGAAAAAATGATTCTCCGGTTCTTGTGAAGGAGACTTACATACTCCCATAATTGTGTTGGAAATCCCTGTGAATCTGGGCAGAAAAGAAACATCATTCAGACATGTCACCTCTAAAAAAATCAGTCCTCATTGTCTGCTATGTGCTCTGACTCCCTAGTTTGCAGCTAGTGGGAATGAAATCAACAAGTGGTCCTGTGGAAGTCAGTGTTGCGATAGCTGGAGCCAAGGGAGATCATTTTGGAAGGTCTGAGGCAAGAGAGCAGAACCAGTCTACAAGTCATGGGCCATATTCATCAAAAAGTCAGAAGTGGAAAGAAAAAGCATCAGTCTAGACTGTTCCTAACACAGCTACTCAACCAGGACCAAATTTGCCATTGATGCATATTAAGAAAGTACTTCATGAATAGCTCACAGAATAAGGTAGCCTTCAGCATGAATACATGTATTGCAAACCAGCCACAAGCAGGGAAAAGTGCTGCTTGAACACTATCCAGTGAATATGCTATTCAACTGATCTGTATGGTTGTTGTTTAAATAAAATCAACAAAAACTCCCCCTCTATTCCCACTATTCAGATTCTTTCTTTGCAGAAATGGTACAATATGTCCCTGCCTTTGTAAGCAACCAGCAGCCCAACCCACACCAACGGTACATCTGGGGCACAGCACAACCTATAATGAAGGGCTCCCAGTGTTCGTGTACTCCTTTTCAATGCTCTCTATATCTGCTGTTGATACAAAGGATTGAGGAGATGCCCTCTTCCTCACACAGTTCTCCATCCTTCATGCCCTGCTCCCCACTGCCCCTTTGACCGGATCACAATGTTGCTCAGGATTTTTCTGTCACATTTCGATTGCTACAGCATTTTGTTGCCCTTCTCTCCTTTGCTCCAGCTCTACAGGCTGTTTGTTAGCAGCCTGGTTTATCTTTGCAAGCTAAATGGAAGGCACTGTTAGTGCTTTCAGCTGGGGATGGGCAGAAAAAGCCAGGCACAGGTTAACAGTGCCAACATTGTGCATGAAGCCAGTCCACGGTCTTGCCACCCCCAACATTCTCAGGACTGAAATATCTGCATTTATTAGAAGCTATGAACATTTGGCTTTAATTATGTCCAACTAAGATACGTTGAGCCTCAGTAGGCTTGTGTTTTAGATGCTTAGGTAAGAAGGTAAGGCATTGTTCCATTCTGTGCATTAAAATGAAGATTCAGCATGAACTGCACAATTAAGGACTGAAAGGAGGAAAAATTGCACTTGAATTAAACTTGATAGGATAATGCAAGGAATCAATACCTTTATTTGCTGTTTAATGATGATGATACTGCTTTCATTTCATTATATGTGAGTCACAACCACTTTTGTGTTGGTTTAATTGCATTCTTTAGCTAGTAAACTGAGGCATGTGATTTACAGCAGTAACACCTGTTAACAAAAGCTTATTTAAGACTATCATAAATAGGTCCTGAGCAATGCAATAAAACTTCTTCTAATCCAATACACTAGATTATTTAGACACTATATTCTGCATTTATGTTTTTAATTAAGAATAACACAATAAATATTTATTTTGACTGGCAAGACAGAAAACCTAGACAGCCTGTAACAACGCATCTTGTTATCGGTGCCCCACAATGACCTCTTTCAGTTTTCACAAGTATGGAATTACACAGTAAATCCTAGATCCTGCTGTTTCTGTGAAGTGACTCCAGATTCTGGCAGTGGTTGAACACACTGTATTTATTGTCTTTCCTTTTCATAGCCTCTACCAAAAATATCATGTAGAAGAATCAGAAAGGGGAACAGAAGTGGGTGAGAAAAGAACTCAAAGGAGCCAGCTGAGGAAGGAATGACTCACAAGACTGAAGTAATTGTAGGTATTTGTTTTCTTAAGCAAAGTAGTGATGGGGAACACTCATTCATTCTTTTCTTGAAGTCTTACAGAGTGGTTCAGCCATAAAGAGGTTTGGCTATGCTGTACCTCTGAAGGGACAGAAGTGCAAGAAGACACTGGCAAAGTGAGAAACAGGTCAAAGGTAGCCCTCCTTTGTCTTTATAGCTCCTCTTCTCCTGGCCTGTTTTGTCCACAGTTCCTCTTTCTCTTTATTATCGGCCTCTTTCTTGGTCTGAGTCTTTTTAGCAGCTTTGCTTTTCCCTCAGCATTCTTGTAAAGTGCCAGTGGGCTGTGTTTGTCACAGCCCGAGTGTACAAGTTAAGTGGCATAGAGCCCTACAGATACCTCGGGTACTTCATGGCCCCTTCCAAGACCCAGCTAAATACCCAGAGGTGAATGAAGGTGCAGGTACAGCCACGTCCATCCAGGGCTGAGCTGAGCCCTGAAGTTGAGGTAAAACTCTGGCACTCATCCTGCTGCAAGGACAAGGGATGCCAAATGCTGAATCTGCTCCTCAGCTTTGGCCTAAAGTGTCAAGTATCTCAGACTGAAAGATTTATTTTCCTTTTGCTCAAATGCTTTCTTCTGCCTCCCTCTTCTACATCCTGCAGTGCCTGCTCCATTGCTGGACATACAACAGTTCATATTTCGGGGAAGTAGGGGTACTCATTATTGCCATTCCCAAGCTGCCTTTTCTTTACAGTCTTCCCTTAATTCTGGTCTCAGTTACCAGGGATTGCACATTTTAATATTGCTCTGAATTGCTTAAGTGAAGACCTTTAGACAGCTTGATGGCCACATGACAGTTGAGGTCTAATTTTGTTTTCCTCTAATCAAGAGATGTTAGCTGTGGAGAGGTGTTGAGGTGGGCCTGACAATAGGGTGTCTTCATGGAGAAGGCAGATTTTTACAGCTTTGTGTAGAACCTGCAGATTTCCTTGGGGAACTAATGAATTAAACATTAAGCCTATGTATACTATGATAGATAGAATTCCATGATTCAATTCAGTAAAAAACATAAAAAGGTATCTAGATGTGAAGACCTGCAAGACCTTTATGTCCCACAGTGTAATCAGAGCGGTAAGATGCAATGTTATCTTAGGAAGTTCTGCTACAGCAAAAGTCACATCATGGGTGCCTATATTTATTATTTCATGTTGATTTTTTGCATAAAATACATTCAGCTTGAGATTAAAATTCATATTTTCTTCCTGACTGCAGACCTTGCAAACTGTATGTAGATCTGGAAGGGCAATGTCCTTACACAGCTACCAAACACGAATGGCTAACTGGCCAAACTGTGCCACTGTTGAATCTCATGCAGTTCTACTGGCCTCACTGAAATTAGGCAGGTCGTGACCAATTAGCTTTCTGTCAATACTTCTGAGAGCGATGCATATGATAGAATAGAAACTTCAGATACTGTCTGCCTACTTGCATAGAGTCTGCAGGGCAAAACAATGGGAAAAGCAACAGAAGGAACTGAGAGTTTTGTTAGACTCCCTGAGCAAGAAAATGCTCTTTTTATGTGGTAATTTTTCAGAGTAAAGTTAGATACAAATGGAGAAAAACCCCCCTTCTCCCCTGCCTTTGGGCTATCAAATGCCGTATTAGATGATTTTCTCCCAGTGTAAGAGAAATCCCTGACAAAACACGGTCAGCCTCTTGGAATGGTAATTTGGGGTCTTCACTCCTAATGTTCATGAACTCTTCTCTCATACACATGTCCTAGAAGGATTTTAAGGGAACATGTATTGCCTGTTTCTTTCCATGAAAGCTTCTGGGAATAACCAAGGAAAGTGCTTGGTAAACAACTGGCGTCCATTCCTTTCCGTTCTCGTGCATTCAGAGGATCATACACAGCCTAAAGATAAGAACAAAACATGGCCATGAAGACCTTTGGAAAACAACATCCCTTCTCTTCAAGTTGCCTATGGCTAACCTTTGCTACTTTCCTTATATGAAGGCAGAAACCACAGGTGAAGGCTTCAGATAAACTCCCAAGGAGGCTGTGAAGATAAATGCACCCAAAGTTTGTCAACAGCTTGGATAACAGGAGACCAGAGAGGTGGAGACCACAGAACTCTACTATTCACCCAGAGCTGATATTTCAGTGCTGACAAATGCCAATCTTTTTCTGCCTAGGGGAGCATCTAACTTTTTACATCCAGGATGTATTACTTCAGAAAGTCTGTCCACCCATAGAATCACAGATATTTTCTTTAAGGGCAGACCTAACATCTGTCTAAGTAATATGCCAGCACTGGTTTTGAGGAGACTTTTGTTTTGCAAGTTGTATTTCTTTAAATACAAAGGAAAGTAAGGAGTAGTTCTGTTTTGTTTTGGTTTTCTTCTTTTGAACTTTAAATAAACAAAGACAGACTTGAAGAATTAGAAAGAACCTTTATGTTCAAAGCTAGAGACTTGACTCACTTTGAATAAATAGCAATTTCCTTTGCTTAAAGAGCCATTAAGTAAAATCAAGTTGCAAGGTCCCGACTGTGATCAGATAGCTGCAGTATGTTAATAGCCTTAGTCTGTACCTGAGTGGGAGTACAGAGAAGGAAAATGCTTTCACAGAAAATAAAGCACTGTTGTGTTTGCAAGGGTATTAGCAGTCTACAGATGAGCGAGGTAAACAATTGCTTTTATTAAAAGTAGCAGACTGATGCCACTAGGTTAGCAGAAAATGAGAATAAAGCAGAAAAAGAGAAGTTCATCTCTGTTTAATCCCACCTCATTTCCCCCACCGATGAGCACAATCCCTAGCTACGAACAGCAGCAGAAACATACCCTGCCAAGTATGGGCTCAAATTTTAAGACCTGATAAAAAAATTCCCCAAACAGAACTTAGACAGAAATGTGGCCACCTGCCTGGAGTGAGGATGGGCGCATTACCTTGCTGATGTAAGAGCAGACGAACAAATGGATGACTCAGAAAGGGGTATGGCCCCTTTTTTGGCTCTTAACTTTTCTTCTCTGAGGAATAAACTAATTTAGCCTCAGAGACGTTGGCTTTCTATCTTTTCTTGGCCAGGAAAAAGCTCCTCAACTCCAGCTGCTTCACCTGCACCTGTAGAGGGAGGCAGGAGGTGGGAGGCAGGAGCTCCTGCTCTTCCTCCCAGGCTGCAGCCAGAAAAAGGTTTGGAGGATAGGTGTACCCTCTGCTGGGTGAAAAACTGGCTGGATGGCCGGTCCCAAAGAGTGGTGTCTCCCAGGGCTCAGTGCTGGGTCCAGCCCTTTTTAATACCTTTATCAACGACCTGGATGAAGGATCTAGTGCACAATTACCAAGTTTGTAGATGACACTAAAAGAGGAGGAAATGTCAATCTGCTGGAAGGTAGGGAGGCTCTACAGGGGGATCTGAACAGGCTCGATTGATGAACCAAGGCCAATGGGATGAGGTTTAACAAGGCCAAGTGCAGAATCCTGCACTTGGGACACAACAACCCCTTGCAGCACTACAGGCTTGGGGATGACTGGCTGGAAAGCTGTCTGGCAGAGAAAGACCTGGGGGTGTTGGCTGACAGTCTGAACATGAGCCAGCAGTGTGCCCAGGAAGGCCAATGGCATCTTGGCTCGTATGAGAAACAATGTGGCCAGCAGGACCAGGGAAGTGACTCTCAGCCTGTACTCAGCATTGGTGAGGCTGCACCTCGAATACTGTGTTCCATTTTGGGTCCCTCACTATAAGAAAGACACTGAGATCCTGCAGTGTGTCCTGAAAAGAGTGATGAAGCTGGTGAAGGGGCTGGAGTACAAGTCTTACAAGGAGAGGCTGAGGGAACTGGGGTTGTTTAGCCTGGAGAACAGGAGGCTGAGGGGAGACCTTAGCGCTCTCTACAGCTACCAAAAAGGAGGCTGCAGAGAGGAGAGTGTTGGTCTCTTCTCCCAAGTGATAGGTGATAGGATGAGAGGAAATGTCCTTCAGCTGTGTCAGGGGAAGTTTAGGTTGGGCATTAGGAAAAATTTATTCACAGAAAGGGTTAACAAGCACTGGCAGAGGCTGCCCAGAGAGGCGGTTAAAAGGCATCCCTGGAGGCATTTAAAAGGTAGGTAGATGAAGTGCTTACGGATATGATTTAGTACAGGTACGTTTGGAGTTGATAATCTTGAAGATCTTTTCCAACCTAATGATTGTATGATTCTATTGAAGACATGCAGCTGGGGCTTTTGAAGGGGTCCTGGGAACTAATTACCAGGCTGATTAGCACTGAAAGTCAGTGAGTGCATGAGTTATCTTTGTGTTTGTCTGTTCACTGCGGTTGGAGAGCCTTAACCCTTACAAACTAGAAGAGGCTGTATGAACCCCTGTTCTTCTGCTGGCATGACAGTATAAAAGCTTCCACATAAACAAACCCCCAGAAGTTAGTTACATAGGCGGTTTAACGTCAGCCCAGTGGTGGCCAGAAGTTTTGCCAACATATCTACCTGAGAAAGTCTCACATTCTTCATGGCTTACACAAGTGTGTCATTTGGAAAACAAAGGTGCAATTTAGGCATCTTCTGTTTACAGATATTTGAAAGCTCTCTACAGAATTAACAAAAAGAATAAATTTTGGAGATTATAAATAAATGCATGAACGGTGTCACTTCTGAAAATTTTATTTCAAGACATTAAACAAATAACTACCAAATCATTCTCTTGATAGTCCCTTCATTATGTTTTGAATATTTGCTTTTTAATCTCAGCTTCTATCATGAGATTAACATATATGAGAATTTCTATTTACTGTTCTACACGTCACTGTAATATCAGGGATAAAACCTTTGCTTATATTTGCGTCAAAACACTCCCTTGATAATTTGATACATTTCTGTACTTTATCTTTCCGGGAAGATCAATAATCATCAACTCTCGAGGGAAGTTAACTAGTCAGATTACATATTTCCATAAGAATATTGCTGATCTCTGTGAAAACTGCAAAAGACTTTCTGTTTTGCAAATTCACACATGACCAAATTTCTAAATACTGCTAAATGTTGTCATGAGATTCTCACTCATATGAAATTTAGACCGCGGCGCAGAATATTGCAAGTAGATGATTTGCTATTGTAATAAACAATGAAAGCTAAATTCCACTTAGCAAATGAATGAACAAGAGCTCTAAGTGACCCATTATCCTCTTTATATTATCCTGTTCACATGGTATATTACAAAATTCAGTCATTCAAAATGGTCACCCCATTTCTTATTTTACACTGAACATAATTTGAGAGGGAGAAAGTAAGGTATATACTTTCTTTGGGTTAGTCAGCTGTACGTGTCCAGGGGGAAATAATTTGCAATTTACAGTGTTAGGGAAAAAACCCAGCTCAGTTGTAATGGATTACACACCAAACAAGACGCAAAAATGTCCTGCAGGTACAAGAAAAGGAAACGCTGTACTGGGATGTATGAACAGGGAAAAAGCAAGCCATCTGAAACAGCCTTTCTCATTACACTTGTCACTGAAAAGGCTTCATGTGGGATTACATCCAGATTTAGGCACTGCACTTCAACTAGTGTGTGGCTCAAACGGAGACAGGGCAGAAGCAAACACTGAGACAGATTACAGGTCTGGAAAATGTGACTTCAGAGGAAAGCCTGCAGTTAATTAGCCTGAATAAGAAAGAACAAAGGATGCAGCATCATAACAGTCATCAAACACATAAAAGGGTGTTGTGAAGAATAAAGGCAAAACTGGCTCTCAGCACTCAGGGTGGACATCTGACATGGGGGGACTACCTGCCAGTAAGGAAGAATCAAGTCAGATGTATGGGAGACTTTGAAAGGACAAAGCTCATCAAACATTGCAGCACGTTGCATGGGGAGGCTCTTGTACCTATATTCCCAAACATCTTTAAAACCAAGCTAAATTTGAGGTATAATTGATCTCGTGTTCAGGCAGGGGTGGACTATTGACCCTGCAACTCTGCTTTATTTGCATTATAGAGATGTACAAACACTGCTATGCCAGCGCAGAGCACAAACATCTCTCTCCCAGGCTCTCGCCTCTGCCAGCAGCTTGTAATAGAGTTTACAGAGGACATATAAAAAAATCTGTAGAACACAATAGTGAAACAAACTGGATGTCAAAGACATTTTAGTGTTTGGCTTCTTCTTGGAAGAAGCTTTGTGATCTGCTATATTTTGAAGCCGACCCAGAAATTCTCAATGCACATGTACATTTCTAACCTGTTAATATTTTTTACTAGACTCTTGGCCTCATTGATGGTTAGTGGCAATGAATATCACATTAAACTGTGCTTTTACGTAAAATATATCTCATCTTAGCAGGTAGTTATATGTTAAACAGAAAAGGTAATTAGGAGCTCCTAAGTTGCCTCTTGTATAGTATTTGTTACTTGGTATAACTCTGTCATGCCCCATGTTATTTGTTTTATCTCCAGACTAAGCAGCTTCAAGATTTTCACCATCTCTTTTTACGGAAGTCTTTTTGTGTCTGCAGTAATTTTCATCACTGGTATCTGAATCATCTCTGCCGGACTAAACAGCATATGCAAATATATTTTTTTTTCTGCCTGAAGCAAGAGAAACAAATGCATGGGTGGTTTTTTTCTGGGGGGTGGGAGGATGGGGTGGAGGAATTTCATGTTCATGTTTGCTTTAAGAACATTTTTTGAATGGCTGATTTTCCACAACTTTCAAAATACATGGCTACACAGGAGGAATTACAGACAGTTCTGAGAGTTTGTTCTGAACTTAGGGAAGAGTGTATGCAAGGCATATTGATTTCTTTGTCTATATTGATCCTTCTTCATTACTTAACTCTCAAGCCCATAAAATCTAATGTAAGAAAAAATCCTGGTAACTTATTATTAACTTATTAGAATTTCTATTAGAGGTAGTATACGTTCTTCCATTTTAAAAGAAGAGCAAAACCTTGAAGATTATTATTCTGTCTCATAGAATTAAAAGTACACCTAAATAAACATGAAGAAATAAGGGACAGTACACAAACTACTGTATACTCTGTTCTGCTGGTCCACTCTTTATGAATAGGAGCCTTGTCTTTCTTGTCCTTGCACTGTTTTTTTAAGAATCCTGTATATTTTTCAACTAGTATGTGGTGCATGTGATAATTTTCACATTTGTTTCAATGCTGCACTTCTGTTCCAAAGCAAATTGCTTGCTTAAGTACAATCTTGGCTCCTAACACAGCTAGACAGAGGCTGAGGAAATGTGACTGCATTCCAAAGTCAGTGCCATCTCCATACCCTTGCTAGAGGAGCTGACTGGCAATGTAAGAAGTACAAAACTGCCCCCATCAGCAGAAGTAATAGCGGCAGGAGGATTTGATAATGTCAAGGAAGTGAGGAAAATTCCCACAGGGCAGAGCATCCCAAGGTCATCTTTGCGGCGAAAGTGAATCTCAAGATTTTTTAGTGTATGTATGTGTCTCCAAGAGGTATAAAACCATGCCTTATGAGGTAGCAAATCATGGCATTTAAAAAATCTTTCAATGCCAATGTTACTGTTGTGAGAAGCGATCGGCTGGGCATACACACTTTGTCTGCCTTCAGGTCCTTTTGTCACAGAATTATAGCATAAAAGATGACCTTTTGTTGGAACTTTTTACTGATTTGCATTATGGCTAGAGGTAGACGCAGAATTCTAATATTGTCTACGGGTTGCCTGGCATTTGAGGGTTGTGTCAGATCTTTTGGGTTATATGAATATTTCCTTTGATGTAATGATATTCTTTAGTCTTATGAAAGCTATTTAAAAGACAAAGAAAAATCTCTTTTCAAAACGTGTAGTTAATGAAATAGCCCTTATCACCTAACTCATTGTACATTTCATAAATATATATTGCAAGTTGGGGCAGATGGCTTTTAACATTTCCTGTGCTTATTGCTATCTAATTCTTTGGGATCTTCTGGGTCATGGTAGCTTTCTTTGAGATATAGGGTGGCAGCTGATCTTCCTTTTGGAAATTATATCAATGCAGACAACTCATACAGACAGTACATGAACTCAGCGCTCCCAACCTTTGAGTACTGGAAGTATACGTTTTATTTACTTAATGTATCGAAGTACAGTTCAGAACAGATTCATGTATCACTAGCTGCTTCTTGTAAACCTCCGTAGACCCACTATCACTGCGTGCCTGTTGGCTTGTAACTTGTGAATATTCAGACCTGATAGGGCTCTTTTTCTTTTCTTCATGGTCTTTTATACTGTAATTTAGCAGCTGTGAGCAAGAAACTACTTTTTCTAAAGAAACATGAAGATCCAGTTCAGCATGTTGCACAAAACTGACCATCCAAGTCATCCAATAGTCACGGAGAACAATGAGGTGTTCGACTGATAAGACCAGGAATTTTGCTGAAGTCTGAGCAACAGGCACAAGTATATAAGAGCAGAAATCAATGCTATAAAAACAGTGTGCTGGGAAACAAAATATGGAGTGGACATGTTACTCCACCTACCATTTCCTTTGGGAGGACTACATTTGGAAAGCTGATTGGAAGGAAACATAATTAGTAAAATAAAAGTAAACTTATAGTAATGTGTGTGATAGTGACAACTTCTCTGGTCACAGGATACACCCTAACATTGCAGGACCTTACTTTCCCCGATCCTGGAAAATGATGAAAATGAGCCAAAGATGCATGAGAGAGATCTAAAGGTCATCAACAGCTCTTTTTCTTCAGGACAACTTCTGACAAAAATCTATCGTGTAATGAATGAATTCCTAGTTCTTTATCTTCTTTTTCGCTCTTTTCTATCTTCATCCCTGTTCGTTCTTTTCCCATACTCTTCGTTTTCCTTTTTGAGTGATTTGGATGTCCTTACATATATTTGTGTGCTTTTGATGTGCCTGTGTCTTTTTATGTGAATCTGATATGCTTGGCTAAGATGGCAGCTTTTGTTGCATAACATCAAAAGGGGAGCTGCCAGCAAGTCAGCCCAACACCAGTCCAAAGGCACTGGCTCTTGAAAGGGCCAAGAACTGTGTGTGCAATCCTGCCCATTTTCTAGAAGCACCATTGCAAGGAAAAGCCAGTCTTGGAGGCCAAACCCAATTTGTTTTTCTGTCCTTGACGCTCTTTACTCCTTCTTTAGTGCACATTTTGTCTTTTTTTTTCTTGTCTTCAGGGAACCAAGATGTGACAAAACAGCTCCAACACACCTCCAGATGACATTTTGTCTTTTATTTAACAAGAACAATCACTATCATCTCTAATATCAGCCAAATGGTTGCCAAATGGTCTCTCTGTAATTGAAGTCTAAGGAAAGGTGGTATGTTGCTAAAGAGAAGTTACATTGCTGCATATGTCAGATGCATTAATCTTTTTCTTTTCTTACTTTGCATTTTTAATAATGAATGATAGATTTTTAAGCTAGTTGTTTACCATGGTATTAAGCAGACTGAGATTTCTCTGTCAAAACCATGAATGTATTTAATTGTCTAATGTTCGGCAGTGACAAGGTCATGTTAACAGCATTGAGCCCCTAGACCTGTTAACCCATTGAAGCTAACACAGAATTCAGTTGTTTTTCCCTTTACAGCAGACTGTGTCCCAGGAGGCACAAAGGGTATTTTACATAAAATCAGACAGCAATTTGTTAGCAAATTTTCCATTTCCTAATTTCTCACAGTGCTCACACCATATAACTTCCCTGCTTTCCTTAAGGTTGCATCAATTATATTTTCCCATCAGTGGACTGAGTAACACCATCCTTCTCTCCAGCAGAACAGACTTTGGACATGACACTAAGGTTACTCCTCCTCACCAGGCTCCAGGCAAAGCTTCAAATGGCTGCCTGTTCTGCCAGAGGGACAGAGGTCCCTTGTTTTGAGGACCAGCCCACCCACACATTCCTGGACCATGCTCTGCTGCTGCTTTTCCTGGCTGCACCTGGGAGGCCTGCCTTTGATACTATAGAGCTGGCTCCCCATCAGCCTCCAACACGGGGAACTGAAATTCAAAAAATAACATCATGACTACTTCCTGGATGAGCTAAGATGTTTCCATCTGATACTCAGGAAAGCTGAGGTGCAGGACGGTGCAATGCAGGGTCTCTGGGTGCAGTCCAACTGCATTTAGGGGCTGCACTGACTCACCCATTGGGAAGGAAGCTGCATGGGAATGACAGATACTAATCCAAGAACGTTTATATTACTTCAGGAAACAAGCAGGTAAGTCTGCATAGCACTGTGTGCTAACACTTGAGTTTTGGATATGTCCAGGGAAAGTTATTTCTGGAAGTGAACAGTTAGGCTATCTTTAATTCAGTAAATTAAATAATGATGCCTAGGCAGTGGATAGTGGTCGTCTGTCATTCAAGACTTTCAAAATAGGCCCCAGTCTCATGGGCTGTTCAGTGCCTACTGGTCTAAGTTCCAGAGAGCAGTCTTGAGCATGTTTAATTAACTAGGATAGATGTTGCCTCAGGTTGCTTTTATCATCTGCCCACATGCTGACTGGCTGCATTTTTTACTTTCCTACCCGATTCTGCTGCTGCTAAGTACCTGAATATTTTCATTGGCTTATTGCTGCTGTTCCTCACAAGAAAAAAATAAAATCACTCAGCAGTACCTGAACTGACCCTAAATTACAAACTGATAGAAAGAAATATGAAAATATGACATAGTAGCTCAGTAGGAACGTGCATCTGTATAGTATGTTCTGAAACCTTCTAAGCTCTTGATAAATCCATGCAATTGTCTTCTGCTACCCATGGTTTTATTGAAGTATAACTTTAAATAAAATGTGTCTGATATTGTAAACCTGAGTTTATGTAAATCTAGAAAGTTATGCAAAAGTGCAAACCTACTTCTTGTTTTTACAGATGATGTTGGCAGGTATATATAACCTATCAGTTCTTAACGTGAAGCCATTGTGGTGATAATATGTCACAGAATCACAGAATCACAGAATCACAAGGTTGGAAAGGACCCATTGGATCATCGAGTCCAACCGCTCCCAACACTCCCTAAACCATGTCCCTAAGTACTTCATCCACCCGTTGTCAGTGTATATTAAATGGTTCTGAAGGGAAAGCAGTTAATACGTGTGCTGTAGCCCATATTCAGATGTTCACAACTTAAAAATTTATAATCTGAAGAGAACAATAAAAAGCTCATCTACATCATTAACTGATGTTATGCAACTTTTCATTTTGAAAAATAAAACTATTTTTAAATTATAAGAGCATCAAATAATACCCAAACTAATTTCTACTTTTATGCCTTATAACCAACCTGCGAAATAATTTACCTGAGCTTTTTTTGTTTTGGATTGCAATGTATAAACAGCATGTGCAAAATTAGCACTCTCTGAAGGACAGGAAATAACTGCTGTGAGAGGAGGTCTCACTAAAAAGCATCAAAAACGTTGCAAGAGGTCATCTCACAATAGCTTAGCCTTTTTTCTTCTAGTACTCATTAAAAATACCAGATCAATAACAACATAAGAAGAACATCTCTGGTCATTTACATAAACCAGTAAACAAAAAAAAGTCTTTCCTCATGTATCATAAAACCACATCACTTGTGCATCAAACTGAAAAGATCTTTAAAATCATGCAGTACTTTTTCTCTCTTATAAGATTACAAATAAAATCATGCTAGCTGAAAAACTGGAGATTTTGTTCTTCTACTATGATAATGAGCTACATAACATTAAGTCATCCTGAGAGGTTTTTTTTTCAACAGTCAAACCTAAACAAAAAGAGAACTACTTTAAGCCATATTTATTTTTCCACTCCTCGCCACTGAAATAGAAAAAAATCAATCAGAACATCTCACTTTCCTCTTCCTCCTGTTCTTTCCACTTTCATTGAAGAAAGATTTCAGCGCTGCTTGAGCTTTTTGAAAATAATACACTTTGGAGCATTCTACAGGTACTTGAAGTAGGAAAACAGGCTTCAAATCTCTTCTTTGAAACAGGGAAAGAAGGGATATCATATTGGACTTCCAAAGTTAGAGGGTCATAAGAAATTTGTTTAATTTGCCTTTAATCTCTCATATTTATTTTATTCCACTTTGCATGAATAATTAAACATCCATGAGTATAAAAGAGAAATGAGAGGGACTTTATTGCTCTGTGGTTAGGAGACTGACCTGAGAATCTGGAAACCTCCTTTCAGTTTCTACTCCAATTAATATTTGTTTGCTTTACAGAGCAGAACAACAGTGCTAGGTCGCTGAGGAAAGATACTCCTTTCTGAAGTACCTAGTCTTCTTTTTCAGGGTTCAAAGTATGCAGGTTCTTACATGGAGAAGAGAATTGACTGAGATTGCCGGCATCCTCTTAATGGACATCAGTTGTGATTGCCTGCTTTCCATTTGGCTAATGTACCGCCACATCCCACTTCTGTCTGTTCAAGCAGTTCCACAAATGCAATCTAAATTGACAGTTATGCTTGTAAATGGCATATTTTGGAAGGATACTATTTCATAAATTTAAATATGTAGACAGGCAGATAGATAGATTTTCACACAGATTTTCAATAAACTTTTTTGAAGGCAGACAAAATTATGTTTCTGAAGTTAGCTGGTCTATACACCATATTCAGCACAGGGTAACTATTTACCATTCTCTAAGTTATATAGCAGACTTGCTTAAACTTTAGGCAAGTCATGAACAGAGGTGTGCAGAGAGACTTACTTTCAAACTGCTGACACACTACCAACTGCAAAAGCACCAGTTAAAAAAATTATCATTTCTCAATGCACATCTCTAGAACACACACATAGTTTAAAATAAATTGAGTGAACACTTAAACCTGCTTAATTTTGGAATCAATTCCACGTTTGAAATAATCTACAAGTTGAGGCAGCTGAAGCATAAAATGTGTTTTAAACTGAACAAGTTTAAATATTGAATCAATTTTGACATAAATGTGTTTGCATATTAAGGCATTAAAAATGAATCCAGTTTAAATATTAAGCTGATGAGAGAAAGAGCTATACTAGGAAAAAAAGATTAAGGCTGACCACTAAAATTACAACAAACTCAAATATTAGAAAGACCTGGAATTTATTATTTAATCTTAGTGAACCAGCTATGGCTAAAGGAAAAAGAAAAAGCTGTAAGCATCGGTTTGTAAAAGAGTTAGTAAGCACAGAGAAAATGAGAACACAGAAAATGGCAGGTAAAGAGTTTCTTACTCAGATTTTACTCAGTGTTTATCTGATTTCAAGGGCCATCCCACAAAATCCTCTTCCACTTGCAACTGTAGTCTGTTTTTTTTTTCTCTTTAGCTTCCTTTGGGACCGAAGGAAGGGCCTGCAAATCTCACCCTTCCACCTAGTAATGCCACTGCACTCACAACCCATAATCTTTTCAAATGAATTATCTGTAATTGATTGGGACACAAAACAATGTTTTCTTTGTATAATCAAAAATGCCACATAAGACTCTTCACAGTCTGCTGCCGTTTGAAGGGTAATTGCCCACCCATTCCACCCCTTTTTCCAAGTAGAGAATATGCTGCAGGTCAGAGCACAATCTTGGTCATCCGTTGCCTGTACCTGTGCATGCAGGATGCGTGCAGGGGCAGAAAGGAGCCAGAGGAAAGGTAAGTAACAGTAGAATACAAAGTTCTGCAAGTATTAGAAAAATAAGGTTAAGGTGGTGGGGCAAATGTGCTCAGGGAAAAAAATCACACACTGCCACAAGAAAATTCCTTATGTTAAGAAATCAGGCTAAATAAGAGCCCTCTGCCTTGGACCCATCTGGCTGCAAGTGGCTGGTAAGCCTGGCGTGCAGAAAAGCATGTTAGAGCGTCCTAGCTTAGGGCTGGGAGCAGCAGCAGGCTCAGTAACTCAGCCTACATTTTTCACCTGAATTCAGATGACTGAGTATCGTTAGATTTCGTGCTATTTAGTCAATTATTCACTTGGGCCGCTCATCCTGTGTTGGGAGAGCTGCATCCACGTTGCTCTCAGAGTCCACATGGCTGGGGACACCCCTTGCCTTCACAGAGCATTCAGCTGCATATGACTATGAGGCACCAGTGTTTCCCAGTGGGAATCTATACACACCTTAAGCCCAAGCTTTCCTTCATGACTCCTCCAAGAAGCTGGCTCTATGTCAAGGTTCACCAACAAATTTACATTCTGCCTCCAATATTAATTCCACAGCCAGAGGACTATTGCTTAACCATTTTAACTCTGAAATTGTTCTTTTCTCCACCTCACTACCTAGTGCTGTTTCTGCTGCAGAGAAGGTCACAGTTTAAACAGCATGGGTGCTCCAGGTGAGGAGTACACTAAACATGCAGTGGCACAGCCTGTGGGAAAACACTCTGTAATCATTATCCAATAGCACTAGACTGTCACTGTTGTTAGTTTTGGTACTCAAAACCAAAATTACAGAAGGATCAGTCTCTTGAGACCTGGTTGTCATTTCTGCTAGACTTTACAGTGCTGGCATTTACTAACCTGAGTAGCAAAGCCCATACACCATCACAACATCTCTCCCAGTCACACTAAGTAGAGGAAGGTGGTGCTTTCATACGAGTGAATGAAACCTGGGTCCAAAGCCTTAAAGGTCTGGAATGTTCAAGTCCATATTCACCGAAACAGACATTATCGAAAATGCTAACAGTCCATGAGCTAAATCATTCCTTAAGGAGAACAACAAACACTTAGACCTCTGAAATGGAGTCTGTTTGCTGTTGGAGTTTCAAAGAGGATGGCAAATTTAGCGCTTTCTACTCTCTGTGTGAAAATCACAAGTTATTTTTTACTGAAATTTTATTTTAATAGTAGAAAAGTTCATGCATGACAAGAACTATTGTCTGCCTATGTGAATTTGAAGACCATTAACCTGTGGTTATCAAAAGATAATTTTGAAGAAGTGCTGCCTGTAGTTGTGCAATGCACATTAAAAATATAGTTTTCAGTCAAAAGCAAACAGTGATGCTTGATGGTAGAAGGTACAGAATCATGCTCCTGCCCCACAGCTTCAAAACTCCTCAAAGGTGAAGGCACAGTGATGTATTTTATATAATAATGAAACCTGAATAAACAGCATCTCACACTCCTCCTCTTTTTTTTTTTTTTTTTTAATACAGATTCTCCTTTTCACCATGAGAGTGGCAGTTTTACTCTATGACATGAACACACTAACTGGAATTTACTCCCTCAGTTTTATTGATTTCAGGGTAACAACTCAGAGATATAAATATTAAGGAAAGTGAATATGAGCTCAATCATTTTATCAACTACTTACTAGTTTGTTTTTTTTTAAATGACCTGTGATACATGAAAATGGATAATCCCTGAAGTTGTTCTGCAAGTCTTATGAATGTATTTGCACCACTTGACATGACAGCAACTCATTGAAGTGCTCTATGGCCCTGAGTGTACAGGAGTATAGGAAATCTGGTGAGCACCCAGACAGTTACATCTGTTTTGCACAGCAGATAGCAGATGTGGATGCTTGGCATATGCTGAAGGAAACTCCTCCAGCGTACTTTATAGTTTCCTTCTGAGATGAAGGCCCTTCTGAACCACATGCTGGTGAGTTGTATCTCTCTGTAGGGTCTTCTCTGTGATAGAATTCCCTCACAGAGCTCATCTTGGTGATGTGAAGTGAAATATTTTCTTCTTTCAAGTTAGGGGGACGGTTATCATTAACTTTTTGGGGGATAAAATCTGTTTGTCACTCCTAGATGTGAGAACTGGATATCCTATACCTCCCCAGCAGCTCTGAAGCACAAGACAACCCCCTGCCACACGGATTTTATTTAATTTCCTTTATTCATTCGATGACAACCTTTCCTTCATCCTTTATCATACATGAAGCATTTTCTGTATAAAAGGACCAAAGGAACTCGATCCTGCTTCTTCCTATCTCAGCCTCAATAGGTTAAATTGCCATGGTTACCTCTCCTGTGCGGCTAGACCTTGAAATACATCTCTATTTCACTTCAGCTTTCCAAGCTCAAAGCTGAGCTCTAGACAAATTTAGGAAGACTTTTCATCAGGATATTAGCTCCCCTCCCAGAAGTCCCCTTTTGGTTTTTACTCATGCCTCCAGCTTCCTTCTGTGCCTGTTTAAACCAACAGTTGCAGCAAACCTCCAAATCAACAGCCTTGTCAGGATGAATAATCTAAAATTAATGTGCACTTGTCGACACGCATTACTGTTCCTGACAGAGATGCGCTGCCTGCGCTGGCTACAAACCGACAATCCTTCAGAAGAAGTTTGCTCACTGCAGTCCAAGAGCTGATGGAGAGCTGGGGTAAGGCTGGGAGTCGGGTTTCAGATGATAAGTACAATGGTTCCTGACATGTAAGACTCAGAGTGAATTCACCAAAGACCAGTCTGCTTACTTTTTTTCTTGCTGTTTGCTTTATTCTCACTAGTGATGGTTATCATATTTATACAGCACCCCCTGAGAAATCATTTAGATTGGTTTTGAACATCTTGTTTTCACTACCCTCAATTTCAAGTCGTGGAGCAGGAGCATGAATAATCCGGTGCACCATGAAAATGCACACTTTAACACTTAACTTTGTGCCTAGCACTCCCTCTCCCACCTTGCTTTTTCCTATCCTTAGCTCTGCAAGCCTTTCTCAGCAACCAAGTGTGCTCTTTTGTGGTGTTGTGGGCAAATGGCAGAGAGAGAAGGGGGCTTTGGAACCAGAGAAACACAGTACATGAGAGCAGTGTAAGGTTACAGCTGTTTGCACTGTGTGTGATGAAGTAATGAAATCAATTTGGAAATAAAATAACAGAATAAAATATTGCTTATTTTATCCCCCTTTTTTTTTTTTTTTTTTTTTTTTTTTTTACACAGCTCTGTAATCAGCATTCAACATATTGCTGCATTTTTAAAGTTAACTGTTACGGAATTCATGAATTCTTCTTCATGAATACCAAAGGACTTGGTCTTTTGCAATTTAATAGGTAACAGATTCACTTTAAATAAACTGTCGCTAAGCTTTCATATGTCAACAGTTATATGAAAATTGAGAGAGGTTTTTATTTTTGGTTTTGCTTAAACTTTGTCACTGCCTCACTCTCTGCTCAGCCACAGCTTGGGCTGGACTCCCGTGTTTCCAAATTTTTTAGTTCCACATGACCTGGCAACAGCAGAGTAGCACTTTACACGAAGATACCCTCACAGGGGAACACAGAACACTTCTGGAAACTTGGAGGCAATCAGTGTCTTCTGGCAGGGGGAAGTATTTGGAGAGAGGACACATGCGCTGCTTCTACTGAAGGCTGCTTCGCTCCCTCTGAGCAAGGGATAGCCATGAGTGCCCAGGTTCACCTCACCAACACCTTGCCTCAACCAAGTCAGGGCTCATCCTACACCATTTATGATAGAGGTGACTCATGGGTACCTGAACACCGCAGCCCTTGTCTCCACCCCTTACACTATCTCCTACCCAGCTCTCATCTTCTGGCAAAAAAAGCCTTTTTCTCCTCCATGCTGACATGCATCAGGGAGGTGACACAGCTGCTGACATTTTAATATCTAGCTTCCTGGCTGCTCGAGGTAGCATGGCTTTCAACCTGGGAAATACTGGCCAACTGCCCTGATCTGGCCAGATGAATATTCGGCTGGGAAAAGCCTACCCCCAGGAAAGGCTGCTCTCCTTTCCTGATGCTCCTCCTGAAATGATGCAGCAGGCTCCGTGCCCGCTCCTGCACCCGTCCAGCCACCAACAGGTTGGAAGCGCATCTCACTAGGCAGCAGATCTCGGGGCTGCAGCAGACTCAAGACATGGGAGACACAACTTCTGGCAGCCAGAGAAGTGCAGTCTGCTCCTTGGGAGAGTGCAGCCTGCATGTGGGGAGAGACATGACTGAAGGATGAAGGTAGAGACTGAGCAGAGAGGGAGACTGCAGTGGTTGGGGCAAAGGGTGAAAACAGCACAGGGCAGTGGCAGCATGTGAACAGCTTTGCAGGCAGGAGTGAAAAGAGCAGCCCCTGATGCTCTTCTTAAGGGATGATTCTAGGTAATTTCTAGGGAATTCTAGATTTTCTTTATTGTTTTTCCCTAGTCTCTTTCCACTTTACTAGGAAGAAAATTGCCTAGAATTTACTAAGCTGCGCAAACACCTGGTTGGCAGCTTTCAGCATATTTGGAAAAACATTTCCTTGGCAGAACAGCATACAGGTTTGTAACTCTGGGATGATAGTGTCATAATAAATACGTCATGGGGCTCAGACTAACATCCCAACAGATTAAACATAAAAGAGTTACTAGCAGTGTTTTCTCACAAGGGACTTATTGCCTTAGAATTGCGTCTGGTGCTGAAGAACAAACACCTCAGCAGCCTTTGGCTAATGCTGCACAGCCTATCTATTCATCCTTTGCTGACTGCAAACAAAACTGAGGTCTAGCTGTGAGGCATGCCTTTATTTCTTGCTCTTGCTTTTGGACTCTTGTCTAGCCAAGGAAAATCATGCTGAAAGATGTCTGTATTTGAGCTTGAGAGAGTTTCAGGGGCTGGAGGAAGATTAGATGATGAGTGGAGGAAATGGGAGCAAGAAATTAAACTGCCGGAGTTATCTTCTGGGATAAAGTAGAGTAGGCATACTCATTTCTATTACAAACATTCCTACAAAAGTGTGGGGAAGTATAGAGGTACCCGCCTTTTAATAATGAACAAGAGCCAACTTGTGCACTCAGAAAATAATCTGTCTTCAAGGTTTCAGCAGAGGGATGACACACAGGGAACAAGGTTCAGGAAAACCTGTTAGTGTAAAAGGGGCAAAGAGTCAAGTTAAACCCAGGTGGAGTTTGAGTGCTGGCTTTAGAGGGCTTCTGAGCCTCAAAATCATCATTGTCTCCAGCACCCAGTTAAAAGTCGTTGCTCAGGAAACAGGCTCTGAGCAGCCTGTAAGCTCCGATGTTGTCCTTAGCTCTCTCTTCACTGCCCTGCAGGTCCTGGGGACATGCTAAAGTAGGCAAACAAAACAAAAGCAGTCTCTTACAATTATTTCCCATAGACAGCATCAGCCTCTTCATGCCACACATCCCAGTGGAGGTAGTGTTGGTTTTGCATGCCTTTCCATAGGAGCTAGGTGAGCCAATCTGCTTTTTTTTTTTTCCTTTCCTTCCCTCCCTCCCCTCCACCCCCCAGACCCCCTCCATAGCTTTTGCAAGGCTTTCTGAAGACAGGCTGCTAGGAGGCATCGTCACCATACCGACTCCCTGCTGCCTATTAGAGTGCAGGTTACATCTCATCAGGTTATGCTATGGCACGTGTCTATGAAGACAACATGAGGTGAGATCACGTCACAGAAATTAACAATGCAGAAAGACATTTTCTTGATTCACAGCAAGGCATCAACTTATACAGCTGAGTAGTGGATTAAGGGCTTCCAGCAGTGAGATGGGGAGGAAGTAAAAGAACAAGCTGCCAACTGGTAAATATCCACACTAATTTTGCAAATGCAGGTATTTCATGTCTTTCCTAATCTAATCGTGAATGCAAACTGGATTACTGCATCTGACATGACAAGAATAAAACAGCACCAACAGACTCTTGAAATTAGCAGACTCAGTGTGCTGGAGGAATTACATTGCTGATACAAGTCACTCTCATAATAAAGGGCACTCCTAAAAGGGGGGGAAAAAAGAAGTGGAAAAGGCAGTGAAGAAAAAAAAGCAGAAATAGGCACCCTTTTCCCTTAAAACAGAGGTACAAATAAGAATTTAACTCTTTTTGCACTAAGAACCAAAGATTTTCCCTTCTCTTGCTCATTGCAATATGAAAATTAGTGAGATCATCTCTGCTCACCTGGCAGGAAAATAGAGGGAAGGATGTGTCAAATACCAAGGGCCATGGTAGCACATTTACAGGGATTAGCAAAAATGTGCCAGTGGACAGACCTGGAGGTTCACAGGGGAAATCTTTGAGAGTAGAGAGAGGGTAAGGAGAAGAGCTATAGTCAGGCGCACCCCTTCAGAGAGATATTTAAAGGGCTCTTCCCTGCTTTTCCAGTGCCCTCAGTTTAAACTACTACAGAGTTGCAGTAAAGAGAAAGCACTCAATATTGGTTTTATTTCTGATATCATGGACTGTACAGGAATGCAAAGCAATAAGAGTCTTGCTCCAAAATCTGCTTCTTTTCTGCATTACTTCTATTAACAGAGATCTTACAACTAGCAAAGCTGCACTGTTTCTCTAAGCACCTATCTTCTGTAGCATGGCTGAGGTGGTTTCCAAACTACCTAAATCTCATGTCTGAAAGAAGAGGAGTTTCACCTCGCTCTAAGCCACGGGCTATTTCCTGGCAGCTGCAAGCGTGAAAGATGAAAAAAGAGTGAGAACATGCTAAGAAAACGGTTGCAAAAAGAAAGCACTAAATCAGAGAGGGGACAAGGACAAAAACAAGCAGCTAAAAGAAATTTAAAATTATAGTAAAAAAAAATATCTCCTTTTACAGGTATCTTCTGTGGAGAAACAGGGCTGAAAGCCAAAATGAAAAAGCTATGGCAGCAAGGAGGAGCAGATCCCACAGAGACGAAATGAGAGAGGGGACTGTCTCGGCAGTCTCGGCAGTGAGAAGGAAAACAAACCATTAACATTGCTATGGAAAAGACCAAAATAAAGTGAAAAAGTAAAAGAGCAGAAGTTATTTTTTATAGACATTGGAGACAATGGATGGCATAATCCCTTTCACCCTCTCACTCGCCCCAAACAAGGAACCTTTGGCTTTGCTGACAAATGAGCATGGCTGGGATAAAGAGGCTGCTTTCAGGAAGCTTTGTGCAGGACACAGACTTCCTAGAGAAAAGCCGGTCTCTTCCCCCGTGGAAGGCAGCAGGAGGTCAGTGCCTACAAGCCCTTCCACCGGGGAAGCTAAAATCAGCTGTTAAATGATGGCAAAAGAAAATTATAGGATGCTGAGCAGCCTGGGGAGGTGATGAATGGGGAGCACCAGTGGTGGAAGACTTGGGGATAGGAAGCAGACAGTGGCGAACACTGTGAAATCACCACCTCCAACCTGAGCGTGTAGGAAACCTGCCTTCAGGACTGAAGTGTTAAAGGAAACGTTAAAAAAGCAAACTAGTCAGGCCTGAAACAAAGAGAAAAGAAAAAGCCAGAATGAAAGAGAAAGAGATGGAAAAGATCAAACGTCAAGACAGAAATGAATAATCCTAGAGCTACTGAAGAAAAAAACTAAGGCAGGAAACAGCAAAGCACAGAATACAATGGAGAAGAGCCAAGTGACCATGGAGTCAAGGTAATCTCTCTTCAGCTTAGCTAGTTTGCAATAAAGTTTACCATGAGGCCCAGCAGGACACTTCAGTGTTAAGAACTCTTTCTGGAATTAAAAACAAAGATGATTTTAGAGGAAAGCCCAAGCATTAATGCTGGTCATTTCACTATACCTAGAGATTCTGGCCATCTCACATTTCATCTCTAATCAAGGATTTACCGTTGTTATGTTTGTCTCTGCCTCTCTGCACCAGAACACAACAGCACTGGGGCAGAGTGGGTATTCTTATTTTCAGGTACTTCAAGGGCTAATTTGCCTTGGCTGAAAATGTTACTGCTTACTTCTTGTTCTCTTTCCACTGGCAATTGCTTAAGTAACTGCATTTATAGCTTGGCTGCAGCAAGCCTCCAGTTACAAACTTCTCATTCTGATGTGTCATTTGCATTAATAATGTCTCTGTCTACTGCTGTGATGGGGATGGACTATACTTTTGGGCACGTTTTTTCTCAGAAATAAAGCCTTAACTCATTTCATTTCAGTCACACAACTGATTCTTATTTCCCCCTTCTCTGCTGCCTTCTCTCAAAGGAATATGTTGTTTTGGGGAGATGTAAGGGAAGACAGGATTGACCTTTTAGACCCTCCGTTTTCCCAGCAAGAGATGTCTGACTTAACTAACAAGAAGAACGAAGGATCCAAACTACAAGGAAATAAACCAATAACAATCACAAGTGTAAAACAAACTGGCTTTACTTCACTTTAATGAGAACAAAACATGCCCCTAAGCTTTCAAGGTATTGCATACACTCAAAACACAACCCTTCCCTAGGTGTTTCCAGACTTTAACAGAGCTAGGAGCTAGGATTTTGTCCTACTTAGAAACTGTAGAGGCAAGAGACAGGCAGCCGCCTGAGCAGTAATAGAGCTTCAATTCCTGAAAATCAAATGCTGTTTTTGCTGGTATTCAAATAATACCAAAAGGCAATGTCTTATTTAAATCCCAGGAGACTAGAAGAGCAACAAAAAAATGACTTTGCCTACATATGAGGAAAATACTTCCCAGTTCTGCCTGCTGCTCCAGAATTGGTCTAAAGAATTACTGAATGGTCTTCAGAGTAAATTTTCCCAAATAATGACATGAGAAGGCATCAAGCCAATCCCATTCCCGCTTTTGTCCTCACGTACATCACACTCTCAACAACAGAGAACAAGTCATGCCTTTCCTTTTGATCTTCTCTTTCAGAACTGATGAGGAGCCAGACTTGGCCAGGATCACTGAGAACCTGGCAAATGGGTCTGAGGTTCTGTCCTAGAGAGTGATATTTTCCTTGGCTCTACAGAAGACAGTTGTGCTCATCTACATGAGCCTGCCAGCACCCTTCATCCTCACAGTGACCAAGAAGGTTGTTTGGCCAGTTGATTTCACCAGTTAACTGTTCAATAATGAAAAAAATAATGACAAAATATGTCACAGAAAGGCTACCACAATTTTCTGACCTTTGCATACTCTATCTTTGAACCTCTGGCCATTAGGTAAAAAGCTTTATGCTTTCTAGCAATCTCTAAAATAATTTAATTACCCATATAAGTGTATTGAACATTTGGTTTTATCTTATGGGGGAAAGAAAGGAAGAGAGAAGGGAAAGGGGAAGGGGAAGGAAAAAAGGTAAAAAGAGAAGAGGAGATGCAAGTGGAGCAATTAAATCAAAACTAACAGAGTTGAAGTTTGCTACATGAAGTCTGCACTCTGCAAATATAGATGCTGCAATATGATGATTTTGTGTTATTATCTTAGCATGAATTTACAATACTGTTCTAGAAGAGCCCTAGCTCAGGGCTTCGTGTCCAACCCAGTACCTGAACTGCACCCATCTCCACTGCAATCTATCTCTCTTGCCTGGCAGTCCATCCACAAGGAAGGGGAAGGAGAAGGACAATTCTTTGTCCTTCCAGCTGGCTGCTCCTTCCCATTGCACGCTGGGTTTGTAACACTGTAGCATTTTGCAAAGTCGTATTGCCCGATGATGCCAGATGGAAGCATTATGAGGGGAGGATGTACTCAGGTTGAGGTTGCCTAATAGCGTTGGCTGCAATTCAAACGCAAGCACCATCCAGTTAACTCGCTCACTCCACTTTAAGGTCAAGGCTTTACATGGCTCTGCCCCCAATGACTTGTATGTCGCACGGTCACTAGGGAAGGACAGTCAGCTCACACAACGGTCCTTGAAAAAGCACTGGTGCAGAAGAATCTCCTTTGATAAAACTTAAAGGAGAGTGAGGAACACATGACTCATTAGACAAAGCAAGTTAATAGAATTGATTTAAGAAATTCTTAATTTTATTATTCCTAGCTAATTATTTTTTTCCAGTAGGAGAGAGAAAAAACCAAAAAGTTGACCAGCCAGAACTAATGAAAAAATATTTTATGGTAACTATTCGCATTATTAAAACTATGGAGTGTTATGATTAATCAGAAGGGTAAAAACACAGCGAGTTAATTGCAGGTTGCTGATTACAGATTCTGAGACTCGGCCTAATCTGCTAAGTGGACACAGAGCCAAGTTTAAATATGAAGTAGCACTGCTGATTAACCTGAAGTTTTCAACAGCGTAACACAGATCCTAATCTGACTTGTGGTTTTCTTTTTCTACTCGATTTACCCTGTTTAGACAGGTAATTAGATCAGCTGAATACCTTATTCTTTGACTTTGGTCATGAATGGAAAAGCTTTGTTCACCAGCTCATTGTAGACCTCACCCCACTGAAGCAAGGGTGCATTCAGTCATTGACTCCAAGAAGTTAATGACTCAGCCCAGTATTTTCTGGAGACAGAAGCTGGCTGTTCATTTGAAGGGCAAGGCAAGTTCCTAAAAAGAAGGGAAGCAATGGTCACTAAAAGGGTGAGAATTTTCAGTTGGTTTTGGATTATAGGCATTATGTGGGTTGCATCATTTCTAAGACAAAAAAGCAATTGCTGTTTAAACAAGCATTAAAACTAAGTCAGGGACTTTGGATTTCATCTTCAGGCCAAATAACTAATTACCGCAAGGGTTAGAAAGAATTCTTTCTTCTCTTTCTCCTGCACCTCTTCCACAGTATTTCATAATTGAATGAGCCTATTGGAGAGGTTTCGCTTTCCTGTTTACTATTTCACCAGTTTTTGCAAGAGGGATAACAGACTACAGGATTGTTCAAGTTTTGGCAACGCACGCATTTCATTACAAAAGCTCTTCCAGCAGCACCAATGTATAGCATAACACTAATCAACACAGATTTTAATTGCAGGTAATCATTGGTTATATTGTTCTCCAATAGCTATTAATAATTTTTTAAATAATAGTGTATTACCCTGTTAACTGCATAACAATTAAACTTCTTAAATACCTGCAATAAAATGAACAGTTCAATGCACTTTGATTTCTAGGCAGATGTCTTTGTACTTGAGATGATCATCTGCTTCAGGAGTGGATTACAGCAGGCACTTACGGACTTTCTAAAAGTTAAGCAGGTACTTAACTGCTGTCCTGCAGTGGGATGGACTTCAGCACCATTAAATTCACCAAGGCAGAAACGTGCATCTTTTTTTAAGTATGTCCTTAATTGAATAGAGACAGTGCCAGAGGATGGGGTGCTACTGAAAAACAGGGTCAGGCTTATGTCTCAGTTTTACTGCATTCAAGAGAGTTGCATCACATTCATTTTTAAACTTGCCAGTCACAAATTCACTAAATTTTAGAACAAAAAGAGGAATATTCATCTGCAGTTTAGAAAAAGTTTTTCCTGCCTCGCCTATGACTTTGCTTTCTCATCCTCCTGGGAATATAATCCCTTTCAGTGACTGCACCATTTCAAGCATGGTCTCATAAAGAAATAACACAATTTTGCCATTCCTTTTTCTGTGGCAGGGCCACCATATGAATGCTGAAGGACAGTGTGGACTCTGGACCTTGGCAATTCTGGATAAATATATGTAACACCAGGAAAATTACTTTCTAATGCCTGTGGAGCAGTGTCTGGGTGGACACACTGCCCATGCAGTACAGCCCAGTACATCGAATTTACAGCCCACATCTGACTTATCTGCAAGCAAAGAGCAGTCAGTTTCTGAACATGTAGCAGCCTGGAGTGCTGAGCATCTTCTTGCCACAAAAATACAGAAAATAACTGTCCCCTTATAAATCTGGGATTGGATCATCCATACAGGACTACATAATACAGGATCATCTCTATTATCAAGTTCTAGCTGATGGGTCTCCAGGGTCTCTTCAAAGCCAGTGCCTTGGGAGCTCATGTACTTGTACCCCTGAAGACAGGGCCCTCTATCTATGTCCGGTCATCCAGACTGCCCATAATGAGTTTGACACTGTTGGCTTTCAGTTATTTCAGCCGCTTTCAGCTTAATTCAGAAATGACAGCACCAGAAATCATTAGGACCTTACGCAATTATTGTTATGGGCTTGGCCTATGCTGGGCAGCCTGTGGATGTGTCTGGCCAACCAGCACATGGGTGGCTTAGACCCTGAGAAGATCCGTAAGGCCTTGAAAAGTCTGGAATTTTGTGTGGACACGAATGGTCCACAGGGAGGCAAGTCTGAGATGTTGTTGGGGTGGCTCAGACCACAGGAGCTAGAACAGAGGTGGTAAGACTACTACTGAAGAGGGACAGGCGTCTATGGGCATAAGAAAAAAAATCTATGGCATACCCGCCTTTTTTAATTGCATGGCTCCTGGAGCAACTTGTTAAATTTCATGATACTAACTGTTTCTCTGCTTAATTTTCACTTGGAAGTTATATAAAACAAACACCTGATGAGTTTTCACATCTTACCATGGGAGAGACCTCAGCATTTAAGAGTTGGGCACTTATTTTACCTTTGCAATCCCTAGTGACTTCATTCAGAACTCTTGTAAGCCTGATCTCCTCTACCTAAAGTATTCCATAGTAATTTGTCACCATTAGCTATTGCTTTACTAATGTCACCTAGGTAAATCATAATCTCAGCAAAAATATTTTAGTATTTCCTTTACAACTTTTTCGAAGTAGTCTAACCAGAAATAGATTAATAAAACATCTGCCTTTCAATATAGTTCAAAGTAGCTAGCAGGATATGTGCATGCCCATTAATTCTGCAGTAACAAGCAGAGGTAAAAAGGCTGACTTTAGCTATCAAGACTAGTAGCCACATCTTCTATTTTTCTGGAAAATCTTCCTGTAAAATAGGGTCAGTTCAGTCCCAAAATCAAACATTTTGGAGTCAGTTAACAACATATTATTTTTCGCTAGGCAAAAGTACTAACCCTCAAGGTATGTTGGGATCAGGAGTCATCTTTGGCTTTCAAGATCCTAAACTGTTCCATTTTACTACAGAACTTCCCAGTCTCTGCATCTGCACTGCTCCTATTTCTCTGCTAGCCTGGGACTGCACGTGCTTTTGTCCCCCAAACTGTCTCCATGTACTTTAGAAGAAATACCTTCCTAAGATATCCTCTAGTTTATAGTCAGATAACTCCTGAAGGGTTACTTCCAATTGCTCACTGGCATCTAATAGGTTAATGGGCAAACCTATGTGCAACCTATTTATTCTCAGGTGCCTACCTTTAAGAGAAATTCAACCCATTATGTTATCAAGAACTACACTGCCAATATTACAAAACCATTACCATAACCAATTGCTGCCTTAATGTCCAGGAAGGCTGGACATTCTTCAAGGAGGAAGTCTTAAAGGTGCAAGAGCAGACTGTTCCCATGCGCTGGAAGAGAAGCTGATAAGGAAGACCAGCCTGGCTGAGAGAACTTTGGCTGGAACTCAGAAAAAAAAAAACCACAACAAAAACCCAGGAGAGTTTATGACCTTTGGAAGAAGGGGCAGGCAACACAGGAGACGTTGTGATATTGTGCAGTGAGAATATTAGAAAGGCTAAAGCCCAGACAGAACTTAATCTGACTACTAATGTATGGGACAATAAAAAAATGTTTCTATAAATATATTAGCAGCAAAAGGAGGACTAAGGAGAATATCCATCCTTTACTGGATGTGAGGGGAAACATAGTGACGAAGAACGAGGAAAAGGCTGAGGTACTTAATGCAGATCATCCTGAGTTCCATCGCGCAGCACTTACACGATAACCAAGTGATCAGATCCAGTCAGCTTGGGCTTATGAAAGTCAGCTCCTGCTTAACTAACCTAAATTCCTTCTATGACAAGGTGACCTGCTTAGTAGATGAGGAAAAACCTGTGCATGTTGTTTACTTAGACTTCAGTAAAGTCTTTGACACTGTTTCCCACAGAATTCTCCTGGAAAAACTGGGTGTTCATGGCTTGGACAGGCATGCTCTTTGCTCAATAAAAACTGGCTCGACGTCCGGGCCCAAAGAGATGTGGTGAATAGAGTTAAATCCAGCTGGTGGCTGGTCAAAAGTGGTGTTCCCCAGGGCTTAGTGTTGGGGCTGGTTCTATTTAATATCTTTATCAATGATCTAGGTGAGGGGATTGAGTGCACCCTCAGTAAGTCTGCAGACGACACCAAGTAGGGCGGGAGTGTTGATCTGCTTGAGGGTAGGAAGGGTCTACAGAGGCATCTTGACAGGCTGGGTTTCAACAGGGCCAAGTGCCAGGTCCTGCAACTTGGGTGACAATAATCCCATGCAACGCTATAGGCTTGGGAAAGAATGGCTGGAAAGCTGCCTGGTGGAAAAGGACTTGGGGGTGTTGGTCAATAGCCATCTAAACATGAGCCAGCAGTGTGCCCAGGTGGCCAAGAAGGCCAATAGGATACTGGCTTATATCAGAAATCGTGTGGCCAGCAGGACCAGGGAAGTGATCGTCCCCCTGCACTTGGTGCTGGTGAGGACACACCTCAAATAGTGTGTTCAGTTTTTGGCCCTTCATTACAAGTAAGACACTGAGGTGCTGAAGTTCATCTAGAGAAGGGCAGTGAAGCTGGTGAAAAAGGGTCTGGAGCACAAGTCTTATGAGGAGCGGCTAAGGCAGTGGGGATTGTTTAGTTTGGAGAAAAGGAGGGAATATGGAACCTGACAAGAGGATCTGTGAGTATTTGTTGGTAAGTTCAAATATAAAGAAAAAAAAATCATGAGTATTTGAAAAAGCTTTCTACAGTGACCTAGACCTGGTGCTTTAGAGTCTGAAGCTATCTGCTACAAGGCTTAAGTCTTCTTACATGTTTCTGCGGAATGTGTTAAACCAGTACCTAGCACTCTGTGGGAGACGGCTCTTAACAGTAAATGATAGTAGTGTAGGATGTACAGTAGCTCTTTTTCCTCCGGGTTCTACACATATTGTGTACTCTTTCATATATGCATTACTGAGGCTGATATTTCAATAGAATTTAGTGCTTAAATTATCAGTAAACTGAGTGGAGTCAGATTCAGACCTGATGCTTAAAGTATGTTTGACTATTTTCAGTTCTATCATTATAAGCAAATAGTTCATGTTTGCAGATATCAGCAATGAATCACAGTCTTTCCTTATAAACTTTTCAAGACATTCCCAGTCCAGAGGAGGAGAGAGGCAAAGGGCACTGAGAAGAAGAAATACAATTGCTACAGACTCCCTCTGTTATCTTTCTGCAGCCAGCATTGCCCATCGGTCTGAACTGAAATAGGTTACCTGTGCTAATACAATGAACAAGTTAGGGCAACTAGGTATCTTATTTAGCTCCATGAGAAAGGACTTTCCTTTCCTTGCAGTCTACCAGTCACTTCCATGAAATAATTGGTTTTACTAGCATCCACTGCAATGCACTCCATAAATTGGGAAGAAATACTCCTGAAGGCTTGAAGCAAGACTGAACACAATTTTAGAGACTTTACTCATAAGTGAAAGCAACAATCCATGCTAAGTTATTATTAGAAGTTCAAGATGGAATTTCTATCCTGGAAAAAATTATTTTGAACACCTTGGATTCAAAGTCTGCAGTTGCTCTTGGAAGGGATAAAGGACCACATCACTTTAAAAATCCCTATTTTTATTTTTTTCTGCTCTGCCTACCCAACCCTGATGTATCTGTACCAGCTCCCCAGAGAGGGATTTCAGTGTTGTTGCAGTAATTGGTCAGAAGAGTGCAGTGTATAGTAAGAGAGAGTAGTACTGGTGTCATGCAACAAGCTTGTGAGCAGAATTAATATCCTTCACTAGATAGGCTGATACAGCTCAATCAAAGTTACAGGTCCAAAAGCTTGACCAGCTTTATCATCTGGCCCAGCAATGGTTACTAACTCTTCTTACAAAGGTCCCTTTGCTAGTCAGAGTTGTAGTAAGCACCTTGTAGTAAAAGCTTGGACTAGATGTCCTCTCTAATGCACAGCGTGCAGACTTCCTACAGTGCTTGATGAAAAGACACTGCATAAAATCAGCTCCATCTCAAGAACTCAGTGGAAGTTTTACAGCAGAGTACATCTAATGGATGTACTAAAAACAAACTCCACTTTTTTTTTGTCACAAGAAGTAAATAGGGTGAGAATATCTACTACATTTAGGTACTTATATTCTCCTCTAATTCTAAACTAATGCACTTAGTATATAATTTTGCAACCAAGAAGTGTACTAAAATCTAATGTACTAACACATAACTTCATCCTGTATACTGTAGCCAGACAGCATTTTACAATTAGTACTACTTTTTCTTTTTAAAGTAATACATGTATAGTAATTAAGAACTGCAATGTACTACAAAGGATGTCCATGTTTTTCCTCCTCCTTTATCTTCTGCATGAAGAAAAAGGAAAGAAAAAAAGATCACCTAATGTAACTAGAAGATGTATGCATAGCTAAGAATGAATACTGATTCTGTGCTCAAAAAAAAGCATTAAAGCGTCAGGGCAGGCATTAGTAATCCCACACTATGTATTTTAGAACAACTCACTGCCAGAAAGAAGGATAGTGAGGACAAAAATAAAACAAACAAGCACACACACACACACACACACACACACACAAAAGGAATTTTAATATTTCTTCATACAAGCTACCTGAAGTATTTGTAGCAACAATATGGGAATGTTTCAGTCAGCCACAAAACAGCCTGATTGAATGATAATCAAATTAATTATCTACATTAACTGAACAGTTGAGAACTGAGGCTGAAATTTAATAAAGCACACTGTGTGAGGATGCTTAAATATAAATCATAGCTTGTGACTCTGAACATCATTTATTTTAAAGCACTGCACTGTTTCTGCAAATTGCATTTATTAAAGCTATGTAAAAGCTTCAAGTCTTTACAAAGGTGATTACATTTTGATTATGCTGGTTCTTGTTATTTAAGATGTATTTATCCAGTTACTCCCATTTCTGCACCCTCCCCAGTAATTCTTAATCAGAGGCGTTTGTCATGGATATGCTGCAGGAAAAAACAAGGGTCCAGCGGTCTGTCCAAGCTTGATCCTGCCTTTCCGTATCTCCCCTTTTCACCTCATGGCCCCAAACGCGTCTTTCATTTCCCCCAAAGATACACCAATAGCCCAGGCACATGACCTTCAGTGCCGTGTCCTACACAGAGACTCTCAGCTCCTGCCCCAAATATGGGAAGGAGGGTGCCAAAACCCTGTAATAAGCTGGGTCCTACCAGCTCTTTTAATAATAGCCATTAATAACAGAGAAACTGAGCAAACTGTGGCACAGCTTCCCTTTCTCTCCCAGCTGGTGAGAACCCGAGCACCAGGACTGTGCCAGCATGAAGGAGAGCAGGAAATTTCAGGGTGCAAGGAGCTTCTCAACTGCTGTTTCTGACAGGGTTCATGGGAGAGCACAGCGCTACCCAACAACACAGCCTCAGCTTTGAGGGGCTCCACACCTTACCCTGATTGGCCACCCTCTATCTTGACCACTGGGCACGCGGGGGATCGCTGCCGCCAGTGGCTCCCCAGCAGGGAAGGGTGACCAGGGGCATAGTGGTAGCCTCACACCCAGCCCAGGACAAGCTTGGAGTCCCTGGGACAGCAGAGTGGCTCCTGGTCATCCTGGCATGGGAACTGCACTCTTTGACTCACACAGGGACGTGGCAAGCTTGCACACTTGATTGACGTAAGTGCTCAGGACCCACAAGGTTAATTATAATGCCACCTGTAGGAGGTACTTTTCCACAAATATTAACCTTCTGTTTTTTCCATATGCTCCCATATGGTCTATTTTTCCTTCATAAGGAGAGCTGTAATGGAGCTAAGAAATGACAGCTAAGCTTTACTTTTGTGCCCGTAATGTCAAAACCAGTAGTCACCTGACTTTGACAAATCCAGTGTTTTTTTTTTTTTTAAAAGCATAATTTTAATTTAAATAAATGTCACCTTTGCCTCTCAAACTGTAACTTCTTAGGAACAATTTGCATTCACAAGATAAATGTCATTTGATAGACTTTGTCATGAAACATTTTCATCTGTGCCTGGCAGGAGTTCAGTGAGAAGACTGAGATTGCCTTATCTCAGTGTCCTTTCTGCAGCCTTCTCGCTTTGCATCCATGTTGCAGTCCGAATATGCCCAGTTCTATAAACGTGGAAAACATTATGGGAATCGGATACAATCTCTGTTAATCTTGCGAGGATCAGAGGAACCAGCTGTATTGTGATGTAATGCAAAACATAGTATTAATCACTCAAATAACAGGCGAAATAAGCACGCATATTCTTAATTGATTGCTACTAACTCCTACCAATAATCATAAAAAAAAAAAATCAGGCAATGAAAATGCCTGAAGCCCCTCAAGTTTCTCCAGGTGGTGTCTGAAAACAGACTTTGTTAGCAGATTGACTGAAAACTTCCTGGTCTTAGAGATGTGCAAACGGTTGTGAGAGGAATGCCGCCAACAAATCACATCTAGAGGAGTTTTGAACAATAAAGGGCCTCTGTTTTCCAGTGAATTGTGTGTATGCACACATATGCTCATCCATAATGTGGGCTTAAAATAATCCTGATGGGAGTGAGAGAAGGGGAGGGAAGGGACACATGGAAATAACTAGGCAGATTTTGACCCTTTGTGTCAGAAAACAAAGCCTTCTAGTTCGAATCTGAGATAGCATTTCCCAGTTGACAAGGTTTCAACAGACACACACACCTTCTGGCTTAAGCCTGTCCCTAAAGGACACTAAGACCAAGTAAAGCTTGCTTATAAGTCACCCAAGCGCAACACGATGGTTTTTAGCAGAAACAAATGAATGGAGTAGATGTAATTAAAAATCCAAACTGAATTAGGCAAAATTGCTACAGCTTCACTTTACAAAGTCAGTGAAGGGCAGGAATGGAGCATCTGAAACAGCTATTTGGCATAGGGTCACTATGAAGATGAATTAGGGTTAATTTTCTTCTGGAGTGTAGGTCAGGTGCTGTGCTGTGGCAGAATGCTCATTTTACTGGGTATGTTTTGGCCTACTTAGAACTTTAGAAAATAAATATTACAATGTTAAATTAAATATGCTCTGTGACAAGGACTTGCAACATTGGGAGAATGTGATTTATATGCAATTGGCTCATATATACCATCTAATATGATATGCGCAGTGTAACAAAAGCTCAAGGGTCTGATCTGCAGTGCAGAAATGCTTTACAATCCTCTTTCAGGTTACATGTTGTTTTTCTTTCCTTTTCTTCTTCTTTTTTTTTAATTTTTTTTTGTTAATGACTACATAAGTTAATTAGTGGTTATGTACTCTGTCTCTTTGCCTGGCCTAGCTTATCCCTACTGCAATAAATCTCTTTTCTTTCCCTCTCCCAAGGATCATTACAACATTAGCCAGCACTGTCAACAAAACTAATTGAAAGCCACCTGCTTTTAGGATCACCTTAATGAAAAACAGTGAAGTTAAGAAACAAAATTAAATCAACTTTCTAATACTCTATAATTTCCTATTAATTCACACAAATGCAGAGGTAGGAAAAAACCAGAGAAGATTCCCTTTTTTTTTTTTTTGAAACTGCTGGCCTTATTGTCCACTCCTCCTTACATCTGTATAATTAGAAATGATTATTTTCGTAACCTAAATCTCTCATCGCTCCTTGAAGTGGAACTAATAATATTATATTTTGTCTATTCAACTGCAGCTGTACAAAAAAGGAAAGTACTTGCAAATAGTCTTCCAATTATAAATCAATCTGTTCTTTTTGCTAAATGTTTGGGTTCTAATCAGGTAGGCCCAGACTGAGCAGAACTTTTAAAGACGTCAAAGTCTACTTAAGTGCTGACAGAAATTGTCTATATCTAATTGCCTTTGATGAAATTCAAGCATCTGCAGAAAACTGGGGAAAGGCTGAACATGCAGGACTGAATAGGTATGGAATTCCTGTTGGTCCCCAACACGCAAAGCTCTTCAGCACATGCTGAACCTCAGGCAGGTGAATAATTACTCTCGAAGTTGACAGGAAATAAGCATGTGCTTCAAGATAAGTACTCTACTACCACTGCACGAGGAATACACAATTTAGTCAAGTGAGCATGAGTAAACAAAACATTCTTGAGATAGCTTGATGACTGTTTCCCATAAATAGTTTCCCAGCTTGTCCTTAATTGTGGAGAAATGAGCTTGGCTGATTCATTTCTGTTAGGCCAACTGAAGTAAAACACTGAGAAAAGGAAAAAAAAGAAGGAAACCACAAGACAGACGGTACTAATGACAATTTGTGTTACAGCATGGTTTAACACAGGGTTTAGATGTCCCAGTAAGGCCCGAGATCCCACTGCACTAGACTCTAAGCAAACATGTCAGTGATGGTGTTCAGTAAAGGAGAGCTGTCTGTAAACATGACATGTGGAAGTCCCTTCGAAGTCAGGCACAACCCAAGCATGCAAGCAGTTTGTACTGTCAGGCCACACGTTTCAAACTATACGATTAATTGTTATCAAGTGTGCTGAAGCAGAAGACAGGGTCTCTCACACTATGGCCACCAAAGATATAATGAGCTGAGGAAAAAAATAAGGTCACAGATAATATATTGGTTGCATTTAATAGTCCATTGTTTACTTCCTGGGAGTGTAAACATATCATTATTTTTCCTACTTCAAAAGAATAGAAACTCTGTTTAGATAAGATACATTTAAAACAACGCAGGTGACACACAATATAGGATAAACACAAACTTCATGCAAATGTATGCATCTCTCATTGATTATAGTAATGAGATGTGCAAAGAAAGATCAGAGCGATGTAATTTGATCCTTTTTGGAAGCTACTCTGAAAATTATGCTCGAAGTAGTGTGTGTGCACGCACAGAAGAGCAAGAGTGAGTTGACTATTGTGGAGCCTTCCCAAAGAGAGCAAATGCCCACTGCTTCAGAAGTGGACTGGTGCCTACAGAAGGGCAAGAGACCTAGAAGCAAGGTGAACTCCCCAGTTTGTTAAGCTGCAGTTTCAATAATGCAATTGTTGCTGCAACATGCAGAAAAGGATTAAAAATAAAGGCACACGGAAGAATGAAAGGAAGGAAAAAATACCAGTCAGGAATAATTACCACAGTGTATAAAACTTTCCACTCCTTTATTATCATAAATTGCAAAGTTTTATTGATGCATATTTTATCACAGCACTCTTGCCATATGTGATCTGAAGATTCAGAGCCTGTCCCCAGGGACAACGGTACTGATATAGATAATCAAGAATTCCTTTTATGCTCCTCTCACCACAGCCACAGCTCAGATTGAAATTAACATCTTTTACAATGAAACACAAGTTTTCTGCCACAACTAGACATGACAGCTGGAGAAAGAGGCCTGCTTATCCAGTTATTCCTTCAAGTCTTGGTTTCATTACAACCTGTGAAGATGTAAACCGTGTACAAAGCAATGTGGACGGTTGCTGAATACCAGAAAACCAAATCTGCATGCAACCTGCCACATGAAGAAACAGGGGAGAAATGCTTTCAAATAAATACTGGGATGAAAAGCAAAGATCAGAGGCAGCCCCTAGAAAAACCAATGGAGAGGAATCAAAAAGCTTCAAACTTTTGCAGTATTTATTGTCTGGGTTAGACTAGGTGGTGCTAGCGCAGACATGTGCACACAGGAGTGGAACCCACACCAAAAGAAACCCAGTACAGGACTCTGTCCTACTTAAATCCTTCAAAGCAAGGATTTTGCCTAGTAGAAACTCGAAGGCTACTTAGTGCTGACACTTGTTCTTGGTCTTCTTCTTAGGTTAACCGTTTCCACTCGTAGATCGGGGGGGGGGGGGGGGCATAGTTTGCCCTGTCCCCCAGGGGGTCGTACATCACTGTAGCATCTGAGTGCCTTCCTGTTGGGCATTAAACAACCAACATCTGCCGTGTGTGGTTCTCCCTCTCATCCTACTCCCCAGGGAGAACTGGGTATGCAGTACGACGTTTTGTTTTGGCAGGACTTTTTTGTTGTTTTAAATGTACACACTGCCATATGTTACAAAGAAAAATAAAAGAAACATCTTATGTGAAGGAGAAAGTGGTGGTGTTTGAAATGGCCATTAGTTTTTGAGGGAGCTAGTGGCAAAGTCTCAGCCTGGCTTCCTGTAAGCTGCAGTTTCCTGCTGCTGGCTACCAGGGAAGCGCAAATTTCACAGACTGTCACAGGGACCTGGAGATGATAACGTACTGGAATTGCATCTCTTTCATGTGTGAAAGTCATTCAAGTCCCGCTTTGAGCACATGCCTAACTACCACAACATTTTGAAAGAGCCCACTGATTTGGTGTATTACATGCTGGGACAATACATAGTAAAACCTACTCTTATTGATCATTGGCTTTTTTTCTTTTCTGATTAATGTCATGTCATCTAGAGGTTATCTCCAGTCACTAGAAAAGCATAGAAAAGAGGATATCGGTGTAAGACTTGAAACATGCAAGCGGGCAAATGCTTTGTTAGAGATGCAAGGATGTTCAGGAAACTTATAAAGCATATTGAGCATGTATGGACCTCATGAGGTTCAACAAGGTCAAGTGCAAGGTCCTACACCTGGATCGGGGCAATCCGTGGTTTCAATACAGGAAGGGGTGTGACATGATTGAGATGAGCCCTGCAGATAAGGGCTTGGGGGTGCTCATTAGTGAGAAGCCCAACATGAGCCGGCAATGTGCGCTCGCAGCTCAGAAGGCCAACTGTATTCTGGGCTACATCAAAAGAAGCATGGCCAGCAGGGCGAGGGAGTTGGTTCTCCTCCTCTACTCCACTCTTGTGAGACCCCACCTGTAGTATTATGTCCAGTTCTAGAATCCTCAACATAAGAAGGATATGGAACTGATGGAAAGGGTCCAGAGGAGGGCTACAAAGATTATCAGAAGGCTGGAGCAGCTCTGCAATGAGGACAGGCTGAGAGAGCTGGGGTTGTTTAGCCTGGGGAAGAGAAGGCTCCAAGGAGACCTTGAAGCAGTCTTCTAGCACCTGAGGTGGGTGTACAAGAAAGCTGGGGAGGGACTTTTTACAAGGGCGTGTATTGATAGGACAAGAAGGAATGGCTATAAATTGCAGGGGGTAAGATTTAGATTAGACATTAGGAAGAAATTCCTCATGATGAGCGTGATGAGGCACTGGCACAAGTTGCCCAAGGAAGTTTTGGATGGTCCATCCCTGGAAGTGCTCAAGGCCAGGTTGGATGTGCCCTTGAGCAGCCTGGTCTGGTGGGACATGTCCCTGCCCATGGTAGGGGGGTTGGAATTAGATGCTCTTTAAGGTCCCTTCCAACCCAAACAAATCTATGAGTCTATTCTATGATATTGCATGCTTTCAGTATAGATCAGGAAATAACTACACAAAGGAAGGCAGGTGCCACTTGTCTAGCCTTGTGTCTTTTGTCTATTTGCAGGTTGCACAAAACAGTACTTCTGCAGCTCAGTACTATGGATGAGCTCAGGTTAAAAATGTGTAATAGCAATTCCACTTCAAGGATATTATCAAATAAGACAGGGAAACAGAAGGCTATGAAAAGAAGATGGGTATATGGCAAAGGTGGTGTAGAGATCTAATTTATATCACCAACAACAAAACAGCACTACCACATTAGCTGGATAAATCTCCTACTAGAAAAAAAAGGGCAGGGCAAGACCTCTCACCCTGCTTTAAGAGACCATCACTTTTGCTTTCCTGAAGCCATGGAATTTTTTGAATTTCCGGCTCCTCATCCCATTCAAGGGCTCATCTCACTGGAAAGGGCTGACTTCCAAACCCTCAAAAATTTTTGAGTTCACGAAGGAAGTCCACTTGGAGGTTACTCATTGTCTCATATATTTTTTAATGGACACATTTCCCAGAGTTCACCTTTATAGGATGCTGATATTGGAGGGACTGAACATTGAAGTTATTCTTCTGCGTGAAGTAAACTTTAGAGCATAGGTTCAGGTGACCTGGATTTCTTCAGTCTTGCACACACACAGAGTCTGCAACCTCACTCCAACTATGAAGTCCAGATTGGCTAAGGATCATTTGAAGAGAAATAAAGCGATACTTATTATTTTTTCTTTTACAAGAGATTTAAGGCAGAATGTTTACTATGATAAACATTTTTTCATTATATTGAAAAACAAAATTTCCATCTTGCAAGAACTTAGACTATTCGGCACTTCACCCACATCAGGCTAAAATGCCAAAATAATGTGATTTGTCTCTCAATAAAGTTTTTAAAAATCAGTTTAAAAAGGTAAAAATGTTAACTTCCATGTTATGAAATAATTCATCTTGAAGTTTCAGAAATAAAATGTTTAGTGTCAGGCAGCAAGGGGGATGTGTTAACATTGCTCCTTGACTCCACTTAGATGGCCACAACTAAGAGCTGATATCCCTGACCCACTGGCCTTTATCTACCCAAGGATCCTTCTCCTTAAGGACACACCAGGCACAACAGTCCCATGGCGCTGCTGTTTTCAAGATGTTTCACACCACTGCAAAATCTCATCCCAAATGCAAAATATATATGTCAGTCAGATTTTCCTCTGCACAGCATTTTACCAAAAGGTCTACTTTCCCTATGAATATTTTCAAATTTAATGAACAACAGGAAAATAATTAATTTGATAGTTTTGTGATCAAACGTAGTTGTTTTATTGCAGCTTGCCTTTTGAATTCTTTGAGTGGGACTATCAAGGCAGAATATTAGGTAAGAACACTAGTATCAAGCTAGAGTCTCAGTGCGATGTGTACATAGAGAAGGATTTTGAAAAGCCTTTTAGATTGATCTTTCTTCACAACCACAAATTTTAAACTCTTTTCATCATTCTTTTCATAGTAACATTGGTTTTAAAAAATATTTTACACCTCGGAAGCACGCTGGAAATAAACACTTTTCTATTAAACTCTTAATAAGGTAGAGACCTCATCAGGAACCTGTACAAGGTCTGCCATGATGAGTAGAATGACCAAGACAAAGAGGGGAGTTCTCACTATAAAACAACAATAAGAATAAAGTAATTAAAAAAATCAGACCATCAAGCAATCGAAAAACAGTTGCTTACTACAAACAAAATTCTGATCCTCTTTGAGTGAAACCTCATTGTAATTTCACCAGCATAACCCCATGGAAAACAGTGGGCTTGCATTAGTGTATTAAAGAGTAGAGTAACAGAGACATGCAATGTTGTAAAGATTTTTCACATCTTTCTTTGAAATACCAACATGGGTCATTTTCCCAGAGACCAGTCTGTCCTGAGATAGTAAATCCTGGACCTTTAGGATAGATAGGGTGTGATTAAAACTAGAATATGGCCTGCAGGGAAAAATCTCTCCTCATTCAGATCATATTGTTTTCATCGTTGTACTGGTGTAAATGGTATTTTTATGTATGTCTCCAGAAGAGAATTCAACTGCAATATTTCTTCTCTACTGTTGAAATATTAGCATTAAAAAAGCAGTATTTTACAAAAGTCATATAAACATGGTGCCCATAACACAATCAATCTTGTTGGAATTATTTTACACCAGCCTTCATCCTTGAAATGATGTCTCTTCTTTTGTGGAATACTTTAAAACTTAAAAATGTTATTTGAAGTAAGTTTTGACAGTATATTAACTGGTAAAAACCAAAGTACTTCTTTTTTTCCCCAAGCCCAGAAGAATTAATTTTGTTGCCACTAAAGAAGGACACCCAAATTTTTAACATGAACTGACATAATATTTCTGGTAACCCTGCATACAATTAGTTTCTTGTAAGAGCCATCTTTCAAGCAGTCTTTTTCTGCCTATGGACTCTAAAAGCTGCTCATCAGATCCAGCAAAATTAGGATATTAATAGAGAACCATTTATCAAGCTCAATAGTTTTGTTAGAGGCACACCTGTCTAGTTAACCAACACTGCCACAGTATCTATTAAAAAAGAAAGATATTATTAAGGCCCTCCTGAAGTGTTTATCTCTACTCCAGGTTTTCCACACCACTGTTTCTCCAGCGGTGGACTGGAATTAATGCTGCCCTAGGAAGTGGTGCTCAGACAGCAGAGGGTCTTCCCAGAAAGGGAGCCTTCCTTGGCTACAGGGTGGTGTGGCAGCCTTCTCCCAAGATGTCAAAAGGGATGTTAAAACAAGGTTTATGCTGCCGCCCCATAGTGCTTCGCACACATGGCATTACTGGTGGACGTCAAAAGTAAAGAAGTGCTGCTGTCCTCCTGACCCCAGGGCTTGCAACCCATAGCTCATAAACTCTGGCCTAGGTTGAGAAGAGGAAAACGTCTGGTGAGTTGGGATGGCAAATTGGTGGTACAAGACTGGGAAGCAGGGGGCTGACTCTTGTGTTTGGCCTCTCCCCACCTTCCTCTCTGGTGACTCACGCTGTTCTCCGGGCTTTTCCTAACTTCGTTCTCCCCTGTGGTCAAAACTTGTTGGGCAACATTTTGATTTTTTATTTACAATTTCCTTCAATTTTTTTCACCAGAAACATTTGAACTTCAGCATTTTCTAGGGAAAGATTTCTCAAATCAGGGCTCTTGAGACTGAGAAATACAAAACAAAATTTTGACCTGTTCATTCCTAATTGCAAATGTGCTGACACCTCTCTAGTCTCAGCATTTCCTAAAGGATTAGGTTTCCTTCTAAATCAGGATAATTTTGAAATCTAAGCTTTGGTAAAACAGAACTTGATCTCCTAGCTCTGGCATTTGGATTGCAAACACATCAATACAGCACTATGTCCTATGTGTGCACAGCACAGGGGTCTGTATGATACCTAGCACCTGCAGACACCCCTAAAACACAAATCATAACTACTAATAGAAGTTTTACACTTGCCTTCTGTTTCAGTCTGAAAAACCTAAACCACATGTATTTCCTCAAGCACCCAGATCCACTGTGTGCACAAAAGCAACAAAATCCTCATTGTGCCAGGAGATTCGCAACCAAACTCAAACATTGACCTTATCTAGATAGACATATAATCCTATCAGATTGTGAACCTTTGGCTTTTCCAATAGAGTGCCTAACAGTGGCAGAAGTTGTGGTAAAGATGGACTCTTTTTCCACTCCATGCCTGCCTCCTCTTTCACCCAGCTTCACTTAATTGTGCTCGTGGCCTCATTTATTGGCACCAGCATTGTACAAGTTTCAGATAAAGCAGCACCATTTTTACCTCTCCTTTTCCTTAAACATTTAACATGTCACATCTGTGATTTTTCTAATCCAATTTTTTTTTTTGAGATCAGAATATTGAGGTTATCTTACTGGTGTTGGCAATACTCCACACATGGCAGAGGACAAGAGGATAAAACACTGGGAATGTCGCCTCTTCCCTCTTTCCCCTCTTTCTCCCCCCTTTTTTTTTTGCACTTCCTGGTAACATTACTGGAGGAAAATTGTACTGCAAAGTCATAAATAAAGTATACTTGTCAGAAGCTACGGTCTTAAAATATTCTAAGAGTTTGTTTGTGTTCTCTCCATAAATTGTTTATTGGTCAATATGGCCAGAACTTTCAAATGTATCCTCCTTTTCAGTTTGCTGATGTTATGTCCATTCTAAATACATTAATCTATTGAGCTTTTTAAAAAACCCTACTTCCTACCTTTTTTCCACTGATGAGAGATTTTTCTAACGCTGAATATTCAGATTATGCAGCATTACATTTTCTTGTGTTTCTTATCAGAGACTGCTAGCACTAAAGGAGAACTGTATGACTGTTAGTAAAGTTAATACTGGCAGTAGGGTTATGCAGCAGGGGGTTGCTTTTTGAGTGGTGCCTATCCATGCAGTAAAGCAAATCAGAAAAGAAAAAGCTCTGTATAAAATATTGCTCTGATTTGTATTCTACTTCACTACATCATGTAAATGTTCTTCAAGTAACAGACTGACATTGTGAAATGGTACCCTGATGAGTAAATTATCATAGAAAGAAGTTCATCAAAGCAATGATTTCAGACATGTGTCTGAATAGCCCATGAGCATACAGAACCAAAGATGTCTCTTTTGCCAGAGATGACACCAAACATTAACACAGAAAAGACTTTCTTCTACCTCTCCTGGAGCCCTGCAATGCAGAGGATCTTCCAATAAAACAATCATCCTGCGTAGGATGATAGTTTAAAAGAGAAGTTGAGGGTTTCAGTCCCCTCTTGAGAGTTCCAAAAGAGGCTAAAGAAAGACCAATGGACTTAATTTTTTTTTAAAAATGCAGATAATGCTTGATAGATTGCATACTTACAGCTAGTAAGTCAAATATGTTATGACACTTGGTGATTGCTTCTTCAATAAATAACTTGATAAATTCCTCAAAAAAGAAGGTAATTTACCTCAGAATAAAAACAGTTTTGGTCCACCAACTCTTTGAGGACAATTTGGTACATAATTGTAACTACATGCGGAATTTAGATGCTCAGTGATCATTAAAAATAAAGGGAACTGAAGTATGCAGATCCCAAAGTAGTGTCAAAAATCTTAGCCGTGCATTCCTGGGACAAACACTTTTGCACACTGCAAAAGTATTAATACTGATGCACTTTTATCTTAGAAAAGAAAGAGAACAAATTGCATAAACCCCCCTATTTTAAATGGTTATCTGTGAGTATTTTACTGATGTTTTACTAAATGGACACTTGAAGAAGAAAACAAATAGCCAAAGGGCTGATCAGCAACAGAATTAAAGTGGCAACAGATATTAATCAAAATGCATTCCTTGATGCTAGGAATTTGTAGTAAAATAAAAACACCTACGTGCCACACATCACTGTGTATGTTTATTATGCATAAACACCTATACAACCCAGTAAGGGATTATGGAGGTAATGCAATGGAGCACCTTCTCTCAAGGTTGAGAAACAAATGGATAGGATGGAGTTAGGAAATAGTATGAAACAGTTACTACCTATGCTGGGTATCATTACTGTTATTACATCATAACACAAGTAAGTCTTAATGGGAGTTTCTTCTGTTGCCCCAGAGCAGCATGACAGCAAGCAAGAGAGCACTTGAAGAACTATATGGGGCAAACAAGCAAGGAAAACAGTCAAGCGAATACTGACAACTCTGTGTTGAGATGTTCTTTTTTCTCCCCCCCCCCAAACGTATCTTCTACACATTTGAGTCTAACATCCAGTTCCTTAGACCTCAACTTCTTGCTCAGATGAACTAGCTGGATCCTCAGCAACAGTGTATTTAATACAGTGTCCTCAGCAACGCCTCTGAACTAACCCTAATGATGACTAACCCTAAAGATGACTAACCTTTCCAAAGTCTACACTATGCAAGAAATGTTTAGCCATGATTCAGTCTAGCATTTCTATATAATGGTTCCTTTATATACATGCTGACTGATGCCTTTCTCTTGACACGTTGATGAACTATAACTTGAAACTCCACAAACAAATCTAGAAATCTCACTTATACAAACTTCCTCCAATAGCCTGTACTCACCCAGGAGACTTGTTGTGGGATCCAGATCCTGTTATTTCAACCTCTATCCGCTGCCACAACCTGCTCTGCTTTCCGCCATGCTCATTCACAAGCCTGTGAAACAGTTATTTGTTTTCTCTTTGTATTAGTTCCTCTCCAAGGCCCAGCCAAAATCTGTACCTGCCACCAATCATATCTGTCCTTTTTTGTCTGTTATTTTATGAAGACATTTGCCAGTTTTCTCTCTGCCTCGCTATACAAATCCTCTGTTTTCTTGCCTTCCTGAAGCTTCTTTCTCTGTTCAGCCTCTGCAAAGTTTTGTTGCTATTATCATCATTTTCTCTCAACATGCTCACTGTCCTCTTGAAGACTCATTTGACAGATCCTCTCTTGTCATCTGCTTGAAGGCTGATTTCAGCTCTTCCTTAAAGCACTGAGCCTATGTGCCTCCTCCGCAGCAAGTACTTAGTGTGGAGCTTGTTCTGTGTCTGCTCCTCATTACCTTTTCTCCCAAGGAGGGTCACAGGGGTGTAATGTGTAAGGTGTGCAAGCCTGTGGGCCACAGGCACCAGTTGGATAATGTCAATAGTTGGCTGCTGCCTTTCCAATAGGCCTGGCAGATCTTCCTGTTGTCATTACCAAGGATGTGCACCAGCCATTTGACAGGATCTCCCCTCGGTGCCCATGGGGTGCCCAGAAAAGGGGATGTTCAGGCTTGCAATCAGAATAAATATACCACTTCGTGCTCGCTCCCGCTTGCTTTAGAGACACATGTTCATGAAGAGCAGGCACCCCTAATTGTTTACATGGTGCCTGTCCATCTCTGTGTCACTTTCTGAAGGAGACACAAGATCACAGCAAATCTTTATGGGAAGCACAAACCAAAGAGTCAAGTGCTGTAGTTCCTCTCAGCAGATACAGTAGTTGGTCGATGTACGCAGCCTTCCTCTGACATTGCAAGAAACCGACTGTCCAACTAAAAGGGACATGTACAACTTTCCCTCCCTGGGGAGGCATTTGACTGCCTTTCACACATACTCCATGAGGCATGCTGATTTCATTATTATTTCTTTACTTTGTTCCTTAAAAACATATTTTTGCTCTGAAGCCTTAATATATTATACCTGCAGGTCAAACAATACATAGTATGTACTTGAATGGTTAAAGTCCTCCAGATTATGTGTGCACTGGAGGACAACTGAGGCAAAACTTCATTTTTTTTTTTCCTTTGCAAGGAAATGCTTCTTTTCTTTTAGAAAACTCCTCTTTTCAGAAGTTAGTCTCCCGATTATTACTGAAAATCAGCACAACTTTCCCTGTTAAAGCACTTCCTTCCCCTTCAAAAGTATCTTATAATTAAAAAATGAACTAATTTCAGCAATGGGCTAGGTGCACAGAAGGCAATTCATATATAATAATCTAGTTAGGTACTTATATTATTCTTAAGAGATTTGCCAACTAGGGATCTATGACTGGTATTTTAATTTATGTTACATCACTATTGCAGTTCTAGATTAAACTCATACAAGCAAGAAAATTTGTAGTTAACACTTTCACTCAATCCTTAACTTGCTTTGCTGTAACTAAGTTGCATATTGTCAAAGCTTTTAACTGTGTTTTGCAATACCTAGGCATGTAGAAAGGTTAATTACATAGGCTAATTTTTCACCTTTGATTTGCTTCTGAAGTAGGCTAGAAGGAATCGTGCAGAAAAATTCAGCCCTAGCATGCTCTCAACTTCAGAACTGTTAGCACTTCTTAGGCTACGTGCTCGGGTGCTGCATAGTTCAGCAGGGCAAGCCCTACACAGTTGGGCGAGTGCTTGCCCCACTGAGTATTACACAGAAGCACGAAGGGCTTCAGTCCTTCTGAGAAGACTGAATAAGTTACAGAAAGGCTTGACTGAGAAACAAATCTGCGTGTTCTCCCCAGGGGCCCTATGACAGGCCTAACTAACCCTATTCCTTTCCTCTTTAGTTCAGGGACATAAACTAAAGGTATGGGTTCATGAGAGCACCTCAATGCTGTCACCACTGGAAAAATCAGGAGACAATACAAACGGAAAAAGGGAAAAAATCAAGAAAGAAATTCAGAAGGCAATCCTACACCTGAACACCTCAGTGTTTCACTGATTCCAGCTTGAGCTTGGACTGGTTACAGGTTGGGGTATCAACCCCTGCATGCTCAGGCTTTTGAAAAGATAATACAAAAACAACAGAGACAAACATTTTAAACATACAGAATGCATTTGACAGTGTACCTTCACCTTGAGTATCTGAAATCCCTTTAATTTATTTCTTAGCATATGAAATATACTTATGCTTTTCAAAGCAAAACAAGTACTTTAAAAATTGGAACGTCCTGTGACTGCAAGAAATATTTCTTTCACCCATTCATTCTTTAAATGAAGACCCTAATCAGATTCTTCACAACAGTTATTGTTCCTCAAGTCTGCAAACACTTTTCAAAGGTGGGTTCTATCTTTTGAAATACCATCACGACACGCTTGGTAGTGTTGTAGCTGGTGAATTTTAAGTGTTTAACTTTCATCTGATATGTATATAACTGTTAAAAATTCCTCTGAAAAAGTAGGTCTTATACATGCGTTACAGTCACTTTTCACAGTTGTATCCTTTTTTAATTACCCAAGGCATTCTGATTACAGAGTAATCTATTCAAAACTGGGTTTTACAGTGATTTAATGGGCAGAAAAAGCATATGGAATTAGGAAACATTTACTTCTCTCCCCCTTCTTCTTATATTGCCAAATGTATTTAAATCAAACTTGTTTTAAAAACAAACAGTCCCAGGGTAAGGCCTTTCACATCAACTTCTAGTTAAGTTGTTTCTGCTGAATTAGAAACCTCTGGCAATTTTTTCCCAATGAAATGTAAATGATGACATGTCTTTAACTAGCAGCATTACACCACTAAAATGCTAAGACATGTCTTGCTTGCCTCAAACTTCCCTTTCCTTAAGTGCAATGCCTTAGAGGCAGCAGTGTTTAAATGGTACAAAGTACTCTACTACCACCAGCCTGAATCTTTATTTAGGAGAACAAGCTCCACATTCTTCCCTGCTAATGCAGTACATGGGCCTGTTCGGCTCCTCCATAAAACACACTCATACACTATTACTGTCTGAAATAAGGTACAGTAATGACATGACAGATTCATGTTCCCAGCTGTGACATAAGGGCTCTTTGACAATACCACAGTGAAAGCCCTATTAAGGAACCATGTGCCGGACAGTGCATCTGATGCAGTTAAATGCTATAAAAGATTTTCCAGGTGTTAATGAGTTACATGAGTAGACTGAAAATGAGATGGATCCGTGTGCTTGGAAATTCTCAAGAAGCAGGAGTCAGGCTCTCAGAGAAACAGACAAATAGCGCTTTATAAGCATCACTGGCCATGCTCTGCACCTGACTGCGTGAGGTGATGAGCAGCCCTGACTATTCACTAGGAGAACTGTTCATTGAGGATGGTTTGCATGGGAAAAGACAGACTATCATGTCTTCCTGCAGTTTACTGCATCCTTTTTACTTTATTTGTGGAAAAGCACTAGCTATTTTCCTCTTTTAATACTTCTTTTCTTTCCTAAAGAGAAGGAAAACATTATGCCTGTTACTTCATTTCTTGTTCGTACTTTATGAGAGATTCAGCTTGACCCAGTACAGAAAACAAACTGTCATTTAAACCATGTCAAAGTACCAATACTTATAGTTTACGCTTTTAAAAGGCAGAAACAAACTCACACACTTTGAAACAGCAATGGGTGAAATTTTTCAAGGCATTGTTGGTGCTTAAGATATACTCCCCCTAAGCTATGCATAAAATAAGATGTATGGGATGTCTTGAAAATTTCAGCCACTGATATTTCAGCATATGTGTATACATTATCTTGTACATCAGGTATCTACAGCAGAACTGTTTATTCATATCATCTGTTAACTTCATAAAAACTTGTTTCATTTCTCTAGCATGCGTGAATTTTATGATTACTGTCCTTGAGAAGCAACATTTTGTTTCATCTACATAAGACAGGTACAGTGTGGGGAAGGCTGCAATGCAGATTTTTCCATGCTGTTGTGACCACAACCTCAGTCTTAATCCTGGCACACAACCGTATCTAAGAAAAACAGATAATTTTATCTTCATGCTAATTCTAGCATGAATTTCCTTAAAGGGGAAGCTCCCAGTGTATGAAAACCAATGGAGAGTCTCATCTCAGAAATTAATTTAGACCCATCTATTTTATTTCCCACAATGACAAGTCAGCACTATTTTATCTTTCATTTCTAATCTAATATCCCAAGTCCTCTTCTCACTCTTCCCCCATCTCAAGAGAGTTACCGAAATTAACTCAGAGAACTAAATTTTCTTAAATGTGTAAGAATACTAGGTGGAGAGAATGAGCAACCCAGTCAATAGTACATTGACACAGATTCTTGAAATTAATGTTTTAAGGGTTAAAATTCCTCTGGCTTGCCTGGTGTTCTGTGCAAATGTTGCATTCGTTCAACATAGTATCTGACCATTTAACCATATGTCAAACAATCTCTGCTATGACAACCAGATGTAGACATTGCCATGGAATGAAATTATCATTTTATTAATTACCCTTTAATTGGTTGATACAGCAGAGAACATGCAGTAATTTAGCCATAATTGGCCTGAGTGAGACTCAATACTTACATGGATGGAATCTGTTTGTGAGACTACTTGTTATGAATAACAATTACGTCTGTGACAATGCAATTTTATTATGAAGATGTACTGTGCATTTCAAACAACTTTTATGTATAAGGCTGTATTCAGGATTTAATGACAATTTGATGGCAAATGTTTTCTTGAATAAAAGTGTGTAATCCTCTATGTATTTTGCTAAATATGTTTTAACAATGCGAGAAAGACCTTTTCCCAAACTTACTCTGATGGCCAAAGTGTGTTTTTGATGTATTTTATCACAGAAATGAGGAGTCACTTGGTAAATTTTGTATTTGAAAATGAAGGAAAAGACACTTTAAACTTCTCTTAAAATCTTGTTACTGGTTTTCAAATTATTCTAGAATTTAATGTGGTATTTGGGTGAGGGGGACACCATGCAGATTTTTAGAAACATTCTCTTTCAGAACATTGCAAGCAGAAACTTGAGGAGTGTCTCTTATGTGATAACTTGACCATTACACTTTTTGTATTTCTCTAAGGAGAGTAGGTTTCTCCTTAGGAACTCGGACTGGGTAGGTGCAACTAAAGTTAACAATAACCCCCCCTCTATACTGTATTATTAAGTAAAATGCCTCAAAGACATTCTTTCAATGCAGCTTGCCATTAAATTAGGAACATTAATCATAGACAGAATACTGAGTATCACCAGTGGGAGAAAGCACATTCAACAGCTTATTAAAAAAGGTTCTAAAGTAGTGTTTAACATTGGCCCTTACATATTCAGTTTTTACAAGTTTTTGGTTAACCATAGCTTTGGACAAAACTCTAGAGTCACCATTCTGTCCTTGTTCTTCTAAACTCTGTGACCTGTACAAAGACTGCAGTGTTTTATAGTAGTTTTACACAGTGAGATAGACAACATGTCTAGTGTTTTCTCCACTTGTCTTTCCACAAAAATCTCACAAAGTGCAGGTCAAAACCTTCAACAAACTCAAGTTAACAAACAGTAACAATTGCTTTACTTCTCAGTGTTGAATAGAAGGTCCTTCCCTCTCCCTCTCCCTCTCCCTCTCCCTCTCCCTCTCCCTCTCCCTCTCCCTCTCCCTCTCCCAGCCCTCACTTTTTTTTTTAGGTAATGGGTAGCTCCTAGTTTTCTGCATGTGCAATGATAGAAAATTAACTGAATTTCTTTTTAAGTCTTGCCCAGTTCCAGCGTATTTATTTATTTATTTATTTATTTATGATGGGTGGGCAGGCTGTAAGGATATCTTCAAGCCAAATGAATCTTTCATATAACTAGTCTAAACTCAAGGAAGTTATATGAAGGATGAGTCTGTTTCCTTCACAATTAGACTTTGAACAATTCCTTTACTTTGCTGAAATGACCATGGACTTCTTTGCAAGTTTTCTTTATTTTAAACATTTTAGTACTCCATTCTTTCTGATAAGTAATCCACTACTCTGCTTCTTTATCGTGAATGTATGTATATGGAAAAAAAACATGCTGTGTGGAAAGAAAAAAAAAATTTGCCTATGGTGCCATCTTCCAGTTAATATCAGTAAGTCATATTCTATTGCTTGTAAGTGCATCTTCCTCAACAACTTATAACCACCTCCAGTACAAATACACACAGGTTGTATTTTCCTGCTGTGTCACAGGGAATAGCTAACACAGTGTAACAAGAGATCATTTCATTAGATTACCATGAAAGAGTCACCGCTGCAAGGAACTCGAGTTGAACAGGGACACAATCACAGTGTTAAAAACTCAAAATAGTTTACCACTAAAACCTTGTGTGCCTGCTTGAAAAATGTCTTAGAGCAGCACAAAAGCTGGCACCATTAGCTTTCATCCCTGCTGAGTTGGCAATAAAGTGCACACATAAGTAAAATGCATTAATTGGTATTAGTCAATCTAGTTAAGATGTTCATTCTCCAGCCATCTTCAGATTTCATTTCCATAAAATAGGATTTCTCTAAGTCTTATAATTTGATTTTGTGCAGCCTGAAATGATGTTGACATAGTGGCGGCAAAGGCACAATTACATCCCAGCTTTACAAAGGTGTTCTCTATCTAAATAGACGGGGACCCACGTGCTCCCAGTCTCATGGAGAAAAAAAAAAAAAAAGGAAAGGAAAAAAAAGAAAAAGGGAAAAGCTATGAAATAGGAAAAAGTGATACATTTTGCTATCATTTTCCTATTGCTATTTTCCCTCCCTTCCCCCCCCAATTTTTCCTACTGTGCATTACTGATTACTGCACTTTAAGATCAGAATGAACAATTAACTGCCTAATTATTCCAGTCACACCAAGCCACAATGAAATCTTTATTCAGTGTTTACAGCAATCTTTGGCAGGGACTGTCTTGCTGTTTTTAAACCAAGAAGAACTGCTCCCTTTGGCTCCCCTCAGCATCAGCTGCCCGGGTTTCAGAGCTGGATGCCAATAATCAGCCTCCTTTTTCTCTTCCAAAGTGGCTATTTTTTTAAGGGTGAAAAGACCTATTCTCATCAACTCCCCATATATTCTGACTGATTTATGTCCCAGCCACTGGGTCTCTTCCTTCCGTATCTTTTACCATCTGTGTGCCCCCCGTACCCCTCCCTCAGCGCCCCCCGAGAGGTTTTGGGGGGTGGGGTTCTTTTTCCTCGCGAACCCCGGCGAGGCAAAAAGGGCAGGAAGGGAGGGTATTTTCCATCTCCTGCTGTGCAGCATCCCTCCTCCCCCCACCCAATATCTTTTTCTATAGGTTTTCCGCTTTCTACATAAAGCCCCCGTGGAGGTTCCCTGCTGTCTCCGCTCCGGGAAAGTTAGAGGGAGCTGCTCCAAGCGGCTCCTTCTACCCCTGCTCCTCCTCTCCAAGCTGCTCGGAGGTGCTGAGAGGCAGCCCTGCCGCCGGGACACCCCCTGCCCTACCCTTCACCGCGGCACTGCACCTGCAGGAGGAAAAAGATTGTCCCAGGCAAACTCCAGAGGGATCCGGTGCGGGCTTGCTCCATCCCTCACCACCGCCTCTTCCTCGCTCTCTGATTGCGGGTGGGAGGGGGAATGAAGAAGGTAAATAAATAAATAAATAAATAAATGGAACAAATATAAAGAAAAGGAGAAAAAAATAAGAGGAAGAAAAAAAAGAAGAAAGAAAAAATAAAATAAAAAAGAATAGGGGGGAAATAAAAAAATAGAAACAAAAATAAAGAAAATGAAAAGGGGTGGAAAAAGAGGGGGGAAAGGATAAAAGCAGAAAGAAAAGTCCCCGAAGGATAGGACGGGTTACCTGCTGGGTGTGTGGAGATGCTCCCGGCTGCCGTCCTGGCAATGGGAACTCCGTCCCTCCCCGGCCGGGTGCGCCCCTCACATCCCGCTCCCCCCGCTCCTTGCGCAGCGCTGCCGCCCGCTCCCGGCTCTGGATGCGGAGGGGGGATGCTGGGGGGAGCTGAGAGGAGGAGGAGGAGGAGGAAGAGGAGGGAGCCCGCGGCTGCCCCGCTGCCCCCGCTGGAAGTGAATCGGAGCGGCGGGTCTCACGCTGCCGCGGGGACCTGCGGGAGGCGATTGGTGCCGGGGAGCCTCCGCCTCCCCCCCATCTCCTCCGCTCCCCCTTTCCCCGGGAACTCCCCCCCCCCCCCCCCCGCCCTCGCTGCTGCCCCGCGGAGCTTCCCGGCTGTGGGAAAAGCAGCCCCGTGTCTCCCGTTCTCTGCAGGGCTATTTTACACCTCGGGAGGATTTCGAACGGCGCCGCGTGGGGTGTGAGGAAACGGGCTGCTGAGGTGGACCAGAAGTGAGGCTGGGGGAGATGAAGCGTTGCTTGGTTTAGCGAGAAGGGTACGGAGATGAAAGCTGGATTTCTTTAGAAGGCGCAATTTCAGTTAATAAACATCCTGAGACTAATGTCAGAGCTACTTTTATGAGAGTAAACACAACAGTTTCCTGGAGGGTTTGTGTAAGACTTTGGAAAAAACCAACCAAATAATAAAGGGGTTTTACACTCGCTTTTAAAGATCATTTTAGTGTTCATGAAAGCTGCCAGACTTGCTGAAATGCTCCCTGCCGTTCAGCAAAGGCAGCTACAGGACGAGGCAATCTTCTTTGCCTGCCAGTTTGCCTCAGTCTCGACCTGAAGTAACCAGGAGGGCAGATGATTTAACACTGTCCCTGTGGTAGCCTTCATCGTTCTGCTCGGTGTTGGAAGGTGGCCAACTGGTACCAACTTTGATGACATGTAGGTGTGAAAGAGATACGGTAACTTGTCCATTTGGATATGAGAAGGTTATTACCTCTGTAATAGCTCCCTGTAGTAATAACTTCTTTTTGCTGCCAGCACAGAACCCATTCCCTGTCTCAGTTAAATTGGTAAATCTCATGCGACTCCACTAAGCAAGGAGCAGAGCCGTACCCGGCAGTCTGTGGCCAAGCCAGTGACTGGCAGTAGGAGACTCTCAATCTCATTATCAATTCCTTGGGACGCTGCCAGTCCCTCAACAATTAGATCTTGAGAAGAACATTCAGATTATACAGTCAAGATTTAGGCTTTTTTTTCTGTTCAGATTTGCACTAATGATTGTTTGCAGAACTAAGGTCACACTGGCTAGTTTTCTAGCCCTGCATATTTCATATTGATCATAACACAGTCATTTCAGCATTACAAAAGAAAAAGGGCAGTCAAATCTCTGGAGAGAAGTTGTTGGAAGTTTGTATGCTGGCCAAGTGCCTAAAACAAATGATGAATTACAGCTATGATAAATGAATACTTTGATGTGTTGGGAAGCAATACAGTGTTCTCCCAGTTTCCTCTAGTGCATGTTCATCTTTGGGCTCCTCAGGCTGATTGAACATTTTTAGCACAACAGTCCAGGGAGGAGGAAATGAATCTCATTGGCATCGCTGGTCAGTGTCAGAGACTCTGTGCTTCTGATAATGATAAGGCAAAACATGCCCCTCAGTACCACTTTTCCCTAATATTAGGACAGAATACTTGTAATAGCATCCTGAAAAGTTATCAGTACACCATTACTGCTGGGAGTCTGATTACAAGGGCAGTGACCTCTTGCTAGAATTGAGCTGGATACTGAATCAATGTGCATTTTTTTTTTCTAAACTAGGGTTTTATTCACAGTACTTGCTTCTTGCAGTGTATGCACACACCTCTGTTTCTCTGCATGAATATAGTTTACTCAGGATATATCTGATTGTATTTTGAAAGGCTTAACAGATGCCATTTGAAAAGTCTGCATGTCAGTTTAAGTGTAGTCTGTGAATTTGTATTTTCCCTCAACCTGGACTGCAGTAAAGGAAAAAAATTAGATTAAAATACTTATAACAACTTTAACGGAGTGGCGGCTGCAGTGGATGCTCTTTGGTTATTGCATGTACTACAGACCTATGAAAATAAAATGCAGATGCTGTCTATTGTTTAAAGTTATAATTTAGGATTAATACAGATTACATAATGCAGTGCTCGTACATGACACACAAACCCCAAGAGGATTCTGTGATGTGCTAAAGAAGATGTGATTGCATACTCTGATTTCTGCCTCATATGTTGTCTGGCTTCACAGGGACACGTTTCAGTAATGAGCCTGTGACTTATCTTTTCTAAGAGCTGTTGTGTAATATACGGTAAAGTAGGAGGATCTTACATTTTGACAGTGTCTTGTGCCCCCACCCCCCCCCCCAGTACAGGGCTGAATTATACAATCAGAAGAGTGCCGTCTTCTGCCTCTGAAATCAGAGTTGAGAGTACATTGAAATGAATGTGTCCATCAACTCACGTGTCTCAACATTACATGGTTTCAATCAACAGTCTTTTTCAGGAAAAATTAGAGAAGGTTTCAAACATTCACATGCAGAATGCACATATGAACAGAACAGGTGGGTGAAGATCCTATTGCCTCTCCCTTCTTAAAAGCAAAAAACAATACAGCACTTTTAAATCAAAGAAGCTGACCCTAATTCTTAAACCTTGCATAAACATTAAAAATCAGTTCTTGAATATAGAGCATTTTATTAAGCACAGTTGTGATTAAATATCCTTACATGGAAGGACCAAATCTTTTCACAAATACTTGATGTTCTCCCTGCTACCATACTATATATAATGCTAAACTGATGCAAAACAGAGTAAAAAATACTAAAGAATGCAGCATGCTGAGTAGTTTTAAAATTTAGAGGCTTTCCGAGAGATGAAAGAAACATTTTGCTATCGCTGTTTGAACAAGAGAGTTTTGTATGCTGCAAGCTATTTACACTGTTCTCCTACAAGGGAAACATGGAAGAAGCAGTATTATGTATGGATGTTGCTTATGTGTTCGTATAGTTTTCTGTCTTGCAGGACTGAAATGAAGAATGAGTTACAAGTCACCTAAAAGACAGAGATGAAGGAACAAGAGAGGGGGAAGCTGAAAACCAACTATTTTCCACTTTTGTGTTGTCATTTGATGTCACACAGTAGCTTTTATGTGTCTGTCTTATACCTCTGCTTCACTTTATCCAGCTCATTTCGTGATTCTTCCAATAAAAAAAAAAAAGATTTGGACTTTGCAGATGTGGATTGTGTTGAGATATCACTTTAGAGGTCACTGCCACGAAACACTCATTCTTTAGAGTTATTAGACACCAGGCAGTGTTAGAGGAATTGATACCATGTAGATTTTGTAGCACCTTCGTGGCTTTTTCAAATACTGAGTGCTCCTTTAACCATTGATTTGTTTTTGCAATTAATCATGACCTAAACTGCATTGAATTTTATTGTGCAATAAATCATGGCTTTTCAAAACGCAACAATTTTTAAGAGTGCTACAGAGTCTATTTGCGAAAGGGAAAAGGTGAATATTAACTAAAAAGAATTCCATATCCCAAGTAATAAAATGAGGCCAACCCAAAAGCAAGAAGTTTCCAAAGCAATAAATCAAAGCTGCACATTGCTGAAGAAGTGACATATAAAAACAATGTGTATATAACAACAGGATGGTAAAAAGAATGTGTATAGTCACAAAATCACATCCACCTTTGTGAAATGTTACTAAGCCAGTAATAGGAATAGCTTTCAAGTTGTCGTGTCCACAGGCAAAAATACCACTTTACTTTTATCCAAGAGAGCCCAAAATGTCACATGCTACAATGGTGAAACTCCTGAACACTACACAGTCTGTTTAAAAAGTCTGTGTGCACATTAAATCCTGTGGAGAACTTAAAGTGACAACAGCACAGCAGAAACAAAGAAGTATGTGGATGTACTTTGGAACTCATCATTCAAATAAGCTCCAAGCCTGTAGCTTCTCTACCACATGCCTTTCTTTTTGCCTCCGCTCTCACTTTCTACCAAGTAACCAGTGATGAGTCTCCGGACTCAGGACTAGGATGTGAATTTTCATCCTTTTCAGGGGGTTACGGCAGCATACCACTGCCGGGCAAACTTTTTAAAGGTGTTCTCCCTCAGAGCTGTGTGTCTTTGCCCTACTTCTTTCCTTGTTTTGCATTGCTCAGTCACTTAATACAGTGAGTTATCATCTACGTTGCTTATGTAGGGTAGGTGAAGGCCAATCCAACATGGCTTTCTCATTAATTGCCCTTTCTTCAACTTTAGTTAAAGAAAACCTTAATCAAATATATGTTAAAACCTACTGGCCTTTTGGCAACATGGCCTTGTTTTGGACTATCTCCTGCTTTTTAAAGTAAAGGCTTTGTTTTTCTCTTATACCTCTTCAGAAACCTAATTCTCAGTTTATCATTTTAGTCTTGTTTTAGTCTATTGTCTCTTTGAAGGAATGTAGGATTCATCATCTCCTTTCTTCAGCTGTCCTTAGGGAAGGTATTGAGTTGGACTTCTATTTCTGCCTTTTGCAAGAAGACCATCACCATGGTCTAGTCCATCAGTGTCTTCAGGTGAGTAATTTGCTTCCTCTATTTGTCTGAAGCCACTGTGGAAAACACTGCCTTTTCTCCTGCTGACAGATGCATTAACCTTTCCTTCACACTGAGGCTTTAGAACTCCACTGTAGTGCCAGAAAATCCCAAGAGTAAGCGTCAGCTTTAAAGCTCTCGACTTTATTAGTTCAATTTGAAACCTGATTTGGTTTCAAGACAACAACTAAAAAGTTTACAGAAATCTGAAAAATTCACCGCAGATAGAGTGCACCATAAGGCTATAGCATCGCTGAACATTTCAGAGGGAGCTGCCAAGGAATTTCCATGGCACTTTGGCTTTGTCCTGGCATCTCCCTGACTGCACCATTTCAGTTTGTCTCCTTTCATCATACAGCATGTGGAATTTCCAAGTGCAACACACACACAACTGTATTATTACAGTTTTATTGACTTTTAACAATTTTTGTCCAACAACATTTCTTACGGCATGCTGATTAGCAGCTTTTCTGCTCTTCCAGCTATTTAGTAAAACACTTCTGAATATCTCTGACTGTACCAATTAGGCAAAAAGAGCAATTTGTTTACTGTGGTATGCCTACCACAGTACATGATGTGCATGCTATGGGTACTACACGAGTAGTACGATGGCTGGTATATAAGCAATTGTCAAATTGCTAGCTGTGCCCTTGTCTGCAATGAGAGAACTGTGGATGATAAAGGACTGTCTTATCCCCATGCATGATGACAGGAGCTAATGAGAAAGGAATAAGGTGAAGAAGGAAAAAACACCTCAGATTTCTCTATATGAATATCAAAAGGAATAGGCTTCTGTTGTTAGAAGTCAGTGACGTCTATGCTTGGACTCCTTTCCCTGATTGCACTGAATGTCACAATACAAAATGCAGCATAACTCTGATTGCCCAGCACTGTTCATGTTCTCTCGATGGGAACTGGGCAGTGATTTTTCTTTGAATACATCATTTACAGCTTGCTACAGTGATTCTGCAAAGTCAATATGTATCCTTAGCACAAAGCAAAGAATGAAAGGCATTATGGAGAAAGAAAGATACCACAGTGACAGAGAAAGATGAATTCCACTACACAAGCACACTACAGGTTCCATTTATAGGAATAAAATTAATTCTTTTTCAAACACAAAGTATTTTTCAAAATACATGTAATATGGTTATATTTTAAAAAATCTTGTGTGCAGCCTGCATGTCACTACTGACATAAACTTTCTGGCAATATATTATCATATGATTATCTATTGTGCAAAGAAGACCTTTTATTGATTCAAGTCACATATATTTGCAAGGCAAAGTTTGTAGACACAGGTAATATTTTTTATTAGACCAACTGATTAGAACGGAAAAATGGATCAGGCACATGAGCCCTTCCAAGAGCAAAAACTGGTCTGTTTTTTTCCCTAGGTACTCAAGCTGGCTTCATAAAAGATGTTATTTTTCGTCACAAACCTAGCTTCTGTTACAGCCTTAGATCACCATGACTGTTACAATGCTGCGACTTATGTAATCATAAAATAGCTGTTGGTGAACCTGGTTACTCCTCTGCATTACTAATGGTGTCTGATATGTTTTCACTACTGCATTGGGAATACATTTAGACAAAATTTTCTCCTGACCACCTGAAATAATCAAATTGCATCCTTCAAATGTTGTGGAAGTTTATGGAAAGCAATTTCTAACCACAGGGTATTAAGCTATGCTAGAAGTAGTTTGCTAGAAAGCAGTTACATCCCTTGGACTTGCAGTAGGTATACCCTATCACTCCTGTGTCTTACTTCCACAGGTAACAAAAAAGAGTTAGTAGGTGAATCTTCTATCCTTATATTTGTCTCTTCCTTGAGATCACTGCCATTGCAGGGAATGGCTTTGAGTCTCTGTTTTCTAAGGGAACTTTAGGACTAAATAGGAAATAAATGAAAAATAAGCCAGAGAGGGTCCTCAGTTTCTTATTCTGGCTCGAGTAAGATTTTGCATTTCAAATGGGTGTTTGGCTTTAACTTCAGAAATCCACCTCATTTTTCGAGAGACTTAGCATGTTTTTCCTCTTTAAATCTACCTAATAACCTCTAGGTAATTTCGTTGCAGATTAGAGGGACCTCATTAACTGTTCTTCTTCCCTGTTTTTCACGTGTTGCTTAGGACTTTGGTTCTGCTGAGGGCCAGAGGCAAAAGAGCTCAGGGATCTCCTGAGCAGAACCTCATGCTTGGCTGAAGGCATATGGTCTCATAGTGCAGATACACTTTGGTGAAGAATGTGAACACCCCTTGGTGCCCGTGGAGCTTCAGTGGTGGTTCTGAGGGCAAAGTTCTGTTTCAGAGCTGGTCCATATTCTTTGACCAGGGAATGGAGCATGGGAGATAGCTGGGGGACAAAAATAGGTGTTTTGGCCTTCTCTCAGAAACCCCCCTCTGTGGTTTGAAGAACACTCATTGCCTTGCTGTAAGCAGTATAGTGCAAACAATGCCAAACTGTCAAGTATGTCAGTAAGGAGAAGTTTCAGTCTCATCCCATCCCTTCACAGTCCCCACTGACAGGCAAAACCTGAGCATGTGCTTAATGCTAGAAGAGAGGAATTTATTTTCTAGGGTGCTACAGGCATAATCTAGACAAATTGTGCCGATATTTTATTTGAACCCATCACAATACAACATAACAAGGCATTTCAATTACCTCAACAAGCTACCGATACAACTTTACCATTTCAATTATTCATCCCTTTTCCCTACTTGGCATTTCTTCTATATATCACTGTAAATCTCAGCAGTCCTAGCCCAGTTTAGGCTAATAAATTTAAGTCACCCTCTCAAGCCTAATGAAAAGGAGAAGCTCTCAGTGAAGAAAGTCAGAGGCCCTCCTTATTGCCTTGGGCCTTGAGCTCACCCTTGTGAATAGGGATGCAGATAGGCTCATTCATCCCCGCTAGCTCCGAGATGGGTATAGCGCAGAGAGAGGCAGAGCTGTCAAGTCTTGTTGCAATAAGCAGGGCCGCAGGGTTGGGCCACCCCCAGGAACAGAACCATGTGTTCCCCTAAAGCAAAATTTAGGCAATGGTTTGAAACACGCCATGCCAGAGCACAGTCTTAGTTTGCATACACAGACCCCAAAGATAAACCAGACTGATGTGTACAGGTCTGGGGCAACTATTAGCCATGGTGACTATTATGGTCTTCTGGCAGGCTATTCCTATCATCAAGGAGGGGGACAAGTTAAGCAGAAAAACAGCTATTTGCATATTAGCTGGAAATGCACGAAGATCCCAACAGACAGAGCGAGAGAAAACTAATTTTGTACCATAATTATGTTTTTTCTAAAAGGCAGTGATAAAGCCTAAGGTTTTCAAAGACTTTATGGATACACAGAAGAGGCAAACAAGTTAAAATAATACAGCAAATCAACATACTTACATGTTTATTAATTCCGACTAAAATTTCCCATCTGTGACTGAGCATTTTACTAAATAAACCCCACAAATTACAGATTATTGCAGCTAAGAATATTCATGGTACTGTTTCTTCAGCTCTGGTACTGAAATAGCTCCAATGTAAATTAATATTTACAATAAAAGAATGCTCATAAAAGTTCCAAAGCATTTTCCACTGACAGTCTGTTCAACTATTTAGTGATTTGAAAGAAAACTCTCGAAGAAAAGCTCCATACCAGTGCAGTACATAAAATATAGAAATGTATGAAAAATGACAAAGGCAGTATGTTACATTGGCGGTGCCTCTAACTTGATTGCTAAGCTGGTTGAAGTGGCTTTTCATAAATGAACTATGTCCTCAGTTTTCCTACAATAGATAGAATAAGAGCAAAGTCAACGAAGTCCCTTCTTTATTTTCCTTTGAAGGCATTACTTTCTCTGGAATATAGTAAAAATCTGTGTTCAGGGCACGTTAGCCAATTCTGAGGCATGTGTTCACAATCAGACACATAAGAGGCTAATTTACATCCTTAAAGGCAACTGAAACTTTGTTTTGCATATGTAAATGTACCTGCCCCGCGTAAGAAGTGGGCTTTCCAGTATGCCATGTGTGAGCTGGGTTTACAGGCTTAAAAAAAAGTCTGATCTGCTACTGCTGTCACTGTAGCTGTCATCACAGCACAATTCAGGCAGAAAACCTCAAGACACCTATCAGACCAAATCCTGTGGACCCTACTCAAGCGAAAAATCTTGTTGATGTCAACAAACATTTTCCCCAAAGAATTTGTACACAATTGAGCCTTTTTTTATACATTCATAGTTTAGTATCATTGAATATCAGCAACAAAAACAAATTAGGTTTTCTGCTTTAACTCAGGGATCAAGGAACTGGGGAATGAAAAATAAAAAATATCCTCCTTTAAATCCAGATAGGGACCACTTTCATAATTTTAGGATAGCTTGGAAGTGTCTGGGTTTTTTAGTGAGTATAGAGCACTCTTTAAAGAGCAAGATCCTTTAAAGACAAATCATGATGGTCAGATACAGGAGCATTAACTGCTCAGAACATGTTTTTTCCTATTGAAACATTAATTTTGACATAAGAATCATGCACTCAGTGTCCAAAGGGTTCAAAATAGTAGCTGTTAGTCAACAAAGCTGCATCTTGGGTGCTTCTTTTAGGGCCCTGCCCAGACCAGGGTCATTCTATCAAAGGTAACTTGTCCTTAGGCTGTAATTCCAAGTGTTTGCTGGAAATGACACACACCTTCAGTTTCCAGTCTGACCACCTCCCTACTGTGGAGTTCAAATTTAGAGTTTTAACTGATAAACTGACAATAGCATAGAGGGTTTTGCCATTGACAGCACCTTGGAGTACGAGAGCTGGAGAGAAAGAGAAAACCACAGCCAACTTCTGTGGAAGAAGGGTGCCTGCTAGAGATAAACCTAAGAGTATCGTAGAGAACATTTTCAGGAAGCATCTTACTACTTGTCATAGACAGAGCCTAGCTGAAATATAATAAAAAAAGAAAGTATTTCCAGAGAGCTCAAACTATTTTAAAATTTAGCAGACATTTTTAGTAACAATGAAGAGGAGACGGGAATGGACATTTTCAAATGTTTTCACAAATGCTGAAATAGTCTCCAGTCTAAAACACCACTGCACATTTGAAGGTATTGTTCATGTTTGTTTGAAAATGATAGACTACCCAGAAAGAAAATTAAAAGATAAAAGATTAAAAAACGCCCAATAAGTTCTAAATTAAATAAGACATTCATTTTAAAAATATCCGCAGAAGAGACTTCACTCTTTACTAAACCCTACCAGCTATTAATTTATCATCATGTAAATGGTTTAATTAATTTTTAATGATACAGCACTTTCCACAGGAACTGATCTCCAAACACACTGCTTTGGAAAAGGGATATCATACCCTGAGAAATATATTTATTTGAGATGGGGCAAATGCATGGTTCATGTAAATCCTTTACATACAACAAAGTCAAGGGAACGATATTGAATTCCACAAGTTTACCACCTGCAAATGATATTACAAATAACATATATTATCTTAGCGGTTATCTCATGCATCTCTGTGTCTCGGTAGCTCTATTTGTTTTCTGATGACACAAACTGATTTTGTCGAATCACTGAATTGCATTATTTGAGACAAGTATTACACTTGTAAGCTACAATTTTTGCAGTGCTATTCTCTCATGCTGTGTAGCCTGATAGCAAATGTCACCAGTTTCCTAGTTGCTAAGTTATGTAGCAACACTCACAACAGATAAAATGAAGAGACTATAAGAAAGATCAATAATATTACTTAATAAGGTAACTTACTAACCTCAGAACTCCAACTGCTGAACTCCCTGTAGACATAGTAAGAGGAAATTCAAAATCATGCAAAAAGTTCATATCAAGACAGATATCCTCCAGTTGTAGAGTACCGTAAACATTGAGTCTACCATTGGAAGATTTGAGGAGCGTTTACAGCCTTTCTTGCTTCATTTAGTATTTTTCCTTCTCTCGGATGATTTTTCAAGCTTCTTTCTTCCACACAATAAGGAAACAAAACAAAAGACATTTTCACTTCTAAAGTTCTCCAAAATGCGGAATTTCAAACAGATAGAATTTTCCAAGTGCTTTGCAGGCTGTGTCACTCGCAGGGCTATTCTTGGTATATCCACTGGCAATCAAAGAGCAAAGCAGAATGAATGGAGCAAGAAGACCAAATGCTTCAAAGTCAGATTCTAACTAAGTGGAATTATCTGTAGGAAAGAGTTACTAAATCAAGCTATAATAGTGTTTGGCATAGAATCGTCTGGCAAGTGGACACATACAAGCTAATCTAGGTGTTAGGTTTTTATTTTCTTCAGGTATACATTTAAATATCAAGGTTTCTGACTTTTTACATGGCACTTTTTCAATTTTAGCTTTTGGAAATGTAGGGATGTTGTTTTCAGCTATGGTAAATCTGCTGCTCCTACAGCATTAGCTGTACCCTTACCTATACTGGCTCTATTGCATTTCAACAAAACACTGAATTTCAACGTCAGTGTAACTGTTTTCTGAATTAGTTACCCACATGCAAATTTATAGTTTGCTTTCAATTTGTTCACTAGTTCCATCACGTGGTACGTGTACTCCAGACAATTTAAGCTAACTCAGCCAGTTTGTCTCCTGCAATGAAGGGCCCATTTCCTTCAGTGACAATTTATGTTAATGATAATCAGATGCTTTTTTAATTAACAATGACCTACAAGCATCTTAATATATTTCTCTCTCTCCCTGATGGTAGCTTTTTACAAGACTATGTCACTCCATTTCATTTGAATCTTGAGGGCTCTTATATTTGTTCAGACAGCACGGGTCTCACAGCCCCTTCATTTTTGCCTTCACAGCGTTTACATTCGTATTTCCATGACAGTATGTTTAGCCCTAGAAATGGTGGCATGGCAGGGGGCTGGGAGGGAGCTATGTTGCTCCATCAGTACAGAATTGATCTTCACATGTGCAATGGCTCTGGAATTGCCCAGATTGACGGTACTTCCTACACATACCTAGAGTGGCTTCACATTACATGTACAGAAGTAAGATTTCCTTGGACATACTACCAAAATGGCAAGTTATATGTTATCAGTAATAGTCACAGAAGAAAAGTAGTAAAAGTAGGGAGCAGAGACAGTAAACATATATATATACACAAAAGAATGCAAGATAAAATGTAATTCCTTTTATTCTGTGATATACCTATTTCTAAGAAATAGTACTATTTATAAATTGCTTCAATGTTCAATGCCAAAGGATACAGTCCCTAATCCTGCTTCCTCTACAGGAAAAAACCCAACTAGGCTTGTATTTTAGTACTGTCATAGTTCCTTTTCCAGAGCCTTTTTTCTGCAGTTCTTGCCTGTCAGGGCTATTGCTATCCAAGAGGCAGTGCAGGCGACTGCCTAGGACAGCAGACTACAGGGGGCGGCAAAAAGGTGCCTGTATCTCAGCTATCTCATGTCAAACTCTGGCATGTTAATACAAATCCTCTTTCCTCTTTGACTTGTACTAATAATGAGGGAGTGTGACCTGTGATGGCTGAGGCACTGTGAATGTTGTGCTCCCTGCCTTCCCTGCTACAAATGCAACAGCCTCCTGGAGACGGTAGGGGACACATCTGGCTAACGCAACTGGGGTTTGGACACCTGTATGTCAGCAGTATCTAGCGGGGTGTCAGCGCCTTTTGATGTTGTCTGATTGTAGCCTGATCATGTATCTAGAAGTCTTGTTCTGAAGTCTCTTCAAAACAGTTTTTCCATTTGATGCTATTTCCTAGCCATAGGTGTGTGGATGTAGCAGTTTTCCTTCAGTAGCAAGGGAATGGAAAAGAGCTCATGCATGTCCTAAGGCACTACTTAACAAGACAAAGGGGAGACAGAACTGGATGCTGTTCTATGCTGATTTTTCAAAATTTAGGAGACCCAAACCTCTTCTCAGACCTGTGTATCCTTACTCTAGCCTGTAGATACTCATTATTGGTTCTTGGGTTTTGGACTGCTATTTAGATAACTGGGGCTCGTTCAACACAACTCCTGTAAATTAACCTACAATAATTAAGGTCCCAGTTGATGTCATACAATCCTTACCATGTCACTATGACGGAAAAACTGTACTTGGCAAAGAGATTCTGGAATATTTATATGGTCAGGTTCTAGGGGCAGCAGAAAGATGACTTTTTTGGCTGCTGGAACTGATGCATTATTTTAAGCACAGGGAATTTTGTTAACCCAGCTGGGAGCTGATAAATACCCGATTTGGATCACAGGAACCAGAGACACTCAGGAGAAAGGATCAGCATTTCCTTGAAATCTGAAGCTTCAATACAGTGTGTGGGTGTGGAGGACAGTGTTTTGGTTTGCAATCATCGGCTCTAGCTGATCATCTAAGATTAGCTGATGATTCAGATAACACCCCAAGCTTTTATCCCGTTTTGACAAATACAGCAGTATGCTCCACAGACTGGTAATGTACATTATACTGTTTCTTCTTTTAATTTGCCTTGGCAATCATGGACAAACTTGCATAATTTATGAATCTGCAAATAAAAGTCTTTATGGTTTTTTGGTTTTGTTTTGGGTTTTGGGGGGTTTTTTTCCTTTTTTTTTTTTTTTAAAAGGAAAGGTACACAGACTTAATCAGACCTAATGTACTAGTCTGACAATAATTTTATATGAAGCACATCAGAAACTCAGGTTATGGACAACTGGCTGCAGTTGAGGCAGAATTATTGCAGACAATTCCTGGTACTAGGACTCAGGAGGAGATACTAAGAATCAGAGAAGGGGCAATAAGAGAACCACAAGGCCTGAAGATGAAGGACTTGTCAAATGGATGCACTAGCTGATATGTTATCATTATTTTTTTGGTGTTGGGGTTGTTATATGACAAGATCAGACCTCAGATTTTTATCTTGTCTTAAATTAGTCCAAGAAATACTTTGCATTTTGCCAGATCAGAATAAATTGTTCAGTTTTCACTTGCTTTCTGCCAGATCAGTTACCTAAAACCTGCATGAAATAAAGCCATTCCTGAATAAAGAGCTGGATTCTAGACAGCTGCCAGGAACTTCAGTGATTCTTTCCTGCCTCTACATTTGCCCACCAGCCTGCAGGATATGCATTGCTGATGGGGAAGGGGAAGGAAGGAGATCATAGACAGGCCGTCCTGAGAAGCAAAAAGTGAAATTCAGCAAATTGCACTTTAGGTTTTTTTCCTGAGCTCCAACCAAGACATGACAGCACTCTGGCTAGTAATGGACATGCCTATTCTTTTTGGCATGTTGGCCTTCTATGTTTGCCTATGTTTAGCCCTACTGGAGGCAGGCAGAAAGAAAGACATGAGAATTGAGGATCCCATAATCTTGGCCTTGTCTTTTTATTTTTTTGCTTGGATTTGGAAATATTGAGAGGCTTACATGGGCCTGGACTATTTATGCTTTTAATTGTATTCTCTAGACTTTTCTCAAGCTCATCATTCATCCTACACAATACTCAAACATTCACATCAGCTCCATTAACAGCCAAATTCTTGTTTTGGTGTTTGAGTTTTGTTTTGACAAAAGGTGCCAGACTGAATGCACTAGATAAAAATGTCCTTCACACATTTATTCTCCTGCAGTTGCAAACAGATCTGGTACAGGCATAAAAATCATGTTTCAGTTCAAATGCATGAGAACCACTGCATAGGAGTGGAGGTGCTTGTTCACTCCTGATATTCTTCCATGCCTCAAATCATGCAGGACTTAACATAACTTAACCTCGAGTGTAATTGATTTCCTGAACAGAAGGGCTTCACTGACCTGAAATGTCAATTCAAAGACATCAGCAGTCTATGACATTAGCACTAGTTGTTTTTGTTGCAATAATAAAGGTTATTAAGGACACTAAAACACAAAATGAAATCCACCTAGGCAGGTAAATATTTCAGGTAAATGCAAAGGAAATGTTTAAATACAGCAAAGTGAACATAAGATCTGGACTTTCTGCGCTCCTGCATTTGCTGCCCACCTTCCTTCCTTCCATCCTTCCTGTCCATCTTCTGACCTGCCTGCATTCCTGCCTTTCTCCTTCCCTGCCTTTCTTCCTTCCTGCCAGGTATCCTACTGTCCTGCCTACCTTCCTTCTGTCCTGCCTGCCTTCCTGAGCAGCCAACTAGGCCAAGTAGCTTGTACCGTTCATGATTTTGCCTTCTATAGATAAATTAACTGAAAAATCCAACTTTTTCCATAGCCGTAACATAGAATTTCTTCTTCAGTTGGTCTGCTACACTCACACTATAATTAGAAGAAGATTCTTTCACTATAGAACTCGAAAAGTTTCTTTCCCTTCCTCATGACAAACAAAAATAAAGCACATCAGTATATACACAGACTTTTTCCTTCTACACTTGAAAAAAATTTTTCAACTTAGAGCTTCTAGGAACAGTTACTGTCTCTTTTCTTTAAAAAAGCGGGCAGTGTGCTGTAGCATTCTTTGTAGAGATCACTTTGCATGTAGATGGCAATTTGTAGGATCTGGTCCTCAATAGCCGTTGCAACATATCATTTTTCCCTGTAGCATAACTAAGAAAACTGTAGTTTTCAAAAACTTATCAAAATAATTTTTTTTAAAGTTGAGTGCCCCCCCCCCAAACTAACAAGCACTACTTGATGTTTCTTGAGTGCTTTTGTCAAGGAATACTTCACTATTCACAAGTAGGAGGCTATAAGGAGAAGGGGACATAGAAAAGGCAGGAAAAAAAAATCAGTGTTATTGTCACAAATGAGATTTTTAGGATAAAATCCATCTTTTGATAAAGTGCAACTTCATGGACTTCAATGGTAAGGTCACACTATTCCTTACTACACTGAGGAAACAATGCAGAAGGAAAATTGGGTTACATGTCTTTATACCTAAAGGATTATATGTGCATGCCCACCTCCCTATGTCACTGAACTAAGATTTAAAATTATCATATCATGCTTATCCCCAATTCACTTACATTCCATCTTGCCATCTGGTATGAGGTCCCTCTGAAGTTCAGATAGGAGGTTTTGCAAAGCAGACTCTCAGGCATCAGATTTTATAATACAGTTGATTTAAGAGAGTGGTACAGATGCATGGTTAACTCTGGGAAGAGAGGCAGACATGAACAAAGAAATTCCTGGGCAATTATACCCTTACAGACTATTTACCCACTCTTCACACCGTGGAAGTGGAGAACTGCCTGGCGTGCAGTCAAGTTGCTGTCTGGGGAGGATTCAAATAGGGCTTACCAACGATCTGTCATTGGTAAAAGATATCATTGCTTTGAGGGCTTTTAAGAGATGCCCCAGAACAAGAGGAGTCATCGCCATGCAGCCACACTATGTATCAGGGAGAGCTCAAAGAAGGTTCCCTTAGGCTGTCCTATTTATGGGATGAGAGTGGTTGACTCATAGTAAAATGGCATACTATAGGAGAGATATGCAAAAGGCTCCTTATACCCACAACTTATCAGCTACTCGTGGGTTACCTAGACGTATTCTTGGCATTGCTACAGCTTTTGCCCCCTTTAGAGTCTGTGCTGCTGTTTTGGTTGGTTTGTTGCTGGTTTGGCTCCAGAGGAATAGACTGCACAATTCCATAATTGTGCATAATTCCTTTCTTAATGATCAGTGAATCTTACTCCCAGGTTAACTTTACCTGTAGTCCATTGCCTTTTCTTTCCTGTGCTGGTGTGAATATACAAAAGGCAAGGGTAATCCGTTGTATTCCAGTTCTCATGCAGTAAACATTATTCATAGTTTGGTGACAGCAGGCAATATGATACACCCTCTTCCCTTGAGAAATATTATCTAGTTTTGCTTTGAGGCTCCTGCAATTAACACATCTCTGATGATTTCTGTTTTGTTGCATGAACAGGCAGGAGGAGCATCATAAGAATTCACTTATCTCTACTCTCATTCTCTGCAGTCTGCCATGTGTCTCGCTAGGAGGACAATTTAAGTCATCCTTGACTGAGGAGTCGTCCTTGGTCACCTTACACTGAAGAGTGCTCCCAGCTGTTCAGTATTTCCATGGGAAAGAACCACTCTGCCAGAAACATAGTCCTCCTTGGAGAATAAAAGTCTTTTTCTTGCTCTCAGTTTAGCTTGATTCCCCAGTTGATTCTGCTGTTGTTTGTAGCTGTGGTGGCTGCCACAGGATCATTACTGGAAAGTCAGAATGAAGTTGATATGCAGATACTTTCTCTACTTGAGTTCTCTAATCTCTGAATAGGAATAAGCAAAGAATTCCCCCATTCCTCACTTTCTCCTTATTTCATGTTCTGGGTAAATAAGCCAAGGAACTAGCTCTCAACATGTTCTTTTACCTGCCCAGTAAGACACACAAGCAGGAAGATCGCTATCCTCCATGTCTCGTTTACATCTGCTTTCCTGAGGATCATAGGGCTAGTAGCAAGCAAGTCGCCTATAAATGCAGCTTCTAATTTTGAAGGTCCTATGGGTCTACAAGTTGATCATGGATGAACAAATGTGAATTAAGACACAGTGGCCATTGCCATAGTTCTGCTGTATTTTCCCCCTCTCTTCTGGTTATTTCATTATGAACTCTCTCACTTCCACAGTATGATCTTTCTATTGTCTCTCCCCAGCTTTTCTGTCTGTGATGACTTTTAATTGATTTGATCCCTAACATGACAGACTCAAAAGCCTACCAACTGAACGGAAGGCTTTTCTTATATTTTGACCACTTACTCTTGTCAGGCTAATGCAAAACAAAGGACAAAAAAACTTCCATGCATCTTAGGATGGAATCTGGTAAACACCAAAGTCTGTGTGGTCTGAATGTGATTCAGTACATTATAAGGGTGTATGAAAGACTGTCACTTCACTGGCAGAGTGTTCCTTGGGACCTGCAGAAGAACACTATGCTTCCTTGCATGGAAACTTCCCCTTGAGTCATGATAGTGAGAGGACTGAAAATATGAGAGAACTGTGACAAGGATGCCAGCAGATGTTACAGCTGATTCTCATCAAAGATGTTGAGATTTAGCTGCCTGTTTCTGAGGAGTGAAGCTCCACACCTGCAGAGAGCAGTAGGTGGTGGGCACCTCTGCTCTCATGGTGGCTCTGGGCTCACCTGGGATGCCACAGAAATGTCTCACTGCTCACTCCTGAGGGCAGGATATAGCCCTCCGGAAAGTGCTTGAGGTTAATATTTTTTGGGGGAACTCCTTTAAAGGTTATATAAAAATATGACACAGGAAAATGTAAAATCAGAGTGTTTACTGTCTTTCAAGATGCAAGGTTTTCGTATTATTATTATTAGTATTCATGAACATCACTACAACTGTGTTGATACTGTCCATATCCGCATTGTTTTGAAATAAAGTACCAGAAAAATAAATGCCAGAATTTACATAACTCCAAAGCATTTATCATATGACATTATTACACCCTTCAATTGCCAAATACATGCCACTTGTCTGAGACGGTTTAATGTGACCTGGAATAGTTTTGCATTAATATCTTAGGCTAGGTCTACTTTAGCAAATAGTGCTGCATGATAGGAGGGGGATCTGTAGAGTGAAACAGCTGATACAGAGGATATGACGTGAATGCGCTACAGCTTCTGGAAGGGTTTACTTTGGACAAGGTCTAGTCTGATCCTGTGAACTGAATGCCTATTAGTGTTTGGATCATATCAGTGTGGAACCAGACTGTATCTTCTGGTTTATTTTTACCCAGAAGTAAGCATGTTTTCAATACAACTATGAAACAGAGCAGAGTAAGGGTGACAACTGAAAAATTTGCTTAAAAAAAATCACTTCTCATCTGAACTAAAACTTTTATGTAGAAGCACCTTTGAAACCAATTGGTTTTCCATGTAAGGAAACAAAAGAAATCTTGAAGTCAGAGAATTCATACTATGAGGCCTTACTTGATTCACTTTAATGCTGAAAATGACTGACAGTGTCCCATGTGAATTTTAGTACATCTTATGTGACATCAAAACATGCACCTTCTGGAGGTGAAGGGAATGTGGTCAGATAGCATGGATGGTGGGCTGTGGGGTCCATGCAGTGCAGGACAGAGCCCACCTACACCTCACAGCTTATCTCAGAGAGGGTCGATTTGGTCAAGGCCTAGGTGTTTAATGAGGAAAAGAGAAATCAGTACTTAACATTGATCATGTCGGCTTCATAGGGTGTAAATAAGGACAGGCTGCAACCCTCAGTCTAAATGATATACTAATGTACACTTCTGAATAGGTGGGAGCTGCCTGAAACACTCCAGCTCATGAAACATTTGGAATTTGGCTGATGAATGGCAGGAAATAAAACTTTTGAAAATGTAGCACAAAAAGAGGAGAAAATAAAAATGCTCTTAGTCATTCCCTGAAGCACAAACAGCCATTCAAACACTGTTCCAAGTAAAGGTGAGATTTAAAAGCTCAGTGCATGGGGCAGATATTGTAAAAATCAAGGAGAAATTCCCATTTCCATCTCCTTCTGTTCTTCTGGTGTTGCCAGAACCTTGCTGTTGACCTACGTAAAACCTCATCAGCAGAGGATAACTGAGGTTTCTGCAGTCTCTGACATAAATAATCTTTAATAGGTGTAATAAAAAATGTCTGTTATAGCAACATTGGAATTGACATACTTGGCCAGATAATTTCTGAGGTGGAGACCACTAGAACCAGAGATACTACTCAAGGTGAAGGCATGCTACAAATATCTACATCAGTGAAGTATTTTCAGGTTTATTCTCCTGACATTTCTTAATCCAGTCAGTTTTGTGTTTATCTTTGTTGTTTTCTTTATTTTTTCCCTAATCTTGTGTCCTTACTTTTTCGGCTGAGGTTTTTCATTCAACAGATGTTTAAACTGAGCAACTTAGGTTTTGTAGGCTTCATCTATCTAGAGTCAAGCAGAAGTTACATGTTGTATGGCTACCTTCCTTTCTTCCCGTTTTCATCAGACAACATATAATTACCCAAATATTTACCTCTGGCTTGGATTAGTTTGAGATCTTTCCAAAGAACCTTCCCTTCTGGATTCTCATGTTCAGTTATCCTGAAGGACTCTGCTGCTGCATGAGTATAAAGGGCAACATGAGGGCTTGATCCAGAGACAGTGGGGCTCTTTGCATTGATTTCAACAGCTTTTGGATCATAAATCAAGCAATAAATTCCTGCAGTGTTTAAATTCTGTCAAGCACTTCAGGTAAGCTTGATGTAAGCACACCAAACTGCACCTCAGGTCCTTGCTGGAGAAGCAGACTTCTTGGACTCACATAGTGTAAAGACATAGCCAAACAGACACAAAATAAAGCAGCCCAATGTGTGTTTCCTCACTCTCCAATGACAGAAGGAAAGAAAAAGAGATAACCCCCCCCCCCCCCAGCTACTAGCTGCATCACATAAACCACTACTGGACAGTATTATATTCCAGAAGTGAGATATTATAAGGCTGAAAGAGGACAAAAGGTAGAGGAAACCTGCATATCTCCCACAACACCAGAATCAGAGCATTCTGCCCTCCATCAGTGCCAATGACATTAGCACCTTATTTGTCTGTCTAAAGCCACTGCTAAGCAGAAGGCATATTAGAACTGATTGTTTTAACATTCCCATCTGGGACCTTGCACAGCCAGGAGGTTATCCATTGCAGATGCTCCTGTCTTTCCTACCAACAGGTGAAAAAACAATCAAGTGCAATGCTGCTATCAGCTGTGCTGGACCTAACCCCAGATTAGCCATTGCGTGTCAGTATAGTTAATTCAGATATTTATGAACTTGGCTCAGAACAAGACCTGACCAGTACTTCATATTAAAAACAATGCAACTGAAGTAATTGCAGTTACCCGGATATACTGAAAAGGAGAGGTTTCTAACAGATCACCGTGCTGCCAGCATTGCTGGTGGCTCGAAACTTTACTTTCTAATATAAATTGTAAAACTTTCAGTTACTCCCTTCCTGTCTGAATCTGACAATAAGATGTTTTTCTGCTCACTGAAAATGTCTTAATCTCAATCTTCTCTTTCACTGTTACATCTCTTACCCTTTATTCACTTTGCAGACACAGTGGTCTTAATCTTGACTTTTTCATCACTGAACCTCAGGGTTGCTACCTTATTTCTAAAAATCAGCTGGTGAGTTTTGTTAAGTAAAACAAAAGAAAATAGAACAGAAACAAACAGACTAAACTGCTGGTAGTTACCTTTGAGAGCTGAGAATGTGTTTCTCATTTTTTTGTTCTGCCCCATCCAGTGACTTAAGGGCAATTTTGAAAAAAAAACCATAGGTGAGAAACAGTGTCTAAAATGTTATGCCTTAAACATAAGTGTCTAAAATGTTATGCCTTATTACATAGCACCTGCTATACTCAAGTCCTGTTCCTTGGTGTTTGCCATTTGCAAATGCCTCTGAATCTTCTCAGCTGGGGTAACTTGTCTCCCTTTGGCTCCTGGTTCATGCTCAGTATCTTCACATCTGATGGTGAGTACATTTGCACACTTTTTTCATTTCAGTCCTCAAAGAGCAGTCTGGAACCCCTTTATGTATATTTTTATATCTGCTTTTCCTTTCTTCTCTCCATCCCTCCACTCATCAGGGTCCCCAAAATCTGAGTGCTGCCTAGCATGCCTGTTCCCTGCTCTGCAGAAGAGGAGGTGGCGCTCTGGTCTGGCACCTGCTAGCAAGGTGTGATATTTGTTAGACATTGAGGGCTTAAGAGTTCTGAGAGAGCCAACTCATGGGTCTGTGGCCAGAACCAAACAGCTCTGCATAATTCAGACTCTCAATACACAGCACAAGCTCTGTCTTGGGAGCTGAACATGCTCCCCAGCTTTTATTCCCTTGCAACAGAAGGGTTTACCATTAAAATGCCCAGCTATAATACTTTTAGCACACAGCTCTATGCAATCACAGCCAGAGTTACACCTACACCAGGGGCTCAGGCAGCATGCTGCAGTTTCACTCAACCTCACAGACTTCCCGTCCAACTTCAGTATTGCTTGCCTAGGGAGGCAGTAAACCTTACAATATGGCTCTGACATCTGTGTCCTGGAAGTCCTCTCTGTCACAGGCTGCTGGGCTCACTGCCTGACTGCGAATCCCTCAGAGGGAGCTGGTTGACCTCAGGCAGCCCCAGTCTCTCTCTTCTCTGAGACTCTGAGAAGGTGACACTCCTGTCTGGGTTGACAATTTCAGGCAACTGCTGATAAACACTACCTCTGGTGATACCATGGCGATTCACAGCCAGCATTTACTGCCATGGGTAGGTATAATTTCTTTTTGCAAAGCAGTGGTGGCCTTGGGGCCCCCAACTCACATCAGTCAGGGGGGTTGTTTTGCCTTAACTGTCACTTTGCATATATGTATTTCCGCAGATACTCTGGCATCTGTTCCTAACAGCCTAGGCATTCTTCTTTTCAGCAGAACAAAATGTTACGCCTATGGACTAGCCATTGTCAAAACCAGTTACCTTCCAGTTGTCTCCCTTCTTATTGCACCTGTGGATGCTGTTTACAGAGAGTCAAAAGCCATCTCACTTTCTTCTTGTTTTCCATAATTCTGAGTAATATTAAGACTCTACTTTTTGCTTCTTCCTCTTCTTCCACACAGCACAATATACATTTTGATTGCCTTTTACTTCTGGAACCATGGAGCTCTCAGAACTCTGCTAGTGCTCAAACTGCTTCAGGATGATTGGCTCCAGCCTTTGCTATTTAGGTTGCTCATTATATCAGCAAGAGTTTATGAGTTCCTGGCTCAGGCTTACTGGATTCATCCTGCTTAGCTGAAACACCTTCAGGAGGAACTTTGTCACTTCATGCTGCTTCTTATAGCTGCATGGGAAAGGAGAAGAGGATGGAAGCTGTTCTCTGGAATATCCTCTCTCTCATTCTCCCCACTTCATTAGCTGCAGGAAGAGATAATGAATGTAATGAGATAGGGTTCCTCCTGGAGGTGTCTCAGAGAAGTGAGATGGAGATAGTCCTGTGAAAAATCCAGATTTTGGAGTGGGGTTTTTTTTGGTTGTGCATTCTATTTTTTTGTAGAACTTCTCTTTAATTCAGCAAATGGAACTGGGAAAAAAGTTACCCTGACTATTACAGTTAAACATCTTGCCACATCAACCCTTTATAAAAAAAAACAAACAACTTCATCAGGCAATTGAATTACTTAGGGTTGGGGATAAGGGGTGTGTTTTTCAGTTTCTCAGAAGTAGTAAGATCTTTCCCAATGAAAAAGTTATAAATCACAGTGAGCAGAAGGTACACAAGGTCTGTTATCTTAGCAAGCATATTGCTACCTTCAGTTACACTAGGCAGCATATCAGAGCCAGCTTTTTGGGAGGGAAAGAAAGAGAAAAAAATTTTCCTTGGGTAGAGATAAACTCAAAGAGCTATGTGTTCCCTGTAGCAGAGAAGACTAAGGCTCAAATATACTGTAATTCTGCTTTTATCCTTGATGTCTTAATAGAGCAGGAATCTGGCATTTGCAACTTCCTTGTGCAGTCATAATGCAGAAGAACAATTGGTGATAAAAGAGATGCACCCCACTAGCTGTATGCACAACAGGGCGCTGCAAAAACAAAATGCTGAATACTAGTAAATCCTTGTATTTTCTAAAAATAAAATAACAAACTTAACAAGTACTTCCTGATAGAGTTCCCACCTTGTCAGAGAAGCATATTCTTCTTGCCCAATGGATGCTCACTGGACTTTGCAGCCTGCTGGGCAAGAAATACTGCTTTTTTTATAACTGTCTTCTTGTGGGCACTCACAGAGGAACATGAGCAACTCTTCACCTGACACCTCTGACTCTGGCTTGAGAAAACTGCCTCCTCAGAGCAGCGCCTCTGTGACAGTGGCAGGCAAGAGCTTTTCTGTTATCTCCCATGTTATTTGGTAGGTTTCAGAAGAGGATGTCCTTTTTCAGAGATCTGTTGATTGTTCTGCAACTGATGCCTTTCTGGCTCATAAATGCTGAATGTTGTACCATAACCAAATTCTCATAGGTAATTTGAGGCAATATGCAGCTTTTTCTCCCGTGGTTAAATACTACAGTCAACAAGGTACAGACTTGGGTCCTGGCAATTTTTCTGCTGCTGTGGAATAGTGGTGGGCTGACATTGGCTGGCTGCCAGCCACCCACTCAGCTGCTTTTTCTCTCCCTAATAGGAGATAAGATGGAAATAAGATGGAAAAACTTGTGGGTCAAGGTAAAGACAGGGAATTCCCTTACCAATTACTGTCATGGGCAAAAGGGACTCAGCCTGGGAAAACTTAATTTGTTGCAAATTAAAATAAAGTTAGGTTGAGGAAAGAAGGCACTTTGTTTCCCACTTTTCCCAGGCTGAACTCCAGCCCTTCACTCCCAACTCTTCTACCTTAACCCCTGAGCAGCACAGGGGATGGAGAATGGGGGGCCACAGTCAGCCCATAACACCTCTCTGCCCCTCCTTCCTCCTCACGCTTTTCCCTGCTCTAGCCAGGGTCCTTCCCAGGGGCTGCAGGGAAACACCTGCCTCACTGGGGTCTCTCCAGGGGCTCAGCCGTGCCCAGCGCTGAGGCCACTGGAGCCGCTGGGACCCGCCTGTGCTCAGCAGCCACCACCGCTGCTGATAGCAATGGGGTACCTGCATTCAGTACAGAGACTTACAAATGTTTTCCCCTGCCCTGCATACAAAATACATGTATGCGGTGTACACATACCTGTAGCGTATAGTACATATAGCTTAATTATGTGATACAAACAGCTATTCATCATTGCTTGCTCAGGGAGCTAAGATATGTCCCTCTTCCCTTCCACACCAGCCCTTCTTTAAGCAATTGGACAGACCCCCAGCTCTCTCAGATTGGGGACCAACAGAATCACGTATTTTCACTGCACAATCACCACAAAAGAGGCCTCTACAAGTAGTGCTAGAGTTAGGAGCTAAATCAGGATGAAGTACCCTTCTTCCTTTCACTGACTACTTAGGTAGCTCATCTAAGAATCATTTGATCCACTACAGACATTCACTTAAATCTTTTATTTTGGGATAAAGGTTGTTTTTTAAGACTGTATGATCTCTGGAAACTGCAAATGGGATGTTGGAGTTTCTGTACTAACTCTCCTACCAGTACCCCATATTCTTAGGTTATTATTTTTTATCTACAGTTTATCTCCATGCAATTTAGAGGTAGAAAACACACATTAGTTAATCCAGTACCTTTCCTATAAATGTGACATTGCTCCCTGAAGTGCCTTGTATAGGCTTTTTCTTTCTTTTTTTTTTTTTAAACACACACAAAACAGAAGCATTTTAATGGAGTTAAGGAGGTTTCAGACTGCTTTTGTGAGATTTTTTTTTTCCTGGGTCACATGCCTCAAACCTGTTTTTCACCTGATTTCCATTCAATCCAGGCAAAACTTAAATTGTAGGTGAGATGCTGTCCGTATCTAGTGCTGAGTTCCTACATTTCTAGTTGCTTGTACTGGGACCAGTTGAGAAAATATAGTGGCTCTCTGTGTATACCGGGGTTTCCTTCCCAGCATTGTTGACATCAGGTCCCATTCTTCTAGCATCAAGGTGCAGCAGCAAAGTGCTGTAGCGAATGAGAAGCATCACAGGGTCCAGAGCTTAGAGTTAGCCCTGGATTTAGGATCTAGCCCTTTACATCCCATTTAAAAGTATTTATCTGATAAGCTTATTGGTTCCAAGATCTACCCCTTTTCAGGCTTGTGATATCTTGAAGTATGAAGGGGGCACCTGAGTGGAAAAGAAATTATGTTTTTATTATGTACAAATAAGATGACTTTTTTCCCCCCCTTAAAATAATCAGTTATCTTTCTTTTTCAGTTGAGAAATGCAGCAAGAATTGAGGTTCGTAGTATCAACTTGAGAACTCAGAGTGTCGATGTGCAGCATGCTCTTATTTTTCATGCTTAAACTGCTGTAATTCTCTTTTAACTGGTCTTCCCACTAGGCAAATTTAACGCCTTCAAGCTGCACAAAACTGTGCAGCTCATCTTCCCATTGGGAGTAAGCCAAATCTACATATTTTTCCTTCATAGCAGTAAAGTTCTGCAGTGATTTCAGAATGTTATCACTCACATTTTTAAAAGCTCTCTGTGGTCTTTCTCCAGGACCTGCTGATAGCATATTCCTAACAGCTCAAGCAAGAAGAACCTCTCAAGTATCATCAGACTTAATCAGAAAGACTTGTCAAGGCTTCCTCATTTGATGCACAGACATGGGAATATTTTTAAAACCATCTAATATTTGACAGTCGATTTCCTCTTTGCGTTCCACACTCAGATAAAAGGACTTTTCTATTATTGTTATTTAGCCTTGAGTATTTTAACTTATAAGTGGCCTAACATATATTTTTTAATGTGGTTTAAAATGTTCTTCAGGGCTGAAAACGTCTCTGCCAACTTTTAGCCCAGATTAAATTTTCACAGCTTTGTGGGTTTTATAAGGTAGACATTGACACAATCTTAACTTGATAGCACAAATAAGCCTTTTATACCTTTTCCTCTGCAAAAGTGAATTTAGGGCTTGTGAAGAGATGCTGGATTGAAAACATTTGAAAATTCTACCCCCCTTAGGAAAGAGCAAACTGCAGGCACTAACATGTCAGTATTCCTCAAACTGCCTGAATAATCTGTTTTATCTCTGTTTTGGAAGAACAAACTATAGTCCTTTCATAAGAGATTAATCCACCTCTGTGCACAGTTTGTCTTTGGCTCCCACATTGAAGCTTATGTGAAGAATGCCAAAAGTAACCATGGGACGTTTTTGATGACAGAGACATCTGTCAGCTAGAAATTTGGCTAGAACCACCGTGCATGTTACATAGGCCACCCAAAGGTAATAACTCTCACTTACCATTGATTTGGAATATATTTGAACTCTTGGCCTCTGAGATGAGAGTCCTTATACCAAATCCCAGCCCACTTAGGTGTATCATTCAATCATCTGTAAAATGAGACAGATTGACTTTTTTTTAACTATGATATTGACATCCCATGTATATTCAAAATGTTATCACTTACATATTTTAAAGCTTGGGTATATTGTATGTGTAAACGGTGCGTACAGACATCTTGGGAATACTGTAAGCTTAGACTGCAGTCAGGGGCATTCAGCGTTCAAGTAACTTCACTGTTAGATTCAGTGCAAAGATAAATCACTACAGCAGATGAAATAACTCCTTTAATGCCTGTGTGTGTTGAATGGGATTATCTCTTTTTAAACAAATTCGACAAAATAAGTAAAGACCAGATCACTTTATGGCTTCTCCTTGTGTATGGATCTGAACCTTTGCAGAGGTCTACAATGTGTTTTCTGTAGTATTGAGGCTGACAGAAGACCCGTCCATCTCCTTCCTCATAAAAACAAAGCACAAAACTTTTGTGTTCTGGTTAACCCCCACAAATTACTTTTGTTCTGTGATTTAGATTACAAAGGGCAGGTGGAGTGGGGTGGTGCAGGAATGGAGACTCAGTGAGAAAGGACGGGGAGGAAATCTCTTAAATGAAGTTTCCATTTGAGAAATGGAACTTTCAAAGGAAAAATTTTAGGATCCTTTATGTCATCTTCCCAGACAAATGTGAACGCATCTAAAGTAAATAACAGAGCAAAAGATGTGAATGGATGTTAAGTAAAGCCACAGGAAATTTGAAACCACTCCTTTTAGAATTATGCGCTGAGACATTTTCGTCCTAAATTATAACATAATTTTGCAAAATGTAATTTTGAAGACAAAAGAAATGAAATGAAATAAAATTAAAAAAAATGCTTTTAGAAAGGCTGGAAAGGCCCATTTTATAGTGCTTGATTGTTTTATTGCCATTTTCACTTTTAAACCAGACTATAAAATTATTATCATTAAAAGAAACGCCATGCTGATAATGTCCAGAAACACTTCAAAATAGAATGTTTTCATACCACTGAAAGGATTAATTTACTGACCCTCCCCGTAAGTTTTCTCATAGCTGACATATTCCCACAGAGATTGTTTTGTTCTGATGAAATACCATTTTCTGACAGGAAATGTAGCAGTAAAATGTTTCTGACCATCTCTAGCACTGAGAAGAAAAACTCTATGAATATTTAAGTTTCAATTTGAATTTCCATTCCGCCTGATCTATCTTTTTTTATCCATTTGTTGTCCGTAGTCATTTTTAAATAACTCATTTAATAGTAAACAAGTATTTTAAGAAAAAAAAGAGCTGCAATTTAATTTAATTAGCTTTGCCATTTCTCCCAGCCCATTAGTGACTTTCAGAATGTTGTATTTAAAGTAATTTCTAATAGTACTTGAATGCCTAGCTTCTTAATTCTTTTAGTGAGAAATACCACAGGACCAAGTGATATGTTGTTCCAATATCTCATGCAGATTTCCCTGGGGTAAATTCTGAGGTACATGGATTGTTTAATTTTTGCTTGAGCTCATGTGACAAGACCACTGACTAGACAGGAGGCACAACATTGTGATACATAATGATGCAACAGATCAGCTGTTGCCCACAGTTTTTTTCCATACTATGTAGTTTGTAAAAGATACCAGAAAACAATGTTAATTGCCCCTTGGGTCCATTGAGGAATTTTATGCAGACCTGCATTAGCAGAGGTGAGCAAAATGTTACACGCATTAGTTGCATAGGCATATATCTTTGACCCTGCTTAACTGCCTTGTTGGCTTCACTGGAATTTTATATAGTCATGGGCTTCCTTCTTACATCCTCCTTGGCTGCCTGTCCTATCCTACCAGGCATCTTCTCATTCCTGGATAGAAAGGTCTACACAGCCATCATCAAAAACTGACCTTTGGCTCCAAAAACCAAAGGCCGTTGCCTCACTTGAGTGGACAGCTTCCACTATGTGTTTTACTGGAACATCTTAATTATGGTTTTCTAGGTCACTGTCCAGAAAAAAAAGATGGTGTTTTACAGGAAGGTTAAACAGGATTAGGTCTAAACTGCATGGCTCTATGTTCATGAGGGCTGTTTAAGAGCAAGAAATTAGATGAAGCAATTTGCCCAAGCCTTGTTTTGAAAGGCGAGGGATGACCTAGGTGTGCCGTGTGCCTGTCAGGGATCCCAGACTTGATGGAGAAAGATTGTAAAGGACTGTCACTTTCTGTTCGCAAAATCAGAGAATACTATGTGCAGTGGTGGAAGGAAGGGAGAACGACATCAGTGCTGCTATTTCCTTGGAAGAGAAGCACAAAACGAATTGAGGAGATGTTGCTTTTGTGTACTGCTTGGGTATGGACTCACAAAGTTACTGGTCTGCCACAAGATCAAAGTAAACAAATGGTAACTTATTATTTCAATACCATGGGGTTTATTTTACAGAATAAAAAGGCAAGTTGTTTTACACAGATATTAAGATGGACCATTTAGTCTTGGCCCTGGAGGAAACTTTCCTGGATTTGCCCAAACAATGTCCATCATCTGGCAATTTTTCTGTGGCAACTCTTCACTATCCATGCTAATGCGGGAGGCAAAAAGGGTGAGTGTTAACTTGACTGAAGCAAAACCTCAGACAACTTTGGTATGAGGCTTCAGAGGTATACAGTGAAGTAATAGAAGTAACAAGAAAGGACAGTGATGTTGCTGCTATGGAGGATAGAGATCTTTAGACTAGCAATGACTTAAGCAGGTTAGCCTAATACTACTTCAAGACCTAGCTTGTTGTGTGGAGACATCTAGGGATCATAGAACTTGGAGCACAGACTATTTGCAGTGTGTGTAACCCCTCCTTAGGCAATTCATAGGTAATTTTTTAATCTTTAGACAACACGCCCAAGTCCACCTCTCTGGAAAGTTTTGAAAGATCTGTGGGACATCTTATATTGCCAGTCAGCATGGGCTATTATAGCAGCAACCGCTACCTTTCCTCTTACATCTTGAAACTGATTTTACCATAGATCATTAGATTTTTGTCCTTTGCACTGACCCAATGTCTGTGGAAACACATAGGAAAGACACTAAGGCATGTAAACATGGAGAAAACTGGTAGAGAGGCCTCGTTTTCTAAATGCCCCTTAAATTGTCAGCGTAAATAAGGATAATAGAGAACTATCTGATTTGTGAATGCAAACAAGAGCTGTGTTGACCAATCAGACATTTAAGCCAGACGTTTGTTCCTGCACCTTACTGTGCCTGTATAATAGAGGTACATTTAAAAAAAATCTGCTTCAAGATGTACAGTAATAAAGAAGGTACATTGGAAATTTGTTGTAATACTTTTTTGCTCATGTATAAAATATTTTTCAATACATCTGTCTTTAAATAGGTTCTATATAACATGGTTAGCTTGGGCTGATTTGCTCTAGGAAGGCTGCTAATAAAATAATCCTGACTCTTATGATTTATATCATGTGCACTGGTATCAGTAAGGAGTTGTGCATTTTTCCTTTTATGAAATGCCAGGTATCTCTGGGGATAAAATCTGAGGCTTTTGTAGATGCTGACTGAACATAAGCAATATATAGACATGTTTCTCATGTAAGTTCTTCTGTTAAGAACTGCAATTAATGATGATTTTTGCATTATAATAGTATACATATGGCTTTTCTTATAGAGGGTACTCATCAAACTTTGCTCAAATCCTTGCAAGTCGGTTGTACTTGGACCTATGTTTTCTTTCTCGCTAGGTCTAGATATGATTTGCCATCTAGCCATAGAAATCACTTGAATCCTTCTGCCTTACAATATGGAAAGATGTCATTCTCTGATTCAAAATACTGGATGAATCCCAGCTCCTAAAATCAAGGAACAAATACTTCCCTGCCTACCCCTTAAGCCTTATAAAAAAATGCTGAAGAGTACTCAGCTGAACTTGGAAAAGCTCAATCCCTCATACAATCTTTTGTTTTAAACAATACCTAGACAGCAAAGGTAGATGTCTGCAGAAAACTTTCTTTTAAAAATATGCTATTGAGCAACAAGTATAACACAGATAGCTGACTGATTTATGTAGTGCCATTTCCTCACTTCCTAGTGCATCATTGATTTCAAATTACAAATCCTTTACCAAAAATGCAGCCCTTTCTGGAGAGAAAATTAGTCCCTCCTGAGCTGGCTGCAGAGCGCTAGAAAATGTTGGGGCAGGAAACCGGAGGGGAATATCAGTGAGCAGAATTATTTGTCTGTTGAGAGCTCAAGTTTAGAGTTACTTGCCCTGTGTAAAACAGAACAAACCAGAGCAGAGTCGAGCCACGGAGGGAAAGAGACAGTGTTCATTCTTTCTGGCTCCTGCCTGCTGTGTTTCAGCATTGATGTGCACCATTCACTTCTCTCCCAGTGCTGCTCAAGTCCTCCCTCAGGAGCTGGGGAGGGCAGTTAAGACTCCCTTGCATCCCCAAGCTGTCTTGCCTTTTCACTCCGTGAAGCTGTATTGCCTTTTCACGTCCTTGCCCAGGCACATCAGGTGCTTCTTTGCTTAGACTGCAGCCACGGCAAGGTCGCTCAAATGTCCCTATACCTGCCTGCATCCTGCTGGAAAGAGCCCCAGGGAAACTACCTCATCTGTGCCCATATACACAAGTCAGGAACTGCCCACGTTTTAGCCATCCATGGTGTTGCAATCTATTATTTGTCTTTTCTAGCCTTTATATTAATTTCATGTTGCTAGTCAACACTATATGAGGTTACTCTGCCAGTAACTTTCACTGAATAACAACTCATCTGAGACAAAGCCTTTTTAACCTGTCTGGTTACCAGGAATGCAAACCCCTGCCTCTGTTTTGGCTTTTCAAAATATGGTACCTTCTGCACAAACCAGTAAATGAAGTCTGGTGTGCTAATCCTCAGCTTGTGACTGTAGTTGACACTCAGACATTGCTGCGGTCTTTGTCCTTTAGTCGTCTTGCATCCAATAAATAATATGTGGGGTCATGATTAGTATTAATTTTGTGTTGATATCAGTTTGTTTAACAAATGACTGAAATTCTGCTGTGGAGAAAGATTAGGAAAACAGGTTCCTGTTCAGTATTACCTGCCACTGTAATTCACCATTCCAACCAGAAAGGCAGAGCTTTCACATTAAAAAACATTGATAATTCTGTAATTTCACATAGAAGACAAATGGGCATAAAATCATGATACAAGTAAGAAACTCAGAAAACACAAGTAGTTTGATTGCAAACATGCCTGAGAAGGAGGGTGTGTTGGAAGAAAGAAGACCAGAAGGGAACATCTTTTCAGATAAAACGCCCTTTTTAGCTCGATTTTCTTCAGTGTCCTGATTTTCTGAAATTTGGCACAAACAAGAAAGTGCTGTTATTATAGGAGGCGGCACTCATAACTTTAATAAATCATCTCTTTAAGGCTGAAGGCACAACTGTTATGTTCTTTTTGTAGCAAATAGTAGTTAGCTTTTGACCATGTGTTGTCTGAATACATCAAACCATCTGCCTGCCTTTGCCATGCCTAGGTAACTTCAAGCAGATAATCAGAAAGTTGCTAATAACATCTAATGAATAATCTTCAGTTAATTTTTTTTAATATTTGTTAAAAGGGAAGATGATCAGAGTAATTTATAATGTTTGTATCTATAAGAAACATTCTTTGTTTGTATGTGTGTGTGTACGTCTCTAACCCAGGTTTGCATTTTGGCTTATTTATAGCCCAGGAAAATGAAAAAGATACAATTAACTTTAGTTTATGACAATATTTATTTAATTATTAGCTGATTTATGGAGACAATCCAATAAACCTGTTAAAAAAGGAAAATCAATGCCTGCATTTTGTGCCTGAATAAAGAACAGTCAGTGATAAAAAATTACACACAGATTTGCAGGAAAAGCCAGATGCTAGAGTAAACCAGACTGATGTGGAATGATCCGGATCACTGTTTTCCTTTAAAATGAACAACAAAAATTTTAGCACAGAGCATTACACTCTACAATAATTAAAATGAGGCTAAGCAAAGCCAATATTGCTAGTTTCAATATTGGATTGCTTTTTATGGAGCATGATTAAAAGGTTCTTTCCAATACTCAGCACTCTTCACTCCAAACGATTGTTGAAGATTGGTAAAATTATCTCCACCAGTGTTAATATAATTTTTCTCTGCTTTGAGTATATCTGGCAAATGACATTTTGTTTGCAACACCCATCACACTGTGAGAGAAACAAGAGGTAGAAGAAAGCTGTGAATTCCACCTCATCCTGTGGGTGTAAACTATATGGCAAATGAATAAAATATGGCTGTGACTTGGCAAATGCAGCAAGATCTTCCAAACTGTAGAAGCAAGCATGGTAGTTACTCTGTTTTTTGCTTTATCTATAGGCAGCGCTCACAAAAGAGTACCCTAATTCACCATACTAGGAGGTGTAAGCACTGAGCATTACTTTTGCAGGAGGTACAGATACTTTTCTGACTGACCATATTTGTAAAAGGCCAGAACTTCTCTAAGTCATCATTTGCAGGGATCAGAGCAGCCTAAATTGACAAACCCACCTAAACACCCAAGAAGTCTTTGTATGAAAATTCAGCTAGGAAGAATGATTTTTTACTATGTTAGGCAGCACTGGTTTGAGCTTCCGTCCTCATCAGTCTGACTACTGATGTACATAAGCTGTTGCACATGCTTTACACTTTTCAGGCTCAAAGAAACTTGGTTAGAAGGTAAGATTAAATTTATAGAAGAGCTTCAGTCTAGTAACTCCAGGGTTCAATCTGCAAGACACTTGGGCTAAAATAGCAACAAGGGAGATTCAAGTTAGATGTTATGAAAATATTTCTAGCAGCAAGTATTGGAACAGATTTTTCTGGGGGAGGAATTGTCAACACTGGAGGTTTTCAAGAGGCATTAAGACAGAATTCTGTCAGGAAAGGCTGAGGCATTGCTGTTCTTGTCTTGGGATGGACAGGTGTACTAGAGAACTTCTTAATTTTCTCCAGTTCTGTTGCATTAAAGCAGTACCATGTCAACTGTAAACATCACACAGAACACTAGTAAACATTAAGGGGAAACATTTCACAGGAGTTCATTATGCACCTCACTAACCACTTTAATTATGTTTGAATTTATTATTGATGAAAAATTAGTATTATATGTCAGCATCTTTCTGACAGCGAGGACTATATAACATGTCTCTAAGCCTAAAATAAATGGTATAACTAGAGCTTTTTTTTCCCTCTCAGCAAAGATAAAACATCTCATCATTATCAATTAAAGAACTAGGGAAGTCTTTGAAAAGAGGACTTGTTTGCTTAAAGTACGTGAAGGTCATATTCACCCTGTAACAGTTGATGAAGAGTAGTCATTTGTTATTTTTAAGCAGGCTGTCATTTAGCCGTTATGAAGATGAATAACGTTTGTTATTACCTAATAATCTTCCTGTTGATTACAGAGGAAAGACACTTGCAGACACCTTATGTACCTTGCTTAGGTTTTGTAGATTATTAATGTTTTTTGATTAAACTCTGTAAACAAAAAATTGCTATCCCAGTTCTCTGGGTATAGTGACTAACATGTCACTATACAAGAGATACAAGAACATATCCAATCTCTAACATTTTGCTCTGCACATGTTATTGGCCTAATACTCATGTAACATAGAAAAAACAAAGTTCATTTTTTAATATCAAACAGATTGTCAATGGATCGTATGCTGGTCTATTAAGGTTAGGTTTTGGATGCCTGCCTTCTCAAAGAGAGTTAATGAAGCTATAAGTTACCTGTGTGGCTTCATTTGGAGTCAGGCCTAATTATCTGGATCATGGCCACATTTTGGAAAGTCTGAGCCTCATTTCCAAAGCAGATGGAGTCACTCAGGAATGACTTCATTTGTATTAATTTGTTACACTGTCTTCTGCTATTCATCTCGGGGAATGTTCCTGCCTTTGCAGTCCAGCAGGAATGGATTTTAATAGTTAATTTGGGATTTTTTCCTTTGTATTTTAAAATAAATCGGTTATCTCTCTCCACAATTATGAATGGTGAAGTGCAAAGACAATTAAGTGAGGTCCAGCCCATGGCCATCACGTGCTGCAAGATGGTGATTATGTCACCAAAGATTTATGAGGCTTTCACTTCTTGGAACAAGTGAAATGACCAAAATAGTGACCCAGCAGCTTTATCAAGACAACCTACAGAGCAATTCAGATTGGGTTTCATAAGTGGAAGGTTTTTGATGTCAACTTTAGCACAGCAAGAGTATCAAAAAAAGAGGAAAAAGAGAGATATGTCTAAGAGCATAGGAACAAGGATAGTTTTACTGACATTTTAATATATTTGTCTAAGAGAAAGGTTAATTTATTCCAGAAGGGCAACTATACCAGGATTTCTAATTTGATACAGTTGTTTATGCATCAAGCAATGGAATTATATGAAGTAGAGACTGGATAACTCCAAAGTCATTGCACTACATTTCTAAGGTTAGGGCATAATGCAGACTAAAGCCATGGGAGTTTAAAGGTGTCTGTGGCACAATTACTGTGCTGTATCATAGCTGACATATCCTGGCCTGTCCCCTTATTAAATGAGGGCAGTACTCAGCTCCATTAATCCTTGAAATACTTTACCAATGAGCATTACTATCACAGTTTCATGCAATTTGTGAAGAGCAAAAGGAGCAAGGACAAATAGAAACAGTGTCAAAGGGAAAAATAAAGAGAGACTGGTTTTGTATCCTATTATCACATCTTTATCACAGCACCTCTATCTAATCAAATTATACTTGCTGAATATCTTCTGCAGAGAATGTGTGCTAGTATTTTTCATAATCTCAGAAAGTGAACAGGTAGATACAGGTATATTTATATGTTGTAAATAGCAGCCAAATTATTAATATCAGGTTTCTCTCATTCTAAGCTTGTGGCAAAAACTTTTCATGATCATGTGTGATTGAAGACCCAGTGGTATCTGGGATGCTCCCAGGCTGTAACAGGCTGCTTCTACCAGCTCAGGAGTGATCTGAACAGTTCATAGCCAGCGCTCTGCTAAAAGCCAGCAGCGCTACTTCTGTGGCTGGGCTGAAGAGTGAGGAAAAATCTCATCCAAGCAAAATGAAGATATCCAAGTGTTCCACTTCTGTGACTCTTTTCATGTTCACAAACCCTCTGGCAGCACAGGGAGGGACAGTGGTCCTGAGCCTGCCCTATGCGTAGTCACCTGCATAGGACAGATATCTGAGAGAAAGGAAAGGCAGAAGCAGAGGAGGAACATCCTCTTCATCAGAAGGATTATTGGTAGAAAGAAAAGATAAGGTTTCTCATGGCAGCCTAAAAATCTCAATGAATAAAATGCATGCACTGACTACGACACACAGTAATATGAAGGAAGAGATCTAAAAGGATGGAGTGTGAAGACAAAAGCGACGCTTTCAGGGAAACTGAGCCCCATAGTTTTTGCATGCTCATTTATGACTCTAGGAAAGGCCAGTCATCATTTCTACTCCCTCAAAGCATAAACATCCTGTCCCTATTGGCACTAAGTACCTCCTGCAGGTTTTTAATCACACAGAAACAGAGTTACAAGCCTCCAGCTCTTTGTGTTTGCACATCAATAATATTCATGTCTTCTGACTATCAAGGCAACAAGCAGAGGGCATTCCTTTGCTCTGGCATCTTCTTTTTGAAACAAGATATTAAAGCTTTGATTTCCATAGGAATTAAAAATCAACCATATGTCTTTCCCTGTTTCTGACGCTATTAATTACACACAGGCACTTCAAATTGTTGACTGTTGGAAGCAGAAGGAATAACATGTTTCAAAGTGTTCAGAAATGCCCTGCTATGTCTGAGAACAAAAATCCTTTCTGTCCTGAAGAGTAGTCAGTTCAAACTGTAGAAAATGCCAATGCACCTAATTAATTATCTCTGTTATTTATGACAATAAAGGCCAGATGCCTCAGCTGAAATCAGCAGGTTAAATACTACCCTGATGGGAATCAGCTACCAAATTGGTTTTTGTGATCCAAACCCTAAACTCTAATTTAAAAATGTGGAAGGAGCGAAAGAAACAAAGGAAATGTTGGTTGGTTAAATGGGGGAAGGATTGCTATAAGAACAAGATCAGACATCCTGAAGACTGCTAAAAATATCATACCAATGCAAATAAACATTGTTCTCAGTCATTCCTGGACTATTTGTCAGAAGGAGTGTGGACTTTGATAGAAACAAACCCAGGAAGAAGTCATGTAAGCTCCGTTTTGAGCATCTGAATGAGAGTCAGACTGTAAAAGAAGTTAGCTTTATCAAAGACACTAATCCTACTTTCTGAAGTGCTGGAATTTACTTTGTGCTCTTTGAGGTCACTATCTCATTATGCATTGATATGTTGATGTTGCAGATGCCTACCTAATGACAACAGCTTCATTTTACTGAGTGCTCTACAACCTACTTATACTACATAGTTACTCCTTCAAGAAAGTGCTTTGGAAAGGTCAAAGCCAGCCTAAACATTAAATCAAATAATTTTCATTTAATTTACAAATTTTATTGATGTTTTAGTTATGGATGTTACAGTTTTTTTGACAATGTTGTAGAAATTCAAGATAGGAAATGTTACCTTGAAAGGGAAAACCTGCTTCACTCAAGAACAGATTTTTATTAGTTAACACTTTTATTTGGAGATAAAAATCATCTAACCTGAACTTAGATGTTAGGTGTTTCTTGAAATTAATTTTCTCCAGGTCTCTCAAAGCAGAAATGAGAAATGTGGATCAGGTTAAGGAGAGTGGGAGTAAAATCTTTCATAAATGTAACCTTTGGTGTCAAGGAAGACTGTGGGTGATAGTATTTCAGCTATTATATTATACTCTAATCTTAAACTCTTCATCTTGCTACATTGGTTGTGTATAGATTTTAAAGGAAGATTGCTTATTAAACTTATGAAGATTAGTAGAAAGTAAACTGATTCTTTTGGATAGGATTATATGAGGAAAAATGGAGCCTGGAGCACTTATTTGGATTTAACTTTTTTTTTTTTAATTTTAATTTTTCCCTTAGTTGAGTAACACTTTAAAAAAAAAAGTACTTGACTGCTTTTTAAATTCCAGTACCTAGTCCAAACTTACTTGAAATTAGGACTTGGTTACTGGTTTATTACAGTTTTTAATTAAAGACTTGATGTTCCTTCTCTCAGTTCCTCTACACATTACTCTGTCCCTCAGAGAATGACTGCATAAACAGTTATTAGACGTTAGGCACAACAGAAGTGAGATGAAAGAGGTAAGAAGACAGGAGATGGCAGGACCTTCCTAAAGCACATGTTGATGCTGGAGTAGAAACTCCCTCCTTTGTTACAGCTTGACTATCAGCAGTTCCCTCTCTTCCTCCATTGGCGACACTTCCAGCTGTCCCTTTGCACCTAATGCAGTTTCTGCCAGAGGAGATCTCCACCTCCTTACGTGGTAAATGCCAGATCAGCTCTTGGTGAACAGAGATCCTCTAAGTGGAAAACAGATTCCTGCAGGGACTGGTGGGGAATTATGACCTTATTATGTATTTTTCTTTCTTTCCAAATCAGTGACTGGTTACACTTGCAAGGCAAAATTAACATCTGTACTCCTATCATCACAAGTAATCTTAGAGCATTAATTTCATAGAAGTTCAGACAGAGGGTAAATTTACACAGGTGCAGACCAACTGTGTGTTTGCTGCAGGCACGGCAGAAGTGAGCTGCTTCCATCTGGAAGTCTAATATCTATCTAAGCATGATGTTGAGTTTGAACCTAGAGACTAAATTTAGATCCAGTGTTTTTTTAAACACAGTTATATGAGTCTTGAACTGATTTAGAATATAGCTGGGTATTTCTTCCAGCTAAGTGTATGAAATATAATGTAAGTCCTTACATGCTTTTGAAGAAATCTGTTTCTGTGGTATGTGGATAATGTCACAGTTTTTAGACACTTACTCAGGTGACTAGTTACTTCACTGTCATATTTGTAGAAAAACAGTATAGCCCAGACCCATTTCAGTTTTTACTTATCTGTTCACCTGTAGAACAGAAATAGAGGTTGACAGAGAAAGTACAGATTGTGAAAAAATCCTATAATTCTAGAAGCTACTCAAGGGAAAAAGAAATTGATTCTCCTAATTTTGTCTGAAGTGAATGTTCCATAGAAATCAAGACAGATAATACGTGCTAAATGGCCTTTTAGCTCTTTTTAATGTGTTGTATCACCAAGGGGCAACCTCACATTACTTTCAAGGAATATTACCTGAATGATATACATAAGCAGATGTACACAGCTCATGTGTATTATTACAGTAGAAACTGCAGGAGAAATCCAGTGCTGTGTTTTATGATGAGGCTCTTCCAAATAACTGGAAAACTGGACTAAAAGGACACTCATTCATACTTATTTGGAAGTCATTTGTTTGTCTTTCTTGACGCTACTTTCACACACATTCATGAAGGAGGAACAAAATGAATTTATACAACACCTTTTCAGGCAGATGCTAATTACCTAGGAACATGGATCAGCATCACAATAGCTCCAAGTGCCAAATGTTGTATTTAGTGTGGAAGCACTCAAATACATGGTATTGTGTCAGCACATCACTATGTATGTGGCTCTTTCTTGAAACTACTTAGAGGATTATTTCCTATGTTGCATTTTTATCAGAGTACAATGCAATTGTTTACATGATTCTACATGACCTGTAAGAAGTCAAGAAACAGCAAAAAGGTCTAGTCTAACATTGTAAGAACGTTCTAAAAAGAATGAGAAAAGTAGCTGAGCGACTATACTTAATTGCTTTCATCCAGTCTCCTGTCTCAGAAAACACCCAGTACTGGATGTTTCAGAAGGTATGCAATATTTATGGCTTAACATGCTCACAGCTCAGCTTCCTTTCTACCTACCTCTTTAGGCTTTAAGTTGGCACATGCCCTGAAGCATGAGATTGTGTTTCCTTAATTTAATGTTATCCTATCTAATATTGGATTATCAGTTTTTAAAACCTCAGGGGAAATTCTGGCTCAGAGATCTCTACTGCAAATAGATTTCTTGGTTTAGCAGATATTAGGCACTGCAGAAAGCAAATGGTGTTTGGGATTCTGACAGGTGAACTAGGGCAGAGTGGGCTGGAGTGGTTTGCAGGGTTATCACCCAGACTGACTTTGCTAGAGGTTCCGGTCCTCCTGCTGCATCAGACGTGTACTGGTGAGCCAGTTGCACCTCTTCAGTGAATGCTTTCTCAGTCCAAATGTCATTAAACAAAACCTTGGTCTTCTGAGCTGTTGTGCTAGACTGTGGTGTGAAGCCTTCTGCTGATTTGTCTACCAGGCTTGTAAACTGTAGTGGGAGGAGGGTAGGAAAACAGGAGGATAACATCTCACACTAATCCCCTGGAGATTTGTCTGTAGGAACTTTGCGGCTTCTGTAACATGCTTAACGAGGAAGATCCCAACCCAAAAAACTAATCTGAGATAATCATTAGAGTTTACAAGTCACGTCTAAGCAAAAAGCTGGGAAATTGTGGCTATTGTATTGCCTGTACAGCACAGATGTGCAGGAAACAACTGTGCTTATGGATGTGCTATGTCCCAGTACAGCAAGACTGGAATAGTAACAGTAGTGAAATTGTGTCCCCTGCTCACCCAAAAGCCAGAGCTCTCTTCATCGGCTCTATTTTTACATCCTACTTCTTGGGCTCCACGTTGCCTGGCAGGCTTGTATCTCTTACATATGCAAGCTGCTTCCCCTTGGTGCTTTGTGGCTGCACAGTGCCCTGCTAGGGTGGTTCTCAGTGGCAACTATGGGCTCGGCGGTGCTCCTGTAGAACAAGTTGTAACAGCTGCACAAGAGTGACAGAGCGTTGCCTATATAAGCAAGACAGATTTTAAGGTATTTGCAGGAAAGGCTTTAGAAGAGTGTTCCTTTTTTTTTTTTTTTAAAAATAATGATTTTAACTTTTTTATTGTCCAGAAAATCTAGGGCTTACTCAGACTACTAAATATAACTTCCACCTTGTTAATTAACTGCTTCATTCCTTCTCTATTTTACACACCTTTACCGTCTGTTAATGGTCTGTGAGAACTGGTAATGCCATTGACAGAGATCCACTTGCAGTGTTTCGGGTGTTTTCTGTCAGTGGTCTAGGCTGGAGTTTTCTCCAGTTGGCTATTGCACATAGACTGTCTGCCAAGTAGGCTTGGATCACTTTAAAACCATATTGATTTTAACGTAGACAAAACACCTTGATGATCATGTTTTCCATCAAGTAGAGGCAGGCACCTTCTGAATTTACCTGCTAGGGAGGAAAGCGAATTTTGAGGCCTCATCCTGTTGAAGCTACAGACATCAATCTGCCAAACCATCCCCTAGCACCCTGTGATGGTTATGCTGTCTGTGGTTACTCTCCTGACACACGGATTTTACCAATGGTTTCCTTGACTCAGAATTAAAGAATTCTACACCACTGGGAGTAAAATAGATGGCCCTGGAGAATGCGATATCTTTATTACTATCTTTTTTTTGCACTGCTCGGAAGTGTGTTAGTTACAGTGCAGAAAGCATGACCTTCCTTGGAGACCTTACAACTTAACTGAAGAACAGAACAAATAAATATAGGCAAAGGTAAAGTGGAATACAAGAGCAAAGATACGCTCTAGGAAGGCAGATTGATAAATATTTCATAGCATAAGCATACACTGGAACTTCTGGAGATTTATAGAAAAGATTATAAAAAGTACAAGGAATGTCTTGCTAGGCCAGATCAATGGTCTGTTTAGCCTAGGATTCTGTTTCAGTGGTGGGAATACACAATGCTGCTTAAAGAAAGGACATAAACTTGGCCACTTTCTACAGGCTCTCTATAAAACCACAGGGTACCACAGTGCTCATCCAGTCTGACCTACATGACATAAAACTACAGAGCCTCACTGAATTAATTTCTCTTTGAACTAGAAGAAGACGTCGTGCACCTTAGTGACACTCAGCTGCTTAACACCAGCTGTGGATTTACCCAGAGACATTTGTGGCTTTGTTTTCCCTTTGTTAAATGTGTTTGAAATGTTAATATGCTTCCTTTTTTTTTTTAACAAGTTATCATCACCAACATCAGCACTTTTTTTTTCTGTTACTTGGCTAGCTTTTACAGCACAGCAATAGAAAGAAGCAAGAGAGCTGCCATAAAACTCCACGTTTCATATGATAGAGGCTAGTTCCCTGATTACAAAAGTCAGGAGACGGAAGGGCACAGATTCCTTATACCTGAAACATCTTCTGTTGACAGCTCAATGTTCATCATACTCTAGAATCATAGGATAAACCACTATTACGCAACATTTTCAAGGAGGGATGTTTCACCCATGTTTCTGCATGCCTAGGTTTTATATACTTTATGTTTCAGGATTTTTTTTTTTTAATCTCTGTATATGTCGGTGCCTGTATATCTGGGTTTTTTGATCTATGTTGGTTTTTTTTTTTTTTTTTTTTTTTTGGATTAGTGTTTTATGCTAACGGTTACTTAAATACTTATGTATTGGTTTGCCAACTAAAGGATGCAGTGTTACATCCTTAGGGAAGTTTTCTGCTTCTACTAACCCCACAGAAAAGGGCTATGCATTTCTCAAACAACTATGAGAATTATGTGCCAGATCCTTGGTTGATGTAAACTGGTTTAGCTCTGCTGGAGTAAATGGAGCCTGCTGAATAACGGCAGCTGAGGCACTTAAAACATATTAAATGAAGTGTTACACAGAAATGCACAGCTCACAGAAGCATTGCAATCCCCATACAAAAGGGTAATAAGAACCTGAAAGGGTTTTCTTCAGATATCTGTGATTATCTCTGGGAAATTCTTCACCCTATGATTTGTAGAACTACTTTAAGTTTTCCCTCTTTCTTTTTTGTTTTAATACTGCAATGCAGAATATAACCTACTAGACAGAAGGAGGGCTATTTTGAACGAATTCCTTATCAAACTGTGAAGCAAGTGAAAGGTAACATAACCTTTCCTCTCTCAGTGACTTTCCAAAAGAGCTGCCTAGCATAAACAGCTTGGGAAATATTATTTTGTCCCAAACAAAATAAATCATTTGACATGAGAAACTGTTAAGGATATTTCATTTCTGTCATGATTTACTAGATGCAAACCCAAAATATTTATAGTTTCCTTGATGGGTTTACATTTCTTTTCTTGATGCTAAGGGAAAAACTTCCTGTAAATAATATAATTTAAAATGCTGTTCAGCTGTATCTGAACAGCATTGCTCAGTATTTCCAATAGTCTTTGCACTTTGCATAGGTGCTTTTTTTTACACTTTGTCATGAAGAGATATATTTCCAAATTTATGAAGTACATGAAGTTCACTGTTGTATTTTTACTTTTCAGATTTTCAACATCTACAGTAAAAATAACTGTGTATTTATTTTAATTATGGAAGTGCTTAGAGGCCACGCAAAGCAGAAAGCTATTGTACGCAAAACTATCAGAGATTTTAGTCTCTGCAGAAACTACTTGCAAACTTAAATTTGAACAGATAGTTCAGTAACATCCTAATGAGATGGCAGGACATTTCCCCTCGGGCCAAGCTATAGCAGAGGTGGGTAGAGTAGAGCGATCGGTGCATGGACCACTATATAGGAGTCTTGGGGAAAGGGGACCTCAAATTATGTGCATGTATCAAGCACTGACCACAGCTGCCCTCCTCCCTCCATCAAGGAGAGCATCTCAAAGCTCCCAGCAGCAACCAGCTTATGAAAGCCTAGCTGGAAGGAGGAATTCAAGTACCAAGATGTCTTTTTATGGCTCAGACAACCCAGCCTGCCTTTCTTATTTCTTCTCTGGATGATTTAATTAGAAATCTGTGTGGATACGGAGGAGTTTTGTTGTTATTTTACAAGGCAGCAGCACTCATATCACATCCTGCTGTTAATTTTATTGTACATGTCATTCCTGTATTTATGTTTGCTGAATCTGGAACATTACACCATTCAGATTTTAGCCTTCTGTTCAAAATAAAATACATGTTGAGGGCTTTGGCTCAGGGTTTACAGAATCTCTGCTAAATGTGGAAAAGCTGCTATGACTTCAGGGTTTGGATCTTTGCAGCTGTCGCCCTCATGGGGCAGGTGTACCCAATTATCAGCTCCTGCATGTTGCAAGGCTGCAATGTATCATCCAGGTCACAGTGCCATGGTCTTTTGGAGCTCAAGATTACCTGTTATGTCCTTGTGGAAACCCAATAATAAGCAGCAGAGCCCTCTGCTTAGCTACGAGCCAGGCTGGCACTGAGTTTTAACTCAGTTTTTCTCATGCGGTGGATGTGGAGACATTCCAGTCACACAATTCATCTACAAAGAGAAAGGCTGTAAAAAGCAGTTGAGCTGCAAGCTCCAAGTAAGAACACTGCAATCTGTTGTTCACTGGTAGGTCTGCACATGGGTGGCATCCTAAGGCAGTACAACACTGCATGCAGCAGTGTGATATGAGGATGAGAAGGAAAACACGAAAAAGAATTCTTCAGTATTCTCTTCCCCTAGGAACAGATCCGGGGCAGGCTCCAGATTGATCTAGTGAAGGCTACAACAACCTTGGGATGCCTAAATGACAGCCAGCAGCCAGTGGGGCTAGGGGGTTGCCGGTCACTTCTGCAACAATGGCAGGAAAGTGGATGTGATATGGTGGCTCATGTGCTGATCCTTGGTTCCAGTAGTTAGCCCAGGACTGGCAAAGGCAGGTTTCTTGGCAGAAACTGCTGGCAGTGAAATTGGAAACAGCCACTTCAGCCACTGGAGCTAGTTCTACTTTTAAACTGACTGTTATCTGTGGCCAAATGCCTTCTCTGCTGACCGGAGCATTACAAAATTTCTCTAATGAGAATGTATTAATATTAGCAAATTCCCATCTAGTCAGCCATGCTCAGAAATTGGCTATTAGCTTTTTATTTAGATTTCTTTAAAAAAAAAAGAAAATGCAATACCCCTGTCTAAAACTCAGGGCATGAACAAACAAGACATTTTAATAAGTGTGCTAATGTTCTTATTAGAAGCCTCTTGGTGCACCAAAAGAAAGCCTTTCCTCACAACTCAATTATTTCCCTTCAATCCACCTGCACAGAAAGGCGGGAAAAAGTAGACGAGCTTCATCACTTTCAGAAAAACAGTGATTTTGAGTATTTTCAGGTCTGGGTTTGGGGATTGAATCTCCAAAGACATCTCAGAGATTATGCCCTCCATAGTCTGTCCCAGCTTTCTTTCTAAACCTCCAGCTGTTAGTTTCAAGCAGCTCTGACCATTTTATTGCCCATAGCAGAAGACAGAGGAAGGTCTCTGCAACATCTGAGATTGAGGCAAACCATAACTGTATATGCTCGTATTTGCTGTATGGACGACTGCTCAGAACAGAAACAGAACGGAAGGCAAAGCAAGATCCACATCTTGTGACAGTTTTATTGCTTCGCTTCCCTGGAGGCATTATGACACTTATTGTAGCATTTTTGGTAGACTTTGAAGTTCCTTTACTTCTAATTGCAGAACTCATGTTATTTGGGGAATTTGAAAATAGCTTCTTTTCATCTTTTCCAACAGTTAGATGTTACATGTTAACAATTTATTCTGCATTTAATGAATTCAGAGATATAGAAATGACCGGCATTTTGCTTACACACCTTACTGTGATTTTGTCAGCTGAAAAAATGCCTATTTGAACCCAGGCAGGAAGTGTTTACTACAGAAAAGACCTTTGGAGCCATACTCCTGCCCCAGCAGAGGCATCCTTGCTGCCCTCACATGAAGCACAGCGTTTGGACCTGCTCCTTCAGATCTCTGCACCTGTGTGTCATCTGTGTGGCAGCTGCTTGTGGGAACAGGCTGGGGAAAGATGCCTGGATCTGCCATCCCTGTGCAAGATTTGCCGCTGAACAAAGCAAGGACTGGGTCCTGATAGCTGGTGTGAGATCCCTGGGGCAGGGATGTGCCTCTTCTGCTGAGCTGTGGCCGTAACTGAGCAAAATGTGGGTATCAGTAGAGTTTAAATGGTAAAAGGAATAATAAATTGCAAAATCAAGCCCTGTAATGAAAAAATAAATAATCTAGATAGAATGTCTTACAGTGTCTAAGCCTGATTTATTAGCAATTCTATCTGACCATTATTATTATTAGGTGAGCAGCTTGCAGTGATTTTTCACCTGATGCTCTGCAAATTAACTATGCTACAGGATGAATGCAGGAGATTTGTGTTTATTGTTTTACGAAATTACACAGTAGGTAAAAATTCCCTTGAAACATAACAACCATCACTTTGCAGTTTTATGACCTATCGTGCGACTAACACACAGCAGGACTGCTTCTCAATACAGATGAACAACAACATCAGTTTCATTGGTCATCTGGAGCAGTGAATAATGGCAACAGGAGCAGAGACAATGCTTGTTTCAGATCGGCATAGAAATCCACTCACCTGCAGGTTATTCTCATGTTTATTCCACGTGAAAGAGCAGAGGGAGGCTTTAGCTCTGCTGACACATTATATGCTGATGTTTTCCAGGCCAAATTTCTGTGCCAGGTACCCTAATTATGAACAAATTCCCTCCTATCCACCCCATTTGCTGTGACAGATGAATCACTGGCTGTGTTTATTTGCCCTCCTCAAACAGGATGCAGCTATGACCCTGAGGAAAAAATGCATTTGCATAGGCAGAAGAAGCTGGTGGCAATTTGTATTCTAGTTTAGCTCTTATTGTAGTAAATGACATTACTATAGAGCCCAAATATATCTTTTATGTAAGATTATACTTACTGTTTTCCATTTCCTAGAGTGAATACAGAAATCAATCATGTCAAAAGGAAAATTCAATAAGAAAATCCTTTATGGCATAAGCTTAATTATAGATATGTTTTCTTTTGCAAAAACAGAAGAAATTCAAGTACCAGAGCTGTTAACAGATCATTCTACATAATATGAAGTAGCTGTATTTATATATGAAAAATTACAAGTGAACTGTTATTCCTTACGTAAAAGAAAACCTCAAAAAAACCATGAGAAAAGGCCTGAAAAGATTTTGTTCTTGACTAAATCAGTGCACAATGTCATCTTAACTGTGCTGACAGAAAAGCTTTGCAAATTAAGTATGACGCAGCAATATTTAAAAATCTTGATGTCTTTCCTGCAATGCATTGATTCAGTCATTAAAGCTCATGTATTGGAAGTGGTTGAGAAAAATGTAGGGAACTGAGATGCCCCCAGTGTCCTCAGATCTACAGAAGCTATGTTTTCAGTCTTTTAATTATCTAGCTAACAAACAGGACTTGAGAATAATGTTTCATATGAGTTTTGCTGGAACATACTGCAAGTGTTGGTGACTTTTAAGCATGGAGATGAGAGTCTAGTCTTGAGTAGTATTCTGATGTCTTATTATTTTATGAGGCCTTTTTTTGTGTTCCTCAATAAACTAAGTACGTGTGAACTACTACTGGCACCAAACAGAGCATTAGAATCTAGCCCAAAACGAGATACACATTTTATATGAGGTTACAGTTGTTACTCTAGAACTTAGATCTCAAGAAAAATATACAGAAGATGAGGCAACTCAGTATGATCTTTAGGAGTGGAATGGCAGATTTGGAGGGGTGAAAACAAAATCTTTAGATTCGAACCTCATATGTGTGTGCTTTTCGAAAGTTAGCGTCAACTTTACTTTTGAAAATATCTGAAAGTTCACATCTAATTTAATCTCAAGAACACCACCTACTATATGAATTCCTCTGCACTTTTCCCCCTCCTTTTTGTGTTATTTCCCCTAGATCTCCCTATCATTTTCAGAGCAGTAACCTAACACTAAATAGTTACCTCCTCACAGCATGTAGGTAGCAGTGAAGGGTATGATCTAATATCCCTAGTCTCTTGCATTGTCCTTTGTAAGATTTTATGTGGAATAGCTAGTTCAGTGCAAAAGTCTACTTTCCCTATTCACCGAAGACACACGACCAGATTTTAATATCTTAATTTCAAAATTGCACATCCACTGTAGAAAAAAACACAGAACGAGTGCTGTGCCTACTGTGCACAGATCTATGCCAGCGGTAGTATGTTAGACTCAGTAGAACAGGCTCTTAAAATTATATTCTTGTTCCCAGACCGGTGCTTAATTTTCTCCTCCAGCAAGCTCTCTCACTGATGCTTAGCTGTGCTGCAGTGTCTGCCTCTTCACTTCTCTACTTGCTCAGACTCGGGAGTGAGATTCCCACCCCACCTCACGCCAAGTACTAGCTGCTCTTCAATCAGCACAGTTTGTTACTGTACTTTTTTATTATATCTCGTTTCCTTCATCACACCACACATATGATCATTTTTGATATTTTCTTTTTATACTTAAGCTTTACCCATTAGTACCTTTCTTATAAACCTCTGGAGGAGGTTTGTGATTCCCAGAAGACAAAACCCCACCAAACTTTACATGGACTAAACATCACCATGACTTCTTCTTGCAAACCATGAAACTATCAGTCACATCCAGATGCAGATTAGCCATGGCTGTCAGAAAGCACCTTCATAAATAAAGACATTATAGAATTTTTAAAAAGCTGGACTTGATGTTTCTCAGATTGAAATATAAGACTGTATCCTATAGGGTATTATAAATGGTACTATTTTTTTTCTCCTGTTTCCATTTTGGTACTCTATTGAAATATAATATAATATAATATAATATAATATAATATAATATAATATAATATAATACAATATATAATTAAGATGATTGCACTGCATCTAAGTACACTGTGTTTTCAGCTCTAAAGTCCTGATAATCATATAATTTTAGTAATTCACCTAGTGAACTCTAGAGGTTAATCTCTGAGGATTTATTGAAACCCCATTAAGTTAATCAATACTCTTCTGGGTCCTGCACTGTGAGCGGGTGAGCTACTACACTGTTTACATAGCTCTATTGGGAAAAAAAAAAAGTCACTTTTATTCTGATTTTGAAAAACATAAACATGGAATCACAGAATGGTAGAGGTTGGAAGAGACCTCTGGAGCTCATCCAGTCCAACTTCCTGCTAAAGCGGGTTCACCTAGAGCATGTTATACAGCAGCATGTCCAAGCAGTTTTTGAATACTTCCAGAAAAGGAAGGAGATCCCACAACCTCTCTGGGCTGCCTGTTCCAGTGTTCCGTCACTCTCACAGATAAGAAGTTTTCCTCATGTTCCCATGGAAATTCCCGTGTTTCAGTTTGTGCCCATTGCCCCTTGTCCTGTCACGGGGCACCACAGAAAAGAATCTGGCCCCATTGTCTTGACACCTCCCTTTAGATATTTATAAGAACCTCTCTCTGCACAGTTAGTATACTGTGGTAAACATTTTATTCCTTACACAGACAGGATTGATTTTCTTTGCACTAAAATGAGCTAAGTAACTTCCTCTAAGAGACTGACTGAGTGAAACTTAGTTTTTAATACTTAAAGTTTACCAGATAAGTTACTTAATTAGCTTGTCTGATCAACTATGCTGGCCAGTGTTTTTAGATGATTAGAGAGGTGTTCAAAAAAAAAAAAAAAAAAGAATTTTATACATATAATACATATACACACTGAAATCAGGACTGAATTTGAGCATTTACATATTACCGAAGAAGACACTAACTTAACCAATGTAAGGGCTCTGAAGAAAGTTTGATCTCATCAAAACCCGATAAAGAAGCTTCCAGAAACTAAAAAAAAAAAACCCAACAAAAACCAAAGAGAGAGAAATTTGTCTGCTGGAAGAAGCAAATACTGCTCTTTCAAAAATGATAAACTACAGATTAATAGAAAAATAATAGGATCTTAGCAAATTCTTAGCTCAACAATCTGTATACTAACATTCGCACAGCTCTGACAACATCGGCCAAAGCAAGCTGGAATGTGACAACAGTCTTGACTGGTACTACTAACATCTGCCACACACCTTTACTAAAGATAATGCATATACAGAATACATTATTAATCTTCTTTTAAATCTTTTTTGAAAGCATATATAAAGTAACACAACATATTTAAGTGGAACCGCTGAATTATCACATTCAGACATTCAGTTAATAGGGAAAGGACTTGGTCATTAACAGTCTGAGCTACTCATTGCCCAAATTCCAGCTGCTCTAGTAACATGTAGGATAACACCAAGCAGTAGGGAGGCTGGAATATGAGCCCTTCCTGCAGGCCATTTACAGAATCACAGAACTGTTTTTGTTAGAAAAGACCTTTAAGATCGTTGAGTCCAACTGTAAACCTAACACTGCCAAATCCATCACTAAACCCTGTCCCTAAGTGCTGCATCTACACATCTTTTAAATACCACCAGGGATGATGACTCACCCACTTACCTGGGCAGCCTCTTTCAGTGCTTGACAACCCTTTCAATTAAGTAATATTTCCTAATATTTAGTTTAAATCGCCCCTGGAAGTTTCCAATACTTGGATACCATTTCCATCCAGAATTACAATGAAAAGTCAAAATAAAGACTAAAAAAGGAACTGAGGATCTCTGCAAGTTTTCTTTCAAGAAAATATATGAAGGGAGTCTGCTTTTCTGTGAAGTGACGACTTAACTCTGCTCCTCTGAGGGTGCAAACTGTAATTCTAAATCATGCAGTCCTATTCTTTTGGATGTGATGGTCTTTATGGCTTGACTACATCTCTTGTGCTGTATTTTAGTCAGCAGTTACACTGACTCATTATAGTGGGGAAATGGAATAGAGTGAAAGGAACTGTAGCTGTTCAGTGCAGAGATTAACTGAATTTCTACTAAATATATTAATTTGGCTTAAGCATACAGTAGAATTGGGTAACTGCCATCTCTTTGATTCACATAAACTGTTCAAATCCCTGTTTATGAGTAGGGGCAAATCACTACTTATGATGGGGCAAATCACCCTGCAGGAGAGGTTCATGCTTCTGAACTCCTTTCCAGTACCTTTCCCAGTACCTGAAGCGGCTACAAGAAAGCGGCTACAAGGGCAAGGGGTGTAAACTGGAGAGGGGCAGATTTAGACTAGACATAAGGAGGAATTTCTTCATGATGAGAGTGGTGAGGCCCTGTCATAGGTTGCCCAGGGAAGTTGAGGATGCCCCATCCCTGGAGGTGTTCAAGGCCAGGCTGGATGGGGCCTTGGGCAGCCTGGTCTGGTGGGACATGTCCCTGCCCATGGCAGCGAGGTTGGAACTGGATGATCTTTAAGGTTCCTTCCAACCGAAACTATTCTATGATTCTATGATTCTACGATTCTAAGATTCTATGATTCCTTTCAGGCCATTCTGTAGCCAAAATAAAATCTGCAACTCTTTTTCTTGAATTTCCATTGCTCATCTGTGTTCAGGGAGGAGTTTTCCTCCTTTCATGCACCCACGTCTGTGATGGTGTCTTAGTACATCTCTTTCACGTCTTTTCTTCTGAATCTCTGTCCCTGGACATTTACAAGGCTTAACTAGACAAAACAACAGCTGACTTGATCTAGTCCTGGCAGTTGTTAAGCCCTGCGTGGCAGTGAGATGGATGGACCAGGTAATCTGCAGCTGGCATTGTTGCTTCTGTGAGGAAGAACACAGATGCACTGATGCTGGACATGAGCCTTGTCCAGAAAAAAATCATGTTAGCCACCAGTTGTGCAGGAGCTTCTATTGTATTCTAGTTCAGTGTATGATATTTTTTATAAACATGGGTGAGTTTTCTCATTATTACTTTCTCTCCTTTATTTTATACTCTGCCCTGTAAGATCAGCAATGCTGTTTACACTTTGGAGAAGTGTATTCTTGTCATTATTAGAGATGATTTCTTTCATATGCTGGGAAATTTACTTAATCTGCAGTCTAGATACTGAAGGTCATCATCTATTTCAGCTACTTCGTCTTCCTAGTAAATGGTATGCAATTTCAGTTTTCATCTTTATGGGCTTTTTTTTACATTCCTATTATGAGAATTGAATATGACCTTCACATGACATCAAAATTTTGCCTATGTGCACAGGAAAGAAAACTTGGATCTGCTGACAAATATATGTCAGTACTTTATGAGAACTTGGTATGCACTGATGGTAGGATATATTTGACAAGATTACAAGATTAATCAGAGACCAGCTCATGGAGGTATTCACCAAACTGTGCATGTATGAGTGAAAACCACTCAAACCCAAATTAACTCAATAAAAACACTGTTGCTAATACAGCACAGTGCACAAAAGATAAAATACAGTGATTGGTCAAGGAGGAGAGCGCAACTAAGCATTTAGTTCATTAACTATGCAATTTCCAGTCTGGTCACACAGTATGACAGATAACAGTGCTTTTTATGAAGCAAATGAACAATCACAAGGCTCACTAGTAAAACCACAGTCTTGTTTTGTTGAAGACTTGTGCAACTGGTGTTGAGTGCACAACAAGGCATGCAATAGCTGCTTGGTACTATCAAATTGGAAAGGCTCACCACCAACTTCAACATTGGCCTCTTTCACTCTCCCCATGTAGGATATCCACCATTACAACCCTGCAAACTCCTGGTCTGTGAACATCATCTTACTATATTCTGCATACCAGCTTTGCTGATATGGCCATTCTTGAAAATCCTAAGTTGCATTTAAGGCCACCTTAAAAGGTACTCAGTTTTGGTCTCTGCTCTCATTGGAATGAATATTAATGTTATAAATGACTGAGGAGGTTTTTATGTATTTCTGAAAATGACGTATTTTTATCTCAAATCTGTTGCTTTTTTAATAAAAAACAATATTTTTAAAAATTCTTCAAATGGAAAAATTCTTGTCCCTTCAACTTTGGCTGCTTAAAAAAGCCTCAGTGTTTAGGATGTCTCAAAATCTAGTTTGAACTGGTTAAGATGTTGTTGACAATCTTCACTTTTACCTTAAAAAAAAAGAAAAGAAGAAAACAGACATTTCATAATGATTTTTTTTTTTTTTTTAGAAAAACAAACATGCTGATGAAAACCATTTCTTTATGCCTAACACTTCTAGTGGTTTGAAAGTGTGCTGTGCTAGACCAACCCTGAGCAGTGCTGTAAGAAGAGGAGACGGGTTTTATTGCATCACTGTTGCCAGGTGTGTTTGTTTCATTCTGCCTTATATGAACTTACATGAATTTTCCTTTGGTAAATAAAAATCTTATTATCATAAGAGTGCTGCTTCGATTGGTTCCCTGTGGAAGCAGAAGTTACGCATTTACTTATGCATGTGCTCTGTGTCCATTTCCCCAGTACTTTCTGGAACCACTGGTCTGTCAAATCAACCTGAAACTACTTTCAAAGATTGTAAAATCCCACAAGTTACATGAAAACCGGTGGCTGAGACAAGAATGATCCTATTAGCATCCCTGCAGAGGAGAAAGTTGCAAGTAACTTCACCTTTTATTCAATGCTGGAATTCAACAAGGCAGAAACTTCTGACTGAAAAATGGCTCTTTCCATTGAAGAGATATCTTCAAGTAGCACCCACGCCTTGTTAAATGCTGAGGAACCTGACCATGAGATCTGACACCATGGGAAAGTAGGCCTCACTTTGTTCATTGAGTTTCTTGTTAAGGGATGCATTTCTTCCATTGCATTGCTCTTTGTTTAACCTCTCCCTGCACATTCACAAAGTCTGATACATGGAGCAGAGTGACTGCAGTTGTGCATCAAAGAGGTTTTCGGAGAAAAATGACAATGAAATACATAAAGCTCTACATACATTTGTCTGTGGGGAGACAGCTGTAAAGGAAAGAAGGCAGTCTTCGCAGAAACCATGCAGATATGACATGAGGCTTGTGGAGAGGGCTGAGCAGACAACTTCCCATATCAGTAAAACACCCTTGGTGAGAGTGGTCATCACTGCATTGGACAACAGGCTTGTACTGCTGTGATGTCTATGGGCACAGGTAAACAAAGGGCATCTCCTCTCAGAAATCCATAATCTCCTCACCGTTGGTGAGACCAACAAGTCTTGCTTCTGCCCTGGCTCTCCAAACCACTGCCATTCCCTCACCTGAAATTCTTTTTGAAGAAGCATCTTAACTCCAAATTCCTCACCAATTCCCCTCACGTATTACAGCACCAAAACTGATCTTCCTCACACCTAGGAAAAAACTTGAGGTGGTTCAGGACACAGTGCAGTGGAGACAATCCAGAGGAGTACAATGGAGACAATCCAGAGGAGTACAATGGAGACAAACAGGAGGAGTACGGCACACTGGGAACACTAGGAGCTGTCTCTTCTCTTTACAAGTTACACTGAAAGATTTACATGCTGTTTTTAGCGATCCTGAATTCGGGCTAGTGCTTCAGCTGTATTAAAACATAGGACTTGATCTTATGTCATTGATATCAGGGAAAGATTTGCCACTGCATTAAGTAGGGACAGTTCAAAAGCATTTAAGACAGATTGTGCCTTGAAACTTTAGACTGTAAATACATAAACTCTGTGGACATTTAAGTTTATTTATTAAACCAGTTGTAATATTAAGGCTGCAGTAGTTGAAACTATTATTATCTGTCTCTGTTGCTTGACTGTTTCAGGCTTCATGGCCTCATACTTGTGGAAAAGTTGAGCAGAGGTGTTATAGAAAGTTCTCTATTACATGAAAGAATCATTCTGATTGCACTTCAAAAGTCCATTCTCATCCTAGCAATGTTACTGGTCCTCCTGGCACTCCAATTTTCTGCACTGGTAATTTCAGCAGAATCAGTTGTCTCTGTGAAACTGGAGCAAGCTATGCATGTAAACCCTGTGGGAGAACTATGCACTAATTTGGCCTTGGGGAAAAACTGCAGAGATGAACCAGCCAGGATTCATCCAGTACAAGCAGCTTGAAAAACAGGAGCTTCCTCCTCAAAAAGGTAGGAATAAGATTAGATCCCTCAAAAGGAGCCCCCTCTTTGCACCTGTCTTCCTAGATGTGCATAGAAAAGCATTCCCATATGCCAAAAAGGGGCTTTCTCTTGCTAAACATAAGCAGCTGAGGGATGAAGCTGGGGTGAAGAGCTGACTGGGCTGCAGCTGTGAGGAGCCACTGCAGAAGCCACCTCAGCACCAGGGGAGCTTCTCACTGCCCAAGTTAGTCTCTCGCTGCACCAAGCCCTCAGCCTCCCTCACCTTCCCTGCAATGGACTGCATAGGGGTACTCAAACACGTTCCCTCATATTACCTCTTTGACTAAGTGCTGGACTCACAGATGAATTAATTTCTACACAAGAAAAATAAGCTTGATGGAGAAAAGTGAGTTTTCTTTGAGAGGAGAGGACATTTTGGCTAAAAGAACAGTTATATTTTTACTTCTTCAGTGAGGTATTTTGGGATAAGGGGGAGAGAGGGAGGGTACTGGTGTAGAGGAAAAGACTCCTTCTTCATAAGCAATACATTTGGAACCAATCCTTTGTTTCAAACTCCAGGAATAGGGACATATTTTAAATACAGAAAGACCGATTGTCTTTCCTAATAGAGGGTATGCACCAGAATCATGACAATATTAAAATTCAATTTATGAAGTGTGAAAAAGTGATAAGATTAGTGACCTGTTTTTCACTGTGTCTTGCCTTTATGCTCAGTTGCATATGAAATATACCATATGATATATATTATCAAATAAAGCCTGCAACACTGATTATTTTCAACAGATAATAACACAATTATTTAATGATCCCAAGCAAACTCCAAGTGTGCAAATATGCTAATGTCACATCAAATCAATCAGTAAATACTCTAATGACTACTTTTGTGGAGTTTACTGGTACTACACTAGACCTCCGTATTTAATATTTTAACAGTTTTATTTTTTACAGGAAAAATCTTCTACTATCTACTGTCTGCAGAAGACAAATCAAGATTTATTTGCTTTCCCTGTATGAAATATAGGCTTCTACTTTTCTTTAAAAAGTTACAATCTACAATATATAATTTTCTTTCAGCTTATTTGCATCAGCATACAGACAGGATGTGGATAGGCACTTAGAAACTCATGATTAACACTCATGCAGCTACAAATACTCATTTACTAATAAACAGAGAGAAAAAGAAAAATACACTCCCTGCTGTAACTTAAGAGAAGGCAAATTTTATTATTAATTTGGTAACATAGTTTATTCATTCACACACAGAGAGCATTGCAGCATGTATGATGGCTGAGAGCTGTAAAGAAATTTACATTAATCTTCACGAGTGAGCAAAGTGGTAAGTTATAACTGGTACAGCCAAGAGTGAGTTATTAGATCACTCCTCACAGATAAAAGGTTAGAGCAGATTGTAGCCATCAGATCTTTTAACGTCTCTGTATGTTCAACGGTGAATATGAAAAGATAGACCTTTTTGGTTTTTTTTGCTCCATGCCCCAGCAAACTGTTCTGCAAGTTTTCCACAATTGCCCTTCATTCTCCCTATATTTTACACCTAAGTTGTGTTGGCTGCTGCTCAGTTTCTTCTTCTACATCTCAACATAATAGTTATTCAACTGAGTGGAAGATCAACAGCTGTTTTTTTCAGAGACAAATTAATAATTTGATATTTAGTGGCACCAAGGAACAGATAACTAGGAAATCTTATTGGCTTAAGTCTGTTGTTCAGGGAAAGGGTAATTTACGTGTGCATTTAGCCAGACCCTTTCACTTTAGCATGACTTTTTCATTCCAGCTGCGGAGCGGCTCTTGAATAATGACAGCAAGCAAAGCTCGTTTTGTCACATAGCACTGTGACTGTGAGCACTCACTGGACTCAGGGCACTCAAGCAAGACCAAACAGCCTGGCAGAGTACAGATTTGCAGCATCTATATTAAACTGCTAAAGTCATTTGCTATTCTGTCTAAAGTCATGCGTTTGTTAATAGATGATCACAGATAATGTGAATGCTGAAGATATCTGCAGTAGCTGTTATTTTGGCTGGCTTGCCACAGGCTGACCAAAGGGGAAAACAAAATCTACTGCATCTGAAACTAAAGAAACACACCTTTCTTGTAGCCATTGCAAAGATCTTCATTGTGCTTTCCTGGAGCTCAAGCACTGGAAATGATCTGATGCACTCACTCATAAATGCATTGTGCAACCAAGAAATCATCTAGCTACTTACTACTTTGTATTAAATAAGTTGTTTACAGCTGTCTATCAATTTTTTAAATTACAAAATCTATTATTGCAGCATCTGCAATGCTGCCTGTAAGTGAAGCCCTGTTATTTGCAAATGTTTTATTTATAGTACTTACTAATAAAATCCAAGTGAAATCTATTATCTCAACTGAAGTGTATGTATAAAGACACACAGATTACTTTCTTGTATCATTCACTTTGATTAAGGAAGATTTCCCAGGGTTTAAAGAAAAGGACTGAGAACACAGGCTCCTGATTTACATCTAATGGTAATTAATGGAATTGGATTGGTTGCAGCTATATTGATTTCTAGTGGACTTTCTAAACCAGACAACGCAATCCTCCAACTTGTCAGGACTCATGCTGGCTGCATTCTGAGCAGCAGTTAGACAAAATCGGGTTCACCTGTTTTTCAGTAGAAGAAACAATCTGCTTTTGAAAACATTTGTGTATCTATAGTAAGTTTTGGTTTCCACTTGTGAAGACAGGGTAATGCTTTACAGTACATCTTTCCTGGAAAAAAAAAAAGTAATATGTACTGTAAATTATAAAAAATAGTGGTAGAAGCCCATTTCACCTTTCTGCAGATGATGTATGTGTATGCATTTCCCATCAAGAGCTTTCAGTCATAAAGCTAAAAATATAGGCAGAGTGAGAGAGGAGAGAACAGATGAGATTAAAAACTGAACCAAAACACACTGTAAGATGTGATTAGAAGAACGAGGCAGGGTTGACAAGGTTTATTAACTATCAGCCTTCCTGCAACTATACTTCAGCCCCAGAGGCTTTTGTCAAAATTTCTTACAGAAAGGTGGGGGAGGGGGTCTCATTTTATGAAATTGCCAACATGCACAACTTCAATGGAAGCTGTAGGTCCTCAGAAAATGAAGTTCATGGTCTAATAGGTTCCAGTTGCCTCTGTTCCTGTCTGCAGGTCATGCTGTAAAACTACGGCATTCATGCATAGCAGGTGTAACTCTAAGAGGAATTGACATTCCAGCACAAAAGCTGTCTGAGGTTAGGGACCCAAATAGGTTTCTGTAAAGCATCGGATTATCAGCTATTCACAGTGAAAAATGAAAGGAAAGGGGAAATCTTATCTCCAGGATCTGGCATCAGTCAATAAGAAATCTTAAGTTGGAATATGAAGATCTAATGGTGAATAAATTGTGCGTTATTGCACATACCCATTCTGGGTAGAATTTTCACACAACCAAAGGAACCTGTTTCTTCTACTGTACTCTTCTGTAATGCACTATATTGGACCTAAACCCTGCAAGAGAACTAGGGGGCCTTCAAATCAATTTGTTCCAAAACCTCTGGGAGGAATTTCTGCATCAGTTTTTCCAACATGATATTCTGCACAGTGGCCATACCATTACAGGCCTATCCATTTGAGACTGCTGTTTGGTATAAAAAATTAATCCACAGCCAAAAAGAAATTAAAAAACTTCTACCCCAGAGTAAAATACAACACAGCCTGAGAAATGCAATATACCCTCTTGCTATTTTCAGTTTTAGGAAAGGATTTTTCAGACCTTACCCCTCCTGGATGAGCGTGTTTGGAGTGGAGCAGAAACGGCTGTGAAATTTCCAATTAAAAAAACCTAACTGTAAATTTATTTTTTTAAATTAAAAAATTAAAAATTGTTCAAAAACTGTTTTAAAAAGTTTTTTATTTTTGTAAGTGTTGAGAGGACTGATTTTTCAGACTGAATATAGAACTTCTTGTTAATAAACAATGTAATTTTTTGTTTTTTTCAAAAACCAGTCAGTAACTTTGTGGCTAATGAATACACTTAGGAGCCAGAACAAGTCATTGTTCTTTCTGGTTCGTGCCAGATATTTGATCCGAAGTCACTGAACTCCAGGATGAATGCCCAAGTCATTGGGTTATGATGGTCTGGTCTTCTCCTCTGGGTGCCTGTATCTGAACTCCTCATGGGACAGCTACCCCACTTTCTACTGCACCGAAGCCTGACACCTTGATTTTCCACACCTCGTGTGCACAGCATAAGTGCTGGGCTGAGGAGCTAGTCCCTGCTTCATTGAGCATTTCAGTAATACGAAACAAAGGAGCCTCGACAGTGACAAGCAAGAGCTCTTCACTGCTCAGCAAGTCAATAGCCTGATTCCTATCAGCATCAGTGAGTGATGGATTACCTAAGAAAGAGTATATTTTTTTTCTCCCACCTGAGAAACAGAAATAATAGGACATCTTTTCCTGGTGTTCAGGGTATTAGGATAAATGTAGTGGAGTTGTGAGGATGCTTTGGAAGATGGCTAGCTACACACTCAATTAAAATGACTTTTGAAGCACCAGTGTCACTGAGATGCAGTTATAAACGAGTATGCCGACACAGACCTAGCCAGAAATCTATGGTAGTGGTTGCATTGTGCATAAACAAGAACCTGCTGATCAATTAGCAGAGAATCCAGGAGCAATTGTTGTAATCAGACTCCAAGGTCATAGAACATGAAATCTAATCTCTGAATTATCCTTTTTTAAAGACCATATTTACCAATATTTCTAAGTGATAAGAAGAATACCTTATAGACAGTCATCTAGGAGTCTGAAGTGATAGTAGAGCCCCAGTTTCCCCTCTGTAACAACTTTCTGCCAATGTAAAACCATTTACTTCAATAATATTATTCCTGATTTACCCCGGTACAAAGATTATCAGAGCTCTAAAAGAGGAAATTGTTGTACTACCATAGCTGTCGAGAAGAAAATGGGAAAGCAGTTGGGAATTTTCCAATGAGACATGCTTGCGTCAGAAGTTGTCAGTTCTTTGAAACAGAAATATCTCTCAGAAATACCATTTAATGCTGTCAATGAGCCACAGAAAGGATTTCTGTCAGAAATCTGCCTGACTTCTTGCCAGCTCATTTGAACATTTGCTGAGGCTGGATTTCTTGGGTTTACAAATGTAGGATGGCCCTTCTGTGCAGCATCATAAATGTGTAGCCATTAGGTTATCTGCACAGAACTTGAAAGTCCTGAAAAGATCACATCTAGCTTCTCTTGAAGCTCACAGCTTCTGCAGAAGGTGTGCTGCTGCACATTTTTTTTCTGCAAATGATGGGAAACTGGAACCCTAGAATAGCCTGTTACTGCAGCAAAAGAAAAGATCCTACTAGTTCTGGCTGCCAGACACTTAAAAAGAGTACTTTCTATTCCCTCTCAATGAGTCTTCAATTTTAACATTTTCTGAAGAGTACTTTGTGCTCCCCCAGCCCCCTAACAGTTTGAAGTTTAAAACCAGCAAGTTTTTGCTTCTTGCTCCCTAAACAAAACAATTTGGCCTCTCTTTGCCACATTTTCCCTTGATTTCTGTTAACCTCAAGAAAATGGATCAGCAATGCCAAACTCAAACACTTGAGTACTCAACTCGTACAGTACTTAAGTGTACCTCCTTTGTTAGTCAAAAAATATATCAAACCATTCAGATATATACATATTTGAAAAAAGCATATGTATATACGTATGAATATCTATATTTACATTATGTGTGTGAGTATGCATGTGAGTATCTATGTCCATGCACTATACATATATACCTCCCACTATCTTGTATATTCTTCTGTTTGTAAGTTTTCAGTTGAAACTTAGCTTGCTGTCAGATTTAGAGGAAATAATCAAAGAAAAAACTCAACCTAAAGTAGTACATTTTTTTCAGTCATTGCAGTCTTAATATTTAAAGATTATCGCAGTTTTGAGAGAGGAGACTGAAAGTAACCTATTTGTAGGTAGATCTGGTTATATTATCCGTTAGAGATGGATCCATCAGAGATAAGACTAAGGCTAATTCTCTGATATATTTCATACACATACACAGATTAAGACTTTGTCTCCCACACATCTTGCATGTCTACATGTAAGGGCTTCTGTCCTCCATGGTTCCTTTCTCCCCTAGACAGTTCGCTTACAAGAAATCTTGGCTGAAGCTGTTTCTAAATGAACCAGGCAGTGCTGCAATGCAGGAGTTAATTTCTGCATTTGTGACGATAGCTCATCATTCAGTGATTTGAATGTGCATTGTTCAATAGCTGTGATGTGCTATTTAATTTCTGAAGAAGGTGCATATCAGTGCTAGGTAAATTGATCTCTTTATCACCTAATTTGCAGTACCTCTATGAGATATTTTGAGGCTTAATTGATAAATACTTGAAAATACCTTCACATGCTTTTGAAAGGATAGGGTGAGTGATAATATATGATCAGGATGAATATCTACAAGGACTCAGGATGGCAACTTGGGTTTTGTTGATGCTCAGCTGTAATTCATGTGTGACCTCTGCATGTATTTGCTGACAGAAATCCCAGGCCAGTCTCTCACTGAGGTAGTATTGTCAGTAAGAGGCAGAATAACTGAGCTGCAGCTACATAGCACTGACATGAGGAAGTGCAGCGATTGAGAACAGCACCCCAAAGCAGCATATTTAAAGATATTAAAGAGCATGGGGCCCAAGAAAAGATGCTCACCCCAAAGAGTTTAAATAACTACAGCAATGACATTCCCAAATGTGCAAACCCTTAGACAGAAACACGATTGAGGAGGCTGGCATTCAAAACCCTTTATGAGCAGAACCAGATCTGCAAAGAACAGCACTGGATCTGCATGAGTCACCGAATGATTTTAGCAAAATTGCCCATCCCCCATGCCAAGAACAGCAGAGGAGTCCAAGAGAATTACAGGTGAGAGATGGTCGTGGCTTTCCAGCAGGGAGGAAACAGCTGGCAAAGCAGTTTTGGGGCTGGGAAAAGTTTCCAAAGCCCTATCTGAAATGGATTGAAACTGGCATTCCCACTGATGTGTGACAGCAGCCAATGTACAATTTTCCAGGATCTTGGACAGAAACAGTAAATTAGACTTAAGGTTATATTTTAAAAACCTTTTCGGGGGTGGGTTGCTTGCTGTTTCTCAAACCTAGAGTGACAATGCTGAGTAAGAAAAGGAGGGGAATCTCCCTACCATGCAAGAGCATTACATTAAAATAATGCGAAGTATAAACGAGAAACACTGAAAACAGCTTTAGTATGCTAGAAATGAGATCACCAGCTGCTGGCCCAGGGGGGATTTTCCTTGTCTAATTTGAATGAGCAGGGTTCTGCAGGAAAAACAACAGGCGACACTGCGGTGAAAGATCATTTCAAAGTCCTTGCTCACAGCTGAGCTGAAATAAGGGGGCACAAGAAAACTTTACTTCATTTTGTAACTTCTTGATTTGAATGTATGGCCCAGCGACCTCAATTTGGGTGGTGGCTGGTGGCTTTTTAAGACATCAGCTTTCTTCTCATGTACATCATTATATGGAGATGAAAACAGTAACACAAAAAACCTTTGATACCTGAAAACCTGTCTAAGCATACTAGCTAGTATAATAAGAAGATATCTTTTCTTTCCACAGCCTTAGTCATGAAAGCCTTGGGATATAGACTAGAAAAAAGCAGCACAGCCACTACAATCTAATATTCATAAACCAGCATAAGGTGCTGATATCTACAATCCTACACACCTTCAGAAAGCTCATTGTTTTCTTTATCATAAATAAACACTAGACTGCATCAGGTGCTTTGCTGAAGTGCAGGACTGTCCTTTGTCTCCAAACCTAGGACTTTGTACCACATAGACCGGGCAACTCTCCACTGCGGCTCATAGATTTGAGAAAAGCTCAGGCTGGCCTTGGAAAAGGCATGAAATCCCCTAGTTAGTTAACAACTCAGGAACTCCAGGAAGAAAATATCTTTTATTTCTTTTGGACAAAAGGAATAATTTTAATGAACAATAATGCTCTTCAGTAAAGCATTAATGGAGGTCTACCAATTGTGATTTCAGCTCATGTCACTTGGTTTAACCAATAGCAGCATGCAGTCACAGTAGCATACTACTGAGCAGAATCTCTTGTTACTGCTAATGGAGAAGTTTATTTTGTAGTTCAAGCCTAAGAGTAGCACTTCCTCCAGTCTGGAGATGATTAACTTCAGACCTCTGAAGTTCTTCATATTCCACCTGTGAGACAGTACTGTGTGCCAGGGACATGGCTGGCAAATCCACTTAGTGTGACAGCAGTCCTTGACTGAAGTCAAGGTACCTTCAAGAATAAGGGCTCTCTCAGTTGCACTCTTCCACAGTGGAGATCTTCCTCCTGTTGTGTGGCCACGTACGCCAAGCTCAGCTGGATGGTACATCAGATGAGGTTGGGCTGGCATGTTACAACAGGCAAACTGGGGTGGCAGCTGGGCATGCTACACTGCAATGCGTAAAGTACCAACCTAACCAGAGGAGTGAGCACAAGATCTCAGAGAGCTGTGGGGGTTTCAGATAAGTATGTGACCTTCACAGTTCTTTAGGTCACAATGGCAGGATAAACTCTATTTTCAAGTAATAGATATTTTAATAAAAATTCTAAATTTTGTGTGCTTAGAACAATTAATAGGCGTGCTTAGAGGGAAGATGTATCTTTTTCTCAAGGATGTAGTTGTCTTGGCAAAGGTGCTGATTTGTGTATATGCCCATGGCATATCTCTTAAAGAAAACATGACAGAGTGAAAATAACCCATGGATGTCTCTTGCAACTGTCTCAGTGCCCACAGTTTCCCCCTTAGCTGGGTATGGAAAGCAAAAGAAAGAAGGAAAGCTTATCATGCTTTACATCATTTGCAAACTACTAAGGCTGGGCTGGGCAGCACAGAGTAAGCAAAGTTTGAGTCATATTTTATAATCTATTTTGCTTCTGTCCATAGCATCTGAAAGACAAAGGCAGAAAAAGGCAAGTAATTGTTGTCTTACTCAGTAAGTCCCATCTGAGCCTCTTGCACTGGGTGAGATAACAGAACAGGGAAGAGGCAGCCGGTGCCTGTTCAATGAGGAACAACTTCTCTCCCTGACTTATTTTGTCATGGCAGATGACCCCACAGTGCTTTGATAGCAGCTGCTTGTGCCAAACTGCAGCCCAGCATCATCTTGCCATTATGGTATCACGTAGCAGAAAGGGCAGGAGAGCTTGCACAACCTGTTCCAAAACTACATCAATATGCAGGGAAAGGTGTGCTGAGAAATATGAACTTGGCAATGGAGGAGGGGACTGTGGGGAACTACAGGTGTAGTGCTGAGGGGTCAGTGCTGAGGAAGACAGAAGGAAGGACGGCTGCCAATGATAGCCACCAGCAATAAGAACGAGGACAAGCACAAAACATATGTGAAGGGGATTGCGAGCCTGAGGAGTGGGTTGTAGCTGGGAAAAAATTCTGCCTAAGTGAAGATACGAAGGGAAGACAACCTTGAAAGGACAGCTTCTGGGAGCAATACTGAGAGCACAAAGACTGGCAGGGAATTGCTAATGTCTTGGACACCAACAAGGGAAGTTAACTTGAAGGATTGTGTCAAGGGAAGGTTTCCTCTTGAAGGGCAAGCTAAGGAAGAACATAAGGTCAGAAGAAAGAAGCGAAAGAAAAAGAAAGGATAAGTTTGACTCATCTCTTCTGAAAGGATAAGAATATTCGAGCACACTGAAATGGCAAAGATAAGGCAAGATTTCCAAACAAATGACTACAGTTACTTAAACATACCTTCGCAAGAGGCACATGTGGCTTTCTCCCAATTTGTTGTATCAGATGAAGTCTTTTGGACTTCATCGGAAGAAAGAAGATTAAAGCTTATTCCTTGTATCCCTTGTCATGGATGTCACAGCTGCTGGGAGTAATGGCTGTTTCTTTCTGTGGGAGCCAGGCAACTGCTTGTGCTCTTCCCTTGACAGCCTGGGGCATTGCTTTGTACTAGCGTATAGGCTTCTCTGCTGTCTTGCTCCTAAGAGAAATGGCACTGGAAACTACCTTTTTCAGCTGTGGTTTCATGGGCAATCCTCTTGCTAGGTTTTACAAACTAAACTGTTTTCCTCAGTGAGTAAAATTTATTTTACACCTGCTAATCCTGGAACTGTGTACAGAACATCATCTCCATGCCCTTGAACATCACTGCTCTTGGTTATGTGGAAACAGGCAGCTGCACATTCCTTACCCACTCTTGGGCAATGTTCACCTTCTAACTCTAACATGAAACAAAAACAATATGGAATGACTTTATAGAGTCTAAATCATACTGGACACAGCCTACTTCATTCACTCTTCTGTGCAGAAAATCTGTCTTTATGGGATAAGAAGAACAAAGAGGAAATGCTGATATTTCAGAAATATTTTCCATCCTACACCATAAAAAAATATTTAAATACCATAATTCTTTGTAAATCAGAAGTTTCAAATATTTTCAGTTGGCGAATAGTTTCAGTGTCCCTGTGGCAAAATGTTTCAGTGTGATCTGTTTGCACAAATCGATCTTGCCTTCTTTTTTTTTTCATCCTTCAGAAAATAGTTATCTACATTAAAACGTATTGCCCTGCAGTTGTTTGCTATGTGATGAGATTCATAGCCAAGTCCCTTGTCCCCTGAATAGGTGGTATTTTCCATGGTTTACTCCATATATCCATATTTCATTTGATCTCATAATACAACAATGTGCTTAGGTAGAAGGGAAGGCGAACAATATTTTTTGTTAGGTAATCTGGCCCTGGACCCCGGTTCCCATGGCTACATTTATAGTTGTAAACTAACTGGGCCAAGCTTAGTGTTTCTTACTGAGACCAACAGACAGAATGGCATACAAGCAGACTATTAAACTCTTTTATCAAACAGGATAGCCATATACTGACTGCCTTCTAGGGATGGTCCTCGGCCCATGTAGCTGTTCAGAAAAAGTGTTAATTGGATCAGGCCAAACTCATGCCAAGAAATAGTTTTACAATTTTATGATATAGACAATAACATTTTAGTGTTTGGGAACATTCCTGGCAGCTGCTTAATTTATTAGCATAGAACCATATGCAGTCCCAAATTACAGTTCCTTTAAGACAGCATTCCACATTATGCAGTTTAAAGCTGAAGGGAAATATTGTTTAGATTTTCCCTGAGAAACAATTGAAATATGTTGAAGTAATGGATATTTTCTCATAGAGAACACTGACTCTGCAGATGCTGCACTTTTTCTTTGAAAATCATGAATGAGCAACTTGTACTTAATGAGATCCAAATTTTAATTGAACAATGAATTCTGTAGGCATTTTTCCATGTGAACTTTGCTATAGCATTTTTTTTTAGTGTTTCATAAATAATCATTCTCAACACTTCTGTGAGTACAGGGTAGTATTTCATAAATGGGAGAATGAGTTTCAATGAGATCAAAGTAAGAATCATCCGGTGTTGTGCAGGCTAACTCCTACTTAGCTTAAACCTCAACGCATTTGTTTCCCACTACAAACGAGCAAAGATGCTGGGAGAAAAGAGGCACTTTGTTCACTATGGAGTTCTGTCTCACTTCCAGGGCACACTACAGCCTATGGGCAGGTGAAGCAGGAGTCCCGTGGAAATTCCACATGGTGATAATGCTGTGAAAGGATGTTACTACACATGATAGTTAATTCACAAGACTAAATACAGTTTAAGGTATTGTAATTTTGGGTATCTCCTCAATTCTGAGTGAGTGACAGTGGCTTTGCACACTATCATCCCTTTAGCATAATCTTACACCTGTAAAATAATTTGCATTGAGGTGTGACTGTGTATGAAGCTTTTGGTATATCATTTCATATTTCTTCTGTTAAGAAGATGTAATTACTTATGAATAAAGTGTGTGACCAGAGGTTGTAAACAAAGTGCATAAAATATGAATATATAAGTACATCAACCTGTATTAAAAAAAAAAAAAAAAAGAAGGCTAAAGTAAGGTAAGGGAAACCAGGTTATCAAGTTGGAGTATTGTCTGAATACATGGTGGAGCAGACAGTTAATGATTCAAAGGTTACTGGAGTAGGGATATCCCAACTAGATATCTGATGTAAGGATAGTATGCCCTTCATGTTTGAACTCTGAAGAGCAGGTATCACTGACTTCCTATGAAGATTCTGAATCTTCGTCATAACTTTTACCAGGACATGACAGTTCTTTCTTTTCTGTTGCAAGTTGGTTGTATCCATTTAGTGCTTAGAAATTTCCACTTAGAGCTTAGAAAGAATTTTTCAGATATGAAAGGTATAGGAAAGTTGCTAAAATACTGCTGAGGATTTTTACAGGCTTTTTAAAGTTTTATTTCTATTTACGTGGCTTTTACACTACACAGCCCAAAGGGGAGAAGAGGAGGGAAAAATTTGATATGAATGAACATTGCCTGCTGCTGGTGCATGGAAGAGCTCTGAGTGCTCCATCTATTTTCAGAACCCAGTAAATACAGATTGAGCCAACCAGGATTGTTTTGTGAGCACAATTTTCTTGTCTATTTGGGTTCTTTTCTTGGTAGAACCGTAATGAAAAGTGACATGAACAGGTTGCCCAGGGAAGTTGTGCATGCCCCATCCCTGGAGGTGTTCAAGGCCAGGTTGGATGGGGCCTTGGGCAGCCTGATCTAGTGGGAGGTGTCCCTGCCCATGGCAGGGGGGTTGGAACTAAATGAACTTTAAGGTCACTTCCAACCTAAACTATTCTATGATTCTATGAATTTGGGTACTATTTTTTCCCCAGAACTCCCTATATTCCATAAAGGGGCTCAAAATTAGTGAAAACCGCAAGCAGGAACTGTTTGTCTGTAAGTAGTCTATCTCAATTGCACACCACATGTAGACATTTAGCAGTGATCTAATTTACATACTAAGGATATGGAGAGAGAAGAAATCCTCCTTAGAGGATGTCAGAGCCAGTTACCCCTATACAGTGTGGAATGGTTTGCACTGGCATACATGGAAAATCCAGAACCTCAAATGGTTGTGCAACTCTGCCAAAGCTATCGTTGGAAATGAAAGATATTGAATAGGAGGGAGATATAAAGGGGTAGGGTAAGCCATGAAGTATCTATTCTGCATAGTCATAACTTATCACCAACTGTAGCCCTAAAAGCGAGACCCTGACCATGAAGGAAATCTTTCAAAAACAGAGCAAGCTATATTTTGTTTAATACATGTGCACACACATACACATTTATGTAAACAAAATTATTTACACTTGCTATTGAATTGTATCAGAAATAAATGTAATCATCTTGTTTCCCTCATTTTTATTCTTTCAGTTTCTTATGTGTTCTCTCTGCAGTGCATCTTAAAAGTAAGAGCTTTTAAATCTCATGTCCTCTTCTTACTTTCCATCCTACTTCTTGCTGCCCTGAATAGGTTTAACTACCTTCCTGCTTCCCCAATTTTCATTATCTTTCCATCTCTTTCCTTTCCACTACCATTCCTCTTTCTTATTCCAGTGTTTCCATTAGGGATCCCAAAAGAGCTCTCTCCACTCACAATACTTCAAACTCTTTCGCTGCCACCTTCCCCAGCCCATCACCCTTTATAGTGTCTATTACCAGTTACTGCTATACACAGCAACACATTTATTTAAGACTGTAAATAGGTCTATTCCTTGCTGTTCTGAGTACTTTAAAAAAAAAAAAATCACTGATCTTTAAACCCTTCCCCCTCTCCCTGCTCCTGTTTCATCCTAGAGAAGAAGTTAATAAATAGCTTTAATGCGTTTTTTTGTTTGTTGAGTGGGCTTGGTTTTCATGTCTCTGTTTGGCCTCCTATGTTTGCAGTACAGCAGTTGAGTAAAATGTATTTTATTCCTCATGTTAGGGGACAGAATGAAGAGGCAGGACTGATTAAATTTTACAGGGACCTTATTAATTTTCAGTAGTTCAGCCAAGTCGTCTATCCCTTTTTCCTTCTCTGGCAGGATAATCTGAGGCTATTTCTCATCACATGCAAATCCCACCAACTCTCTAGAGAGAACTCACGGAAAGCACAACAGCATCACTTTTGTGCTAGTCCAAACCTTTTCCCAGAAGGGCTGAATGTACTTTTTGGCAGATCAGCACTAGTTATTGTGCAGTTTTGCATTCTATTGTCCTATCTCTTTTCCTTGCCTTTTGGCAGGTTGTCAGATATCATTAAGATGATCTTAGTGATGTAGCATTGTACATTTAGTTTTGTTTATCATTTGCTTAAGAATAAAGTTGCAGTAGGACACAAGTTGTGCATGAAAAAGGATGAAGAGCGTTAGCCTTTTCTTCTCCATTCAGTTAAATAATATTTTCATGTGTGTACCTGGGACATACAAATGTGCATGAACATGCATGCCAGCACCAAGGTAGGAAGACCCAGGGAATACTAAGGTAGCGCCCGATTATCCTGAATCTTTAGCTGCTTATGATAGGAAAGTCCTGAAAAAATGGCTAACAAACTGCATTTCAAGTAAAATAATACATTTTCTGTGTCACTGTTTTTATAGGAAAGAACTCTACTTCTGTAGGGCTTAACTGCTTCAGAAGCAGAAAATGATGAAACTTCCATTGCATTAAATATGCAATCTGACAGATCAGTCAAAATGACTAGGAATACTTCAAGTGAGAGCTATAGCTACGGGCTACTGTAATTAGCTGTAATAAATATATTTACAGATTATTGAAATACTGTTTCATTAATTTAAATCATTTACTTAAGCATGGCTATGGGAATTTTACACTTTAAATTCATTTTTGACGAATACAAGTACTCAAAATATTCAGAGAAAATGAAGGATTTCATTTTAAGGTAATACATTTATTTCATTCCTGTATATTGCACCATCTAAAACACACTTGGAAGTCTCCTAATGGAATGGAAGGAAAATGTGAAAAAAGACCCTTTTAATATATGAGACTATTTGTTCAGGAAGTATCAGAACAAATTATTCCTCTATTTTCTGCCATGTTTTTAAAGTATTCCATGCCATGTTTTTAAAGTATTCTATGCCCTACTGAACAATTAAAAAAACTCAACTTGTATAGCTTCATGAAAGATTTTAGCATCACAAAATGTGTATTATTTTGCCCTCAAGCTCTCTAGAATGAACATATTTGCAAAAGTCTGCCTCTTACTGGACAGAAGACTTCAGTCCTCTAACTGTTTAATCCACATCCATTTCCTTTGCAGAGGAGTACAGACTGTACGAACTTTTCTTTTTTGACTGCTACTAAATTAGATACACATTTACAAACACGTATACAAACTTTTTCCTTGCCCCTGAATCTCATTACCCACATTACGCTACAAGACCTTTATAATAGACTCAGTTCAAGGAATTGTACTTGTTGTCACTTCACATACAGCCCATCACTGGGTCCTCATCAGCCTTCAAGTTTATTTGAAAACAAAGTGACCCTTGCAATTAGACCATGACATTACAAAATGCTTTTGTCAAACCCTACCACTGTGCTCCCATGAAGGTCACACACTCTGATGTGTGGGCAGCTTCAAACACGACCTGAATATAGTTAAAGGACAATCCTCTCTACTGTGTAAGAAGCCTCAGTCATATTCCTAAACCATGCTGTAACATTTAATAAAGAGGCTTTAGCATGGTTGAAGGCAGAATTTAGGTCCCTTCTGCAGCAATAGAGTCATGCTTTAATTGCATTGCAGGGATAAAGATATTGTAATTGGGTCCCTTGGAATATATTTTTCTTTAGATATAGCTGAATGTAAGGCCTTAAATCTCTCAAGGACATGAGATGTCATTCTATCTGTTTCAGTACTGGTATGAGGCTAAAGAATTGTGAAAAATGAAGAGGGAAAGCACAAGAACATCTTCCATGGAAGTATACTGATTTATACAAGGTGAAAAATTTACCCCAGCCTAGATGGCAAGGTCATTTTATCCAACCAAACAGAATAAAGTGGGTTTTAGTGAAATCACTTTTCATTAAAATTGAAGATTAATGTTTGTCCTTTATCTTCAGACAACCACAGAAACAAATATATGTAAATACATATGTGTGTGTACATATATATACACACACATACGTATATATGCATATACACACACACATACAAACCCAGAAGATTTAACATAGGCTATATCCTTGCTCTGTTAGTTCCTAGTATGTAGGATTTGCCATCTTTGAACTCTGAGGAATCTGTTTCAATAATGTTTCTTTCAGATTTCCATAGTGTCTGCAGCTGGTGTCTGTACCTCAGGCTTTCACTCTCTAGCATGGTGGACTCTCTTGCTTGACAGTTCTTCCTAGCGCTTCTACACCTCAATACAAAGACCACCCGGGACTTCCCTACGAAGATGCCACTTCAGCATCTGACCCAGATGAGAAATTGACTCGAAGATCTTTATTTTTCTTTTGTATAAATATACTGAAACAAAAACTAAAGGACTGTCTATGTTTCTATTTTGGAAGTCTTCACTTGTTCATAACATTTTTGCCACTGCCTACCCAACAGAAAAAAAAAAAAAAACAACAAAGAGTTATAAATCAAGTTATGCTCTATGCTTCTGACAAATGATGGGATTCGTCTCACCTAAACTTCGCCATCTAGCATCTAAACATTTAGCTTAATCTAGTTGTTAGGCCTCCTGTTTTGCTACAGCACAGATATAGGCACTTTCTGGGAGTTAGTCATCTCACTGAGAATTTTATCTAAGATGGGAACAAATGCCTTTTAGAGATATCCGTCTTTCCAAAGCAGCCTGAGAGAGAGTTTGGATAGCTAGCTTATACTAGATGTATTTTCTAAGGCACCTCAGCCAGCCAAGAGGAATCCTGCCCTCAAGTCTGCAATCAGGCCCTTACTCTGAAACAAGCATTTCTCAGTCCTATCTCAATTAAATGCTGGGCTCTAAACTAGAACAAGAGCCTTCTCACAGAAATCAGAACCTTGATGTTGTTTGTTTTGCATCAGGAGTCCTGATTCCACAAAGATAAAAATAGGAATGAACTTCCCAATCTGTTCCCCTTTACCAATACAACAATGACCAAAAAGCTAGGTCAGTAAGAAGAACAGCTAGAGCTTGAATGCCAAAAAATAGACTCTTTAGGAAGTCAAGTTTCTAAAGGACCACTTTTCTATTCATAAACATATCGAACCCTTCATTTTTCTAAAATGTTTTTAACATTCTTTATATTATTTCCCGACTTTCCACAAGTGTAATGGACTACCACTTTTTCCTCTTTTCCTTTTCACTTCCAATTTTAATTTTGGTGTTGTAGACAAGTCACAGCTATGTGAATCTCTGGGACCCTGAGATAGCTTTTTACTCCTTCCTTCAGGCAGCAAAATGCCTTGCAACTGTTTGTGTTCAACCCAAAACTGTGAGGGATGCATACCCTCCAGTTAGCCTAGAGGATAAACACGAAACAAAACATATTGGAGCCCATGTTGTTAAAATCAGTTAGGTTATAACCAGTTCTAATGTGCATTTCCACAGCAGGACCCTGGAAAGACTTGAAATGGGTAAAGTGTGATGGGGACAAGTCATTGCTGGTTGTCACATATATGCTACTGCCCACAGGTGCAGTAAGAGTAAGCTGCACATAGGAGGAGGACCTGGGGGTGTTGATTGACAGCCGACTGAACATGAGTCAGCAGTGTGCCCAGATGGTCAAGAAGGCCAATGGCATCTTGGTTTGTATCAGAAACGGCGTGACCAGCAGGTCCAGGGAGGTTATTCTCCCTCTGTACTCGGCACAGGTGAGAACCGCACCTTGAGTACTGTGTTCAGTTCTGGGCCCCTCACCACAAGAAGGATGTTGAGGCTCTGGAGCGTTTCCAGAGAAGAGCAACAAACCTGATGAAGGGGTTGGAGAACAAGTCTTATGAGGAGCAGCTGAGGGAACTGGGGTTGTTTAACCTAGAGAAGAGGAGACTGAGGGGAGACCTCATTGCTCTCTACGACTACCTGAAAAGAGATTGTAGAGAGAAGGGAGCTGGCCTCTTCTACCAAGTGACAGGGGACAGGACAAGAGGGAATGGCCTCAAGATCCACCAGGGGAGGTTCAGGCTGGGCATCAGAAAAAAAAAATTCATGGAAAGGGTCACTGGAACAGGCTGCCCAGGGAAGGGAGATGGTGGAGTCACCATCCCTGGAGGTATTTAAAAGATGGGTGGATGAGATACTCAGGGGCATAGATTAGTGGTTGATAGGAATGGTTGGACTCGATGATCCAGGAAGTCTTTTCCAACCTAGTGATTCTGAAGAGAGACATGCTTTTATGTCATTTTTCTCTTCCCTCCTCTAACTCAGACTAGGTAAGCTCTGAGGTGGCTGGCAGAAGTTTCCTATCTACTCTCAAGACTACAAAGTTGTAACATATATTTCACAACAACATTATAGGAAGATTTCTGGCAAGCAATCTAAACACTTCCACACATGCCAGATACCAACAGCACTGCGCCACAAGTGCCAGGAGAGATTCCATTCATCCGTCAGCGACTGTGTCTGTTTGCAAATTAATTTCCTTGAATATATTCCCATTACCCAAAGAAAACATATTCACTGAGAAATGTGTGCCCTGTAGATAATCCAAACAAAGCAAATTTTACAGATGGGATATTAGCTAACAAAATCTGAGATAATGCTCTCTCGGCTCAGTGCTAGATTACTGGTGTGCATCCTCTTCTTACAAATTAACACAAGAAATAATCACAGGATTTGAAGTATGCCTTTCTTTCCCCCCACTCTGTCCTTGACAGAATTTGTAAACCAGTTCTTTGGCTGGTATAAATCTATGCATCTGCACCAAGAGTATTATCCTTACTTGTACTCTTTCAGAAGCAGAGTATAAGGGTTTTAGTCAAGTCTTTATTGTAGAGCTACTAATAGAATTGCAAAGTTCTTCAGAAGAAGCAACCTAGTCTAATCATGAAAGCACTAAGCTGACTGTCAGGAAGGCTAGTTTCCTTCTGAAAACAAACTTGGATATACCACTCGGTCTTCTTGTACCTCTGCTTCCTTCCTGAGAACTGAAACTATTTTTACCTCTTAGTACTTCTCATTGATTTTTAAGGCCAAAAAAGGTCTGACAGAAAACAAAGAATACCTTTGCTGTCACATGAGGAAATCTGCCTTAAAAGAATCTGAATCAAATATTTAACTTACAATTGAGTAGCACGATAACTTTTTTCAAAAATGTCAGTTTTGATTTTTAAATTCAATTAATAAAGGATCCAAAATGTTAATAAGTTAGTAACTTCACTGTTTAGTTACCCCCCACAAAAACCTCATACCTCTTTTTTGATCCAGACTTCAGCTTCCTATCATCAGACCTCATCAAGTCCTTGGAAATATATTTCTGTCCTTTACTATATCATATGGGGATGTATACAAAGCATGAATAAATATTTCTGTTTTATAAGTAAATGACAAGTATCTTAGGGTAGGACCAGAGAGAAAAATCGAAGTGCATATTTGCTCACACACAATCTACTTTACCTGATGAGAAAAAGAGAGTATGGTGCTCTGACTTTGTTTTCATAGCAAGACTACTATAGCATACCCATCTGACTGGTGGTAAATGCAACAGTCCAGAATTGTGTCGAGAGCCTAAGCACAGGCATACAACATCAGACTAGTGGTCTACCCATCCTACTATGTTTGCTACACTGGCCGAAAGAAGAGTATCAAAATAAGGAATTTGTACATGCTACTCTCTGAAATACCGTTTCAGCCTTCAACAGCTTGTAGTTACAAATTACCTGAGTAATATGTAGCTTTATACATATGTAAAATTTCTCCTTCCATAAACTTATCCTCTCCTTAAACCTGTGATGACTTTTAGCTACCATGACTGCTGTGGCAAAGAACTGCCCAGCTAACATCAGATGTTGAGAAGAACCACCTTCTTGTGTTCTGAGCCAGCCACTTGGTGTTTTTATTTGATGTCCCCTAGGTCATGTGTTGGAAAATACTGAACAATCAGTCATACTCAAACAGTCTGCAATTTTGTAGACATTTACTCTCACACAATGAGCTAGCTCAGGATGAATCAGCTGTCCTATTTTCCAGTCTGAAAAATCCTAAGCTATTAAGTAGTTCCTTGTATGTAAGCCACATAATGATTTTCACCACAGAGAAAGCCTCAGTCACTCGTCATCTAACTTTTAGATGGCAAAAGCTAAGAGAGTTGAATGCCACTTTTTATCTTCAGAGTTGAGTGCCTCACTGCATATGCTGAACAACAAAGCCTGAGCTTTAAATGGAGAATACACCTACAAGTGGACAACCTGACATTTTGTTCATTGAGAAAGATTTAGGATACACAATGGCAAGAGCTTTGGGAACAGATATTGGAACTGAATCTATTCTTATGCATGCCAGTGTGCATCCCCTAAGATCTTAGCCGTGATGTAATGCTGTAAATGACAACAGAATCAAACTTATGAGGTTTATATTTTCTAACCTTACAAGAACATGTACGCAAGTCCCTGTGCTACAAATATTTCTAGAAAGCATGCTTTGAAAAGTGTTTAATCTCCCTAAATACTTCCCTCTGGTAGATAGTACTGCATGATGCATACCTACAAAGTCCCATTAGCCAACTCATCCCTTTTTGGGTGAAGATTTAAACCACCAGTTGCCAGATAAGGATCTAAAACAAGATAAGGATCTTTAAACACAAATACCATGTCACAGATGGAAAGAAGAAAGAAAATATTTTTCCTTGATTTTCTTTTGAAACAATTGGGAGGAAAGAAACAAAGATAATTAGGCTGCTTGACTTATTTAAATAGAAATTTTGTGTTGCTATAGTAAATGACAGATAAACAAAATCAGGCAAAAGGCCTAGTAAAAGAGAAAAACTAAGATTACACTATGGCAAAGGCAGAATTTTATTAAATATACAGGTATTATGTATCCTGAAGATGCTGAACATTGGTCAACGTGACAAGTGATTTAATCTGTTCCTCTGGTGTCCAGACACCACTTTCTTATCTGGACATTACTGAAGGAAAGACTTAGAAGCAGGCAAAGAAAGAGGTCCAAGAGGTAGAAACATTTTGGAATATCACCTTCCCAAACAAATTATCTATAGACATGGCCTAAGACAAAGCTATAGAACATCTGCTTGTTTAAGTCATCCAGCTCCTGAAAAATAGATCTGATTAGTTCTGGTTGAACTACACATTCTGGATGTAAACAAGCATGCATAGTTATATTAGTATTCATCCCTTTCTGAAATCCTTATCACTATCTATGGCCAAAAAAGCCTCCCAAACCTATTACATGGGTGTAGAATTTCTTTCTGCTGCTCATTTACCCTCTGTTTTCTTGCATGTTAATCAAATCTTAGAACTGACAGTGTGACAACTGGTATAAGGGATGACAAAGTCTTTGAGAAGGAAAATAGCTGGTGTACAATGCCCAATAGAAGAGTTTTTTTCATAGACCAGCTTTTTTTTTTTAATTAAAAAACCCCATACACTATATGATTACTGTAATCTAGTAAACATGTGTCTTAGCCATGTTAAAAGATACAATTAATGTCTCTCTTTTCTGTTCCATGGCCTAATGCATGCAGCTGCAGCAATATTACTGAAGCTCAGAGGGTAAATCGCAATGAAATTTTACCCAACAGAATTCTGTTGTCATACGCTATAGGTAAATAAACATTTTATTTCAATAGATCACTGTATTAGTGCTTTATTAAATAGCAAAAGATTTGTATTTTTAGAGAGCCTGCAGCTATTATGTGATTGAAAATTTATTAAAAAATGTTTTTAAAATGAATAAATAACATATGAAAAAACTATCAACACGCTTTTTTTTAGTGAATAAAAATATATTTAATTAAAAAAACATTAAAGTATTTCCTTTCCCAAGATGAGTTGGAAATAATTTACTGAGCTTCTCCCCATCTCTAAATCCTTCAAATATCACTCTAGAATTTCACTGGTTTGATTTTTTTTGAAATAAACCAGCAATTGTCTCTCTGTTTTCTATACTGTCAAATTTCTGAGCAAAACTCTATTTGCCAGACATTTGTGATACTGGAAATCTCACATGAAAAGGCACATTAGTTCAGATGGAAGGCTCAGAATTTTCCAGGGACAAAATTCTCCTATTGCTGTTTTATTTTCACGCCAAGTGCATGTTCTCCCAATGCAATTCTCTGATTAGGACAAATAAAATGGCCTTTACTTTCAACTGCGTGTTGCCTCTTTGCCCTTCTAACAACATTAGGTTTGCAGAGAAAAAGGCCCCAAACTAGTATAAATCAGTAATTTTCATTTCAAGCCATCATCCTTTATCTCTCCACACAGGGCTTCAGCAACAAGGACAACTCAAAATGCTGGTTAATTGCTTTAGGAACTCCAAGTTCAAAATCAGGCTCAGAGAATGCAGTATTTCAGGAAGAACAGAATCTTACAAACCCTTGACTATCCTGGGCTGAGATTCCTCTTATGTTCTTTCTTCAGTTTACTGTTGCTTGTGCACTGCTACTGCTACCAGCAAGAGATAAAATTCTAACATAACTTAGGGGTCTTATCCCAGTGCCATATATATTACTCTGTGCAGGTCCAGGAAAGGGAGACTTAAAAATGTGAAGAACTTACTTAAATTGGACACTCACAAAATCGTAATAAATTAGAGGTTGAAAGGGACACCTGGAAGCTTCTATTCCAACCCTCTGCTTAAATTAGCAGGGCTAATTTCAGAACCTAGATCAGATTCCCCCTGGTCTTGGGCAGCTAAGTTATGAAGATCTCCGGGATCTCATGACCTCTCTGGACACGTGATTAAATACTTGGCCAGGTTCAGCAGGACTTTTTTTCTCCTCCATTTTATCTAGTTGAAGTTTCTAATACTGTAGCTATTAAACATTGCTTCTTGTCCTTTTGCTGTGACCCTCTGAGAGAAGTATGGCTTGGTCTTCTCTGCGACGTCCCTTCTGATAGTAAAAGATTGAAATTAGATTCCCCAGGGGGGTTGTCCTTAAGGGTAAATAAATCCATCTGGGGCCCAGTACTGGGCACAAGTGCTCCAGCCGTGGCCTCAGAAGTGCCTAGTAAAGAAGAATGATATCTTTGCTGGACTTACCTGTTGTGCACTTACAGGGATTGCCCAGGATGCTATTAGCTGCCAGGGTTGCCAGGGCACTCTACAGGCCTGGTGTCTCAAAGTACAAAGCTGTTCCATAATCAGTCTGTACCCATCCTGTACTGCTGGGCATCCTTCTGTCCTCTGAGTGGCACCTGGCTTTTGGCACTTTTGAATATCTGGAGGTTCCAGATATTCGGAACTAGACCTGAAGCTCCTCATGATTTTTCTAACAGGCATTAGGCATCTACTGCCAAAACCTGAAACAAAGCCTTCTTTGCCTATCACATTCAAAGTCAATCCACATATTCAAAGAACAATGTTAATACTCATTATCCACACATAGACAAACTTTATATATATGCAGTGACTTGGAAGTTCAAATGAACAAATCAAAAGCTCAGCTTGTTCTGTATCCATGAAAAAAAGATGTTAACTAAAGCTTTACTATTTACTTGTCATCAGCAATAAACTGCCTAAACACAGTTAATGGACTCATCAGGTTTATGCATAACATTTATAGGAAGTGAAAATTGCCTCTAGACTTACCAACGTTTACAAAAGAGCAAAATAAATCTTAGTATTATTAATGGTCTTTTCTTTAAACAGAAGGACAGTGTAAGCATCAGCTTTATAGATGGCCCTGTGAAACAGTTGAGTGTCACAGACAAGAGTCAGCTTCAATAAGCAAACATCATTCCACAAAGCATGTGGTGGGCACCTCTCTGCATTGCCTGAGACCAAGCCAGCATCTGCATGAATACTAACATTATGGATATTCAGAGTCATATTACAAAGTCCATTCATCTCACTCAGCGCTTGGGCAAGATTCCTGGCATCAACACAGTATCGCTACAAGAGGACTGTGCGCATACATAGTAGTAAGCGCAGGAAGATCTCAAGTACAGAGCAGGGTGGAAGCGTGCAGAGCTGCAAAGGAAATTGCAGGAGAGCACTGAGATTGTAAAAGTCTTGGATAAATCAACCAGTTCAAGGAAGCTGCAAGGCGAGAAAGAATTTTTTTTGTGTAGAGTCATTGCAGCATCAAGTCTCTTTTGGGTAACTTCAACTCTGATTCTTGAATGTGTAATACAAAGCAAAGGAATCTCATGTTCATAGACACGTTTAAGACAGATCACTGGTGCATCCTGGCACTGGTAATTCTCTCTCTAACCACACAGATATAAATCTTAGTTATCGCTGCACTGTTTACAAAAATTAATGTTTTTTTCCTTAGTATACAGCTCATAATTGTTCTGTGGAGCCTCCATGAATGAAAATATGCTCTGGAACATATGTCTTCTTTTACAACATGGAAGCATAATTCAGAAGTAAGAAAGAATTGCAGCTATCCCTCTCATCAAGATGTTATAGTCATAAACACAGCCTATTCTTGCAGAAAGCAGATGGAGCCCGCTCCTCACTGGGTGGAACTGTGGTAAACTTCATGCTGGAATTAAGTCAGCTAGCATCAGCTACAGCTGAAGGCCTGATTTAAGAAGATTTTGTGGGAAGGAAGGCAGTGGTCATCCAGTAATGATTCAGACATGCAAATCAAAATACTGAGGTCTGTTACTAAGTAAATAGAGGTTAAATGTTCCCAGCTATCAGAGCACATCTGTAACAAGAAGCAGTCTTCAGGAGAATTAAAGTGAGAGATATTCAAGCAATTGCACCGCAGTACAGAATACAGAGCATGTACCTTAAGCTTGTTGTAAACCTTCTCAGGTGGCTGAACTCCATGCTAAGCAGCAAGCCCTTAGGCCTACTAGCCTTTTCTAGGTAGTACATCTTATTTATGCAGAATGTGAGCTTTTTTTTCACGACCTCTGAGTTATGACAAAAAAAGTAAGAATTCTCAGCTCATGTGAGCTCACAAAGAGAGTAACCAAGAAAATGGATTTCAATCTTCATTCATTTACATAGCCATAAAAATTTCAGCACATTTGAGGGTATCTGAATAGTAAATGTAACTCTACCAGCTGCCTCTTTACAAGAGCAGCTCAAGTGGAAAACTGGTGAGGTAGGTCAAATGCTGGGACCCACCTTGCTGCTGAAACATGTTTACAACAATTTTCATAAATTAAACACTTCCAAGACAACAAGAAATATTAGACAAAGCTATGACTGAGGTTTTGCACCCACAAATTGATTTTTGATATTCAAATTAGCTGTCCATCACAAAGCAGAACAGGCATATGGGGAAGAACGAAATGCCTCAAATTTCACCAGGGGAGGTTCAGATTAGATATAGGGAAAAATTTCTTCACTGAAACGGTTATCAGGTTATTCTTCACAGGAATGGGCTGCCCAAGGAAGTAGTTGAGTCATCATCCCTGGAGGTATTTAAATGATGGGTAGACAAGGTTCTCAGAGATGTGGCTTAGTAGTGGGCAGATGCAGTTGGACTCGATGACCTCAATGTCTTTTCCAACCAAGTGATTCTATAATTCTGTGGTGCCTCACATTCAAGAGCTTTCTGAGCACCAGTTCCAGCAGCGTGAGCCCTGACAACACTTTGTTCATACAACGCTGCTTCAGTGTTTACGTTTGAAAATTCCTGGCTGCAAGCAGCAAGTTTCTTTTGTGATTAAAAAGGTGAAAATTAGCAAGTGTGGCATATTGCATCCTATGTATACTTCCAAGAAAAAGGATTTTCTATTTAAAAAAGACATTTTTCTTCTAAATCTCATTCTCCTCCCTTGAAGCTCACTCACATAGTCATGGAATTCCCAAGAAAAGCATCTCAACAGGCCTCAGAGAGGGTTACTTTTATGCTTGATGGATGTTTTGACTTTTTGGCACTGTGGGAACCACTTTTTTCTCCCTGTGGATAATCTCCTGAGAAGACCTGGTGTGAAGAATGTTTCTCATAGCAGCAGGAACATGGCAAATGGTCCCAATCTGAGAGATAAATGACTCTTCTGTTTTTCTTTCCCAAAATGCTCGTTTTATCTCAGAACTCTCTCCCTTTATAGCCTAGACACAGCCTTGACATCTTAAACACAAGCATTTGCAGGGAGAGCCATGCAAGGAAACGAGATCTTCAGATGCTCAATTTATTTATAATGTGGTTAAAGTGATCAGTTGCTTGAGCTTTCTCACAAGGCTCTTGTTCAGTTGGAATTCTGCCAGAAGAACAGAAAGCACAATTAAAAGACATTTTCAAACTTAAACAATTTTTCTTAGTTCTTCAGGGACATTTAATTGGAATTATGTTGCTCTCTGTGAGAGATTGGTAAGATGGAGTTTTATTTCACAGGTCTTGATTTCACAGAACTGTTAATACTGGTTTTCAACTCCTACACTTGGGACCAAATTTCCCAGTCAAAAAAGTCAATAGCCTACAAAGCAGGGGTGCCTGTAAATCAGTGCTGTAATTCAGCTGGAATCTGTGGACTTTTCACTACCTTGGGATCCAGACCAAAGTCACAAACCTAGGAAGTGCTCACTGTCTTCCAGAGGAAAACAGTGGCTGTGGAAACACCAAACAAAGATGAGACTGGAAGATAGGTTTGTTCTCGGTTATATAAATATAATCCACTGGTAGGACAAGGCTTAAGGGGTTAATAAGGACAGAATTGGCACACACTCCCATAATAACATTTTGAATTCAAGACGTTTGTAGAAAGTAGCCTGGATAATGCAAAGGCTTTTAATATCTATTTCTCAACATGAATAAACTATGCTTAGAGTAGTTCTGACCCAAACTTGCTAATGTGAGTTTGAATGTAGGGCACTTCACTGGAGCTTACAGCATGAGTTTTTCAAAGTTTTTGTCCTCCCAGATGTAGCTTATGCTCTACCTGTCACTCTGAAAATGAGAGCTTCTGCTTCTAAAGTTATCCACCAGTAATTAGAAGATACAATTTGAAAATTTGTCATAATTCTAATTAACTGAGGTGCTGCAATGAGCTAGTAGCTCCTTAACCTCTGTGTTGCCCAGATTCCAGTAATATGAATCAAATGGAAATGAGGCCAGCAGCCTGCCCTCATGTCTAAGGCGGCCAATGAGGTGCACTAAGAAGAGTGTGGGTAGCAGGTTGAGTGTGGTTATCCTCCCCTTCTACTCTGCCCTGGTGAGGCCACATCCGGAGTCCTGTGTCCAGTTCTAGGCTCCACACTTCAAGGAGGACAAGGGGCTACTGGAGAGAGTCCAGCAAATTATCATGGAGATGATTAGGAGACTGGGGTATCTCTTTTATGAGGAAAGGCTGAGAGACTTGAGTATATTTAGCCTGGAGAAGAATGAGAGGGAATCTCATCAATGCTTATAAATCTTCAGGGAGAGTGTAAAGAAGATGAGACTACACTCTTTCCAATGGTATCCTGCGATGCAACAGGTACAAACTGTAACACAAGAAATTCCACCTGAACATGAGGAAAAGCTTCTTTACTTTGAGAGCGACAGGGCACTGGACCAGGCTGCCCAGAGAGGTTGTTGAATCTTCTCTGGAGATATTCAAAACCTGTCTGGACACATTCCTGTGCAACCTGCTGTAGGCGAACTTGCTTTAGGAGGGTGGTTGGACTAGATTATATCCAGAGGGCCCCTCCAACTCCTACCATTCTGTGATTCTATGACTCTGTAATTAAGATGGGAAGAGAACTTAAATTAGTAGTATTGAATTGCACTCGAAAAGGCTACACTGAAATAGGAAAAGAAGCAGAACCCATTAAAGTAGGAATTATTTACCAGAAGAAATGGTGGAAATTCCATGGCTTGAGAAAGTAAAAATTTAGAATAGGTGAAGTTTTGGCAAGAGCCTTACATAGACTATCTTCCATTGTACTGGGAAGTGCTGTAGTATATACATACAATTTTAGAGTATTTTCTGCCTATAAAGCTTATGCTATAAAGCTTATGCAGAAATGTTTGTTTTACTACTAGCCTAGGCAACAGTATATATCTTGTATTTTTCACCAAAAGGAAGTCATATACTTCCTGCTGATAGCTAATCATGAATTTTTTGGAGGAAGAGGAAGAATGAAAAACAGACCAGTACGGAATAATGAAAACATTCCATTGCTCATACAGTTGAGTGAATTTCAGGAAAATTTTGCTAGCAGCTATAGGTAGGAAAAACTGTAGAAAGCAGAAGAACATACAACAGCATAGTAATGCAGGAGGATAAAGTTGCCCAATTCTTTGATTGGATTATTATACTGGTAGACAAAAAAAGAGACAGAAACCATCTTGGGCATTTCTTTCAGGGATAGTGAGACTACGTCCTTCCTTCAAGGGGAAAAACCCAACAAAAATCTCTGTGGTGGTTTGTTTTGTGTGTTTGTTTTGATTTGGGTTTCTTTTGTTGTTTTCTTTTCTTTTTTTTTGTTTTTTTTTTGTTTTGTTTTGTGATATAGATGACATGTACAAGCTATATCTGGCAGTAAAATTCTCAGCCAAAATAACATTTTTTATTTTGACAGTGTTTTTATTTTTTTACCTGTGACATTAGCTAAGCAATATTAACCTAGAAGGGAAGGGTATATAATTTTGCATTGAACTCATGATAGAAACAATGAAGGTCTTGTTCACATAGGATTTTACAGCTGGCTAGCTAATACAAACTTGTTATCTTGGGAAAAGAATGCACAATTTCTTCCCCTACTTTTTCTGGCACTGAAGACAAAGCAAAGGTAAGATACCTGAGCAGAAGTGTTGATCTGCTGGAGGGAAGGGCGCCTCTGCAGAGGGATCTGGACAGGGTGGATCCATGGGATGAGACCAACGGGATAAGGTTCAACAAGGCCAAGTGCCAGGTCCTGAACGTGGGACACACCAACCCCGTGCAGCTCCAGGTGTGGGGAAAGAGCGGCTGGAAAGCTGCCTGGAGGAGAAGGACCTGGGGGTCTTGGTTGATAGTGGCTGTCCATGAGCCAGCAGTGGCCCAGGTGGCCAAGAAGGTCACCAGCATCCTGGCTCAGATCAGCCCTGGGGTGGCCACAGGAGCAGGGAAGGGATCATCCCCCTGGACTTGTTGGGGTCACACCTCGAATCCTGGGGTCAGTTTTGGGTCCCTCACTCCAAGAAAGACTTTGAGGGGCTGGAGAACATCTGGAGAAGGTATCGGAGCTGGAGAAGGGGCTGGAGAACAAGGAACATCTGAGGGCCCTGGGGGTGTTTAGCCTGGAGAAGAGGAGGCTGAGGGGAGACCTCATGGCTCTCTGCAGCTCCTGGAAAGGAGGTTGTGGTGAGGTGGGTGTTGGGCTCTTCTCCCAAGGAACAAGGGATGGGATGAGAGGAGATGGCCTCAAGTTACACCAGGGGAGGTTCAGGTTGGACATCAGGGAAAACTTCTTCATGGAAGAGGTTCTCAGGCCGTGGCAGAGGCTGCGCCGGGAGGTGGTGGAGTCCCCATCCCTGGAGGTGTTTCAAAGCCGGGCAGATGAGGTGCTCAGGGATCTGGTTTAGTAGTGGACAGGGATGGTTGGACTCGATGATCTCCAAGGTCTTTTCCAACCAAACAATTCTATGATTTTTATGAAAGCCTCAGTCTAACTTTGCCCTCAGGTCTAGCAGCTCCTGTTGACGTAAAATTCAAGCCCTTTGGCTCCACTCCACTCTGCTACCTTGCAGCTGCTCCTCAAATACACCACACAAGCCTCTTTCTTAGACTCAACGTGCTGGGCTGGAAAGATGGGGTTCACCAGTCTCGCAAACTCCTGTCCTCTGTGTGTACGCCAAGACTACCCTGAATCTATTTCTCACCCAGCCTTCTGCTCTGTGCCCTGCCCAGGTTGAAATACAGCTAATCACATGCGTATCTGGGTCAACAGGAGGACTCCCACTGGTGGAAAATACCGGCTGTCACAGTGGCTCTCTATTTTTAAACAATCACGCAAAGAGGTCTAGAGAGGGAGCTGATGTCAGATGTTTTGGATTACTGTACAGAGACAGAGGGAAAACATGTAAAGTGAGAACCAATTCTTATATCAAACCTCATTTCTAGATTACAAACAATGCCTAATATGTTAGTCATATACCTGCGGAATCACATGTGTTAAAGTTCTTTTACATCGAGTAAAATCCTCTACATGGATCATACCCTAATTCTACTTTAAGAGGAACGGTTTACTTGAATGAAGAGATCATAATCTAACTCCATACTTTTATAAAGATCTACTTTCTGATTTCTCTGCTTTGGAGGCAGAAATGAAGCATTTTAAAGAAATATGTAGATGCCCTAAGGTAACGCAGAGCTCCCATACTATGAAAATACATTTATAACAGGATTGTAATATTATGATCATATTTGTGGATCTAACATTTGCTTATTGTACCACTACTGAATTATTAACTCTTCTGTGCTCACATCTCTAGAAATCTGTGGTAGGTTGCATGTTTACTTAGGTGTGAGCTTTACAAGAACAGTTTTCAAATAGTTTGTTCACAAAAAAGGAAAAAAATAACCTTCTAGTGTCTGCATTCTTTCCACACAGAGGAAATCTGTAAAATGAGAAAGAAAAAGAAAAGGTTCAGAAAAAAACAGTCAGAACAATATCTATATTCTGTAAGCAGGTAATGGGGGCTCATGGCATCATTCAAAACAAAAACGATTGGCCTGAAAGTTCAAGTTTCTACTTGAACCAGGTATAATATAAACAGCTTAAAATTAATTTACTGTCTTTCTTCCACTTTAGAAGTACCTATATTTAAACACCTTTTTGCAAGTCACCTCTGTTGTATGTCATCACTGTGAGAAGAATAAGAAACACATTCCCTTGTGCTTTAGCAATCAATAGAGGTTATTGTACTTTTCCAAAAAAACCCTAGTGTTAAAACTAAACAGTAATAAAAAATTGAAAAATGTGGCTTAGCCCTATCTGGAACTAATTTTTGTTAAAATAAGACACATTCACATGTACTTTTTTTTTTTTCTTTAAAGGGCAACATATATTTTCAACATCATTTTAGTCAAGCTGCAATGGATGTCTCCAAATATGTTCATAATGCAGCATTTTGGAATTACGCCATCCATTCAAACTGTTTCCATTGGATGAAAAGCAGGTTACGCAGAAAGTCTTGCCATTTATGTATTTCTTCCTCTTCCTACATCTACAGCAGTTTAAATCATATCTTTCTGGACTAGATCTCTTTCTCTCCAGACCACATAAGTAAAAAAAATCTCTCACTAATTTCAACCAATATTAGACCATTCTATGGTGAACAAGTCTGTTCACCACCATGCCAGAAACAGTTGTACAGTATAGTTTCAGTGCCAGGCTTGTAAAACGCTTCTTACTTCTCTATCCGTGACAATAAATGTTATTTTTGACCAACAATCAAAGTATCACTGAATTTTGCTTTCCCAGTTCTGAAGCTTCAGGAAAGGTAAGAATAGAAGAAAAATGAACACTACCTTTCTTCTACAGCACAAATTGCTGCAGCTTGCTTGTATGGTTTAGGGTTTACTCAGAGGACAGAAATAGAAGCCATTCTGAAATGAGACAGCCTCCTGCAAAATATGTTTCTGTGCTACAGAGCTAAGGAGGATTACCCACCTTCCTGAGAAAATCTCCTCCTGCTTTTTTTCACATACATCTTTAACATGTTTAATTGGCATTTAAAGTTCTCCCATCCACCATAATTAAACAAGGCAAACCCCAGTGTTTTCCTGCCACTTTTTCCTCCTCCTCTGTTTGAGTCAGCTGTGGGAAGGCCTATATACTTGCTGCTCTACAGAACATACAGGACTCCCCCTGTAGCATGCAGACCAGCAACTTACTGGAGCCACGGGCAGCTGTGCGGATGGCTTGTGTCCAGTCTGTCCAAAGTGGCTGGCTTGTTTTCTGGGAATTCATTTCCTCTGGATCCATTTTTAATTTTAGGGAACTGGCACAGAACCCTTCTATTTAACAGTTAAACTCCAAGAAGTGTTCGTTATCACAGTGATGCAATACTTAGTTTTAAGAGAAAAATGCACTACATTTTATGGGCAAGTTGCTCTGTAAAATTAAGTTATTTTGTTATTAAAACCTGCTGCTGACAATAATAAAGTCCTCAGGCTTCCTTCTTCTTCAATTAACTCAGCCTTTAGGTAGAACCTGAATCTTCCTTAAACTACTGTCTTCCCTTTCAAAACTTACAGACACTGGTGCTTAGCTGAGACACTCAGTCTTAAATACAGCCTTCTCTTCCTAAAAGCTCATTAATTTGTGAAGATTTTACAAGAACAGCAGTGTACATACAGGTTCATTTATGAAAAATTGAACGTGAAATTTAGCCACATGCACAATTAGTAATGAACACACAGATCTTACTGAAAATAAAGAGAGAAAAAAATAGAAACAGTGGCTGGAGTGTGTTTATGTATGTGTGTGCATGCCTGTGAGTGATGGGGAAGTGAGGGTGGGAAAGGATGCTGAGAGTTTTCTTTGCTTTATTACCTGTGGCCATTTTCCATGAAAGCAGTTTGTTACCTGTTCATGCCAGTATCAGAAAAAAACCAAAACAAAACTAAACAAAAAAACAAGGACTATTCCACTTAGTTGATTAATTGAAATAGGGAGGAAAAGAATTTGGATTGAACTTTCATATCAACTTTATAAGAACTGTGGCTATGCCAAGGGCAATATACTGTATGAAAGTTTATAGACACAGTGGATGGTTTCTTTCTGTTTATGCACTTTTCTCCATTCACACCAATGTCAGTCAAATAAGTAGGGCAAAACTTTCCTGAAAGTGAAAGGAAAATTTACATCATTATTCTTACTGCAACAGCTTGGAAATTGGTTGTATTATACATACTCAATAGGTGATGTTTGGGAAACTATAGAGTACTAGAATGCCTGATAAAAATCTTGTCAACAGTGACACATTTGATTTATATGGCTCTTTCCATAACAATTATATGATTTTTAAATTAAACCACATTTCCCTATCAAGTAGACTGCAATCTTTTTCAGTCTTGTTCCATATAATTTTTCTCAAAAGTGTCTGTCTTTGTAATGTGTCGATCATTAGAATAATGCATATTTGATGAAAACCTGCAATAAATAATGCTTTGGACACTGCTTCCAGTCACTGATTGATGTGCATATTATTTTGTCTGCTGTATTTAAGAGACATGTCTGTCTCAATTTTTCCAATATCTGAGGGGCATGTACAGTGTAGTAATGGAGAATTCAGATGACCTATTTCCAGTTTCTCTTACTGAAATAAAAGATTCACTAAGTTGTAATTTTATACAAGGAAAACCAGTGTAACTCACTCAAAAATCCAAGCTCACCAGTTTTCACACCTGCTCACAAAGACCAGAACATAAAATATATCAAACAAGAATCTCTCCATTTGTAAAATCATGAAAAAACTAGTTATTTGTGGGGACACATAAGAGAAACTGATAACAGAGCAACTTCATTAGCGATGGTAGTTGTGTAATTGCATGTGATGGCGTCGAGATTTATTGTTCACCAAGAGGTTTCTATCCATCCTAGAGTTGTCAGATTCCTCACCAGAAGAACTAGCTTTGTTGGTTTGTAAAGTGATAGACTGAAGCTAAATATACAGGTTGGTACACTGTGTTTCCTTCTAAATTAGTGTGCACTTGGGTCTGGGACTGAGATTGGTGAACAAGATGCTCACTGGTATCACCCTGTATGAGCTGAGAGTGCAAGCTTTGTAGTCAAAGAAAAAAAAGCTTTTGTCCATCTTCCCATGAAAGTCACCTTCTGGAGCTTCAATTTTCTCTGAGTAAATGCTGATAAGATGATATATCTCGAAAACTTGAAAAGTGATTGGTAACCAATGGGCTCCTCCCTTAAAGTCATGGAAAGACCATGAGAAGAGTTTTGTAAGTCTTGTGTTTTGCAGAAGAAAATTGCAAAGAGAGGGGGAAAGAAAACTTGTGGAGTGAGGAAAGTATGATTTTGTATAACAGCACTTCTACAAATATGCATACTGTGCATCCACTGTCAAGAGCTGCCTAAAGCATATGACTGCTTGTAGCCTCTCCCAAATCCAGTTCATTACAAAATGGCAACTCTACTTAGGACAGAAGCTTTTATAATTCAGGCTGTTATACATAGAATAAAAGGAATTTAAATGAAAATGCTCTTTTATCCTTTTACCTACCATTTACAGGATCTATTGTACATGACTGATATTGCAGATCTTTCCCAGAAAACTCCTGTAGCAAAAAATAAACTACAAGGTACATATTGCCTTTTTTTCCCCTCCAATCTAATATTTCATACCTGATCATTTTTGCATGGGGCTTTTAGTGCAAGTAAATCAATACTGACAAACTTTTGAGAACATGCTTTAAAAAATTGATTCAGCTGAGCACTGAGCAAATCAGGTCTTTTTCTGCTAAAGCCTTTCTCAATCAACAGGATGAAGAGTGCCTGGATTAAAAGCATGACTAAGTTACATTTATTTTGCTATACCACACACTGGCTTTGTAGCAAACATCAAAGACTTAATGGACATGCTCCATTTTTTTTAGCTTTTATACTAGAGAATCTAATGCTTCTGGATATTATATTATGTTATATTATCTTTGCAACTTGCAAATGAACAGTTGTATAGTCCTTTAAAAAGTTTGTATGCCTAATAAGCTCCATTTACCCTCACACTCTGCAAGTATGAATCAGAGCAGCTCTTCAGTAATGGAACACAGGGGAAAGTAGGGGCACAGGAATGCTTTGTTTGAAAATGAAAGAGGAAAAATGGTGTGTGTTTTCTGATTAGAAAAATAAATTTGTCTGTTTTGGAGTTGAAAATCTATAATCTAATCTGAACTTCATGCTATAGATGCTCAGGCAAGTCTCAACTGATCCTACAGTTGAAGAATTGTAGAAATAACAGGTAGTCCTTACACTACTGAAGTAACAGCCTAAAGAGGCTACTCTAGGTGACCTTGATAGGAAGATTACTTCAGTTGGGTTATTTTGTTGTTGAGGTTTTTTTGTGTGCTTTCCCTCACACTAAATGAATGTGAAATGTAGAGGGCAAGTAAAGTTAATGCCCTGTATGAGGCTGGTGCTAGGGATCAACGCATTAGCATGATCTCACAGACTTACTCAATGCAAAATAAAACAGATTATTTGTCTAGGATTGCCCTGCAAAGAAAGCTTGAGAAGTCACATATCCAAATGGGGGAGCATGTCATTATAAAATGGTGCAGTAACAACATTCTTCTAACCTCTCCACCCTTAAGTCAATTTTAATAGGTCATTGATTGATGACTGTCTAGAAACCTTCCGATTTCTTACCTACTTCATCTAAGGCACTGTTGAAAAAAAAAAGGAAAAAAAATCTTTTTCATTTTAGTTAATTCCAGTGCACACACATGCAGAATAAGTCCCTAAAATCCTTTATGAAACATTTTGCAAAAGTAATGGCAATTGTTACATCTTCAATGTATGTACCAGTCCAAATGGCTAGATAGTTTGGGGAAAAATACTGCAAGAAAGACTAATTTTGAACAAATTCAGTTACTGCCTCCATTAACAAAGGTCTTAAAGTAAAACATAACTTTCAGGTTAGACTATAATGAAACATCATGCCTCAGGCCATCGTAAGCGACAAAACCTCAGCAGAGGTTATTATACTCTAGGATATGCCTACAGAGTGCAGATTTGCTAACTTATGATAAGAACTGCTTGGAAGAATTTTATTTCTAGTGATGAGAGTTGTTACAGAAGATGGAAAAGCAAGACAAGTATGCATACAATTCTGTGAAGAAAAATGAAAAATTAAGTTAGCTAAGATTTCTATTGACTAATGAACTCAACAAACAGGCTAATATCCCTTATGTAAGTGCTCTATTGAAAGGAAAAGGTTTGTTTCTTGATTACCTCACAATGGTGTCTACATTACACAACAAAAGAAAAAATGCTTAAGCTTTCATTTCAGAAATTCTACAAAAGTGCTGAACACCTATGCCAGATATTAATTCCTTGCACCCACTAGCAAATCAGCATTAAACATTTCTTCCGAGCTGCTTATCAAGTGCCTAATCATCTGAATAGGATGAAAATGAAAGATAAACATCGGTGGTAAGCCTCATTCTCTAGTGCCCCTGAAGGTACATTGTATGTGACCTTGCCTCTATCCTGCAAAATTAGGTGCTCAAGTCAAAGCACCAGGCCCGAAACCCTCAAGCAGAACCTATTCAATGAAACACTGGGTTCTACTTATACAAAAGAAATTAACTTCATTGTTCGTAGCAAGCACAAGTTCATAGGGTGAAAGTCCTCCTTAATTAACTTAATTTCTTCCTATGACAAGGTCATTCATCTAGTTGACCAAGGAAAGCCAGTAGGTGTGATGGGTTTGGATTTCAGCAAAGCTTTTGATATCATTTCTCATGATATCTTTCTGGAGAAAATGTCCAGTACACAACAAGACAAGTCCATTATGCGTTGGGTGAACAGTTGACTAATGGGACAGGCCCAGAAAGTTGTACTAAATACAGTTACATCAGGCTGGCTGCTGGGCATCGGTGGGGTTCCCCAGGGCCAATTTTAGGGCCACTACTCTTTAATATTTTTGTAAATGATCTGGACCCAGGAATCAGATGTACTTTAAGTAAGTTTGTTGATGATACTAAATCAGGAGAAGCTGTGGACGTCCTTAAAGGTAGATAGGCCTTACAGAGAGACCTAGACAAACTAGAGAGCTGGGCAATCACCAACCATATGAAATATGACAACAGCAAGTGTTGTGTTCTCCACCTGGGATGGGGTAATCCTAGTTATACCTACAGATTCAGGGACAAGAGACTAGAGAACAGCTCTGCTGAACGATATCTTTGGGTGGATGGTAAGTTGGATATGTATCAACAATGTGCCCTGGCAGCCAAAAGGGCCAACCATGTTGTGGGATGCATCAAGCACAGCATAGCTAACCAGTCAAGGGAGATGATTATCCCACTCTACACTGCTCTGGTATGGTCCCATCTTGAGTACTGTGTGCAATTTTGGGCACCTCAGTGTAAGAAAAACATCAAAATATTAGAATGTGTTCAGAGAAGGGCGACTGAGACAGTGAAAGGCCTTAAAGGTGACACTTATGAAGAGCAGCTGAAGTCATTGGCCTTGTTCAGCTTGGAGAAGAGAAGGCTGAGGTATGACTTCATCACAGTCTACAATTTCCTAAAGGAGGCAGGGAAAGAAGAGGTGCTGATCTCCTCTCTCTGGTGACCAGTGATAGGACACAAGGAAATGGAATGAAGCTGTGTCAGGGGAAGTTCAGATTGGGCATTTGGAACAGATTCTTCACTGAGAGGTTGGCTGGATCCTGAAAGAGGCTGCCCAGAGTAATGGTCATGGCACCAAGCCTGTCAGAGTTCAAGGAGCATCTTTCTTATATGGTTTAGTTTTAGGTAGTTCTGAGAGAAGCAGGGAGTTGGACTCAATGATCTTTATCGGTACCTTCTAACTTGAGATATTCTATGATTCTTTTGCTAAGACAAAACAGTAAGATTTTCTATCTTGAATAGCAGAGCTACCCTGGGGAAAGAGAGATGACAAATGAAAGGGATGGAGGGAAGATTGGCAAGATAGGGATTTGTTTTCCACCGAAATCCAGATGGCCTGCTTGGTTTAAATGGCTTGTTGTGTCTTGCACTCCACGTAGGTGCTTTGATTACTCTGCTATTTGTATAGTTGGAAGCAAGGATAAGGAGGAGAAGATGTAAGCAATGTTCCTCCTCTCTCTGTGAGGAACTTTAGGAAACATATTGGAAAATCCTGAATAAGTTTCCCAGGACAGAGACAGTGCTTCCAGTAATTTTCCATGACTCAATTCAAGATTTGTTATTTAATCTCACTGAACCAAGGCTTATGGAAATAAAGCAGACATTTTACTTCACAGCTAAAGAAATTTAGAAATAACTGAGCTATTGAAATTGGTATTTTTAAGGTTTTTTTTTTCTGACTAGAGTTTTTGTGTACATCTTCAATTTGTGCAATACATTCAAGAGCTATATGAAAAATAATAATCTTTTTCTGAAAATATACTTACCTCTGGGAAATTAAGAAGAATTTAGCTCTCTGGTAGAAGCTTTATAAGGGTTGATTTTTGCTCAGAATTCAAAGAAAAAGGAAGAATACTTTTTTAGCACACTTCAACATATATTAGAAATGGAGCAGTAGTGTCTTTGATTATGTAAAGAAAGAAGACAAAGGAGTGGGTGAAGACAACTATCAGAACCATGGTAAAGTGTCTACTATACAGAAATAATTAATCCTAAATGAAGGAATGAAGGAGGTCTTGCAATTAACACATAACATTTGGGAAGCATGTCAGCCACGGATGTGTTTTAAGTATTAAGCACCAGAACATTCCAAACCTTTTATTTTTATGTGTGTGAGATTTTCACTTTACTACAGTGATACATCAAAATGTCTTCTGGTCAAGACTTGAACCAGTTCTCTTCATTTAGTCTTCAAGGAGCAGCTAAGATATTACCAGATATGACTTTTTCAGGTTAAGCATTGCATATATACTGTCAGAGCCAAAGACTGTCAAAAAATGCTTAAGACAATTTTATTAATCTTGTCTAATAACATATATTCTTCAGCAGAGAATGCCAAATCTATTTCTGAGAGTACTTGAGATGTCATACATTTGTCATAGTTCTCCTCTATTTTCTGTTTAGTGAATCATTTTCAACCTCCTTTTTTTAAATGGAAGCAAGCAACAGAAATCTAACATAGCTTTGCAGGCTTTCAGTTCATGGCATGTGTACTGCTTTGTATTTTCAAGTTCCCCCTGCAGAACAATGAGCGATAAAACAAAGTAATACCTTTTCTTCTCCCTTAAGTTCCTTCCTATCCTGCTGTTTCAACTCAAAGTGGAATAAAATATTTAAACAAGGAAATGAACACAGAATGAGGAAGCACAACCAGGCTAAGCACAAGAGCTCCTCTTACAGCAATCCCAACATTACCAAGCAGTCCAACTCCTCAGGGTTGTCCATTGCATATCTACGTACACAAACGCACATATGAAACCAGAGCGCATTGTGTTTTTATCAATGAAAACTGATCTCTTGGCCCCTGAAACAGTTATACAGCAATACTAGTATCCAGCAGAAAAATAGCTGGAAACAGATGAATTGTATTTTACATATCAGAATTTAAGGAGCACAAAAAGCACTAAATAAATAACATTATAATGGTATTCTAATATAATATTAAAATGAGTAAGTAAGTAAGTAAGTACAGAAGACTACTTGATCTTCTCAATGTTGTGTAGAAGCTGATCTATATAAAGACCTGTATAACAGGAAATGTACATCTATGTATAAAGTGTCAGTGTTGAGGAACTCTTGGAAGAGAGTGCTTCAAAGGCATCCATATCCTACATAATGTCAGCACTGGCTAAATCTGCCTGAGTGCAAGTCAGTGACAGTAGGCACAGTTCACTTCCCCTAGTGAGTCCTGCAGTTACCCTAAACCCACACAACTTTGGCTATAAGTTTTAAACCAAAAGTATCATTACTAAGTGACTTTGTGACTTCCTGGGTCATCAAGATGCAAGAGCTAGGCAGAGTAAGAAAAACATTTCTTCTCACTTATTTTCTCCGTTCTTTTTGGATGATTTCACTATGTCAGGTTTCAAATACAAACATTTGCCTGTCAAGGCAAATCCTTCTATACCTCTGTTGTTCAGCTAGAAAACAGGCAGCTTCCTACAGCGCATCAAAGTCTAGTGTGCTGACTCAAGAGGTAGGAAAAAAATACTATGAAGCACCAGACTGTAGTACATTTCAGTGCAACAAGCATTTAAACAGGGGGAAGACACGGGATGAGAGAACAACATGCTTAGGACTCTGAACTTTTCTGACATCTGTGTTTTTCAGTGATCAGAGATCTTCACGATAAGGAAAGTTTCTTTTAGTACTTTCAGTCTCCCACTGATTACTTCAAAGCCTGAGCTTGATGATGTCTACACCATGCATTCTCTCCCTGAAGGACACAGACCTCAATCTGGACATACTATCTAGTGTGGTCCCTTCAGAACAGCAATGTTTCTGCCATGTTGACAGTATCTAAGCCAGAAAGATCTGAAAGGGAGATGCAATTCTCCATCTGCCAAAAACTCTATCTGATGTGACATCTATGGGTGGATCTGATTTTCTATCCTGAAACCAGTGAATTAAGAGAATTTCAAGAGATCAAAAAGAGAAAAGATTTAAGGACTAGACACGTTAGCCCATTGGAAGCATTACTAAAAATCTTTCACCCCTGGTTAGGTCTGTCTGCTGTTAGTCTTGAAAATGCTTTATGAATTTTGACTCCTTGTAAAACATCATTTTTGGCTAAACCCACAGTCGAACAGCCTGCAATACTGATATTTGCCTTTGCACATTCTGCCAGCAATACATTTGCATGTTCTGCCATCACAGTACAACACGAGCTTGCTGTGCCTTTGCTATCTCTTGCCTATGCTAAAGTCGCTTTGAAAGATTAATAGGGTTCCATTCTTCAGCGCTGTCATTTCAGCACCTTTTACAAAGGTCATTCATGCTAAAAATGAGACAGAAGACAGTTAAGCATCTCTGGCAGAATGACTTTTAGGTCACAGGGTACAGAGGGCCTCAGCTCCGGTGTGCGTCACTCCGATAAAAAACTAGTAATTTACTGATAACCCAAACCGGCATAATACACGCATGCAAATTAAAAAGAAAATAGAAGCATTTTAGGTGGATAACATTAATTATTACAACACTGCATGTACCCAAGACAAAGCTGACAAGTTTCATGGCCCTTTTCAGTGGTGCAAATATTACATTTTATGGTTTGTCACAGATTAATGAGAAAATACTTTAAAGTACAGTTTTAATATTAAGAAATTAGCAGAAATTTAATGCTTCTTATTTTGTTGAGTTAAGCAAAAGCAAAAAGCTCTTGAGCAAGTATCAGGTTGTGAACTGTGCTTCATTAATTCCTTTCACATAGTTAGAAAGCAAGTGAAGCAAAGACGAAATCCAGCAACAAGTGCCTTCATGTGAAGACGGATCTTTTTTCTTTTGTTCTTAATGCAGAATGTGAGTAGAATCCACAGAAACAGAATCCTAATAAATTGAATTGACCCAACCTAGGTTTTATTCTGGAAAAAAAAAACCAACCCAACCCCTGCCAAGCTGAAGAGTGGGCAGAAAGTGGGCAAGCTCCAGTTCAGTGTGGTAACTGCTAACACTTTCCATCTTCAGAAGACCATGTTGGTGTCATTCACAAGGAAACAACAGAAAATGGTTGAGGTGAGATATAAATATTGCCTCCCTTAACACTGAAGTGTCATGTACAACTATAAACTTGACAGTGCAGCATTCCTATCTGTCAACTGAAAGAATTATGCCAAGTCACAGCTACAGGGTTTAACTTCACCTAACAACAATCCAGTGAAAAAAATATGTGGCTCCTTTCCATAAGGGGAAGCAAAAAATCCTCCACAGAATGTTATATGGAAGTTTCCACCTGGAAGGCCGCAGGATTTCTGAAGGCAGCAAAATCACTGTGGCTGCATGGACTGGTCATCAGATTGGTGACTGCCTGCACAGCTATCACACTTTGGATTTCCAGAGATTTGGTAGCTTTATTTGGAGAAATGGAAACCAGAGCATTGTACCGTATCCTTTGAGCCTCATTGTAGCTGTGAGAATTGTATAAATTTTCTGCAAGTCCTAAATATGCATGGGAAAACCTTTGTGCCTTCCTCTATAGCCACTGAAAGTATGACACACCCCAAATAATATGAATTTACATCTTTTGACATTGTATTAAGACAATCTCTATGTTTCTGGGTAACTGAAGCCTTTAGAATGCTCAGAATTTTGATCACAGGAGCCAGTTTTACCATAACAGCTTAAAATAAAAAGCAAAGGTTTGCATGTATGTTTCGCCACCGCATTATGGAAGTGGTTAATATGAAAATTTATGTACTTGGATATTGTAGTATGCATTCTTTATAAGGTGCTTTCATCCTGCCCAAGAACTCCAGATAAGATTGAGTCTAGCGGGACACATTATAATAAAACAAATCCATTATTTTGCAGCTATACTCATGTTCTTAAACCAGATTAAAACACAATTCAACAGTTTCTGATCATGGATATCATTGGTTTGAAGTACAGCCAGGTCAGGTCCTCCTGCTGTACTCTTCCTCCACCATTGTTTTTTTTCCCGGAGAAGAGGGAAATATTAAAATTCAGTATTTGAACATAGCTCTTAGTCCCAGTGAGGACAGGGAGGCACCGGATGGAGGGAAGCAAAGGAAGACCAGGATGAAAATGAAGGAAACCCAACAGTGACCAGTGATAGGCAAGGCCAAAAATTATTTTGTTATATACTCATTCAAGCCCCCTAAACAAGCACTTCCAGTTCTGAAATTCACTTCTTGTGTATAGCATTACTAGTAAATCAAATAATTCAAGTGTTTGCACAAAATGGATGTACAAAAGGATTGAAGGCATCAGCAGTCATGAATCCAGATATTCTAATGCACAGAAAAGATTATGCCCCCTGCACATACTATTTCTCACTCCAGGCAGGAGCACACCACCTGCTCTGTGAGAAGGCTCCGCACCAGCACCTCCGTTTCAAGGCAAATGCAGGGGTTCAGCCAGCAAGCAGTTGAAAGTACTGTAAATCCTTAAATGAGTCCATAATCATTTATCTCCTCTCTTCACACAGAGGATGATTCAGAAGGTAGTAAGGTTAAATACTGATGTTTTAAAAGCTTTCTCTTTTCTTTATCTTTATCTTTTTTTTTTTTCTTTAAATAAGGGAAAAAAAAACCACCTCACAAACTAAAGAGCCAAACTGATAAACTGAAATGGAATTCCAGTATTCAGAGTCTTAGTCTTTTGGAAGATTCAGCCCACTGATGAGGCACAGAGTTTTGAAGCAGCAAATGTCACTAGTTATTTCAGAATTTGTCTGCTGAGAGGCTGCAATCAGCGTGGCTGTGCCACAGACTCCCGAGTCCACTCTGGTCAAAGCATCAACTGAAGTCATGGCTCATTCATGAACTGTCCATTACAGCTTGTCCTCAGGAGCCCCTACTCCAAGGCATTGCTTCCAAGAAATGCTGCTACCCGAAAGACCCTGCCTGCTAATCTGACTTCCTCCTCAGTCCTACAATCATAGAATGGTTTGGGTTGGAAGGGACATTAAAGTTAATGTGGTTCCAACTGCCTTGCCACAGGCAGACACCCTCCACTAGATCAGGTTGCTCAAAGCCTCCTCCAGCATGACCCTGAACACCTCCAAGCATGAGTTCTCTGGGCAAACCTGTTTCAGTGCCTCACCACCCTCACAGTGAAAAATTTCTTCCTAATAACTTATCCAAATCTTTCAGCTTAAAAACATTTTCCATAGTCTTATCACTACACTTCCAGGTAAAGAGCCCCTCCCCAGATTTTCTGTAGGCCTTCTTGAAAGGCCTTGGTAAGGTCTCCTCAGAGTCTTCTCTTCTCTAGGCTAAACAACCCCAGCTCTGAATCTTTTCTCATAGGAGGCACATTCCATCCATCTGATAATTTTTTTGGCCCTCCTCTGGACTTGCTCTAACAGATCCATGTCCTTCCTGTGATGAGGACTCTAGAACCAAATACAGTACTCCAAGAGAGGTCATATGAGAGCAGAGTAGAGGGGGAGAATCACCTTCCTTGGTCTTTTGGTCTCAATTCTTTTGATGCAGCCCAGGACATGATTCGCTTTACGGGCTGCAAGTGCACATTGACAGCTCATGTCCATCTTTTCATCCACTAGTACACTCAAGTTCTTCTCATCAGGGCTGTTCTCAATCCCTTCATTCCCAGCCTGTATTGGTACCACGGGTGGCCCTGACCCAAGTGCAGGACTTTGTACTCATCCTTGTTAAAACTTCATAAGGTTCTCACAGGCCCATTTCTCCAGCTTGTCCAGGTCCCTCTGGAGGACACCCTGTCCCTCAGATGTGTCAACTGCACCACTCAGCTTAATGTTATCTTCAGACTTGCTGAGAGTGCACCCAATCCCACTGTCTCTGTCATTGATGAAGATATTAAACAGTACTGGTTCCAGTACAGTCCCCTGAGGGACACCATTCATCAATGATCTTCATCTGGACATTGAGCTGTTGACCACTATTCTCTGGATGCAACCATCCAACCAACGCTTCATCAAATCCATTCAGACTCAGACACAGTAGTCTGCACCCAGACTTCACAGCCGTTTTTTGGCTGCTTGAAAGGACTGCCCTGGGTGTCAGTCTTGCACTCATTGAAAAAATGCTGATGCTGCTACCAAGATCTTGGAGATGATCTATGAATGCCTTTATAAACACAGCATTCTGAGGTAGAAACACATGCCCTGGCAATTTAAACAGAGGTAACACCACCAACTGCACAAATATTACAATGCCACGTTATTTTGATTATCTGAATCAAAATTTGATTGAATAAAACATTGAGTCATTAAAAAAAAAGAAAGTTTCCTCTCATTTCTTAACAGACATCCAACAGTTTCTCCAGATTATAACCTCAAAAGACCAAGTAGAACAGGTTACCAGTTTCAGCTTCAGCTATCTCTGCCAGGCAGTAGCATCTCACTGAGACTGTTCTACATTTAGTGCTTTGCTGGGAACTGCAGAAGATTCTGCGTGGAGAAAGTCTAATGTATTTATGTACTACAGGTAACAAACATGCATGCACCTGTCCCTTATTCATATAGAAACACCAGAAGGTTGATAGATGAAGAACTAGCATAAGGAGTGTCCCAGACTTATCATGTGCTAGGATCTCTTTCAGGAAACCATATTAGGTGGTCTTCCTCCAGAGTGCTATCTTATTTAGTAGAAGACATATCCGTGTGAAAAAAAGAGATGATCAATTAGGAAAATGATAAGCAAAAGCCAAATCAACTTGAAACACTTACTGCTAACCGGAGAACCAGAAACAGCTGGGTTTTGCTCTTTTCCTCAAAAGTGCTACTATCCCTTGACACTCATGGCAGGTCTACAGTACCTCTCAGTCAGTCTTAGCATCTACTGCATCAGGAATAATGCAGCATAGAGGCAGGTGAGTAGTTTGATTGTGATTATGAACAGCTGTCTTTAGCAGAGAGGCATGGTAAAGTGCCAGTTTTCTGGAATTAAGAGAGCAACCATAGTACCTCAGTGTGTGGTTTGTCTTGATAAGCACGTCAATCCATTTTGTGGATAAGGAGGCGATGAACAGGGGGTTCCTTGCCTGTACAGTAAAAAAAAAGATTCATTTAAACATAGTACACATACCCTCTTCCATATGGTCAAGAGGCAAGACATGAAAGTTGTGTTATGATGCTTAGGAGTCCTACAGTGAACAGGTAGGACAATCCAATGTCAGGGTTGTCAATACCAGCATTACAGAACCGAAATCAAACAATACCAGCATTATAGAAATCAGGTGTTTGAGCAACTAGAGTAATACATTTCTGCCTTAGATCCTCATCTTGTAAAGACTTATGCCAGTACCTAGCTTTAAGCACAGACAAAGTGCCACTGCTTTCAATAGAGCTATTCATGTGTTTAAAGGCTGGAAGCTTTAGAATGCTGATTCCTTGGGTCTGGGATTAGCTAATATTTATAGCATCAGTAATTCTCAAGAAAGGCATAAACACTTGTCTGATCTTATTCATACCAACATTTCTTCCAGGTGCAGGGAATTCCTTTAGAACAGAAATTACCCATGCTGAAAAGCCAAATTATTTTTTTTTCAATATTGCTATAGTCTGCAACCAAAATAAGCCTCTTAATATGACAAAAGATCAAGATCACTAACATAAAGTTCTATTAACAGGAAAGAATATTGGCTTGGTTTCATTTACTCATTCCTTCCCACAATGGCCCATTATAACTAATCATCGATAAAGATGGTTAGCATTCCAAAATGCTAACAGAAAAAACATAGCAAATAAAATGCAGAAATATTTATTTCCATCATGGTAAGAAGGACTCCAGTGACAAGATTACTTTAGTCATTTTCTGCTTTTCTTATGTCTTCTCGTGTGAGCTAAAGCAGAATTATTTTTCTAAATTTTCAGCTAAGCCTTGTCTAAGTAACTTCATTTTCTGAAAGTTAACTACATGTTTTCAGACAGTGTCTGTCTCCAGAAGCGATAACACTTAAAATTTGTGATTATCACCAAAGTAACAGAGCATTGGTACGCAGTAAGGCCATAGTTTACATGTGTCTCTATAGAAACCAAGGCCATCCTCAAGCTGGTGAAATGCCATTAAGTCAAAGGGATGAAATGGGGTTGAACCTGCAAGGAGGAGTGGACAGGACAGGAGACCCAAACATGACCAGTAGAGTATTCCATTCCATATATGTTGTATTTGACATAAAATGGAGAGATCACAAGAATCATATTCTTTTATGGCCAGAATCTAATATGGACCTCACCTATACTTCTCACCCTGATGGTGGATCCATGCATTTCAGAATTGACTTCCTGAGTCCAGCTCCTGTATGCCACTGAGTCCAGTCCAGGACATTTCCCAATGCATGCTCTGCAGCATCAATTCTGACATATAGTCATGTGATAGTTTGATTTAATATAAAAATCATATAATCATAGAATGGGTTTGGTTGGAAGGGACCTTAAAGATCATCTAGTTCCAACCCCCATGCCATGGGCAGGAGCATCTCCCACCAGACCAGGCTGCTCAAGGGCACATCCAACCTGGCCTTGAACACCTCCAGGGAGGGGAACAATTTCTCTGGGCAACCTGTTCCAGCATCTCACCATCCTCAGCGTGAAGAATTTCTTCCCAATATCTAATCTAGATCTTGCCCTTTCCTATTTAAAGCCATTTCCCCTTGTCCTGTTCACTGCATGCCCTTGTAAAAAGTCCCTCCCCAGCTTTTTGTAGGGCTCTTCAGGTACTGGAAGGCTGCTATAAGGTCTTCCTGGAGCTATCTCCAGGCTGAACAATTTCAACTCTCTCATCTTGTCCTCATAGCAGAGGTGCTCCTGTTATCTGAACATCTTCTCAATCCTCCCCTGGACCCATTCCAGAAGTTCCACATTCTTATTATGTTGAGGATTCCAGAACTGTACACAGTCCTCCAAGTGCCATCTCATGAGAGTGCAGTAGAGGGGGAAAATCACCTCCCTTGATCTGCTGGCCACGCTTCTTTTGATGCAGCCGAGGGTACGGTTGGCCTTCTGAGCTGTGAGGGTGCATTGTAGGCTCATGTTGAGCTTCTCATAGATCAGCACCCTCAAGTCCTTCTCTACAGGGCTGCTCTCAATCATAGTGTCCGCCATCCTGTAGTGAAACCATGGATTGCCTCGTCCCAGGTGTAGGACCTTGTACGTGGCCTTATTGAACCTCATGATATTCACACAGGCTCACTTCTCCAGCTTCTCTGGATCACTCTGGATGACATCCTGTCCTTCTCATGTGAAAACTGCACCACTCAGCTTGATGTCAATGCATTTGTACATATTTTATCTTCTTATTAATAGTATTCTCTTTATTATTATTGTTGTTTCATTAAAGCTTGTTTAGTTTTAGTTTTGAACCCAGAAGTCTCTCTCATTTCCCATTTCCCTTTTCTATGTGCGTGTATGTGGGGAACTGGGATACAACTGCCCATGTTAAGCTGCAGACTTAGTAGGGCTGGTGCTGAACCACGATATTATGTTATCAGCATCTGCATTGACAGCTGATGCTGAGGACCTGGGAGGTAAAAGGGTACATCAGTGTAGTTTTGCTTTTTTACTTCACTGTATGGAGTTTAAAATTCACAGGAAGCTCTTGCCTCTACTGATATTCCTGAAAATGGACAAGTTGGGTTTTCTTTTAGCAGACTCCTCTAATTTTTTTGGAACATTTGATAGGCAGTTTGCATTATCCAGGTTTGTTGCCATTTTTGTTCTACCTTCAGGCCGTAAGTAATTTTGTGAGTTTGGATGATAAGAGGTTGATTATGCAACTCTCTGTACTGTTACTCCATCGTCGCAGCTAAAATTGTTGCCTTATTTCAGCCACCTCCACGCCAGAGGATGCAACTCCATATCCCACAGTGGTTGCCTATTCAAACTTCATAGTGTAAGCCAGACTGTGGAAACATATATGTTGTTGGGAATCATACAAATATTTTACTGGAAACTTATATGTTGTTTAGAATCATACCAAAAATCAATGTTTTACTCTTTCAGGACTGACAACAAGAGTTGCTGAATCCAGTAAAAATTTTGTCTGCCTAAGCTCTACAGTAGTCCTGTCTCTCAGGCTCATGTGCCCCAACTCATGTGGGTACATGAAAAAATGTGGTGGCTCATATTTTACACCAGCTGCAGCAAAACCCCAATTACAGAAAAAATTTCTATGGATAATTCTTTATTTTTCATCTGTTGTTCTAGAAGACATATATCCCATAACTGGGAAGAAGCCAATCTCCTCTGCCTACTGTGTTTTCTGATAACTTTATTATTTCTATTAAAAAGAAACCTGAGGTAAGAATTACTTTATAAGCAAATGCCAAGTCAAACAAACAACAATACTCCACAATTTGTGCTAGGAATGCCTGGCGGTGGTTTATTGACCCCAGAAGGCTTCATCGTGAAAATTAGCATTTAATTCTCAGAGGACAAAATATTTCTCATTTCTTAAAATATCTCCTTTTACACTTTAACTTGAAGAAACCAGTCCCTGAAGTCTGCTCTCAGTAACTTTTCTGTCAGAGACAGAGTGATAGCTGTTGAAAGCTCCTTTCCTCACTCTAACAAGGTTAATCACCTTAACAACTTCCACAACATTTGCCAGTGCTAGTCATGAGGATTTTTGGTACCTCCTTCTTTGAAAGTAGGAAGTTCACTCTATATTTCTTTTTAAGTAAACCAATAAAACTGTTCACCACCACCACCACACACCCCCACACCCCCACCCTGCAGCTGGAGAACCATCAGTCACCACAGCTGTTATTTTGTCAAAGCCACCGAAGCAATTCACAGTACCCTTCACAGGATTAAAAATAAAAACACTTTTATAATGCCATGCAGGGATAACAGCCTCAGCCATTCCTCAGGAATGTTAAAATTCTTGTTAATCTTATTAAAAAAATATCGTTGATTTAAACTACAGAATTTAGCTCTGCACTTTTGATCAAGTTCCAAAGAATGAACAGCTCCATTATCCATTTTCAGTTTCAGATTTTCAGTCAAAATCACACATACAGCTAACTGAGGTGACATTCGTCATGAAAGGGACAGATTCAATTTCTGTTGTTGTTACTAGTAGTCCCTCATCTTAGGCACTGTGACAGATATGACAAATTCTGTGTCAGCTAAATCTATTCTTTGGCTATGCGACTGATATACTTTACAACATCAGATATACTAGTTTTCTGGTATGAAATCCTGGCTTCATTGAAGTCAAAGGCAAAAATCCCATATCCTTCAAATCTTGAACAGAGACAGGGTTTCACCTCTGGCTTATGCCACCCTCATATTGTTGAACTCCCCACATCAAAGAAAGAGAATCTCTGCTCCTGACAAGCAAGCTCCACTTTCTCTACATTCATTAGATTTCTCCAGTCTTAATGATAATAACCTGGCACAGCATGCTGGGGACCTCCTGACCATGAGTAACAGGTCTGGTAGATCTGTGCTACAGCAGGTCAAGATGTATGTTTTTTTTCCTCTCATGGTGTTACCATCGTCTAAAAGCTCTTTTTTCGCTTTTGATAGCTGTGACTCACTCCACCCTGTTTGCTATAACATTGCTCTTTCAAAAAACAAAGATGGCCATTCAGCTATTAAATGACCTTGCTCATAGCTAGTCTGTGTTGAATTATTAGAAACCAAACTTAGGAGCAAACCCACATTTCCCTCATATTTGACTGGGAGAACGATGGCTGAGTTATCAGACTGTCTAAAGTCTTACTGCAACACGGAAAATGCCTTCTTCGCATATACCATACCCAGAGATGTCTTAGTGAGTAAGGAGATCAGCTGTAGAGTAAACAGTGGCTGAAGTTTGCCCACTCCTGTCAATGTTTGTTTAAAAATATGTCGATATTTTGGACAAGGTTATAAAGATTTCCCCTACACACAGAAAATATGGGCTAGATGAAACTGAAAGTGCCAATTCTTTTTACATTTTCATCTTTCCCTATTTTTTCAGCCTGTGTCTCACTTCTGAGAAAGCTGGAGAAGGAAAGGAAAGGTCACCAGAAGGGCAATAGGTTACAAAAAGAGGTAAGCAGTGTGATGCACTGCACACCAGCAGCCAGAAAGAATGTAAAAGGGAGCAAGGACTCTATTCACAGCTGGACCTCTACTGTGAATCCTTAGACCATGGTTGAGGAATGCCCAGGCAGGAGAGTTTAAAGAAAGAGTGGGGCCAATGTTCTCCTCCCTCTTCCCAGTATTCAATATTTTTTTTGTAACTTAAACAGAAGACTTACTGTAATGTAAATATCTAAGTGCAAATTGTTTTTTATTATTGTTTCAGTGGTGATTAAAGTGAACAAACAAATACGCTGCACCCTAGCAGTGTCACTCAAAATTCAAACCCTGCCAGGAAACCTGGAGCTTAAAATGATAGAGAATAACATGTAGTAAATTCATCAACCTTGGCTAGCTGATATAAAGCAAAGAAAAATAAGTACACTTGAAAAAAACAAAAGCAGATTTAGGCTGTTTCTTATAATCATCTAAGCAATCTAGGATTGTCATTGCAACATAAGTAAGAACATTTTATTTTTACCAATGCGACTTTTTTAAACCCAAATCTGTAACTCTTTTTCCTTAGAACAGTACTTTAAATTGCAAAAGATGAGAGGGACATCTTTCAGCATTAATAAACTGAGGAATATTTATGAGAATTAGCCTGGTATCGTCTTTGAAGCACGAGACCCCTGAGATGAATATGATGGGTACAAGGCATATCTATTACTGGTGTGAGAGATGCTTCAGAATTTTTGATGTGGCGTCATTCCAAGGCCATGCAAGCAAGCAGAAATGTACGTACTCACTGATTTCACTCTGATGAAATCAACTCTGGTTTCACTGCACTTGTGCTGGAACCAGCTGGACTACACTTGCTCAGCTGTGCTAGAGTATGAGACCCTCGTATCTTCAAGACATGCCTATGATTAATCCTCACAGCAAGAGAAACCTAAACAAAGATGCCAAAGTCAGGACAGGCTTCTAGGAAAGGTGCCTGTGTGTGTGCAGGCACATTAGCTTTGGAAGTCACATATTGTTATTTGATGGCTTTATAATGCTTCAACAAAGAAAGCAGAATGAAACAGAAACTCACCTTTTTAGCAAGAGAGAGAAAGAATTAGAGTAAAGTATATAATTAAACCTGATTAAAAATGATTACATTTCCATTGCATTATCCATGCTAATAAGAAAGAAAACAGAAAATAGAGGAAGTGCTATGAATATAACCTGTGATTAAAAAGAAAAATGGACTATCCTTGCCTCCATTCCATTTCGTATGAGAGATACTTTGTCCGGCTTTTAGTATTTTGGGCTCTTTTACTGCACCACACCATAGAGTGCTAAGAATACCAAGATGAAATCTAAATAATCTGTTCATAAGAAAAACAACAAAAAAGAAATGCTGATGACCTTTCATTATTTGTTGGGAATGAACTCTAAGCTGCTGTTAGAAGATGAAAAGTAATTGGCAATGCACCTTCTTAATTATTTTTCCAGTTTTAGCCTTTCAATATAGTTCTGGCTCTTGCTGACACATCTAAATGAGATTTACAGAACCCAGAGCATCAATTTTGTTCTCTTTAATGGAGAGGCAGCAGGACAAAGGCTGCAAGTATTATTTTCTTCTTTCATGTAGTTTAAATCACCACCCACCCACGATTCAGACTTCATACATGCCAGTGGGCTGCTGAAATGCAGAGTCGGACAAACATGGTACTAGCAGAAAGAAGACAAGTGAGATGACCCCTCTGAAATATCTTGTTCAACTAATATGTAAAAAGCTGCAATCTCAATGTTCATCAGACTATGATAAAATAAACAACACCATTAGAAGAAAACAAATGATGCTGTTTCCAGGAGGAAAAAAAAAAAAAAAAAAAAAAAAAAGTACCTTCTGGAAGGTACTCATACAGCCTCAGCACGAGAGAACACTGTGCATCTGCAACAATACCAGCCTGATGGCTATGAGGTCTTCCTGCTCAGAAGAACTCTTCAAGAGGAATTTCTCCCCATGGGCTACATAACAAACCTAAGGGAAAGAGCCCCAACTATGTGACTAAGGTATCTCCATTACTTTAGCCGAGTGCTTAAAATTAGACTGTGCATGTATCAGCCTCTTGTTTTCCTTTGTGTAAGTAGTGCTACTGCGGCATGTGCAGTCATGTCAAAATTACTATCAGTTTATTTGATTTGAGTGCCAGTAACAATATACCAAGGGCAGCAGAGACTTGAGCACTGGCTATGAAAAGCAATAATGAAAATCATGATACATACTCCAGTGGTCAGCTTAAGACAGGGTTCAATTGCTGTGGTTTCATTCTACTTGTGCTGGAGCCAGATGGACTATGCTTTGCTCAGCTGTACTGGAGTGTGAGGCCCTCATATCATCAGTTACAGTAGAGATGGACTGGTGTTGTCTTTCATGAGTACCATGGCTGAGCAATGGGCTATAAGGAAATCTGACCCCACTCAGAAGCAGGAACAACCTAGCAGTGCTGCAAGTGAGAAGGAGAGCAGAATGGGGCTGTCCGAGGTGGAGACAGGAGCATGTAGGATGTCTTGTTATAGCAAGTCTGTGGGGATAATTCCTAGGAAGTGTTATCCAAGATTTGTCACTTTTATCAAATTTCTCCTGAGCTTTCTATCCCTTTCTGAGGAAGCAACACAAGAAGGTTTAGTGCCATTCGCTCTTAGGGATGTTAGGGCAAATCATACCCTTCCTTATGGAGTGCCCAGCTCTGGTCAGGGAATGTATGAAGAAAGCTGCATCTAAACAGGTGGATAGGTGTCTTGAGATAAAACCAAATAGGGCTAAGGTATGACAGAGCTACAGTAGTTAAAACATAAGTGCTTAACCAGATTTTTTTTATCATCCCTCCTAATACTTGGATGACATATAAGAAGTGTCTGGAAAACAGTAATTTACCATCACAACATACAAGACTCTACTAGATGAAATGCTAGGAGAAATAATACAGCTGGGAGATTTAGAAAAGAAAAATATGGTTTCACATCACCTGTCTCTTCTTATGAGTAACATAGATTTGAATACCTTTCAATTTTTGTTCTTATTTTATTTGTTAATAAGGAGGTGAGAAAAAAAGACAGCAGTATCACATGCAGCAGGCAGCCTTCAAAAGTTTCTTGCATTCTGCTGTTTTAGAAGATGCTGGGAAAAAAAAAAACCTCATAAGAGATTGCATGATCAACTGAACTCTTTCATCATGCTTGAGACAAAAAAATGGTCTAAGTACCGTAAGGAAATAATGTTGAATATACTTTTCTTGGTTGAATGCTCCAGTATACTCTTGTTCACAGAAAATGACTGGGAACAACTAGCATCACAGTTCATCTTGCCAAAAGCCTGAAGGGATCTTCTGTAACGAACTCCCAGCCTTTAGCTTTCCATAGCATTGAAACGTCAATGTTGAAAGTGCTACTGTGAACAGCACATGTAGGAATAGTATCAATTGAGATGATGGCAGGCATTATTTGAAAGGAGATTATGTCATATGAAGAAATAAACCTAAGCAAATAGCCAGTCTGCTGATGACTGAACATTCCTGTGCTCTGAAATACAAACCTATCATTGCCCAAGTCTGTTTGGGCTGAATCAAGAATAATTCTGCCTCAAAACCAAAGCAGTTTGTACAGTGAACTGGAGCAGTGGAAATTCATTCTTTTATCCCCCTCCTTCATGTATGGAAAACTAGAGAAGAGAGAAAGCAACACATAATGGAGGATAAACACTAGGGTTTTTGCTTCTTATCATTTCTTGTTTAGCTACATGAACGTAGCGTGGTCCGTAGTTATGAGAGACAGATAGTGTAAAGCTGACTATGCAGTTAGATGACAGGAGCTGGGTGGCCATGGTCTGGTTTTGGATTGTTGTTGTTGCAAAGGGGGGTAGAATAAAGGCAACATAATATTCATGCAGCACACATGCATAGTGATGCATCCTTAAAGGCTCAGTGGCTAGGAGGCAGTTTTCAGCCTTGAAAAGGAGAGGGCTGTGGACCCGTGAAGAAAGCACTTTTTTGCGTGACCCAGAGAAAGAATAAGGATATGAGCCGTGTCAGCCCAGTAGGTGAGATAACTCAGGGAACAATGAATATTATTCTCCTATTTGAATTCAACAGAGAAAAGATGTATTCTAAAACCCCAAATCTAACTTAGCTGGCCAAGGGCTTCTTTGGTTGTCTTCCTCATAATGCTTTTTTTAGACATTATTGCCAGGAAGAATTAAACTGAATCAACAAGATTATTTTGATATGCTTTGGTGTCAGCCCTAGAAGGAAAAAAATCTTGTACTGTGGCAAAGATCATACATTTATTTTTCTTGTATTTAATGTCTACTGTAGTGCTACCTCTTAAAAAACATGCTGCTAAACTGTGCAGCCTGTAAAACAGACATCAGGAGTTATGTGCGCAATGTGAAATATCCCACAATTTAATTTGCATTTACACCATTACTGAGACACTTGTGCAATTATGTGCTGCATTACTTTTCTAGCTGGAGACCAGAGATAAGAGGGATGGTATTTCAGAAATACCTATAGACCAACCACAGTCTTTAAAAATGGATTAGCAATTGAAAGACCTTGACTTCAGAGCCTGTTCAAGGAGAGGCAGGGAAAGAGGGCAAAAGGAAAGATATGTTCGGCACCTTCTGAGAGCCAGCTCTTCTAACTTACCTCAAGCTGGGCATCCTGATGTAACAGGCACTTCTGAGAGTTTGGGTCCACAGAAAAATATGGACCTCAGTCCAACTTTGCAATGATGCCTGAACAAGGCACAGTGTATACCTGCACTGCTACCAGGGCTGACCATAAAGCAGACATAGACATCACCTCCAGCCCAGTCCAACTCTGTGGAAGGGCAGGGGACTTGGGGGACCCATGGAGGCTGTTATCTTCCTCAGACTGCCATCCAGCATTTCTACAGGTGACATAGGAACAAGAGGAAGATCTATAACTTTGGTCTTTTATATCTTGCAAACTATGTCACAGAATGGTCCTTACTTTGAGGTCATCCTCTTCTTGTGATTTCCTATTTTCCTTCAGTAATACACAATAACAACTACATATATTTTTTAATAGATATTACAGGGACCATGTCATTTATACTGTTTGGAGAAAAGGTTTAGGTACAAAAGAAAGACATCTACTAATTCTCTTGACTTGGATGGTCTCTTCTATCGTGGCATCACTTTGCTTGAACTGTGGGGCCAGAGTGCAGCAAAAAGAAGTCTGCTGCTTGACTGACAAATGGCTGGCATAAAAAACATCCGCTGTGACATGAACAATCATTTCTTCTAAGGACAACATGGACTGTTTCTCTCTGAGTCAGTTTTATCTCCGAAGGTGAATGCCTACTCACCTGCAATATATTCTGCCTGCAAATTGGCAAATGCCATCATAATGGTTCTCATTTTATCTTTTTCTATTAAACCAGAGGAAAGTAGTTATGAGGAAGAGTGAGATATATTTTTGTTTTCCCTTCAGCATCTCCTGTATAAGCAAAACTTATCAAAGGGCACTGTTTATCATTTGATTTGAAATAATTTTGCCTTTCAACATTCCTAGCGTATGTCAAGAGGCATATAGACTTGCAGGAAGAAGAGATAAAATATGCTCTTCTTGTTATTTTGTACAGTTCAGCACAGAAACGTCATGTAGAAACGTCAGAAACCAACAGCTTAAGAAAGATGACCAAGTTATCAAGAACCACTCAGGTCCACAACTGCTGAAACAGTTGCAGCAGGTTATTTCTTGTGAGAAATATTTTCTAACAATTATGCACAAGGTTATTTCTTGTGAGAGGAATATGCACACAAATACCATCGTACACAGGCACGTGTTTCTCTGGAAGGTGTAAGCAACCCTTGAGGTGCTGAAATTTAACCCTACAATATAAAAGACAGCTTGGCAGCCTGTGAGCCCAGGTCTCAGCAGTGGCAACAGTCATGGATACCCATCCCCATGTACTCCCAGACTGAAGGATCTAAATAAGCACAGTCAGTATTGCCTCCCACATTTGATCCACAGACTTCCCTGAGCTGTACCAGCCCCAGGTACTCACCACATCATGCAGAGAGTGGCAAGTAACCTCTCTGGTCACAGTGTGCAAGTCTGCACTGGCTGATCCCATGCTAAACTGTAGCTAGTAATGTTTCACTTTTTAATGTTAAAATGAGATCCTAGCATAAACCCAAAATTAGGCAAACCAAAAACAAAGAAAAAAGAGTTCAGTCCAGCAGTGCATTGCTTTGCAGGTCATATTCTTTAATGCTGCCTACCTACAAACAGCACTCAAACAAATTTCCATTGCTTGTATCAACTACAAGTATCTTTCCTTGTGAGCTATTTTAAACACATAATGAGATTAAACCCAAATCCATAGAGGTTTTAATTTAGTTTAGGTTGTTGGGTAAAGGCACATTGAAATACCTAAAAAAACCCCACAAACTATACCATAAAACAAAATTCTCTACCCCAAGCACAGAAAAGTGGCAATAGTATCATCATGCTGTTTTACTCAGCAATAATATAGTTCCCTCGTCAAGATAAACTACTCAGCCTTCAGCCTTATAGTTTATCTGCTCAGGAACTGGGTTACTGCCTCATAAAACAGTGCAATGGTACAATTATCACTTCAATATTAGGTAGGTACTGAAAGGTGCTTTCATTGTGTGTTAGGTGGGACACTTTATGGTAGCTATAAAGACGATGTGGCTTCAAGTATTTGCTATGATGATAAATTAATGAATCATACTGTGGACTGTGCCTTTAAAATAGTGGAATAGCTTCTTGTCTTCAACAGGCACCAAAGATACGTGAGGTTGTATGCAAGTGGTACAGATATCAAACTGGAGAAGGAGCATTGAGATGAAGATTCACAGTGCTGAGATAGAGGCATATGTTTGATACTTCATTAATGAGCATTTCTACCAAACTTTACATCTCAAAATATCTTCATTGTGTTTCCTGTATCTCTTTATTTAGGGAAAATCAGGTGCTAAATTTTGTACAAAACTGTGGGACTCTTTGGACAAGGTAGAACTTGCTGTTTTTTTTCATTAGATGTTCACAGGCAGTAGGAGCATATGTGTGAGGAGAGCAAGAGATGCCTCTCACATCCTGGGATGTGTCTGGCCTGGGAACAAACACTAACGTGTTCTGCTTTCAATGCTAGCTTTGCTTGTGGGAAAAAAGGAGCAGTAGTCAATGCAAAAAAACCTGTCATTGCTTGCAGACTGGGTAGATGCAGAAGGATGGAGTTGTGCAGGGAAAATGCTACATAATATACAGTATTTTCAAAGTCTAGAAGAGATGGTGGTAACAACCTTTTCTGTAGATGGATTGCTAGTTGCTACAGTGGAAAGAATATCAGAACTGCATATGAAAAATGGTTTGGGGTTGAAATATGACAACATCACGTGCTAAAAGGAAAGGTAAAATACATCTGAAGCAGGTAAATGGAAAACAGACTGAGGTAAGCCAGAAACCTCCTTACTATGTTTGGTTTGGTTATCAAGGATATCAGGTACTTTCATGGACATACAGAGAGTGCTTATTCGGGGTCCTTTTTCCAGTTTCCTCCCACACAGTGTTGAAATGTTCTGGAAGCTCTTTTTTTTTTCAGTTTTCCAAATAAAATTTCAGATTAAAATATTGTCACAATCATCTACTTCTAAAAATGTCCTTAAATGTTAGCTTTCAATCTCACATCATCTGAAAGGGCATTGAAATACTATTTATCAAAACCTGAAGTTTATTACAAGGTAAATTGGAGAGAAAATCAAATGAAGTGGAAATAATTTTAAGAATTTTGCTGAATAAAAAAAACAAGGAGAGAAAATGTTCAAAAGCACCCTCAATATTTTTTAACAAACGATAAATTCTTAATAGCTTAAGGCAATAAAATCCAATATGCCTTATGTTTTTTATTTTAATAAATTAAAGTATGTCAGTGATTAAAAGTACAGGTGTTTCAGATGAACGAGTAATAAAATCATCTTTGAGATCGGGCCTTCACAACCATTGTTTAAAAAGAATGTTTGTCAACTTTATGTGCTTACTTAACTTGAGAGTTGTTCAAACACTCCTAATCTCTCGGCTACATTGTGCATAAAGATTCTAATGGTATTTATTGATCCTGATACATTACAGCTACAGATGTCATTACTCATAAGGAATATAACAAGATACTGTAAATATGCAAAATGCTCATATATCAGACAGAGCTGTCTCAAAGCTCCTCAGAAATGTAAGCAAATGCAGCTTCACTTCCAAAATGATGATGAGGAGATGGGAACAGACTGAAAATAGGCTTCCCCTGTTAAACAGAAGAGAGAGAAGAAGGCAAAGTGGCTGCATCTGGGATGTCACCGTACCTGAAAATCTGGATCTGTCATGCCAGCCACTGCCTAAAGAGTGGTGCGGAGACAGCAGCTGACATTCTGAGAGGGTTGCTCTCCTTCCGCACCTGCATGTGCCCTTCCATGGCCCCCTTGCTGCGGCAAGAACCCCAGTGCTGCAGTCTCTGGCTGTCTTTGAGTCCAGTCTGTCCAGGAGGTAGTACGACAGCGACAACACAACCCAACTTGGGACCTTGGGCTAGTCCGAGTGTGAAACAGAGTGCAGCATTTGAGAACATACAAATGACTGTTTCACAACCTTCTTTCCAGTTTTCTTTTGTAGGACACAGGTAAGTGATCTCTCAAGCTGTCTTAATACCCTATTACTCACAAGCTGAAAAGTACCCATCCTTTAGACAGACCTCCCATTAGTTTAAGCAGTATATAAGCCTCTCTTTTCTCCATGGTTCTTATGTACAAATCCTCTGAGAGGAAACATGCTGCTGAGGCATTTTTAAAACTGCGGTGAACTTGAACTCGTGATCTGATTGATGTGATTCTCACCACATGCAAGTACTTGCAGGACTTAGATTTAAGATTTAAATTGCATAAACCATTTCCTAAAATCAAGCAATGCAAGGCAATCTTCAATTGCATTCAGCTGTAAGCTTACACCTGGATGTGGGGCTTTGCTTGAGCATGATGCCTCATCCTCGAGTGGTTTGAAAGGATCAGTGCAAAGGCAAGATGCCTGCTCAACACACCTTCACATTCCTCTGCTGAGTCCAAGCAGCATCACAGCATCACTGAGAAATGAGCTGGCAGGCAGTGTGGAAAAACTGCAGAGCAAGAGAGACCCATTGCACTGTGGAAATGATTGTCCTCAACCCAGGATATGGAGAAGCAGCATCTATGGAACATTTTCTTGATGAATTTCTTTTTCCTATTTTTTTTTTTTCTTCAGAAGCAACTGAAAGTTCATTCTTTTAAAGTCATTTGAAAAAACAGTGGCCCTCTCTGCATCCATCATTTCCATGAAATGGACTTATGTACTTATACTAAATTAAAATTCAACTCTGCAATTACGTCCTTTACTTATTAGTGTCTGGACATATCAGACTCTTAGGGTCAATTTACCTCAGGTTTTCCACTTCTTGTTCATCTTCCTTTCTCATTCCTACTAAGCCCACAACATCCTTCTGGCAATCGCTTGCTGAGGTTGCCCTTGCTGTACTGCATGCTTTCTCTGCCTCAGAAAATAACAGCACCAGAAAGCCCTATCACAAATTAAACCCCAGTCTCTTGAGATGAGCTTAATTTGATAAATGTTGAAAAAGCAGAAGTAGACAAGTCTTTATTTTTGCTGCTATGTATGTCTGATTTTTATCATAATGGATTAAAAGAAACATACACACCATGGAGCTGAAAATGACCTTTTTAATCCCTTCCATTTGGTCCTGATCTTCACACGCTTTCTTCCTCTGTCTGTTTCTCGCTGCCAAACCCACTGTTGAGGAAGAGGTACTGATGTACCTCACTTCACTTCTCTGTTCTGACCTTTGGGTAGACACTATTCATGCATGCAAATTGGGAACAGGACATTAATCAGCTGAAGGCATTGAGGTTTACTCTTTGCAGTAAAATCAATGCTTAGACACTAGAGGCAAGTCTGATGAGAATAATAATCTAATGTAACTTTTCATTTATTTCAGGCCAATTCCTAATATTGGCAATGATAAAACACTGTTTCAAACTGAAGGAAAGCCCATGCAGAAATTCAGTTGTTCTGTCAATCAGAATATGGCCACAAAATATTTCTAGCCCTCCATGCAGTATTTATCATTAGAAACCATAGGAAAAGAAAAGTTTGCGTAGGAAATAGACTCTTCACTGTTCACGCTCACTCATGTCTATGCTGAATACCATAAACCCGAGACATGCTATGAAAATTGACAAGCCAGATGGGATCTATTCACCTTTAAAATAAAAAAAAATAAAAATAAAAAAACAAAAAGAAAGAAAAAGAAAAAAGAAGAAGAAAGATCAATCAAAACTCCAAAATGAGTATGTTAAGCAAAGCACTTAAAAACACTGGACCAGATTCGCAAGCTTGTAGTTGCTGTAACCACATAGCTGAAACCACTGACATCAGTGTTGTGCTTACTTCCATCCAGTCCCAATGTGGACCAGAGACCAATGTAAAATGCTGGTGCTAGAAATTCTGGTCCCCTCTGACACTTCATAATTCCTCTCTTTTAACAAATTACCAAGTGCAGCCTTGCTACAACTTAGCTGTACCTGCAGCTACCATCAGCAAATCTAGCTCAAACTCACACAAGCTCACTTCATGGCTTGTAAAGTCTTGACCTAGATGTAAATCTTTCGCTGGTAGGAACAAACTCTCATTTGCAAACTGCCAAACACAGCATGAATAATGGAAATGAAACTCTCCAAACCCCACCATACAGGCTACAGGTGAACAAAACCTGAATGTTACATTCCACATGTGGTCTTAATAAGACCCTCCCACCATCCTTTCCAAAGCTGTATATAGAATCATAGAATCACCAGGTTGGAAAGGACCCACTGGATCATCGAGTCCAACCATTCCTATCAATCCCTAAATCATGCCCCTCAGCACCTCATCTACCCGTCCTTTAAACACCTCCAGGGAAGGTGACTCAACCACCTCCCTGGGCAGCCTGTTCCAGTTCCCAAGGACCCTTTCAGTGAAATTTTTTTTTCTGATGTCCAGCCTGAACCTCCCCTGGCGGAGCTTGAGGTCATTCCCCCTTGTCCTGTCCCCTGTCACTTGGGAGAAGAGGCCAGCTCCCTCCTCTCCACAACCTCCTTTCAGGTAGTCGTAGAGAACAATAAGGTCTCCCCTCAGTCTCCTCTTCTCTAGGTTAAACAACCCCAGTTCCCTCAGCTGCTCCTCGTAAGACTTGTTCTCCAGCCCCCTCACCAGCTTCGTTGCTCTTCTCTGGACACGCCCCAGAGCCTCAACATCCTCCTTGGGTTGAGGGGCCCAGAACTGAACACAGTACTCAAGGTGCAGTCTCACCAGTGCCAAGTACAGAGGGAGAATAACCTCCCTGGACCTGCTGGTCACACCGTTTCTGATACAAGCCAAGATGCCGTTGGCCTTCTTGGCCACCTGGGCACACTGCTGGCTCATGTTCAGTCGGCTGTCAACCAACACCCCCAGGTCCTTCTCCAGGCAGCTTTCTGGCCGGACTTCTCCTAGTCTACAGCGCTGCATAGGGTTGTTGCATCCCAAGTGCAGGACCCGGCATTTGGCCTTGTTAAACCTCATGCCATTGGTCTCAGCCCAGCGGTCCAGCCTGTTCAGGTCCCTTTGCAAAGCTTCCCTACCCTCCAGCAGATCCACACTTCCACCCAGCTTAGTGTCATCTGCAAACTTGCTAAGGGTGCACTCAATGCCTTCATCCAGGTCATTGATAAAGACATTGAACAGGGCTGGACACAGTACCGAGCCCTGAGGAACCCCACTTGTGACTGGCTTCCAGCTGGAGTTAACTCCATTTACCACCACTCTCTGGGCCTGGCTGTCCAACCAGTTTTCAACCCAGGAGAGTGTGCACCTGTCCAGGCCAGAGGCTGACAGTTTATGAAGCAGAATGCTGTGAGAAACTGTATCAAAGGCTTTACTGAAGTCCAAGAAGACTACAACCACAACCTTTCCCCCATCCAGCAGTCAAGTCACTTTGTCACAGAAGGCAATCAGGTTAGTTTGGCAAGACCTGCCTTTCATGAACCCATGTTGACAACACCCGGTTGTCTTGCATGTACTTCATGATAGCACTTAAGACCACCTGTTCCATGACTTTCCCCAGCACTGAGGTCAGACTTACAGGCCTGTAGTTCCCTGGATCCTCCCTGCAACCCTTCTTGTAGATGGGCACAACATCAGCCAGCCTCCAGTCCAGTGGAACTTCCCAAGTCAGCCAGGACCTCTGGAAGATGATGGAAAGGGGTTTGGAAAGCACATCCACCAGCTCCTTCAATACTCTTGGGTGGATCTCATCCGGCCCCATAGACTTGTGGGTGTCTAGCTGGGCAAGCAAGTCTCTAACCGCCTCCTCTTGGATCATGGGAGTCTCATTCTTCTCCTCTAAATCCTGGGTTTGTACACAGGGGGAACAACTTTCCTTACTATTAAAGACTGAGGCAAAGAAGGCATTAAGTACCTCACCCTTGTCCTTATCCCCTGTCACTGTTGTTCCTTCTGCATCCAATAGGGACTGAATATTCTCCCCAGTCCTCCTTTTCTTGTTAATGTATTTGTGAAAAGTTTTTTTACTATCTTTCACAGACTTAGCCTTTTTACTGTTCTAAGTGAAAATCATATGGCCTCCAGCCTCTTGAGCAAGGAGATTTCAAATCACCTGTATTTCATATTATAGTACATTGTATGCAATGGAAGTTGTGAAAGACTCTTTTGCAAGAGATTTGAGTTAGATGCAGATATTACAAACAGCTCCCTCTCTCTCCTCTCACATCAATGTGATTTATTTACACAACATATAATAAATCATGCAGCAACAAGTAGGTTTTTAATGAATAGAACAACTTTAAAGTTTGCACTTCCAGATTGAATTGAATGTTTTCTGCTTATTTTCAAAGACATATCAACCTAGCTAATTCAATTTCTAATCTCATAAATGTTGTCATCAAGGTATTATAATTGAGGTTATGAAAGTCTGTTTCTAACCTATTCAGAGCAGTCAATTGCTTTAAAATATTTCTGTTTGGAAACAGACATTGTGTTTAAGCAACAGGCAAAATCTCTTTCAGGAGATGCTATTCTTTCCAACGCCTGCTTTGCGTAGAAGCATGCTCTATTTGGGCTCCAGGAAAAATGACAGACAAAAGGGAGAGATATAATTACACGTATACTTCCTATCAAATTAAACCAAAGCAAAGCAAATCAAAGCAAATAAGTGGGGTTTCCAGTGTGTGAGGAAAACTACTATCATGTTCATGTGTTTTAAGAACAGCAATAAAAATGACTTCAAAGATATCATGTGTTATTTGATGTAGACTCAAATCTTGAAAAATAGAATCATTATATAATAATGACACTTTATTACTGAAAAGCGTGCACCGCAAAGAGATATGGTATATGGAATTAAATGGCACAATACAGTCATTAACTTCATTAGGAACATAAATGCAAAACATAACAAAATTAATAGCAGAGGAGATGTGAGAGAGAAGAAAAAGCCTAATTTGAATGTTTTCTTACAGAAGTTTGGAGAAACTTCCAGGGGCATGATAGTCCCCCACACCCTGTAACAGCCCTATGAAGCCCACTTCCATCTTCCATGAGATGTATTTCATGGAATCAGCATGCAAGAGGTGCCTCTGTCTAGGCTGTGATAGTTATGGCTCAGCCCCCTTTCTCCATCAACAGGAAAAAATGCAAATGATTTAATTAGCATATTCCTGTGAATTAATGTCATTTATCAGAAAAGACCCAAGTGATAATCATACTGCTTGAGAGCTAATTGAATGCAGAAATCTTGAGAACGAGCTGGATGTGAATTCAGTGCAGCGTGAAAGTTTGGTGTGCACCGTCATAGACTCTTCCCTGCTTGGCAAGGAAGTGGCAACTTAGAAGGAGTTGGAACACTTCACCCCACTCATGCATCCTTCAGCTGAGATGGACCACGTAGGCTAGAAGTCAGGCTTGTAGTCCAAATGCCCATACTTCTTGTCTCATGATGAGTAGACATCCGGGCACAGCATGAGGGCACCTGAAAAACTGCCTGAGTAGCCTTGCCCCTGACTGAAAAGGAGGGCTCAAATCTGTAGGAGTAGTATGGAGGATGAATCTGGGCATCAGCACAAGGCCATCCCACGCAAATCTTACAATTCAGTAATAAGGCTGTTGTCCTCTGTATCCCCTCTTCTCCCTTCTCCTTAACCCCATACCCTTTCTCTGCTATGAATCTGTGAATTCAGACCATCAGGGCGGCAATAGTATGGTGGTTTTTCTTTCCTTGCAGACATCTGCTGGCTTCGGTGTTTATCTGCAACAGACAGCGAGAGTGTTTCCCTCTCCTCAGAGTGTTGTGCTACATTGCCAGGAAAACACACTGTGAGTTCTCGAATTTGAACATAGTGAGAGTATCTAAAGGAAGACAGTGAGTAGGTTTTCTACATTACTTCTTTCAGGGTGGTTTTATGCAAATCTTCTCCCTCCAAACTTTGAAATAACATCTCTAATGAAAAGTAAGGAACACTAAAAGTTTTCCACCACTTGGAAATAGAGCCATTAGGTGTCCTGGATATGAAGGCAGAAGGACTACCAGGCAATGAGGTTGTGAGAAGATAGACTTACATTTTCCTCCTTCTCCTAAAGTAAATCTTAGCTAGAGAAGGCTATTCAGACACTAATCTAAACCCACGCTCCTTGTTTAACAATTAGACACAGGCTGAAAATGCGTTGGCTGAAACTGCTCAGCGAAAGGTGTTTCCTGTAATTTATCTCTGTTAATGATGTTGCTTTATTTTGTCTTTAGCATTTTCTTTAAACACAAACTGTAGGAATAAAAAACATGATTGTACCAAGCTAGTTAATACATATAATTACATTAACTGTGGTGATATGGGTGCAAGATTTTTTTTTCTTCCATTCTATTGGTATTTATCTCAACCTGTGTTCACTATAGGTATTTTAAAATCGAAAATAACACCTTTAAACACAAAAAATTTCATAAACACAATAAATGGAGGTAATTATATCCTGTCGTCAGCTAAATTCAAAGTGATTCACATATGATAGTCACTAGACTTCTCTCTGGTTTTGCTCTGAATGACACATCCCTGACTTGAAATAATTTTTGTTCTGAGCTGTTATGAAACCATTTACATTAAATGATGGCAGCACTTAGAAGAGTGGCTGGGACTGAGTTTCTATGGCAAACAGTGCTCTCATTAAGTGAAATCATGACTTTTGTATGTATGTGGCAGATTTTCTTGTCTTTTCTTATTTTTTTTCTTCTCAGTTTCTAAAGGGGAAATAGTTCAGTTAAAGACCACTGTGGATAACTTGCAATTCCCTTATAAGGTTACTGAAATGTCCTTATTCGACCTCAAATCTTCTGCCTCTGAAAGTACATCTTTCAACTTCCCACTCCCAAACAACAGCGATAAATTACTTGACCAACACCCACACAGCCTGCAAACCACCTCTAACAATCAATTCTGCTCTGGGACCTGCTGCACATATGCCTGAATGTCTTGTATACACATCTTAGGACCCCATTGCTTTGCCCATCTCATCCCAGCCCTACCAATTTCCCAGCCTCCACATTCCACTCAAAGAAGGCAATTCACTCATGTTCCTCATGCTCCCAGCCTCTTCAGCACTTACCCCTAGCCCTCTACAGCAATGAAACGCTTCTTACACAAGCCAGTGCTCAGCTACCTGGCTCCTGTTGCAGCACCACACTGCATGAGGCTCACACATTGCCTTCCTGCAAGTGCTTGCCTGAGCAATGGTCTCAGCAATTCACAAGAGCTGACAAATGGGTAATGCTGAGGAGCTTTACAACATCTGAAGTCTGTTCCCGGACAAAATAAAAATATCAGAATCCCTTCTCCACTTCTTTGTGCATAGAGAATAGGATAAGGGCTGCAGAAAGATTCTGAGTAGAGAAATACTTGATTTATTCTCATTTTGGCTTCTTTTTTTTTTTTTTCCCAAATAAATTGACATAGAAGAAAATGGGTAAACTGAATATTCATCAACCACCAACATCTGAAATTCCTCAAGAGCATTGATGCCTGTCTATGGCACTGAAATAGAACTGGCTTGCTCTATAGTACACTAGTATATCAGTTGGTACTCAAATGATAAGGATTTCCTTTCATTTCTAAATTCAAAAGTAAAAGCCACACTTGGGATGAAGCAAAATGTAGCATGAAAAAAATTTTTTGTGACTCTCTCTATCCTCCTTCAAGAGTGTGATGTTTCTAGCATATTTAAAGTTGTTGTTGGAATTGTCCTTAAAGATTGAAAGAGTCTATAAATTTTCATGAGAAGTGAGCTGCAGTTACAGCAAGAAATATACGTGCATTGTATGTGTGTTAAAGGTATCTAGATGCACAAACAATAAATAGAAAACAAACTCTCTCTGTAAAACATTTCTTACCCTTACCCTCATCTTATTGTCATCAGTAGGATATCGAGGACTGTAATTAATACAACAAAAAAAAAAAAAAAAAAGAAAAAAAGAAGAGGAAAAGAGACAAAAGGAACAATTCAAGGAAAACTTAGCCTGAATTCTTCTGAACCTGGCAGTAGCTGCTGAGGGTGGCTGCCTGGCTCTGCTCTTTCGAGATTGATGATCACTCTTTGCTCTCTGCTTTTCAAAGTAATGGTGAACAGCTCGGCACAACTCCAGCTGAGCACAGCAAGGGGTTAGGAGCACTCCTTGAAACCTTTTCCTTGCTCCTGAGAAATAACACTTGTTCTCTGCATAAGACCCGTCTGTCTGGAAGTTCGCAGTTAGCATGGGGGCTCAAGCAGGGTCTGTGGACAATGCCAAAATCTGCAATTGTAAGGAGAACAATTGTCAGAGGGCACAAGAGAGTTTCCAGCCCCAGCAGAATCAGTCAAAACCACCTACTAATTCTGTGGAGAGTAAATTAAGAGAAGATCCATGCACTGCCACATGCACATTTAACACCGATTTTAAAGTTTATGTAAGAAAATCACAATACATGAGCATCTTATTCTGTATTTACCTTGGCTGCCACGTGTTTTTTATGAAATGGTGTGAATACTCAGGCCATGATAACAATCAAACAATGAACTGATAATTATATGCTCATTTCTGCTAAGTGATGCATATTCACTTCAGTTTAGTGTCAAGTGCCTATTATGGTATTTTGAAGACGTTCTTGTGATGGGTTCACAAAATAATTGAGTAGAGAATTACTTCTTAGTTGTTAATTTCTTCTTTAAAATGTGACTTACAACTCCTTCGCCCTTAGGACCAGATTGTGGCTAGGTAGCATCCACTGTTTTCTTTCAACATTAAAGCTGTATTGCTATAAGGAAAGTGAGGCGATCACATACATACTTAAACTCCATCCTCCCATGGATTCTAATGCATATTTAACATTAAGGCTTCAAACTGTCCCACTGAAGTTAATGCTATTCTTCGCATGTTTAAAAGTACAGAAAGTCTATTGATTCAAATTAAGGTGACCTGGTTTTATATCAGGATATTTCACTGTTGAGCATGACTGAATTCTAACACTGCTCTTCATGCATATTCACAGCTCTTTGCCTCTAGATCTCCTAAACTCAATAATATAATGAGAGCATCCTAACATATATCAAAGGATCTTGTCCTTTCTTAGAAAAAGCCCAAAACTCTGACTAAAGAAGTTTAACAAACTAAAGGACTTTAACAGGCAGTTAAACTTGGATAGTTGGTTACTCTGTGTGGAGTTCTGGGCTACCTTTGTGAAGGTTCTGGCCTTTACAAAGTTTGGCACAAAGGACATAAATTGTGGCTGCAATATCGCTGTGATATTGGTTCAAGGGCTCAGTATATTTTTTGTTTGGGTAGATGGGCCTTGCAAGACTCTTGTGTAGAGCTCATTGCAAAACAAGGGCATTAAATAATTACAAATACCTGCTTTAGTAAATTAGCTCCACAGCACCGGTGATGGAGCCTCACAGGCTTTGCCTTAAGAATCCATCAGTTCCCAGCAAAGAAAAAAGATGGGCCAGAGGGATATAAGCCCTGGTTGCATTCCTGGGTGTACAGACTGGACTTGAGAGTTATGTAGGCTGGGCTCTGTCAGATGTCCGGTCTCTCTTGAGAGGTGATGGCTTTCCTTCCTTCTCCTGGAAAGGCTGGTCTCAGCAAAGGCTGAATTGCAGCAAGAGAGGGTTCATCACCTCAATCCTGAGAAAGGATGGATAGGGCTTGGACACCTGAGTACAAGAAACAACCAAACTCATACCCTCAGTGGGAAAACAGTAGTCTCCTGTAAAGTGGCCAATGGGATTTCACCAAATTTCTTGGACAGAAATATAAATGACCAGCCTGTCTGAGAATAGAACATTTTTACCAGGAAGGATATTTTTCCCCTCCTTCAGTAAAAGGTAAACCTATTAGGAGGATTATGAAAACTCCAAAAGTAATCTCAAGGCCACGCTGGACCACCACTATAGGCCATACATTTTTTTTGTGTTTGCTGCGGGACAAGTTTGGTTAGTTTTTGTATTATCTTGATGCCATATCAAGGCTTTTTATGCTCCTTCCCCTACAAAAAGCATTGCTTTCAGCTATTCCTAAATGCATATTTATTTCCTTTTACATTGCTACCCAGAGTTTAGACCAGTAAAGGATTTTTAAGAACAAAGTCAAAATGTATAAAAATGGCACTAGCAAAATTCCTCCCTACCTAAAATATCGTAGTTCACAGGCTCCACAACTACCACATCTTCTTGTCTACCATCACCTTTGCTGTGTAAGCACAAGGAAGCTGACAACCTTTTCAGAGCTCTTAAATTAATAAAGCCATCCAACCCACCCAAGTAAGGAATGCATATCTCACTGGAGTGGCATCACTTTGCTAGTTAATTTTTAGAAAGCCTTTTAATATCTACAGATGAAAGGCACTGTAACAGTGCAAAGCATTGCTGTTATTACCTACAGATGGCAAGAAGTTGTCCCACAGCTGCGGCGTATATATCATGAAAATCTAATGGTTGGCAAAGCTCCTGTAACATAACAAACGGAGTTGCAGTGCTCTTCTACTTAATCCAGCTCTGTACACTGAAGGTTTTAAAGGGCCTTGTAAAACTCCAATAAGCAGCAGTTTCCCAGCAGATCCAGAGAAATCTGAATAATCTGTCTTGCTTTGTTAATTGCATTAGTTAGACCTTCATCTAGTGGTCTCATAGGCTATTTTGTTAAGACTCCTTATCTCCCGCTCTAAAGATTTTTTTTCCCACAAGTACTGAGAAAAAAGCTCTGATCTTTACATTTGCTATGTCATTACCATCTCAAATCTCTCTGTGTGGGATGATCCCCAAACCCCATCCCTTGGAGGTCAGAACAGGGAAGCCTGTGCTTGGATCAGGACACATACACAGCTCCAGCATGGCACAAGGCAATGTGGCACTTGGTACTCCTTCCAGTACAGGGCTTTGAGGGGTGGTATGCTGAAACCCCTCTTTCACAGACTGCACTTCACATTGTCAGGTAGGCAGCCAGCCAATGAATCCTGGAGCAGACTGGCAGGTTGTACGAAATGTGTCCTGTCCTGCAGCACAGCAGAAGCTGGGCTAAGTGGAGAAGAAAGAGCAGATAGCTGAATTCTGGAGCTAGACCCTGGCTGGAAACAGATTTCCACTGCTCTTTAAAGAGCAGGAACGCAGACACTGTCTGGTTTGCACAGAACCCGAGACAAGAAGAAAGGACAAAATATTATCTCTGGATAGTAAATTTTGTGGTTCAGGAATACCTGAAATGATACTGAAGAAACAATGTGGAAGCTTTAATTGAGTTCACAATCTTTCATCCTGAGATATTTCTTGCTCCTCTGAATGCCACTCACATCACTTCTAGAGCTAGCCATATGGCAAAGGGAAATTGAGTCCAAATATAAAAATTAAATTATGAGTACACACAATGGACCAGCAACCCTGGAGCTTTAAGTCCTAAGGGCTTTTTTTTGTAAAGTGCATGGCACAGGTATGATTTAATTCCATCACACACACAAAAGAAAGAAAAAAAAAAACAAAACAAAAAACACAACCAAAACAAAGCAAACCACAAGAAAAGAGAAAAAAGGTTATGCCCCCTGTTGGCACAGAGAAGTATTATTTTGGTTTCTCAGGCAGTTACGATAGACATGTTTTTAAAGAACAGCCCCACATAGAAACCAACCAGACTGATCTGGCCTGGAGAACTCCAATGGCAGTGTGAGAGGCAGCTTGGTCTAGTGGACTGAAAGGCAACAGTTCCTGCGGTCTAATCCTGGCTGACACAGAGCCACTATGTGGCCTTGGGCAAGTTCCTTAAAAAGACATGTCAAGTCAACTTAGGGCTAAAATTAAAGTTTCACAAATATATGGGTTTGCAAATACTTACATCAGTAGAAATGAATGTCACCTTGATTTTATTTTTAATTCCAATGAGGAAGGGTGAAGGAAGGGAAGAAATATTTCCAGATAGAGGTCTGGGAGATGTTGTTTTCTGCACTGTTTGCAGCCTCAGTGCTCTGCTGGAGACAGAGTGTGAAAGAAAAACTGGTCAAAATCCTCTTCTACACAGAAGAAAAATCTTGAGAGCCTAATCTTGATCCAGGGAGATCCTGAGCAGTGGATACTTGGAAGTGTTAAAAACTCATTATCATTCAAGGAACACTCAATTATAATGAATTAAGTATATGTTAAGTAATAACTACAGTTCAAGAACCAGATTCTGCCCTCTGGTAAGTGCTTTCTATCACCCTTGCCAGCTTGAATTAGAAGTAAACTTTAAGACCTGAGAAGCTGCCCGTGACATTAAATCCAAGGGCAGGCACAGACAGTGTTCTAGAACTGATAGAAGACTATATGATAATTTATGCCCAGTGTGATACTAATTTGTTAATATTTATCAAGTCACTACATCTTCCTATGATTCCTGTTTTCCCTGAACTCCTTCATCATAATGACCGCTACTCTTAGACCAACCAGCAATTAATTATGAATGACTCTTATTTAGAAAGAGTTTGGATCTGTGAGACATCTCTATTTGTGTGGCGATATTACTGCACTGCTACTGCACTCCCCTAAGTGATGAGACAGCATCAGATAACACCACTTTTTTCAGTGGATTTTGGGATACTCTAGAGGGAAGCCTTCCTCTCTTCCCAGGAAAGGCAGCTTCTTGTTATCGTTTTGTACAATTCTGTAAGGTCATGACCTTTCTAGACAGACCTAGGAACTTGGAGAAAGGATTTGCCTTGGAAAAAAGGCCAAGGCTATTGCCTTGCAGCAGTCAGGAACAGCTGCGGGTGGCATAGCTAATATGACACGAGAAAATTGGCTGCCAGGCAGGGAAGCATTAAAGGAATTAGTACCTCTCTATGGTACTACACAAGCCCAGAGCTAAAGTCCTGTCATTGGACAGAAACTGGCTCTGAGACAGAAATTAAAGAGGAAGAATACCGGTCAGATTAAAGTGTGTCAAACATTATCAGTGGTTGTGCCAAAGCCCTGCAATTTGGCTGGTTTGTTTGTATTATCCATGAGAGATCTAAAAATGAGTTGCAAGGCGGCAAAAAGCTGCAGGTGCCACAAAATTATACAAGAAACTTAAGACTAGAGAGATTCTATGGCACTTTAGCAGGATATACTAAAGCTGACTGAATCAAGAGTACAACAACATGTAAAATGCAAGATAACACAAATTTTGACAAAGCATTCGAAATACATGTGCACACCGTTGACTTTTACATGAACTGTGGTGATTTTGGATGGTGATCTAGGCATTACAAAAAATGAATGATAACCAGAAACCCCACTGTCTAGTGCACAGTGGTGACCCACTGTGTTAAGCAAATTCTTGTGAAAAAGTACTTCAGAAGTGGGGGTATAGGTACCAAACACTCAAAAAAGGTTTTGTAGAATGAGAACAAAGATGGCATATTTAAAAAGAACAAAGATAACAAAGCAGTACCTGATGACTTCTGGCTTACAGAAATTAAATCAGATAAGCCTTGTCTTAGACAGAAGAATCTAAGAGTGAAACTGAAACAGGTAATGAGATCATTTTGCAATTGTATTAGCATCTCTAGCAAGGAGATGCAAGCATGTGTACCTCAGGACACAACATAACCACTAAAATGTCAATTGTTAGGAGAGGTTTTCCCAGTGAACAAGTTGTTCCTATGATGTCCGTGACTCTCTTTCTTGCTTTTCGCTTTTTAATATAAACTGGTGGCCACTTTCTTGTAATCTAGACAGCAAGGATTGCTATATTGGGTCAGAACATGTCCTGATGATTTAGTGCCTGAAAGCAGTTATTAAAAAACCAAGCAGAACCAGATTGAAATGTACTATTTAAAGCCCCTAAATATCCTGAAGGCACATCTACTTAGCCAATTATCATCTCCCACTAAAGAGCTGTTGGCAAATATCAATAGATTTCAATCCATTTCTTCAGAAAAAGAAGGAAGAATGCTATTTTGAGAATTCTACCATTTTAAATGCAATGGGAAAGATAGGGAACAGGTGTTCAGCACATCAAAAAAGAAGCAGTTATAAAGTGTTGCTCTAGGCATTGTTTCATCTATCTGACTCAGCATAAATGCCCAAATATCAAGGAGAAATGAACCAGAAGAATCAGCTCTGCACTGCCTGGGGTATGTTCGCAGGGTTGTAAGTATTAGGTTGCCTCTTTTTTTAATTAATGCTTTCCCTTTCTGCATTACACTGGAGACCGTGACTGAACTTTATTCCTCATCAGGAGCCTGTGACAACTGACAGAGCCCTCTGGGGAAACAACCTGCCCAGAAGAGCTGAGGAGAAATGAGTAGAGGAATGGATGGAGAAGAAAAGCTTCTACTGAAGGGCAAATTATTTACTGTGGACTGGTCTTGGGATTAGATTCTTTTCCTTTCTATTGATAGCCGACAAAAAGATAATGTGAAGTTTTTTATGAGCTGGTGTCTCTGAGCCTTTAGGGTTCATTACTGAAGCACCTTTGTCAATCATTAAAACAATGTAGTGGCATTTTTGCTGCTCGACTGGCTCGTCTATACAACTGAAAAAAGAAGGGCTCCTGGAAAGCCAACAGACAACAGTGAAACTACACTGGGGCTTTTGTTCTCTTCAGAAGGAGGGGGTTGAGAAGAACAATAAGGGCACATGTCAGAAAAAGCAAGCAAAACCAAAGATTAGGCATAAGTCATTTGAAATCTTGTCTTGCTCCCTTATGTAACAGGAACTCACGCAACTGGAGCTCTGCTATATGGCATTAAGTTGCCTCTGCATGATTTATGTGCTTTTTGGGATGGGGCTACTCACTATTCCTACATGCTCTGATGTGTGGAAATGTGTTTCGTATTTTTGATGTCTGAAGTATCATTGTGATTGGAGGGTATGCCCACAAAAAGCAGCAAAGGGAGTCACAAAGGAGTGCTGTTTGTGCTCCAAAACAGTAGAGTGTGGGCCAGCACAGCTCTAGAAGCTATTTAAATTAAGGTCAGAGTGGACATAACTAATGGCTGCCTGTATTGAACCACAGAGATGAGTCCTGATGGGTGGCCTGAAGGAAACTATTCACATTTATTTTTTGGGCAAACCCAGTTAGATGCTCTTGTGTCTGAAACAGCCTGAAAAAACATTTAAAAGAAAGAAGATAAAGGTAAGACTCCTGACAAGTCCTTTACCTTTTCCAGATGCAATCAGTTCACAATTAGAGTCATTCTACATTATATCCCTTTCTCCTTCTGCTTGTGGTATTGGTGATGGAAGGAGTTGGTAACAGAACAGTCTTTGCAGCAGATTTCCCCAATCTCTGATTGCTCTGAACTTTCATGTCAGAAATCCTTCGTCATGCAAAAGATGAAAAATAAAATCTCTTGTTCGTGCTGAAAATCTAATTTTCTGTCTTGTATTTCCCAGGAAGTGTCCTATGGTCTTGTAGTCCACAGATGTTCCATAGGATTGCTGTCTCCTTAGTCCTAGTTTTGTCTTAACTGTTGCTCTGAACAACAGGCTCAGAACAGTCTTGAGCACAAACACTGGACACTCTCTCACTGAATTCACAGAATTGTCCAGTGTCAAAGTAGATTATCTGTCATTGTTAAAAGATCAAGCAGCCCATTACGTTGGTATTTGCCACCAGCACCCCAAAAGGGGACTGTCTTTCACAAACATTCTTCTACCCATCATGAAGCAATTTAAATCTGTACTGCTATCTCCCACACAAAGCAGCTCAAGACACCCATCATTTTCTTTGTTGTATAATGTGTGATTTAGGATTGAAAAGCAGAAACAATTTTCAAATCAGACCCGAACATGTATCACTTTGAGCTGTATACTCTTTTTTTTTAAATAATAAAAAAAAAAAGAATTGCTTTGGTATCCATGTGCTGTAGTTTGAGGTAAATTAGTGTAAGTTTCGTGACTAACTCAGTTGCTGTAAGTACCTTCATTCTCCGAAAACTAACTGCATGTTTTTGAGGCAGTGTTCTGAGTGGAAGGAGGACACACCTGTGAGGAGGGGTGAATAAGGCAGGTGACCCTAAACTGCTCAAGAGAGTATTCCAGACCATATATGTCTGGAGACATATATAAACTTGAGAGAACACAAGTGTCTCCCTCTCTTCTGTGACGGCTGATGTCCAGTGAGGACCTCGTCTGTCTGCTTGTTCCTAGACTCTGATCCGTGTCTAGGATTTTTCATCATTATTATTGTCATTTGCTTAAAGCTGTAATTTTAGTTTCCAGCCTGCAAGACTTTTTCCTCTAATTTTCCTCTCCCCATTCCCTGAGGGGTGTGTATGAGGAAGGGATTTTGGAGGCTCTACTGCATGGTTTATCTGCCAAAATTTGGCCAGATGGGGCTAAACTGTGACACCATGGAACTTTTGAAGCAATAATGAAGTTTCACGCAAAAAATATCAAACTATTCTAACTCTAAATTAGATGCAAAAGTAAGAGATTTTAATATTTCTTGTCTCACTACCCATTCTTTGTTGTTTCAAAGCCAGTAAAATATTAAAAGTCAAAGAAATATCAACTTCTGGTTAACACGACTTGTGGTCTGAGGAAGACTATGATTATCTACAGAATTTTGTGTTCAAGTTCACTTTCATGTTTCATTAAGGATCAGAATTTCTTACTTAGTATTTCATATCTTTGGTATAAATATAAAATCACACGCTATATAATTAATGACATAGTGCTTCCCTTCCCCTCTATCCCTCCATTGCAGGAAACACAGATGAATCATTTGGCTCCTGATCTGAATTTAATTTCTGAGTGTTCATATATTAGGTATTGAGTTTGGCCCCCTCCTTACTTTCTACAGTAATGTTTACAGTTTGAACTCTCTTGACATTGCAACTTTACAGACCTTTTGTCCTTCCTAGCCCCACCTGAGAATGGTACCTTGGTGTTTGTGGGAAGAAAGGCACTTGAAGCCTTAGGGTGAAACGTAAGAATTGTGTTGAGGTAGTATTGCAAATTCCTCAAGCAAATCAGATAGAAATGCAGAAAAACTGGTCCTAAGTCTGCTTTTATTGAAATAAAAAAAAGAAATTCGTAAGAAGAAGGATGAGAACAAAGAGAAGGAATGAGTTTACTACAAACAAATCGCAGATTAAAATACTGTAGTGTCTATGAGTTTGTTTACATACATGCATTAAGACTGGGTCAGCATCACATTGAAAACTGTAACTTTCACCCAACAGTTTTACATTTAAGTTTGTGACATCCATTATGCCTGAACTTAGCTAAAAAACATTGACATTTCTTGAAGCAACAAGCACCAAGGTAACAAACTGGGTAGCTGTTGAGTGAGCATCTACTTTTTGCACACAGGGTAGTGAATTTTACCCTCAGGTGTTCTCTCAGTGAATCAATGTTACAAGTTAGCTGTAGCATCCATGTTCATTTGTTTAAGCATTGGTAATTTTATATTGCCTATTACAAGTTATTTTTAATTCCCAGGAGTTTTGCAGTTGCATAGGCTCCTCCTCACAGCAAATAGCTTACTAAAACCACCAAGAGCCAAGAAATAACTGTCAGCTATTTTTTTACCTCTGTAGCTAACTGCAGGGTTCTTTTTATTTTTCAGATAAAGTTAATGGATGCAGCTATTCCAGTGCCACATTTATAAACAATTTTGTTTAGGAGCTGCTAAAGAATGCTTGCAAAACATCATTTAGGGAGTGAAAGTATAGTATTTATGCAATATAGTGTTTATATCGGTGGAATGACAGACATGCTGTTTAAGGAGATGTTGCTTTTCTGTCAAAAATTAAACACTTGGTTATATGCTACAGTTATTCACTCACTTGGTGGTAGCTGTTACTTAAGTACCTCCTGTCTAATCTCTGTATGGAGAGTTGTAGGCTTGGGAACCAGCAGAGGTGCCTGGCATCGTTTGCTCAGACTAATAGCAGCTCCTGTCTCCCTCCTCCGCCAGAGAAACCCAAATACCACATTGATGTGGGGTTTTTATGTCTAAATAATCACCCTCTTTCCTTTGGTTATTCTTTCCCTATTGAATAATTCTGTCAGTTTTGTTTTATGTTTTGTTGATTTTGTTTTACAATCACATGTATATATGTATTCATATCTATAAACATATTTTACAAACACGTGTAATTAATCCTAGGGGAGTATAAATGTCGATTATCTATATCTATAAAGTCAAACCTACCAAAGTCTATCTCATTACACTCAAGAAAGCATCGGTCCTGTGTAAATAAAGAAGAATTTTATTGCCCTTACTGTTGATTAAATCCCTGGCAGTTAAGGTGTAAGGGATGTCTGTGAAAAGGATGCTGTTCAAAAGGAAAATAATTCTACCTCTGACAAACCTCTTCCAAAACACCCAAGTAAGTCCACAGTTAAGCACGTGAAAGTTTGTAGAGACAGAGAGATGGGGATAGAAGAGTAAATAGTGATGTAGGGGGAAGGTTGGGGTAACTGGGCTATCAAGTTAAAAAGGAGAAACAGTGGACAGGATGAGGCACAAAATAAGATTAGGTCACCTGACTATGTGTAGAGCTCTGCACAATGGCTGAGATATGTGTGCTTTCTTTTGCTTTTAATATTCAATTCAATATTCAAAGGGCAAGGACATGAAAATAAAAAACTTTCTTCTGAGATGTAATTTCCTTTAACTAAGAAGGCGAAATCAGGCCCCCGAGTATTGAATCATTTACCAAAAATCATGATTTCCATGAGTTGTTTTGAGGAAAGTGAAGTATTTTGGCCATTACAAATCAGACCAAGCTGCATCTTCATTTACAAGCTGTCAGTCTGGATCCATGTTCTTTTAAAAAACAATAAAAAACACGTTCAGTTTGTCTGGCTTTTACTTTTTATTTCTGTTGTGTCATAAAGACTCAATTTGGACTAGGTTTTGGATGTTTTCTTTCCCCTTTAGCGCTTCTACAGAAAAAAGTGGTTTAGATATAACAACAACAACATGTTAATATACGCAGTTTGCCTGCTGTCCATGCAACTGCTTTAATGCATAGCTATAGAGTTGTCTCTAAGACACAAACTTAAAAATTGGAAACTATATGGCACTCAAGATCTTCATCTGGTGTTAAATTAGCACCTAAAGAGCATGCTGACCCATGTGAATTAAGTTTCTTTCTTCCTCATCCTGCATGTTAGACTCAGAAAGAGCATTTCAAAATAAAAGATCTGAAATTCTGCTTCTCCTTTGTTTACCTGTTTGTTACAGAAGTATTGATTAAGCATATAGGGAAATAGACCAAAAAGCAATAGTGATCTGTAATATATGGGAGTATTGGAACAGAGAGTAAATTCCATAAAATCCAAACGATCTCTACACTGTAGGTTATCACCTCACACTGTTGGTACCTAACAATTTTGCTGATGTAGGGTGCCAAGGTGAGGACATAAAGTAACATACTACTTGCAGGCCTGGAGAGGATATAAAAATAGCATTGAAAAAAAAAAAAAACCTTCTAGAGGAGGAAATTTTCATTGTTGTTAGCCTTCCCAGAGAAACATTGTAGAAATAGCAAGTGTGGAAACTTGGAGCAGAGTTTATACCTTGAGGAAGGAGAATAGTCTAAACAAAAGTAAAAGCAAAGTTTATCTATTTTTCTAGGGAACTCTTCTGTGCTCAGGACAAACCAACTGGTAAATGTGATTTCACTGTAAACAGCTGTTCTCAGTGTCTGCCTTTCACTCACTGTTCTGTTGGGACTACAATACATTCATATGCCAGCTGCAAAAATCAGCTGGTATTACAATGTGCTTCTGTGTATTTGCAAAATGGAAACAAGTACTGCAAAACACATGCTTTAAGGTCCCTGCAGCAACCAAATATCAGAGGACATGTACCAGGGAAGAATAGCAGGAGAACAGGATCTTGCAGTGAACATTAGTATTGGTAAGGCAAGGAAGAGGTTCATGGCAAAGCAGCAAACTGACATTTCTCAATAACAGTGAGGATTGTCTTTATCTCCAAAACCCAGCTAAAGTAGAGTGAGGATGAGAGAAAAATTCCCACAGTCCCATCTCTCCACCCTCCATCCCTGTCACTTATCGTTACTAAAAGGAAGTTTATAGAAAGTTACAATGCTCATTAAAAGATATTACTCTCAAACATGCCCAAAGTATCTAGCCCCAAGTATGCACAAACATGCCAACTGCATATTCGTCTGTTTTAATGTTGTAGAAGATCAAATTTGCTAAGAATAAGCAAACAACTTTAGCAGCAGGTGGCTGAAGCATAGCCTTCAGAAAGCTGTTAAGAACCATTTTTGTTTGGGAAATAAAACATGGTTGCAAGCTATGTTATTTGCACTTATTGATTCAGTAAAGGAGTCACCTTATGTTTAATTCAAATTATAGTCCTAGCTTGGACAGGTTTAGAACAATCGAGTTTTAAAAATCCGTTTGTTTAGGTGACTCTTGTGCTTGTTGTTCACACAGTTCCCTGCTTTTAGATTAGCTCCCTTTTTACTGACAGGGAGAAGGGCTGAAGCAGTGGAAGTGGTAGGTAAGAGAGGAAGAGAATGGTCCTAGTATCCATAGGAGAGGACCTCATATGGTGGCAGGATGTAGGCTATGGGTCAGTGTCAGATGAGGCAACCAAGATTTCAGAAGGTTCAAGAGGCAGCATGATCCTCTTCAATCACTCAGGTCAGCTTAAGGGAACATCCACCATTATATGTGAAATCAATATCATCATTGCAGGTTGTATCACATCTCAATAAATATTTCTTTTTGCCTCATTGATGAAACAGTCAAACAAACAAAAACAAAGTACTAACATTCTTAGGCTTCTACCCTTCCTCCTTCCCTTTTTTTTTATAGGAAATTCACCACAGATCCTAGGCAGTCGGAAGAAATTACATCCCTTGAATAGGAGGTTGTTGCTTTTACAGGTTAGTGAGTGCACTCATTAGGTGAACAGCTTTCCATCATTGCAGTAGTGGTGTTCTTGCCAGTTACTGACATCTCTCAAAGGTGGGCGCTGACAATTCATCAGAATGGGTTAATTTCACAGGAAGAGGTCACTCTGAGAATGCTGCAACATTAATTTTTTAATCTGATTGGGTCAGGAGCCCTTGGAAACAAGGGCTACTTTGTCATCATTGGAGAAATGAAATTCTGTGTCAAAGTTTCAGATGCATTTTTGTTCATGGAAGGAATATGTTGGACAGCAGCCAAAACCACCCTTTGCAAATATTTACATTTAAAAATAAATGCAAAATCTCATCTAAAGTTTTCTGCAGAAATTTGCATCAAAACATACATTCTCCCCAGGCAACTCTCCTTTGGTAAAATCAGCTGTACCTTTTCAAACTTCCCACAAGGCTTTGTACAGAGATGGATTTCTATGGTTGTAGTCATGTTTTAGTTTGCTTTGGTTTATTTTCTCACATTAATTACTTTGATCATGGAGGAAAAAGGCAGTGTTTGTTATGAACAGGCAGGATCTCTGCTCTCACCCACCTCCTAGGTAGCACATGAGCACTGTGCTGGGCAGATGATTTCTGCTCTGCCCCTGGATCAGGGCAGCAGATACTCTTCTTTTCAGGATCCTCATGAAGACTCAGGGCAACTTTCAACTTCTTAATACATTTTCTCATACCTCCCTCACCAACATTTTAGTGGAATAAGGAGACTAGCAGTATACTCCCATGACAATATCAAGCCAAAATAAATACTGTGCACTTGATGTTTCACCAGCCTCCCTTGGGAACATGATGTTGACACTTACACAGTAAAAAGGCAGGCTCAGTTGTTCAGACAAAAACACAGAACACTTCAAAATCAAACCCAGCACAGTGTTCCAGGGTTTTAATACTGACAAAAGAATATGAAGTTGGAGACTGGAGACTGAGATGAAAACCATGCTGACATTTCACTCCACAACACAAAAATAGTTGAGGTACTTTGAAGAAAGCACTAGATAATGGCAACGGTGCCGCTATGCAGCAATTACAAATTATGGCAAGGACTTCTGCTCAGTCTTTCCCCCTGCGCACAGGTTGGGATTCAAGCGGCTAAGCAAGTAATCATGCATTTAAAATCAGGTGTGGAATGAGACAACTTTCATCTGTTAATTTAGTTAGATGCACATATATATATGCACACACACATGAGACAGCTCACAAACAGCCCCCCTCTCCCCTGCCCCTGGCCTCACATCACCACCCGGCTGCTGAAAACTTGCCCCACCCAGGCTGACAGCAGAGCATGCAGGAGCCTTGATATTAAAAAATAATTTTTTAAGAAGCCGCCTTGGTCTCTGCAGTGTAGTTAATGTACTACTTAGTCGTCCCTACAAGTGCTGTACGATGTTTAATATCCTCCAGGGAATGCAATGCTGCTATCAGTTACATAATTCACTGTAAGCATGGCATTCTAACTATAGAATAAAGTGGTGCTAAATCAGCTGTGGTTGGGGAGAACTCAGAACAGAGCAAAGATATAGACATTACCCTGAGAGGCACCATGATAAAGCAACAGGTTTTGTCATATTGTCTTTGATGAGGAATGAATCAGAATATCAAGATGAAACATTGAGGAGGGTTACATGTGTTACTGCCCTAGACATGACAAACCGCGACATCACGTGTACACTGTTAGGCAAGGAAGAAGAGCGACTGGGGCTGCAGACCCCTTTTGCTTTTATTAAGGCCTTTTGTGGACCCCTGGAAAACCATAGAGACTCAGAACTTACAAGACACCGTAAGTCACAAAACACGCACTGATGAGTACACTGTGCCTGCTCCTGTACCTGAAAGGTCTGTGGACTACAGGCAGATGGTTGAGGTTTTCCATGACAGGCTGTGAACTAATTCAGGCTTGATCTACTACTGACAGATTAAGTCACAATACTTTGGAAACAGACTAGGTCATCTAAAGTGTGACTCCCTGAAAAGTCTGTAAAAATAATGTTTTTTGAGATGGTCTACTGATTAAAAAACACTGGGCACCTGAACAACTCTAAATCATTAAGTAGGTAATAGTAACAGTGTTTTAATTAGGGCATTTTCACTTCTCATGGAGCTATTCTGGGGAAGGTACATTTGCTTTGTTATTAACCATGATCTTTTCAGAGTTATGCTACTCAAGTGATTCATACATCTTTGTACTCTTGCAAATATAAAGCTCCTGTGCCTCTTATGCAGGCAAATGGACAGAATTAACCAACATCAAGAGAAGTGCTAAAGCTCCAAGGCTAGAATTTTCAAAAGTCACTGATGAAGACTTGTCAAGAGTCATTTAGCTGAATTTTGAAAAAGCTATCTGGGCACTTCGTATCCAAATCCATATATTGCATCTAAAAACATTCTGATTTTCCATCAGCTTGATAAAAAACAGTCAAAATTTACATGTTAAATGGCTTGTTAAATTTACATGTTAAATGGGAAGAATGGCTTAGGAAGCAGGGCCATGGATCGTTAGAGCTGCTATCTAACAGCAAAGTGTAGGCCACGTTGGCAGTGGAAAAGTACTGAGAATGTGTACAATCATGCTGATATGGCAAGAAGACAAGGACGAGCTGACCTTGGACAGTTTCGGTAAACAACGTTAAAGAAGTAACCGCTGAAGAATGAGGAACACTAGATGGCGCTAAACCGCAAGGAGGAGGACACGTGTAAAAACCTAACCCTTAGGCTTCGCCAATCAGAATAGGACTAGTAGTCATAATTAACTCGCGCTGTATATAACTGAGCTATCTGAAGGCAATAAACGAAGCCTGCTTATAACTCATATTAAGTTGTGCACGTCTTCCTTTCTTGACAAAAAACAAGGGCCTCTGAACCTTTCTTCCCAACAGTTAAAAGTGTACAAAAACTGAAAATACTGGAACACATTTCAAGATAAAGATCATGGGAATTTTAATCCCAACCACATACCAGCAGATGTTCCACTCAAACTATGCTGCAAGGCATAAGTAGTATCTACAGGAATAAACTGTTCTGAGATACAATGAAGACAGCAGGAAAACAATCCTTCTAACTGCATACTTTACATTCCGTTATTGTCCTCAGAAATCCTTCCTTCTTTCTTGAGTTGGAGGGAAAACACATGCTGGATTAAGGCATTAATTGTCCCAAAGATTATTTCAACAAAGGCAATGAAACAAAAGTACAATAGAAATATCTCAGCAGAATGGGTTTCAAGTGAGACTAATTTCTCTTCTAAAGTGGTTTGAAGGGTCTGTGAAACCTGCTGGGGGATAGCACCACAAAGCCCGAAGGTAAAATTATCTCCCCATTTAAATGAACCTAGAGAATCTGACAGTCTTTATAGAAAGGAAAAAAATAAAAGGCAACTATTGCAACTTTATTTCCTTAAGAAGTGTAGTAATGCTGCTCAAAAAATTTTTGAAAAAAAAATCTGTTTTACATAGCATGGGGTATTAGATGTTCCAGACAAATCCGACTTGACTAGATTTCTCTGACAGGTGATCAAATTATCATGGTGTAAACTTCATGTCCTCCCCACTATACCCAACATGAATGGATGCTGTACTAGGATAAGGCTCTATAATATGTCTAGAAAGGCTGTAAGATAGACTAATAATAGTTTAACCTGCTCAGACTCCAGCTAAGACTGTGAGAAAAGGTAACATTCTTATCAACTGATAAGAATTTATTTCACTGTAGCAGAGGTGTTAAAATCAGACCGCCACTAATCATGTACCATAACTAGCAGGAAGAAAACTGGAGCATGTCTTTGTCAAATGAAAAAGGTGAAAAATCAGGCAGATTTGGTTTGAGCTTGGCAGCAGGATGAAAACTGAGCTCAGGCTGGAATTACAGTTCAAAATTTAGCTCTATTTAAAATGTTTATAAAATAATAACAGAAATGGCAAAAAAATAATGGGCTGTAATCAAACACAAACACCACACAAATGGACTACTCAAAGGAGAAGAGACTTTCTAAAGCATTTTCTCCACTTGTACACAGCTTGGAATAGGGGAATCACATCTGTATCCAAGGGAACTGCTCATAGGTTGTTCAGTTACAGGCTCTTCTCATATTCTTGAGGATATTTTTATGGCCTTGAAGCAGTGCAACACCGGATGACTGACAAACTCCTATGCATACACAAGGGTTAGAACTCCTGAATAGTACTTCAAAACTTAAGACTTGAAGCAAACTCTTGGGTCTTCCCTAAGGATAGTACAGTGGTATTGCTCCTCTGATCTTCAGTTGTTTCCCTGGGAAAGCAGCAGATGGCTGAGGCAAACAAGTATTGAAGATGCTTTGTGCTACTACTGCTGTAGAAACAAGATAGTCTGTGTTTAGACAGTGGTTTAAAATATAACTCAAAGGTATAAAAGTGCAGTTTTTCCATTTAAAAAATATTTTATTGAAATCCTGTGTTCTGTACAATATACACAGAAAAGAGAAAATGGAGCAAGAGCAGAGGGGTCAATTTGAGAAGATGCAAAAGGTGGGACTTGATTAAGGTAAATTTCTAACAACATTTTATCCATTCACTTGGGCGCAAGTATTGGGATGCCATCTCCTTTCAGTCATCAAATGTACTTTTGCATTTAAGAAATAAAAAGATCTTGCAGTTCACATAGGAAGATATAAACAGTTACTCTTTCTTCTCCATGGAGAGTAAGAATCTCTTATTAGCTGTTCATGAGTTCTTCAAGCAAACAAGTTTCCTTCAGTTTCAGCAAAGACAAAGGGACTTCCGCTTCAGCTGTGGCCCCACTACTTGGGTAGTTTAGTGGCAAACTTAAAACTTATGGTACTCACACATAGTTATAGATCAGCCTTGTTGGTTTGTGCACTTTGCGAATGAGTGGGAAAAAGAAGAGGAATCTATTGTACATTGTCAAAAATCAATTTTTAACTGCTAAAATTGGCCAAATTAAAACGAATCTTATTCCTATTCCCTTCAGTAAGGGTAATTTCTGTAAGAAATGGCAGCTTTCAAAATTCAGCAATTTTTCTCATTTTAAACACCTTCTTTTTATCACAGAGGATATTTTCCTTCTTAGTTTCCTCCAATTTACAAAGAAATGACTACTTCCTGATCAAATACTAGAGGCTTTATATTCAGGCAGAGCTAAGAATGAAGTTTGAGTCGTGAAGGTGCAGATTTCAGAAAAGTTGAAAGTGATTGAAAAAAAAGGTTAGGAAATTGTTGCTCGGAGCTAATGATAGCAGTCACTATCATACAGTTTTGAAAGGTCTTGCCTCAAAGAACATCTGTATTTCCTTAACAAGATTTTCTATATTTGCATATTTTTCCTAGGAGAGGTCAGAACTATATTGCCACGTATCACATCTTCTACAAGAGAGGATTTTCCTTTTCCCTGTCTTGATCCTTCTGCTTTGTGTGATTCTAGACCTAAAGAAAACTTCCATTCTTCACATGCAGGTTACGCCATTTACAGATAAGACCTTCCTTGGCTGCAGCAGGGTAATGAGCTGTGACTCAGTGTAGAGCTGTCTTCAATCTAGCAGGATGTATCAAACTGCATTCAGCGCAGAAGAAGCAAGGCTATATACTGTTTCAGCAATATATGGCTTTTAAATCATGCAGGTTATGCCAGTTACGTCACCAATCTTCTATTATTCCAGCTAGTAGAAAATTTACTGTTAAAAACCTGTATAGTTTTTAACCTGTATAGAAAAGAAACACACCAAGTCATTTTCAGGCATCACTCCATTATGGTAGATAATGAGATTTCACATTTTATATTATTGATCATAGAATCAAGGATTTAAGTGCCCTTATCAGAGCACATGATGAAGCCTTGTGAAAATAGGTAGTTTTATTACAAAAAACCATAAATCAGTATACTTTTTCTCAAAAAGTTCTGCCACAAACATGGGACAACATGCCAGGCAAGACAATTAATTTCCTTGTTGGCACTCATCTTCTGGGATGTGGTGGCCAGATACCTACCACCACGGTGTTCCTTTCCCACACAGTAAGTATTAAAACCAGATAATCCTGGATGTTACAGAAACATCATGAAGGAGTTCTAGTGCCCTGCCTGTTGCTTACCCCCTTGATAGTAAATGAAGAACCCAGGACGTGCTTTCAAGTGAACCTCCCATTTCCTAAATTATTTTGTAAGTGATCCTGAATAGTTCAGTGTCATCCAATGGAAAAAGCAAATGGATAGGTTTGATGTTCTGCTCTTGAGTGAAGTGAGTATCTGCCTCCCTTAATGATCCCAATCATAATGAAGAGGTAAATGGGGCTTTCAGAACTGGATACCTTTGCATAGCTTGAAGAGCTTTTTGTGGTCTGGTTTGAGAACATTTCCTTGTCCTCAGAAGTCACTCTATAGAAGTAGCACTGTTCACAAAGAGATAACAAAGTTTAATTTAAGTTGATTTCCTTTCCTTGCCTTCTTACATGTCACATAGAACAGGATAACATAGTTAATTACATACACAACAACGTCTGGTTTTCCTAAAGCGTGTGCTAAAGGCTACTGTCTTCAGGGGAACTGAAGACGTTTTACAGTGCAGACAACTAGAATTTCATCCATGCTAGGAGGACAGTCTCATGTACATTCTCAAGACTTCAGAACTCCAGTAAAAGAAAATAATTTTTCTCTGCAACAAAACTTTTTTTCTAAATTTCAGCTTTTAACCCCAACAAGAGAACTGTTAGAAAAGAGGAGAGAGCATTTAAAGAAAAACATATAATTTTCTCCTTTTATTCAGACCATCTGATTTTTTTTAATTTAAATCAGAGAAAGTTAAACATTTTTGGCAGAGAGGAAGAAATAGTATGTATTGACATGGATGGACAATTTCATTTAAGATTCTAGATAAGAGGGAACAACATAAAATATGCATTTATGATTGAAGTAATCATGAAACTGCACCTGCATCCAGCACTCTTTGGATGAATGTAGTGTTTAAAAATATGCCTGCAAAACTGCATGATGTTACATGCCTTCATTCCTTTACCTTCCACCCTGCTCTCTCCCTCATTGAAATTTACTTTTGGTTTTAAGCAAACATATACCAGATACAAGACTTAGTACTGGAAGGAATATTCCGCACAGAAATGCCTGTGCATTCAGTTATCAATGAAAAACCTCCCTTTAGCTGGGACCAAAACTTTGTCACGTGTTATCTCATTTTCCAATTACTTCATCCAACTCATTCTGGGAAAGTGTGTTATAAAGCCTATCGAAGCTGAAGTGGGGAAAGGTGGAGCTACTTTTTAAAGTATAGATGCTTTCTTTGCTGTTCTATTTATGTGAGAGGGATAATATCAGGCTAGCCTGCAACAAGCTGTGGGAGGACACAAAAATGGTCGGAGGGATGGGGTGCTGGTATGGGACCTCCACCTGCTGTCCATGGGGATGCCATGGCACAGCTGAAGTCCTGTGGAGATGACTGGGAGGCTCCTGGGGTAGCAGGTGTGAGGGAGGAAACTTCTCCGAAACACTGTACTGTCCCCTAAGAAGACATTGCGACATGTCTGATTGGTTAATTGAAATCCCCATCTATTGGAGAGGTAATTTTATATGTTACTTTTTTCAGCAATCAGATACCTGGTCTTCCCAGTTGAAAACATGTCAAGGTTCAGTCAATGGAAGCTCCTTTCCAGATTACATTTAGTAGTTCACATTTTTATGCACTCATTCTAGCCTCCTGGCTTAAAAGCAGTTTCAGATACTTTTATTTTTAAATCAAAGGGTCAAAATATAAATTTAAAACCTCCTCCAGAATCAAGGCTACAACTACGTATTAAACTTCTTTTCTTTTAAAGGAGACACATCTAAATTAAAAAGAACACCTTTTTCTCTGTTAGTTACAGAGCTAATGTTTTTAATAATTGTACTGTGGAACTAATGCTTGGAATCAACTATCACTCACTTGGAAATTTTCTAATACAAGTATCTCCTCCATTGTCCTCAGTAGTGACAAAAAACCCAACAACCCACCTTCAATTTTGTGTTTCTTCTTAATAAAAATCTGGTGTTTACACACCTAGACACTAGACTTTTAGCAATATTTGTTCTGTAATCTCTGGGAAGTTAGTCTCCAATGGCCATCAAGGTTTATAGCAATATCTCCAATTAATCTTCATCCACATCTATTTTTATGTAAGAGAGAAATAATCAAGATGAATTTAATGCTAAAGACAAGAGAGAAAATATTACATTTCAGCATATATTCATATAATAGCTGTAGTCATTTGAAACAAAAAGGGCAAAATACTCCAAATATTTTTAATGCTTGTTGTTCCAAACAAAAGCAACATTACGTTTGTTACACTCTTTCTTTGCTTCAGTTAAACATCATGGAGAAGTTACTGCATGTGAAGTCACGTATGGAATTGTGTCTCATTGATACTCTGTAAATGGAGAGACTATTAAACAAGAACAATTCAGCTGCCAATGCTGAGAATATCAAAGTATTAAATAGCAGCAGAGCTGGAGTTAAACCAACTGAAACACAAGAGTTTAAGAAATGACCTTCTCTTAAATGGTGACATGATTTGCCAATTATCCATCAAGCTCTGTGTGGGTATTTGATATGTTCATTTTAACATAGCGGACAGCAAGGTTTTATTCATTGTGAGCTAACCTCATTATCTCATTGTGCGTTATTATGGAGACAGCATAGCCGCCTTTTAATGCTTCACATCTAAGGGCATTTAAGAGTGAAAGAGTCTTACTTATCCTAGCTACTGCTTTCATTAAAAAAAATATGTCCATTTATAGCAGAAAATTAACTACATACAACATGAACATATTATTGCTCAGTATGACCATTACCTCAATCCCAATCACATTTTCACTTCTGGACACAGCATACACCTCTAACTTAGTGGCAAGGGACATTGTTTCTTCACGCCAAGTTCTCTGAGCCTCTGATATTTGTTTCTGTCAGCATACTGTTTTGATTTTTCTTTCCTTGAGTGAAAAGCCTGGGTAGGAGTGGCTAGAAAGCTGCCAGGCAGAGAAGGATCTAGAGGTGTTGGTTGACAGATGAGCCAGCAGTGTGCCAAGTATGAGCCAGCGGTGTGTCCAGGTGGCCAGTAAGGCCAATGTTGTCTTGTCCTGTATTAAAAACAGTGTGGCCAACAGGAACAGGGAAGGGGTTGTCCTCCTATATTTGGCATTAGTGAGGCCATGCCTCGAATACTGTGTTCAGGTTTGGACCTCTCACCACAAGAAGAATGTTGAGGTGCTGGTGTGTCCAGAGAAGGGCAACGAACTTGGTGAAAGGGCTGGAGAACAAGCCTCATGAGAGATGGCTGGGGTTGTTTAGCCTAGAGAAAAGGAGGCTGAGGGCAGACCTTATCACTGTCTACATCTACCTGAAGGGAGGTTGTAGTGAGGTGGTTGTTGGTCTCTTCTTCCAAGTAACTAGTGACAGGATAAGAGGAAATGGCCTCAAGCTCTGCCAGGGGAGGTTCAGATCAGATATCACAAAAAAATTACCACTGAAAGGGCTATCAGGCACTGGAACAGTCTGCCCGGGGAATTGGTTGAGTCACCATCCCTGGGGTTATTTAAAAGATGAGTAGATGAGGTGCTCAGGGATATGGTTTAGTAGTGGACAGGTATGGCTAGACTTGATGATCTCAAAGGTCTTTCCAATCAAATGATTCTATGATTCTAAGCCACAGTGCATTGTGGTAAATACATTGCAAATGCATCTCTAAGGAGCTGGTGTAGGTGCAGGAAACAAACTTACAAGGGACTACCTTCACAGAGACAGGCTGATCTGCTGTACACAGATGGAGCAAAAAGAGTAGAAATTAAACAACAGGTAGGGCAATCACTGACTGTTTCTAGGAAGATAAAATTAGTTTTAGCTCCTCATTTTACAGTAATCTTTAAAATGAGTGACTGTCCTTAAAAAAGATATGTTTGCTTCTTAAATTTCTCTAAAGAGTAAGTATTTATATATGACTGATAAGGAAAAAAGATATAATCCGGGCTAACAGAACTGTTGAACCACTTACTGGTTCAACAATACAATCATTGACCACAATCAATACGAAGACTGAAGGGTTCTTCTGAAGGAGGTGGATTTGAGGGAAGGGAGTAGGATTCATGTTGAAAGAAGAAAGGATACAAGAAGTATTTTTAAGATGTGAGAAGGAGGCCAAATGCCAGGAAGACATGGAAGGTCTTTGGAGCCTGGAAGAACAGGGATGTATATGTAGAGGTAAGATGAGACTGTGTGATAGTTAGAAACCAACGAGTTATAGCCCCATCCCAATATATTCAAGCTTACAACAGGTACATTCTGTGATCATACACAAACCCTGTCCAAGGACGTACTATCTTTACAAAAGAGTGAGAATTAAAGTGATGAGAAGAAAGTTAAAAAATCTTAATCAATTGATTGAGCAGTAACAACAAAGCCAGCATAAAACCCAGTTTGCATAACTTTGACTTAATCGCCTGTTACCAAGCTCAGCTAAAATTTTCACATCCAAAGTTTGATGGTGAAACTTTGTTGTCATACGAAAACTGGGAAAAACATATTCCAGGGATGAGTGAGATGGCAAAAGAGAATGTACAAAAGTGCAAAACACAGAGCATGCACCTTACAGAAGAGCAGATACTACAAATTGTAGAAAAAAGACAAGGTATATCTCATATTGGAAATTTAAACAGTGGCATAGAAGGCAGTGGAGAATTGGAAGCAATTAAAATGTTGTACTGTAGAGTAACAATACCAACTTATTTCAGGGACTTGAAGAGGAAACAAGCACTTCCTTTATCCTGAATGCACTAAATAATTTTCCCAGTTCACTTTCAAATAGTTAACTCTATGACTAGAGAAAATCCCACAGGAACAACTCTGTCAAAACAATGTTTCAGGGTTTGCAAGACCTTTCAAGACTTATACACTTATGAAAGTATATCTCACTTATAAACTATACCAGGTTTATCGAGAACTCACAGGAAGAAAAGATATGAGGTGTAATAATAATTAAAGAAGAATCCAGGCCATCTACCTTGATCAAATACAGCCACAAACATAACACCTAAGATGATATGTAAAAATACCTAGGAGGCTGTCAAGCATTTTCCAAAACTTCTGGAAACTGTAAGCCTTTAATGTCCTTAGACAGACTTCCTGGAAGCTGGAAAGTGATCATGTGTTGCCTCTGTCTTTGCTTCTCTGGCTGTGCACCTTAAAGTTGTTTCTTGCCAGACCTTACAAGGACCTTGAAACTAGCTCTCAATTACTTTTAAAGAAAATCTCTTATATTCAAAATATTTCCATAGTACATCCTGCTGATTTGATGTTGTTGCCTCTGCATTTGTTTACATTTTCAGCTTCTTACTTCAATACATACATATAATGTGCTGGGAACACTGCTAATCAGTAATGACCCAGGACTACATCACTGTTATTTGAGGTGTTTAGGTTGGCCCCAGGTTAAAATTCTGACAGATTTTGGAAGTGTCTGGCTCAGAAATTTTATTTCAAATCCATTTCCACTTGCTAATTTTATTACATTGTAGGATCAGGCAGACACTGATCAAATTCTTACTTTGTTTGGCAAGAAGTGGTCAATTAATACTTGCTCTCCTAACATCTTTTTTACCACTTGGCATAATTTCCTTACTGAAACTGAAAAAAAAAGAGTAACATATCACATGGGAATTTCTGAGTTGTAGCCTAAAATATGAAAGCCTTACCAAACTGGAATGCTTAACAAGAGTAAAGGAAAGCAAGAGGAAGAGGCAAGAATAATAATGAGCATAATTAAAATGAAGAAATGCAGAATCCCTTTCTTTTCTTCTCACAGAACCGTAGACACAACTATTGAAGACAATTAATGGTTTCTGCTCAGAAAAAAATCCCCAAACACTAAAAAGTGTATACACACTCAGAGAGTATGAGAAGTGATTTCTGCCTCATGCATTTGTGCTCTAAGAGGACAGGACAAAGGAAGAAAATTAAATAGGGACATGGAGGGCTTCCTCTTGAAAGACGCTGTATTCTTTACATGCTGAATCAACTAAACTCTTTAATATGCACACTCTTTCGTTGAAGACATATTTCAACATAATAGTTCCAAGATAAGTATGTGCTTAAGCATTTTGGTGGACTGGAGCCAGGAGGCTTGGCAGCTGGCAGTGCTGAAACCAGAAGATGTCTCATCCATGCTTCTGTTGAGGACGTGCAAAGGAATAATTACAGCCCGTTGAGCTAATTGATGTGAGCCCTAGTGTCTCTGCTATATTTGCTCTTGTCAGATTACTCATAGGCACATGCAGAGTGCCAGGTCCACACAGGGCCGCACCTTTCACATCAACTCCTTTACATCAAAATGGCCAAGAAATACGAAACTACCCTATGAAATATGGAAAATCTTACCTTTCAGCAACACTTCTGTGCTGTGCATGTGGTAAAACACAGAAAAATATCCCAAATATATATAATTTCCCTGAGAGAAATTTGAACACTTGAAAACACTAAATTATTAGGTTCCATCATACAATCTTACAAATATAGTTGTGTAGGGCAAGAAGAAAGATGTCAGAGAGCCAAGCTGCCCAGTGGGTGGCATAAATTAGCAAAGGAACATTTCAAAGAGACATCAATATAGAAAACATTTCACGGTTTTCTTACTTAATTCAAAACTGTCACAAATACTGTTGTATATTTGCATGTTTTCTTAGCTGTACCAGCTGAGCAGTTTGAAGAATTCAAGTTACATCCAGGATGCTGCATGTATTTAGACAAAACAGAGCACACACTGCCCGAGAGACAAATGAGTCAGCATACCTCTGGTGAGCAGATTCCTTTAACGAAGACACAAATTGCTCTGAATAAAGTGCCCTGACAAAACCTGCCCTGCAACATGTTTGTCTCATCACTGAGAAGAACAAGCATGGGCAGGGGGATAGGGAGGGAAATATTTACTTGCACATGAGTTCACTACTGTAGAGAAAAGACTGAATTTTCATCTACAGAGGGTTGATGAAAATCATAATGGCTGCAAATGCAACTTCCAATATGGAGTCAGGTCTCCTGAAGCTGGTCAGGAAGAATTTTCTTAAATTAATTCCAAGATTAGTGCAAAACAAAATGAATTCTGGGTTGCTTGGCTATATTGAACCACATATATTATCTTCAGTAAATCTTCATGAAATAATTACTATCACAGAATCACAGAATCACAAGGTTGGAAAGGACCCATTGGATCATCGAGTCCAACCATTCCTAACACTCCCTAAACCATGTCCCTCAGCACTTAATAGGACTTACACAATGTTTTCTGCTACATGGCAACTAAAGCTGAGGTAATCTACCTCTGTGTCACTCTGCCATACTTTTTTCTCTCTTGGGGTAGACTTAGCCACAGAGGTATTTCAGAGGAGAGGAACTAAAAATAGTTGATGGCTGATAGGAGCTTTCAGAAGCTCTTAACTGGAGGCGACACCTCTATAAAGCTCATGACCAGTACTTCTCACTTTGGAAAGCAACACTCCATGTAGGAAAAGTTTTATTTCTCAGCTTCTTCAGTGGCTACCTGATGAACTTGGTGCCTATCCTTGTTTAGCAGATTTCAGAAGTGGCACTAGCCATTTTCTTTATTAACAAGAGATATATAGAAAGAACTGTGTAAGGAGTTGGAGGACTTAAGGTGGTTCCTTTTTGTTTGAAAGAATTCCATGATTTCTTGAAAGAATGAAAAAATATATGGGCACAAAGTAAATAGCTGATGGGAAACTTAATTATCAAGAGGAAACAAAGTCTTGGCATTATGTTTGTCTGAATATTATTGCTCATGTAATTTCTATATGTTATGTTTTTCTTGTCTGTCTTCCATATAACAATGATGCCATAGACCAGTAAAATGGGCTCAGAGGACCGAGATTCCTTCCGTCATAGTTACAGTCTGGGACATTACATGATCTGTGTTGCTTCTAGTTTTTAAGAGTGGCTTAATATAACCATCAGTTTGTAAGAAGTGCAGTTCTCTTCACCTCACTGCACACTTGGAGTTGTGACAGGAAAAGAAAAGAACGAAAAACATTGAAAGACACACTAGCATTAAGAAAGGGGAGGTGAAAGAAGTAACGTTTCCCTGAAGGAAAGAACTTAGTTAAAAATAAAGATGAAAAAACAGAGTACGTTTTGAAACTTCTCTAACATACAAGGCCTCTTGTTTTACCTTCTCTTTTAACTTTGCAAATAGTCCTCTCCTAGTAGAAGTATACATTTCTAATAAAAAACCAACTTTAACATTAACAATGTCCCTTTCACCATGGCCCTTTACAAGATGTAGTTCTCACAGTTGTTCAGAGTCAGAAGAACAAGGCAGTTTAATTAGGTCCATCTCACACTAATTAAAAAGAGGAAGGGAAGATGAACAACCCCTATTCAAACACTTAGGTTGAGATTTGATTTTGAACTCATAGCTACACACGCATAAAGCAGTGCATTTCAATTTCCTGGCGCAAGAGGTTTAACCAGAAACAGAAAAGAGGGTAAATACAGATTTGTGTACAGACATAAGATTTGAGAAATCCAAATTCAGTTTGTTATTTCATTTAGGCATTCAAGTACCTCGTGCAAAGTAGTCTATGGGTTTATGGCTATCATAAGTCTGGTAGCATTATGAGTGTGATTACATTAAACATTATGAGATTCTTGGGTACTCCTACAGTTCCAGGACTGCAGGCTCATTTAAGGTGACTTTAACTGGGGGACCCTGTAACAATCCTCACTGACGACACAGTGACAAAGAGGCTAAGGTGCAGGATCATGACCCTTGGTCCTTCGCTCTACATGAGGCAACCTTTCAATAATTACTTGCTCTAGACTTCTGACCTCCACTTAATCCCACATGTCAAAGGAACAAGCAGCCTGGGACAATTTAGCTCGCCAGGCTCAACTGTCACTTCTAACTACCATTCTTCAGGACCACAGCCCTCACATTGCTATCCCTTCTGTTGGTGTTACCTGTACCTGTAGGCAATGCACAAGAGTTTCAGGTTCACCAAGCTTCAATTTTATCCTTCACTTCTGATTTGTTATTACATCTTCCTGTTTTGAAGCAATGTTCCTGCTCCACTGTGCATTATTTGCACTATTTTCGCCACTGAAAATCAGGTAGTCAAGAAGTCTTGCATACGTCTTTCTTTCTTGCAGGCAATGCTACTCTGAACATAGAAGCTGCTTGAGCAGGGAAATGCCATGGTAAGATCACAAAGGATAGCTCTGTTTCCCTCATGCATTATTTTAGCCACATAATTTTAAAATTGAACATAAGTCTCAAGCATACCCCTCTGCCAAATCTTCAACAGCTGCCACAGACTTCAAAAAGAGCTTCAGAAGCTGTCCTAAAATTCATGAAGTAATGCAAAATAAATACAGTCCCGCCCTCCCTGCACCCCAAGCAAAAGAACCCCAAATCTTCACAGCACTTTTCTTCAATCACACATTGTTATCAATTATTTTCTTCAGAATAATGTCTGTCAATAAAGAGGTCTAGGACAAATATCCTAAGGAACATCACCAAAATTTAGATGAAATATTTTTCTGTTAGGACAAGTTTATTTAGAAAAAATAAGAAAATTACTAGAGCTTGTTTTGTCAAAACAGACTAGGAATTTTTCGCAATCCTTATAGAAGTACTGAAGAAGGTCCCATCCGCTGACACAAGAGATTTTGATTTTTATTGCCACTAATAATTACACATGCAGAGGAAACACAGGCAGAGTGACAATTTCAGTGCACAAATATTCATATTCACAAGCCAAAAATCATACAGTCATCTACTACATAAGGCGTTAGCTTACACTGTGCTTAATTTCCTAAAGAGCTAGAAATTAAGATAAGACTCCCCATAGGATTAAAACTATGTGTTGAATTTGTCCATATTTAAAGTACCAGAAAGGTAGACAAAAGTTTGCAGTGCTATGAGACTGCAAAGGGAAAAGAAAATCAGAAAAAGGTTATTGGAGGCCAGCAAGTGAGAGACTAAAGACAGCTTGCAGAACAAGAAGTTCATTTAAACACAGTAATTTGAAAACAGGCACAACAGGAGACGATCTATATTATCTTTTATTTGCTGAATCTTTTTGCTTTTACTACTGCCAATTCCACCCCTGCAGTTTAGACCTGGCAGCTAAATTTCTGTTGCTTTCCAGCAGCTTTCAGAAAACAGATAAGGAACCAAGCTAGCAAAGAAATAGGCTAAAGTACTCTCATTTTCTTTCTCACTCTATGTTCAAGTACAGTGAGTGAATCTTTCTTTACAGCATCATCTGGAGGCTTGGGAACTCTTGACAGTAGAAACCTCACACTGACCTAGAAACGTCTGAGTCTATGACTACCATAAACTTCTGGTTAATGGCTTCCTAAGTTATTATGTACTTTTCAGCAGTATTGTGTATATCTTGGCAAAATAATGAGACTTAGATAGTTCATGCTCAGGCCCCCCCAAGGTGATATCTTTTAGGTATGTGAGACTCCAGGAGCTGTTTGACTCCTGCAGAGAGAAAAAAGAAGAAAGACCTCTAGCTATTATCTAGTTGGCACAATCATTCTACAGAGAAACACTCATCATATTTTACAAGAAAAATTATACACAAAAGATAATTTAAAAAAACCCCACAAACATATAGACTATTTTGTAGCTGTATATTTGTTGACAGACTTTTATTTTTCATAGAAATAAGTATCTACTGAACTCAAATGTTCTTATATTTAGAAATGTTTTCCTCACATCATTTTTACAAGCAGCTGTGACATTCCATGTGGACTACAAAATCAATCATTTTAAGCTACCAGTGTCTATGCTTGAATCCGTCTATATTTTTTACTTTGCTGACCCTGCTTTAGGATCTTAAAAACAGTTCTGTAGTTCATTTTGTACATCTTTACACCTCAGAAAATAGCTGAAATGCTATAATGAGGAGGTAGAATTGGAGATTGTGTGCTATGTTGTATGTACTGTGTATTATATGCACTGACTTCAATGGGATTGCTATGCGTTGTCCTCTTTTTATACAAAACTAGACTTTGAGCTTGCATCCTGCTGCTTATTATGGCACAAAACTGCAAAGCAATATCTTCCTTAGAGCTCTGGGCACTTTGTCTCTTCTTTTCTTCCCCAGTGGTAAGTTATGCTCTGTTACTAAATACTGAACTTTACAGTCCTCCCAAGTCAGCACCGAAAACGGGATCCAGCTTTGATCCTCTCGCCAGTGTTCCTTGATAGTGCCTCACAGTTGAAGCTCTCTGATTTCAAGAACTCTGGTCTCAGACTCTGGCTGATAAACAGGCATGAGACCTGCTTGCTTCCCTGTGAGAATTTCCTGTTATACTCTTACAGTGTGATATCTTCCTTATCAGTAATGATATGCCTATGGCTTTCCATTCAAACGCTACCCTTTCTTGTTGAGGTAGATCCACTCAATCATCAAAATAAAATTTACAGGTATCTTTTCAGTTTCTGTGATCAAAGAGTCCTAGTTTCTCCAGCACAAATAAAAAGAAGCGTTTCCAGAGTGCCTTCACAATCGCTTGATTAATTTCACCACCCTTGAAAAGGAAGTCTCAGAATTCCTCTGTGTGCAGTAAAGCTGTTTTCCAGCTTTACTTATTTTTCTAGGTATTTTTATACACTCTGTTCTGCTAATTCACTGATTATTTTGGCAAAACAGCAGGATAGGACTCTCATTCTCTGACCTACGGATCTGAACAGTTGCGTCAGAGGAGACCTGGAACTGGAGATGATCAATCATTTTTCAAGAAGAGTTTAATTCAGTAAGACAGAAAATTGCTCTGGAATGCAAAGATCAAGCTGTTCTCTCCAACAGGAGAGGCTAGACAAGAAATTTATGCTACTTGGCACACTTAAAAAAAAAAAAAGAACATCTTAAAAGACTCTGCCTGACCCAAAAGGCACAAACAGTACAGCTCTTTCCATCAAAATATGCAAAATTTTCTTCATATTCCAGCATCAAATTGTGATCCCATTAAGAGTAAAACTTCCAGAAGCTGTAATGAGAAAGTGAGCTCCGGGTTTTTTTTTTTTTGGCATTGCTGGAATAGCCATGCAATCAACTTCAAAACAAATTTAATTCAAAGACTAATTCTGAAAGCATATTGATATAAAAGGACCAATGCAAATATCTACTGTCCTTAGGAGTCTTTCAATTGCATATTTTTTAAAGACCATGATTTGATGTAAATTCATTACAGGCTTTGGTCTTAACTTAGGATAAACTTCATGAAATGATGGAATAGTAACTTAATGTCATAGTTTTAGAGACATGAAATCTGATTGAGACTTAACATGGTCTGAATCTTCCTGCGTCAATATAATCATAATCCAAATAAAACTGTTAATACTGGTATCAGTCTAGGGGGGAAATGAAGTAAGATTATGCACTATAACCAAAGCATGAGAAAATCGATTTTATTATGCAATATTGAATTTGAATAGCTGATTTCACTTGATTTATTGGAATTAAGAAAAGAAGACTCAAAACATTTGATATTTTTGTTATGATAGAAAGTGGAAAGTAGAAAAGTATTGTTTTCAGAATAAGGTTTCCTAAACTCCTACTCTAAGAGTCAACGGGACAGATACACTGATCACTTACCCCACTTCAGTTTTGAGGGGGAATAAGTGAAGATAGCAATAATAGGCACCTATTGAACCATTTTACATTTTCTTGTGCTATAATTTTTTTAAGTAAATCAGCAATATTTGCTGCACTGTGATGGTTATAAATCTTAGAAAAGCATTTTGTGAGGGTCAATGAGTTAGCTCTGCAAGCTCAACTACTTATGCTACTACCAGGCTGTGAAAAATCTACAATAAAAATAAAATAGCTCTAGCTTTAGATTAGAAGTGACTATAAATAATAAGTGTTGTTGTAAATGGATCAAAATTTTGGATATGTCATCTAATTTTCAAAGCCCCATTTAAGATTTAATTCTTAAAAGATATTGGCATATTTTCTTGCTACAGAGTACTAATACCTCATAAGAAATCATTTAAAACATGAATTGAAAGAACATCTATTTGTAATAAAATACAGCTTTGTTCACACTCTATTTGCATTTTGTATTATATCAGTTTTCATTGTGTTTCTCAAAAGTTAGTTGTTTTGAAAAACAAAGCAGTCAGATTTGGAAACTAACATATGATATCAGTAACCAAATGTAGCACTGTAGATGAGATGCTTATAAAGCAAACTTCGACTCAAGTAAGTTTTAATAAGAAAATTTTGATTAATAAATAACCTTCCTCAGACTCACATTTACATTTGATTATGAGGCATTACTGCAAAATAAGAGGAAATAAAAGAGGAAAAAAAATTTGTTTCCTTCCTCTATTCCCATGCCTCAGTGGTCCTGCAGCCCCAGAACCTGTTGCCCTCATGGTAACCTTTTAGGAAAACGATGGTGTTTCTTAATGAACCAAAACCAGCTTCTCGGTGTGGTTCTGAGTAAGCGCAAAGAGGAGTAAGTGTTTTATACTCATAGAGACCCAATTTACTTGAAATCCTGCTGCCATAATTTCAGTTATGAAGTTATGAGCTTCCATCTCAGGACTTTACTGAAAAAAAACAAGAAAGTGACCCTGCTACGTTTGCTGGATTTACTTCGGAACGTAAAGGTCAGCATATCTATGTTTACACACATGCAAATTTCAGACATATCTGAAGAAAGGGCTATACTTTGTGTGAAGACCATTTCCATTTAAAGTGCTAGTTAAGGAAACCCTCAGTGTGGAGTACTGGTATTTACCTGTGGGGACAGGTTCAAGAAGATGCCCGGACAAATCTGAAAGCATTGCTTCATGGCCCTTGACAGTGCAATGCAAACTGGCTTTGTCCCGTTGTGACCTAGCATTGTTAGTGAAGAGGGACCTTATAGCGCGGACGATGACTCTTGAGAAAATAATTTTTCCAGACACTGACTAGCTCACATCCGGCCAATTCAGATGGTAGCTCTGTGCCTGCTTTGACATGCTCTTTGCCAGTTTCTCAGATTTGTTAGTATTGCTTTTGTATTTGTCCAAATCCTTGTACCATGCCCATTTCTGAAGACATACTTCCCTGCTATGGACAGTTGTTCTGTGGCACTCGTGGTTCTAATTAATCTGTTTAATGAAAGCTGCATGATATTTAAACAGTTCTGTCTCAAAGCTCCAAAACTTGCATGTACGTCCCTTTAAGTCATGTTACTGAGGAGGAGCTGGTAAAGATTTTGTTTCCCTTTCTGTTCTCTCTCATGATTAATAGTGACAGCTGAAAGCAAGCGGCAGAAGGCCAAACAATCAAAGGGCATAGCAATAACAGTTCTGTTTCTCTGCAATTCACAAATTATTTAATTATCTTTCGACATTGCAATCAGGGTGCAAATCCAGTACTATACCAGCTTCCCGCCTTACAGACATTCAGGTAGGTTTGATCTGATTTAGTAGCGCCTACTCTCCAAAAAAAACTTTGGTTCTAAGAGTAGAGAGACCACTGGAAAATTTGATATTTGGTCTTCAAAGACCATGTCAATGTACTTAACTAAAAAGAAAAAATTTCTGCATAAGCATTGCAATCTGCTCAGTTTGAAAGATCTGAATGCTCATGTTTTGCTTCTTTTAAAAATGGAATAAATTTTCCTACCTACTTTATGAGCTGATTGTCAATGTACTTCAAAAAGACAAGTGGAAAAATATATTTCATGATGTTTTAAAATCATCTTCTCATGGGCTTACTGAGATTGACAGTTCTGCAGAAAAAGAAAGATTCTTCATTTGAAATTAAATAGGGTAACTTGGAATACCTGAAGTTGTCAGGAGGCTTTTTGAAAAGATGTCCTTATGCACATAACTGCAAGTCCATCTGTTGTTTTAATTTGTCTCTCTAATAATTCCCTGGAGTTTCACTTGCTTTGAATGTTAGGGTAAATAGAAAGGAATCAAACCATATATTCTTTAAACAAAATTTGTCCAAAAATACAGTTTGGTGCATTAACTCTTGCCCATGCCAGCCTCATTTCAAGTTTCACTGTTTTCATTAACATTTACTGAGTGCTATTTAAAGTAAATGTATTCAATCCAACAGTTGCTCTGCCTTAAACAGAACTTTATACAATTTAGAACTTAAAAATAATTAAAGTATGCATCTTAGATTAAACAGATAGCTGTATTAACCATATCTGTGCTTCGAGTTGCTCTTAAATTGTCAAATTTTCATGAAATATTTCAAGTTTCCAAATGGTTGGCAACAAGAATGATATGTTACTAGTTCTGAAAAAAGTGAAAAGCAGTCTATCTAATTTCAAGTACTCCTTTCTATTTTGATAAACAAATAATAACACCCTGCATATCAACAATTTTGCTAGCACTGATGCCTGATTCACCTTGCTGTGTACAAACTAGTTAAATGTGGAACACGCTACAGCATTTTGAAAGTCTTAGAAAATCTTGCTAACTCTACCTCAGAGCTAGAAACACTCAGATCCCCGGCTACTTCTAGGCTGATTTAAGGGAAAGAACCATGAGCTTCAATTACATCTAAATAGCAATTAAAAGGAGAGTATAAACTAATTATTTACATTGCATAAACCGATTGCTTACATTATTCTTCAACTAGGAAAAAGAAATCAAATAATTGCTTCCAAACTATGTACAATATAGCTGTCTAAAGAGACAGTCTGCTAAAATCTCAACTTTTTCCTCAAGCCTAAATCCTACAATTTACGTAGATGAATTTGATGTTTCAGGCTGAAGCCAAATCTTGATCTTTCAAGTTGATAAAAATGAATTGGAACCAATAAGTCAGAGGCCATTATAAATGCAAATAGTATCTAGCATCAAGTATCATCTCACTCTGTTAAAATTGGCATTTGGAGTGAATATATTGGAATTAGTCCCTAAAATTGTGTACTAAAATATAATTTGCCTATTTTTTCACTTATTAAGGTCATTTTTTTTTCTGTAGCTGACTATAAAAATCCCACAGAATCCAATGAGGGAGACTTTGTTTTCAGTCAAACATATGGAATGTAGCAGCACTTACAGTTCTGCCATTAAAATTTTAAAACGGCTAAAATATTCAAAATGTAGTGGTTAGACACCTTTATTTATGTTTATTTTTAAGCCCATTTTAATACCCAGACTAATTTCTGAGAAGTCATTCTAGATTTTATCTGCCCACTTCCACAGGCAGTGTTGCTGACTTGCATATGCCCTCATTGCTTTTATCTGGTGTCCACATGAGTTAATGATGAATATTCCATTACATTTAGACAAATTTGGACTGGCCCTTCAGAGGCATCTGCATGTGCCTGTTTGGTTTCAGATGAACATGAACACCAGGGAAAGGGGGCATTCCTTGGGAAACAAAACATACAACAGATTCTCAGGAGTGCCTGCCCTGTGTCTCTTTCCATGGTCTAATACAAAGTCAAACATTCATCTGGTGTAAACTGGCACAATTTTGGCAGAAACTGCAGGTTAACAGATTAGAGGACACAGAAAGGAGGAGAGAACCTCTGACAAGAGATTCTACTAAATCTCCTCAGTTATCTAAAACACACAGAGATGGGGTGGTTGTTAGTGTTATTCTACACATGGAAGAGGACAGAAAGAGCACTTCCTCCTCCAGGTTCTTCTTTGAGGTTCATGAGCTCCGCAAGCTCAGAAATTACCTTCCTCTCACCTCTGTGGAGGTCATGGACAAACTGATTCTCCAGTCTTCACCTGTGCTTGCTAAATAGCTCCATCATCTGCTTCATCCCCAAAATATTCATTGCAGGCTACCAAGTCCCACTGGTAATCCTGTTCACTAGGCAAAACCCATGATTTAATACCTGGAATTGTTTTAACTACCCCAGAACTTTCTGACCCAAAGCAGAGAGCAAGACAGCTCAGCTGTTTCAGGAGCAATGCTGGTAATGTCTCACAGGCCAAGAAGGGCCGCAGAAGCTGGACATGACCCTGTGGAAAATGGTTATGATGGTACGGCTTTTGATGGTACGGCTATTTGGGAAGGAAATTCTAGGGAACTTCTTAATGTAAAGATAGGGAGAGATTATCATTTTTGCAGTAGCCATTTTTCCAGAACTCATCCAACAATTCATCCAGCCATGTTTGATTTTTGGGTCTTTTCTACTGAAGCCTTCCTTATTCAATGCCATTATGAATAAAGCACATCATTTCATATTGTTTTCACAGCACATTGACAACCTAAGTACCTCACTCTCCAAAGGCATCACTCACAAGCGCATCAGTTTTTCCATCCTGTATCACCATCTGACTCTGCTTAAATCAGCAGCTTATAAATGGATAATGTATCCCCCAACCTCCATGAGGTAAAACTGTTATTAAGAATGTGAACGGTGAAGTATGTAAAAACAGCAGGCAGTCCAACTTACTCCAGTGGAGATTCCAGAGTGAAGACAAACTGTATTTCTGCTTTGAAAGGCTCAGACATTCTAGCCTTTGCCAAGAGACACCAAAAACTGCACGCTGATATTCAAAGAAAAGATTTCTTCCCTTCCTCCTCTACCAGCCCCTGGTCACCTATGGATCTGCTCCATTTGCAGCTATTTAAGGAATAAAGCTTTTACATACTTGAAGTGACATGCTATACACCACTGCGTGAATAAACACAAATAGAAGAATTAACATTCAGCTGTCCAAGAAAGATGATAATGATTCTTGAAGGCAAAAGGACGGTAATTGGGACTGTCACCAACACAGCCTCTTTAGGTTGCCAAAGAAAGTGCAAGAGGCTTCTGTCTTTCCTGAGGCTAATATAGATGTGGGAAAGGCAACGTGAAAAGGAGAAAAAAAAGAATCATGCTTCTTTCATCATAAAGGTCCACTCAAAAATAACCTGTATGAAGATTCAGTGAACTAGATTACCTCCTTTAAAAAACACAGGATGCCCCTTGCTGGGGAGAAATAATTAGGGAGTGTAAGAGGGGAACACTGAATTTAAATTCTGTATTTTCACTGCTTCTGTTTGAGGCTGCATGCTTATTTGGTGTCTCTTAAGGGCTGCTGTGACTAATGCCATAGTCAAGTATGCGGAGTTCTTTGAAGACCTAAAACCAGCACAGATCCTGCTAAAAGCACATACATCTCTCTGCTAGGGTCTCTGGGAGCATACTACATTCTGCACATCCCTAAGGCAAATGAACATGCAGATTTTAGCAGCAGCAACATATTAATTTTAAAAATCACTGAAGTACCACTGGCTGGAGGGAGCCCAGCCTAATTATTAACAGTCATTGCCTCAGGAAGGGCTGAAGACTGTAGTTCCCCAATATTTCTGGATTAAGCCTTTGAAAAAGTATAAGCCCTAACCAAAAGCAAAACAAATCTCTAAGTCAGTTAAATATTCTCCGAGAGTTTCAAAATCCCTGCAGCTAGAAATATCCCTTCGTTGCTAGTTGTGCTGCTATTAACTATGAAAACACCCTCTGAATAAGCAGTAGGTGGCAGACAGTTCTGACAGAAGAGACAAAAGCTTGCTATACATACACACTACCAAGCAATTCTTCAGAACAGTGCATGGACATTAAACTCTACCTAATTCACCCATTAAAAATGTTTCTCTGTTGTTTCAGTGGTTTCATACATCAAGAACATTTTGCCAGACTTTCATGTTCTTCTGGGACAAATTCCAGGAGTTTGTCAGCTGCTGTGCTGATGGGGACCCAGTGGCTCAGCAAGTTATGCTGCAAAGTGCACAGAGAGTACTTAAGGGGAGTTTAAGACCAAATAAACTTTGCAAATATGATCACTAGGTTTAAATTGCGTGCTTGGTGAATTCATCTCTTTTTGTTAGATTTAATCTAAAGAGGGTTTTTCTCGCTCCTTCATGAAGGATTCATTTGCCCCTGCTGCTTATTACTCATCAAAAGTCATCATTTTCTATCTGTGACATCCTGGTAGGCTGTTGCCGTGGAAAAGATTATGAAGCTGAAAACAAGCAAGCTGATTTGCATGAAGAAGTGAGTTTCAAAGTGTGCAACTTCCATTCATAGAGAGACTTAAGATTCGTTTGATCAGGCAAAGATAATCTTACAGGGTAAAAAGAAAGGATTTATTTGAGAGAGACTTTTTGCTTTTTTAAATAGCATGATTTATTGGTATCATAGAGCAAATCATAAAATCAAATTATTAGAACTATTATTTTCAAACACTTTCCTGGATGATGTTCTCCAGTTTATCTTTCTCCTCTACTGAGCTCTGGAATAACAAATTTCTTACAGACCAAATATTCAACTAATGTGGCTTTGCATATCTCCATTAACTTCAGGGTTATATGCCACTTTATTAGCAAAGGATCTGAATTTCTCCTTCAGAGCAGAAATTACATGGGACAACAGGAAAAGGAACCTCTCTGCACAAAAGAGATCATTTCAGGAAAATAAGCCGTTGGTGCAGTAATGGCTAAGTGTAGTTGATTGTAGGTAACAACTGAACTGTTTCATGGCATTTACACCCTACCAAATATCAGTTGTTATTTGATTACAGCATAAGATACAAGTCTTCTTATAATTAGACCTAAGAGCATTCACACACCTTGATTTGGGATGAAAACATTGTCTTACCCCTGAGCTCTTTTTCGGCAATATATAGCACTCCAGATTTCAGGCTTAGCAACAGAAAATTCTTCTAGGCTAAGGAACAGAGTTATTTATTACCCTTTCACGTTGGAATCATGTGAGGATGCTCTGCTGCTTTCCCTTCTGTGCCTTTCTTAGTTGAGGAAAGAAAGAAAACCTCACTACCTTTAGAGCCTACTTGGGCAGCTGGATTTCTATTCTTTGGTCTACCACTGTTTTTTCTTCCTAATATGGAGTACATCTCTCAGGCCCAGAATACCCAGATGCCTCTGGAAGGACCCATCATAGTGCCTTCTATAACTTCTGCCTCTGAAGTTAACAATTTGTCTGCAAGACGATGATGTGTGTTAAAAGTGGTACTTATATAGGTGAATGACTACACCCTACTGTATATTTGATTGTTAACAATTTACAGTATCCTACTTTTGTGGTGAAGACTTGTCTCCAGCAGCACAGGCTGCTGTCTTAGCCGAGCCCTCTCTGGGGCTTCAGGAGAAGTTTGTAGAATTTCTTAATTTTTTGTTGTGACTTCAGTTCATGCAGCAGTGCAGTAATCAACTCTACCACTTATTTATTCATTCACAGAATACTAAAATGTGATGAATTTCAAAACTCAGTAGCTTAATTATTTTGTTTTCTCCTGTTTTTTCCCCCTTTCTTTAGTTATCTTTATTCCTTAAAACTGATATTCCTTGATGATAATATTAAAGCACAACACATTAATTTTACAGCTGTTTCCCTTTGAATATAATAAATTAGCTCATAACAAACCAAGACAATTATCATTTAACAAAGCATATTCCAACATATCTTATTGAATTCATCATTATATTACTTTTAATCAGTTAACAAAAAGTAGTATTGAATTTGCTTGTTAAGCTTAATTATTGACCTTTATCTATACTGTTTACCTTATCTCATTTTGTCCTAAAACTTTGCATTTGTTCCAGCATTTTGGGAGATCTTCCTAGAATGTTTGCATTACCAGGTCAGTGTCTATATTTCTTCAGGATGTTTTAATCTATGCTATGAAATACTTTACTTAGTATGGAGAAGATGGACAATATTTCCCAGGGATTAAAACTGTCTCAATAAATCCGATATTTCAATGTGTTAATGAAATAGTGGAAACTGCAGATTCTGGGCTTTTAGATTTTGCCACTGGATTCAAAGGCACAGTCAAGCAAATCAAATGAGTATTAAACCCAAGAGCAAAGAAATTGAAACTCAAGAGAAGAAAGTTCCCATGGTCTTGAACCAGTACGAAGTGCATGTCTGTTGACTGTTCCTCATTCCTTGCATGACTCCTCAACTCTTCTGAATCTACCTTCCTACCTCTTAAGAAGTAGGAAGCAGAGCATCACCTGTTTCCACTGTATTTTCTTGCAGGCTGTCACGCAGCTGCATTTCATGATGCATTTACTGACACTTATACGCTGCATTAGAAAAGAGGAATCTTCAGACATAAAAAAAATGAGCGATTGTTTTTCACTTACTTTGCATTGTTCCAGAGAGTCACAATATTCAGTGTGGCTGCCTGAGTGTAGAAACATCTTTTAAAGGCTGGGCTCATAGGGAAGCCATTATGAAAGAAAGTAAACTGTCCATGTTTGTAGAGATCTCCAGTAAGGAAAAATACATCGGCATCACTAAGTACATTTTTTTTAATATAAAACCACATTTTACCCTCTCTGCAAGCCTATCCTAGTCCTGAGAGCTAACCATCATACAATATGACACATAGTGAAAAGGGAAAAAAAACCCTCCAAGCTGAAATGAGGTGGTAAAGAGAAGGATAGGAAGAGAAGTCAAAATTTTGAAGGTGTCTTCTTCCATCTTGCCTACAATTTTCTGTTACATGTATCACAAGAAAGGCAGATAAAGATCTATAATAAAATTCATATATCTTATTTGATCTGCTAATGACCTGCTTACTACTACTACCTATCTTGCCAAAGCAAAGAAATTCAACTTCAATATTCAAGTTCTTAATTTCTCCATTGCTTGCAACTGCAATGCTGCTGTTGCATTCCCTACCCCTAGGAGTGTGATTACAAAGTCTAATCTCTTCCTGCTAAAATCAATGCAAGTAGGGATTTGACCTGCCTGTTTATAGCCTTTTATTGCCATAACAGACAGGAATAGGTAATCACAAATATAAAAGTTGGATGGCTTCCTGAGTATTTTTTGCTATGTTTCATTTAAAAGTATTCTGAGAGTATTTTATTTGTTTAGTCCTTGCAAGAAGTTGAACTATTTGCCTGAATATTATACTTTAGCCACATTTTACTCACAAGTACTCCAACAAGAATTTGGTGCTATTTTTCTATTTAGTCCTTTTATCAAGCATTAAGATCATCAATAATTCTAATACACTACAAAGTTACACTATTCCAACCTGCTCCAGTACTGTAGGTCTCTGTGTGCAATTTAGTTTCAGACTATATCCAGGTCTCACCTATTTAATTTAGGCTGGAACAGCTGGAGACAATTTTGATTTTTGCTGGTGTCAGCCAAAAAGATATGGGTGTTATTAAAAGAAAACAATGGATCAATGGATTTGCTGAATTTGATAGGAATTCATTGAGTTTTTATCCCCTTGACAAAGCATTTTACATAAATAAAAATCCAGAATTATGAGTGTAAGTGCATAAAACCATAGAAATGAGTTCCGAGTTGTTGGTCTTTGAGAACCCAAAGGGGTGGTCAGTAGGACCCAGAAAATAACTTTACATTTGTAAATGACTGTGAGACGTATATGAGCGTGGTCCAAATCGTTCTGGCATTCTCGTTTCTTAACAGTTCTTGACAAATCGAAGGACTTGAGAAAAGAAGCCAGACAAATTAGTATAGGTTTGGATAAAGTGCCTTACATTTTGAAACAAAGTCCTCAGTCCGCTTAGCTGACCAGAAAGAAGATTGAAAGGCAGTTTGATTTGAAGCATGCTGGTTCTCGACTAATGCAGTATGTCTTACTAGCAGAAAGCAAGACTAGACTGAAAAGCCTGCAGAGGACATTAGCCTGGGCTTTGTACACTGTGGCAGAGGTGATGACAAGAATGGGGAAAATAAAGGGTTTACAAAATTTTGGGCTGAAGCTTGCTCTGAAATCCTTGGTTTGAGAGTCTCTTGGCCTCAACCTATACAGAAAAGAGGCCAAAATACTGCTAATTTGTTAAGTCAGTGCATAATAGCTTTGGCTGTAATAAAAAATGCTTAATAATTACAACATTCAGCACTTAGAACTAATTTCATCAGCATCACTGTGGATAACTCAAGGTCATGTGCATCAAGAAATGGCACTTAAATTGCTAAGTTGTCAAAAATCTGCCCTTAACTTCAGTTTCTCCAGGAATATAATCTATTTGAAGTGAAGGCCTCTCCAGCTGATTACAGGTGCCAGCAATGAGTAAATATATAAAAAGATAACAGGAATTTTAAACATTTGTCTTTTTGTTTATCCTTGTTCCTTCTTGCCTTCCAATATTGATGATCGAAATGTTATCAACAGTTTTGTATTACAGCATGTAGACGATTTTGTACAGCTTGCTTCCAGAGAGGAACATTGGCGCTGGTGGGTTAGAGATCACAGGTATTTTAAAGAGCTGGAGGGAGGTCTTAAATAAAATACAAAGAGAAACAGGATCATTCTGCAGTGTACACAAAGAGGGTAAAGTTTTTCAAAGATACCACCTATATCTAGCTGCATATGGACCACAGGAAGGGGAAACATCAAAGATAAGTTTGCCTCTTCAAACCAAAAGTTTTATTCGAATCAATCTCTGTCACAGAACTTGGTAGAAAAAAAGTTGTAAAACTAGGCTCATCTTTCAGTGAATGACTTTAGCTTTTATACATAAACACATGCACACACTGACAAAGCACATGCCCATCTACAGAAAAAGTTTCAGTATCTAGCAAGAATGAATCACTTCCAGAGAGAGATTTTATTCAAACAAAGAACATGGATTAGAATAAAAATAAAACAGAATGTAAATAATCAGAATGATATGGCATTGAAATCAAGATTCCCGACATTAAAAGAAGTTAACTGTTAGTCACTTTGTACCAGAATATACTGGCCAGTTGTTGAACGGCAGAAACGAATAAGCTTGTATCAACCTTTTCGAATATGAAAAGCCATTTATTACTTTAAAAGAAACCTTTAAACTTCCCAGGCCCAAACAGCTCTAAGTCTCACAAAAAAAGTAAGGAAAGCATGAGCAACATCACTCCACTGCTCTCCTCTTCCCTGCCCACATCCCTTCGCAGGATCTTTTAGGCATTTTTATACCTTTTTCCAGTGGCAAAAGCTATCAAGGCAGGAGAGGATGCAAGATGATGATTCCCACCCATTCAGAGACTGCAGACCTCGACTAAGATTATCGCATATAAGATTAAGGTCATCAATTACAAAGGGTCACTTCCAGTGAAATAGAGAATTATTTATGAAAAAGTAGATTATGTGAAGACAAAACCACTTGAATTTTCTCCATCTTGAAACTAGATATCATGCCTTAAGATGCCCATTTATTCTGTGTTGCACTGTCAGCTAAGGCATATAAAGTAAAGAAACTACAGAAATGCCACTGTTTACAGGCTACAGGCTTCTCTACACCTGTTGTTTCACCTCTCTGCCCACAAGTATTCTCAAGTATGAAACTTTTGTAATGAATGCTAAAATTGCCTAGAAAAAAAGTAAAAATCTTTTAGCCCCTATAATAATTATGCATACTTTTTCTGTGCAGTCAGTTCACAAAACTCAAAGCATTTCTGACAAGGTCTAAGCATTTTTCAGATTTTTAAATCACATTTTTTATTTTATTTTTTCAGCATGGAATTTTACAAAACATCTGCACTACATGCATGCATCTATGGCTCTTAAAACCAAGAGAAAATTAACAGGTCTTAATAAACTTTATGCATGACTTACTATTGATGCTGACTATCTAAAGGAAAACAAATATCGTAATTAGTTCTCCTTAGGAAAGCATCTCTAAATTAGTGTTGCATGAAATAACACTTGCTTATATTGTAATTGATAGGGCTGTGAAAAATATTCCTTTAAATTCATAACCAGGCCAGTTTCAGCATCTCAAGTTTTTAAAAAATGCTACACTTTTAGCACCAAACTTTACACATCTGAAAAGTTCAGATTTGTAATCTATTTTTTTTTTTTCTTTTTGCTTTCTGTTTGATGATGTGGGGAAGCTGGAATACAGGCAAAGTACTGATTTATCTGCAGTTGATATTTTAGTTCTGTTTGAATACAACAAACTGTAGTGTGTAAATGAGACAAACCTCTCAGGACATGAATTCAATTTCACCTCTTGTGTTGAGCATCATTGCAATTACTCAAATCATTAAAGTTATACACGACTTTAAGCACTTCACTGAATTGGGGCTTTAGTGATTTAAAGTAGGCAGGATTTTAATGATACAAATCAGACAGCACAATTATGGTCACAATCAAGGAAAGGAGGTATTTTTTCTGATCTCCTGTTTTCTTCCCATAGAACTGGGTAACATCAAAATGAGGTGGTTCTGCCTGGTGAACTTAGAAACATAGCACAGGAACAGAAATTCAGTTTATCAGAATTTGTGTAGCCTATGTGAAAAATTAAATTAATACCAAATCAACTTAAATAAAAGTATCTCAGCTGTCTTTGGATCAGACTCCTGGCTAAAAGAAATTAAGACAGACTGAAAACCGTCACTAAGAAAATAACCAGTCTTCTGAAATTATTAATAAGTTCTCAATAAATCTATCTTCACCTTTCCTAATGTGATAGCCTACAAAATCTCATGATACATTAAATGTATTTCTTATGCTTCTGGTAGTTCAAATAACACTTGCTACAGGAAGTATTGACAATATCAAGTCAAGGCTAAATATATGACTTTTCATATTTGAAGATGTTATTGGCATTTTTCACTTAAAATGTGTTTTCCAGTGAAAACGAAGACAAAAATTTCAACTTATAAGCCTGAAACAGACAGGCAGAGAAACTCCATCCATAAAAATCCTCTTAGCAGGAAAAACACTCTCTAAATAAACAAACAATAACTCAGTACTGGCAGACAACATAACAAGGGACAACAGCCATAAATAGCAGCTTGGAAAGTTCAGATTGGACAGGTGCAAAAACTATTCCACTGTGAGTGTAATAAGTACTGGAACAGGTTGTCCTAGGAGACAGGCATTTTCTGTCTTTGTCATGTAATTAAATGATCACCTGTAGAGTATAATATTGATGCATAGGAGGGGGAAAGGGAGGTACAGGAAGACTAGATGAGGTGAAATACAATAAGTATCCTTGAAAAGCAAAAGGGAAAAAAAAAGCTTGATTCCAATTTCCTTTCAAATATTCAGACAAACACATTATTTAAAAACACCTGGAAGAAAAAAAATCAGGACATGAATGACATGCTGTGGATATATCTCAAGCAAATGAGCCCAAACCAATTTATTTTTCTTCTCTGACAGAGAAACATATTTTATGGATATATAATATGGTTTGTTAGTAAGATTTTACCTCAAATGACATTTTTGTTGGCCAACTCAGGAAGTAAGAAGTGGTCTAGAGAAATATGCCAAAGTTGGTTAAGAAGTCATTCTCAAAGTAGTTATCAATACCTTAATGTTAAAACTGAAAACATTGTTATAGGGCTTCTTCTTAGCTACAGTATTGATCTGTACTTCCAATAATAGTTTGATAACTGAATATAGCATATGCTTATTAAACAATATTCATGGCACAAGATGAGGAGGGACGTAGTGTGTAATAAAGAGTGCACAATTCAAAAGGATCAAGGCAAATTAGAGAGATCATAATTTAACAGGAGCAACTGAAAATCAATTGTAACAGAATTATAAGAAGATTATTACTACAGAATTATAAAAATCACAAACTGCCTACCCGTCAAAGTCTTGCTGCTGCAACACTCTGTAAAGACCTCACGTACTGTTTGGCATTAATAGGCATACAGCCTGCATGATACAGGATACAACCCTCTAGTCTTATCCAACCTTGGAATGACCTCAGAGCATTGTGTCTACAAACATACTTCAGTAAAGACAATATATCTAATTGGAAACGTCAAGAGATGAGTAAGAAGACTCAGAGGTATAAGATTAGAATTTAATAGCAAGTTAAAGAAACTAATGTTGCTTTTAATCTATCAGGGAGAAGAAAATAGGTAGGTTAAATGAGTGGTTATATAGTACTGTTAAAATATTTAAAAGGTCGTTCTCTTGATCTTTTTTACAATATATTCCTCATGTTCATGAATATTAGAAGAAGAAATAACAGACATGAAGTGATCCATGGGAGTTTCAGATTAGGCTGCAGAGAAGACTTTGTAGGGGTAAGGATGGCAAAGAACATGAGGCTGCCTGCAAAAGCCATGGAATTTCCTTCATCAGAAACCATTTTAGGGCAAGACAGACAAGCATCCATCAGGACTGACATAGACATAATTGATTCTCCCTTTGAGCAAGAGAATGAGCTTAATGACCTTTCCAGATCTTTTCTAGTCATCTGATGACACAAAAAAACACAGTTCAGAAGAGACCCAAGGAATAGACATAAAAACTGGAATTCTCAAAAAATTAATTTAGAAAACAGGCCGTGACAGACAAAAGGTTGCTTTCAATGTCACAGTAACCAGATTATATTTGGATGTTCAGAGGGATGAATGGTCAGGCAGAGGGAATTAAATTTGTGGAGAAATTCACTGGACAAAAAAATGGAGAAGAAAAAAAATTCACTGAGGTACAAAGTGCCCAATTTAGGGTTAAAATAAGTCACGTCTATTGTTTCCCATGAAGTATAAACTCAATGGAAGGACGGAGGATGAAAAAATGAGAAACACATCTAAAGACATTTTTAAGAGAAATGAGAACTTAGATACCTACCAAATTATTCAGCTCCATTCTATCATGCCCATACAGTCTCCTCAAAAAAAACCTGACTTGATTGGCTCTCTGACTGAGTAAGTAAGGTTCACTCACTTTTTAATGTACAAAACAAGAATTCATATATGAATCCAAAGTATACAGGGCATTTTCTTATTATTACTGAGCTGAGAAAGTCTAGGACAAATGAACGACAAACTTTTGACCAGCATTTGATGAGGCTGCAAAGATCTACTACATAATTTCAAAGAAAAAGACCCTCCATCCAACTCCCAAAAAGCATTCCAGCTAGCTGAGAGACCTCAGTGCCTTGCACTGAGCTTGTACTGTGATTAGTAACATGTTTATTAGAAACAAAAATCCATTTTTATGATATAAAACAATATTACCAGAATGAGATTCTAACTTGGAGGAGCAAAAAAAAGAACACCATCAAGTATTTTAGATAGCTCAAATAGGGGAGCAAGGGAGTGTGAAACAAAGAAGGACAAATTAAGTAAGAAATCTAGTGGGCAAACGAACAAACAAATTGCCTGTAACATAAACAATATAACAGGGAGTGGTGATAACTCAACAAAATTGCACAGTATTTGGAAGCTAATGCTGGACATGCCTTTCGTAATAAAAGCAGTTAAAAGGAAACAAGAGATTCCTTCCAGCATAAATTCAGTTTGGTAACAGAGCATCTCATTTAGTTATCTAAACCAGTACTAAGGGTGTGTTAACCCCCAAGTCCAGTGAACAAGGTAATCTCCAGTTAAGAACTCATTCAGTTTCTCAGACAACCAAAAGGTGTAACAGATAGCTAAATTGTCTATGGAAACATCTACAGAAGAGCTCAGTGTCAGAGTGCAGAATTTTAGCAGCATAGCCAGAACTGGAGACTGGTATCTTCTTTCTCTTTCAGTGTCTCAAATGTTTAAGTGTTGATATGTGCAAAAATAAAAGGCCTCTTCTGCCTTAGTCTACAAATGTAAGAGGTTTCACATCTTTATTTATGGGAGGCGAGTGTTAGATGAAATTGGCCATAAACTACTTATTGCTGTTGCCAAAAAATGTGACAAACACTCCCACTGAGAAGAGAGAGTGCTTTTTTCTGCTACAAATACAGGATTTGCAAATTGAACACAAACCTGGAAAGATTTGTGGCTATATGCTCACCCTCTAGAGCATTTTGGCAAAACAAAGCAGCTGAACAAAGTCCAGAACTAAATTAAATACATGTCTGTCTGAGGTAAAGGAAACATGTACACATCAACCACCACCTGTCCAATCTTAGATAAAATACAAATGGCTATTGTGAGAGCTATGGCTAAGAGTGCAGAGAGTGACAAAAGCTATGATCACAGTCCTATCATTAATTGGAAGGACAACAGCTGGCAGTAAATGAGGTTTTATTTAAGGGCAGAAGATTCCAGTTCCTGAGGAGATGATGTTTAAATATCTACAGGAATATAAGAAGTTTCCTTATTGAGGCAGATCAAAATTTCCACTAACCTGTGTCTAAAAATGGTCACTAGTGCATGTTTAGCAAAGAGCAGGAACAATCTACCTTGATGTTATCAAATCTACAATAGTTTTAGGGATCTGCAGAACCAGAGGCTACAACAAGACCAGCATGTTTGATTCCAGCCAATGATTCTATTCGCCATTAATTTAGTCATTTAATTTTTACGTCATTCATACTTTTCAACTCACTTTACACATTGAGTTCTGTTTGCTTTGGTTTTTTTTTAATCTGATAATTTCAAGCTTGATAACTTCAGTTGCTAGCTCTAATCTCTTGCATTACAAAGATCAGTGAATAGGCATTCCTTATGTATATCCGTGTCAGATTTCAATGTCCCACATCTTAACATACCCCCTTTAGTTATACCCCTCTTTTCCATGATGAAGTGTAAGAACAATCTGTTCAATTCATCTTATGCCTCTGATCAACTCTGCTGCTCTTACCTATGGCTTTTTTAATCTATTAGCTCCTTTCTGAAGTGGGATTACAAGAATGTCATATTCTGTTCAAGATGTGAGAAACATCATTATTTACACAGTGGCATACTGCTTTCAGTTCCACTCACTATTCCTTTACTAATGGTCTCTCACAGTCTACGTGCTTTTCATTACTATCTTTGAGCTCTGACTAGCTCTCACTCCTGCATGATGACAACTCATTCAAATGCCATCACCAAGGACACAGAATTGCTTTGCATTTTCTTATTTACTTAGTATGAAAGCAATTTACAAATCAAAAAAAAATGATCAAAACCAAACAAATAATAAGAAAGGAAAATCCTCTTTCCTTGTTGGCCAAAAAAATACTATAGTGGCTTCAAAGCTGAATAATTTAACAAATTCAGTGCCTGATCTCTTCCAAAAAATAGATAAACAAACAACTGAAATAGTATGGTTACCTCAAGACCAAGGATCTCTGAAAAAAAGGTTTACATTTAGGCTGAAAACCACCTCATCTCAAAGTGAAAGCAGTCCTTAGAACATTATTTGAACTCTCCCAACACAACCTTATCAGAAAATGCTATGTCTAAGTGAGTATTTGGCAATTTTCTGTAGATAGGGCTGTTTATGACTGTGGGTGCTACTTTGGTGAGGATCATGAAAACTCAGACCTATAAAGTTATACTTGTTTCAGATGATAGGTTCATCCCTGAACAACACAATACTCTGTAATTTTTTGACATGGCATGAATATGCTTGTTTCATATCTTGTTCACAAGGTTAGTAACCTAATCTTAACTTTGTTTTGCTACTGAGGATAATGTATCCGAATTGTATTTTAGTATTATATTTCTCTACCATCTATTTAGAAGATTTAATTTTTCATCATGCTTAGGTTTTCTTTTCTCTTTCCTTTCTATCTAGAAATAATCCAAACTTTTTTCTATATGCAGAAAAAATTACAATATGACCCTCTTAGAATTCCAGGTTTCATACTTACATGTAGAAAGAAAAGATCATAGTATCATAGTATAGTTAGGTTTGGAAGGAACCTTAAAGATTATCTAGTTCCAACTCCCCTGCCACGGGCAGGGACATCCCACTAGATCAGGCTGCCCAAGGCCCCATCCAACCTGGCCCTGACAACCTCCAGGGATGAGGCATCCACAGCTTCCCTGGGCAACCTGTGCCAGTGTCTCGCCACTCTCATGGTGAAGAAATTCTTCCTAATATCTAGCCTACATCTGCCCCTTTCCAGTTTATACGCATTCCCCCTGGTCCTGTCTCCACAAGCCTTTATAAATAGCCCCTCTACAGCTTTCCTGTAGTCCCCCTTCAGGTACTGGAAGGTCGCTGTAAGATCTTCTCTGAGCCTTCTCTTCTCCAGGCTGAACAGGCCCAACTCTCTTAGCCTGCCCTCGTAGGGAAGGTGCTCCAGCCCTCCGATCATCTTTGTAACCCTCCTCTGGACCCGTTCCAACAGCTTTCCTGAAATTTAGTGTCCTGACTATACTCTTCACCTGTCCCACATCCCTCTGGACCTTGAACTCCACCAGTGCATGATCATTGCAGCCCAGGTTGCCACCAATCCTAACGTCACTGATGAGTTCGCTTGTATTGGTGGGGGTTTCTATCAGCTGGACTAAGAAATTGTCTTCGATGCACTCCAGGAGTCCCCTGGATTGCCTACAGCTCGCCATGCTACTTCTCCAGCATATATCTGGGTGGTTGAAGTCCCCAAGCAGGATGAGAGCTTGCGAGCGCGAAGCCTCCTATAACTGGAGGAAGAAGGCTTCGTCAGTTGTCTCTCCTTGATCAGGTGGTTTGTAGTATACACCAACCACAAGATTCCCATTGGTTCTTCCATCTTTAATTTTTATGCACAAGCTTTCAACCTGTTCATGGCTATTCTTCAACGACAGCTCTTCACATTCTATCCCTTTCCTGAGATAGAGGGCACTGCCTCCATTCCTCTTTCCTGGTCTGTCTCTCCTGAACAGCCTGTAGCTGTCCATATCCAGGTGCCAGTCATGGGACTCGTTCCACCACATTTCCATGATGGCAACCAGATCATAGCTTTCTAGTAGCACAGTAGCTTCCAGCTCCTCCTGCCTGTTACCCAAGCTTCGTGCATTAGTGTAAAGGCATTTTAGCTGGGCTGCTGGTTGCATCACCTTCCCAGCGGACCTTCTTTTGCCTATAAGGTGTTTTGGAGAAGTCTCCTCCCTAACACCTGACCCCTGACACCCATCCTTCTACCTTTTGTTAAGGGCTAGCTCAGTGTTAACCCTCTCCCGCTTTGTATCTAGTTTAAAGTCCTAACTATAAGCCCCACAAGCTCCCAGGCAAAGATCCTCCTCCCTCTCTGAGAAAGGTGGCTCCCATCCAAAGCCTATAACCCCAGTGCCGGGTAGGCCATTCCGTTACCAAAAAACACAAAGTTATTTTTGTGACACCAGCCACGGGGCCATGTATTAATAGACTGGACCCATCTGAGCTGTTCCATGTCACCACCTGTTACTGGGAGGAGGGAAGAAAAAATCACCTGGGCCCCTGATACCCTTAGTAGTTGTCCCAAGGCCTTAAAATCACGTTTAACCTCCCTTGGGCTTCTTACAGCTGCTGCATCGCCTACCACATGGAGCAGCAGTAATGGGTAATAGTTGTTCTCACCAGGCTGGGAAGTTTCTCGGTTACATCCCTTACCCAGGCTTCTGGGAGGCAGCAGACTTCTCAGTGAGTGGGGTCTGCTCAACATGGCGGACCCTCTGTCCCCTTCAATAGAGAGTCTTCTACAAGTATGATTCTCCCATCGGTCCTTGTGCCGGTCACAGCAATGGTGCGTTTATATTGTTTCGGTCTCTGACCTTGCTCTGATGTGGGTGCATCTTCCTCCATGTTTTCCTGATGTAGATGTAGAACTCATTTTCAGACACCAAAAATAGAGTCACAGGTTGCCTAAATTCTTACAGAGTAAAGGAGGTTAGAAGAAATGTGAACTGAAAAATTGCTCATCAGGAAAGACAATGGGGTCAGATGCCAGCTGTAATGAACATTCTGATTTACAATTTCAGGAGTCTTTGGTAGGACATGGGTAATTGTAACTCTGGTTTAATTCTGTTATTTACTGTGAACCCCATCCCCTAGCCCATTAGTTATATTTTCACAGCAGATCTCATGTCAGAGTGTAAAACAGACTGGATCCTGTGAACAATGCTAAGTTCTCTCTTTGTGAATTTGTGACTTCACACAAACAACAAGAGAAAAGTGTGGCATGTTCTTATCTCAAAGTATCAGTCATTTGCAAAGTCAATGCGTTAAGAAGGGACACTTCTATGGCACAACTTTGGTGCATCAGCTGCATGAAAATAAAATTTCAGAGAAAGGTACAAAACCGCTGAACAGTATAGAGACACATAATAGTCTTGTAAATTTTTAAAATTAATAAGAAATGTTTTTCTGTACCTCCCACACAGTGTTTTGTAAATGTATTGTTGAATTTCTTTGAATTCTACATTTTGTGCAGGTTAAATAGAACACTCCCTTGTAAAAGCAGAAACAGTCTCGGAACTACAGAAAAAGTAATAACAGTAAAAATCTGCACTAATAATCACATTGCTAACTCTAAGATAAAAAGAAGAATCAGGTTAGATAATGCCAAGATTATGTATGAAGTTGCCTTCCTATTGCAAGTATTAAAATAACCAAGTAAGTTGTTTAATGTCAAAGATAGAATGTAAAGTGAACTTTTCTATAATCCCATATAGCTTTTAAATTTGTATTTTAAGAACAAGAATTTTGACCTATATACATATCGGAGTCTTCTTCCTGTCTTTACAAGTCTAACACTTCTAAGGTTATCTGATATTGAAGAGTTAGTTCGTATGGTAACATTGTTTGCCACAGAGTTCTCTAGGATGAATGATCAAGAATTTTAAAAAATATTATTTTATGTATATATTGCAAAACAGTATGCATGTGGTCAAGTGATGCATTGTGCTTGAACTGTAACTACAGCACTTAGTATACACATACCTCATCATCTTGCAGGTTCTTTAGTCAGCTCTCATTAATTTTTTTACCAGCTACTCCAATATGGCAAAAATCTCGAAAAGGAGACTTTTGCAAGAATTCACCCTTATTACAGGAAATATTCAGAAACAGTAGTAAAACAGACTCTAAACATCCATGAACGCTAACGAACTGGTTTACATAAAGCTATCTGCAGATTACAGACTCAGAAACACTTGTGTGCTAGCAGTTGACAGGTGAATGGTTTCCTAATCCCATTTAACCTGTTTCTCTGAGCATTCATGCCTCCAGGATAAAATTACCTCAGGGACTACGTATCAATATATAACTGCTAATCAAAACAATTTCTCTACATTTGACGTGTGTATAACTAACACAAAGTTTTGAACATGTAAGGATAAATAACCTTTCGATAAGGTAATAACAGTGACCTTTAAATACAACCTTCTATTGAAGATGTCCACTAAAATTATTTAAGCAGTTGTGACAGTATGACATGCTTAAAACAGTCTTTCTCTAACCAATCATTCAAGCAATATTGAAAAAATGATCTGCTTATGACTGCATTTTAATCAAATTATTTTTGAAAGATTATGTTATATATTTTTATGTCATTTGAAGGTGAAAGTTCTAGTGGATTTTAAAATGACTCTAGGTATTTTTACATTCTTTTTATTATCACCATTATAAATATTAAATTATAGTAAAATACAACAGTATGCTATTTTCCTCTAAATGTTTACCTTATTTTCCAACAATTATAGGAAAAAAAATTCCTAAATAATCTCTACAAAGTACTCTGGGAGGGTAAAGACGATACTGGTTGCATATACTTTACATAAATTCTACTGAAAACATGAGAGACTGAATGTCTTGGAGAGAATGGATTTTGTGTGATTTTGAGGCTATATTGCAAATTAATATCCTCCCCTTTTCAACTTTATCAATTGTTGGAGTGCCACAGAGACCTGGTTGCAGGACAAGACCCATTGTGCTAGAAAACATTAGACAAAATGAAGGCCTCTGCTCCAGAAAGACAGGCCATACGCTCAGTTTTTATCATGATAACAAAGGCATTTTGAGTCTTCTGACCCTTACAGGAAAAAAAAAAGTCTGACGCAGATCAATTGCAGAAGAACCCACCACCACTTCCTGGTTTCATTTCAATGAAATATGCTTTAAAATGCCACTTACAACAGACTTTCTGTTATAAAAAAAGATATATATGCATTAAAGTTAAGGGCAAATAAAAACGTAAGTGATGATTTTGGTATGGAAGGAAAGACCTGAAAAAGAGAGTTAAAGACATCACTGAAAACCTGTCTAAGGACTTTTATGTATTGAAATGTAAGAAATTAGTTATGCTAGTCTCTCATGATGGAGATGTACAGTGAAGACAGCAAGCACTCTAATATAATTCATGTTACTCTTAAGCTCTGTATTTATAGAAAAAATATTATTTATATTATCTCAGTTTTGAATATTTCATCAACATTTCCTTGGCTACAAAGCTGTCAGTTTCTGGTGCATGTGGATGAGACATTCAGCCCTTCTCAGTAAAGTATTTGCTTGGCTTTTTTTGTAAGCACATATTAAAAATATCAATAATGAAGCACAAAGCAAAAAAACCCCACCAGCAGAAATAAAAAGTCTTCCCACGGAATATTTGAAATTTGAACTGATAGCAAAACAATGTAAATGGAAGAACAAGACTGTAAATTGCACTCTACTTTTGGGCAAATTTATGATAGACAGAAAAAAAAAGATTGTTCACCAATAGGTAATTTAAGAGTAGCTTGTGTACAATTTTCACATTATCTTGGCAGGCAAAGCTGTAATAAACAGGCAATTGGTAACATTAGTGAGATACATTTTCCTTCAGAAGACAGTCATATGTATTTGTTCATGAAAATGTTCAATAACTTTTCAGTACGTTTTGGCAATTGTATGATACAGAATGTTAAGGATTTAATGCAAATAAGCAATTGCAATTTAGAAAGAACATTTTTTTGAAGGTGGTAGACTGTCATCCCTTTCCAAGGTCTGTAATAATAGTGAAGAGGAAGTTACAATTTGAAAAAAAAATGCTACATATTCACATTAATTGTTTGCATGATTACACAATCACAACTGGCTCACACGAGCTGCCTATTTGGGTTTTTTTGTGTGTGTGACGCTTTTGGTTTCTTAATCTCTATCTGAAGCACTACCCTTTGTGTATTGTTAATCAGCCCGTTAGATCACTGTAACGTGAATTCAGAGCATTAAATTTCCTTTAGGGATTCTTCACTGGCATAAGTGACTGCACAAATTACCCAGTAGAGCTTTATCCATAAAGTACTGCACACCTGTAATTGCTGTTTACTTCATTGGAGCTAGAGGAGATACTCAGTAGTCCACTTAAAGCTACAGTGTACTTAGGAGGGCCACCTTATTTTTCAGATGCTCTCAGCTGGCTGTACATTAAAATAACAGGAATCTCACAGCATCTTGCCAAAAACATTTAGGATGCTTAGTTTTCATAGTCCAAATCTCAAATACTCTCCCAAAGTTTTCCAGGGAAGATACACCTGTATCTAGTTATTTTCATGTTTCAGCACAGAATGGGAACCAAAACATTGTCTTGGACACCTCCCGGACATTGAGGACACTGATATGTTTCCCAGCTTCCAAGACAGTAAACAATCAGTACCAAACCAAAAATCTAAACACCACCAAGTGTAGGTGGGTGGCTACAACAGTATACCTAGACCCTGTGGTTTAGATTCTAATCCTGGACAGGTATAAAGCACAAGACTTTCTGGAATATTTTCATCAGTGAAAAATTAATACCTTGTGAAATGGAAGGCAATCAATTTCTTTCTCATTATGTGTTCATTTCTTAATTTACAAGGGATGTACTTTGCTTTCTATGTAAAGCCTTGGTGAACACAACAGGATTTGCAAAGGGGTAGAGGGCAAGATATGTCCAATTATTTTAGGTTTTGAAATTAAAAATAGGAATTAATACTAGATTGCTATGACTCTCATTTACTTAATGAGTACAAAAATCTATTTTGTTTGAGAGAGTTTTTGTACTTTCATTGTAACTACACACCACTGAATTACAGCCCCATGACTAGAAAAGCATCATTTTCATTCTGGAGGGTGGCTCTGCACTCTTTCAACTTATTTACCACTTTGTAAAGACAAGAAGAGTTAGAGATGCACGTTCCCTTTAACGTTGTTTACCTTGTATTTTACTAAGGGCACTTACTTTTTGTTTAGTTCGGGATGATAACAAAGCCTCAGAAGACATCAGTCATCTGTGATCAGAACTCGCTGCTCTTCCCACACTCCTGGCCTTGGGCAGAACCTCAGATTTCATGGAATTGGCACTGTCTGATGGGAAAAAAAAAAAAGGAAAAGTGGTTAGGAGGAATAACTGATAAAGGGGCTAAAAGTGTGCAAAGATGACTCTAGATACTCTATAGAGCTGCTCTATTTGAAGAAAACATCTTCACCTTGAAACTTTTCTAATCAAGTTCCATAGCTCTCTAAAGCTATTTAGCTCTGATTAAAACAGAAACATTTTTGGCAAGAACAACAAAACTCTGACCATTATTTATGGCAGGAGCCTTCTATAGTAGTTTAGAGACAGAAATAGGCTTAAAATATTAAAAAAGGCAAATAGTCCAATCTTAGACAATCTAATGAGGAAATGCAATACTATTATGAATTCTGTTTCTAGATCCTCCCTTAAAGTACATGGCAAAATCTTGATCACAAAAAATTGTCTATTGATTATTTACCTTGTGGACGCTGGAAAGCAGAGGATCTTACCCTTTCTCCTTTCTTCTGTCACTGAGTGGCCTTAGACTTTCATCTAAGCTGCCTCTGGATTGATGTTCAGTTTCAAATAATGTCCATGTCCCTTAATTTATTTTCTATACCTCAAGCCTCTTATGTCATCTTCCTAATCCTCTGGAGTCTGCTTGCACAGACAGCATCAAGTTTATGGATTTCGTCCACCTGGAAGATAATTTGGGAACTGGAAGAAGTGGAAAAGCCTTTTTTATCCTACACCCTAGAGATCAAGGATCTAATCAGGGATAGCTCACATCTCATTCATCAAACAAAGCCCTAAATTTTTCAGCAGACTTTTCTGAAGCAGTTACTCAATTAATATGTAAGTATTACAAGCAAAGTGGAGAAGCTACAGGCAGAAAAGAGGGGGGGAAGGGGCAAGAACCAGTGTGGGCCATTGTACACCACTTCACCTCCACTGCGGTGCTGTGGCATTTGGGTGTTTAAGGAAGGCACGCAAGATGAGTGAATGAGAACGTTGTCCCAGACGGCTCTCCAGCTGAGTGGCTCATCTGCTCACTTGCAAAATAAGTAGTAAGTGATCAAGTCCCTTCAACCAAAAGAAAAATCCAGCTGTATGGGTAGGATTCCTCCCACCTGGTCTCTGACTCTGTTGCTTAGGGCCAGTATTATGGTCAACTGAGATCTTAGCCAAACTAACAGTAGAGTTACGGTCACTGTTTTGACCAAGTATGCTTTGCCTTCTACTGTTATCTACTTATCTACTGACTAGAAAAGGATACCAGGAGAATTCCTATGACATGTTTTCCCACACCCATAATTACTTTTAAAAACCCATTTCACTCTCCCATGTGTTAAGTGAATTCCTTACCCATGTAGCTGGTGAGGACAACACAGCATTCTTCATCCCTGCATTTAGTTCAAACAGTTCCTCAGTTTCTCCAACTTCTTTACAAAGATGCCAAAAATAGTTTGTGTTGGTTTCAGCGAAGCTTATTATCTTGGTAAGAAAATTATTTCAGATCTCTGAAAGGAAATGGTCATCTAGATTGAGACAAATAATCTTGATATCAGGAATCACAGTTTGACTTGCAAACCAATATTGTTGAAGAATCAGATCACTAAACAGCAGTGTACCTCTTGGTTCCCTTCCTTTCACCTTGCCTTTACCACTAACCATCATGGAGAAAGAAATGTCTTGAATATTATCACAAGACAGGTAAAGCTGAGTGAATTATGATCACATAGTAAATTATGTCAAAATCAATAGGAAAAGCATAGACTATTTGATTTGACTTGCCTGTTCAAGATACACTCCATCTTTCCAATCTGACTCTCCCTTGATGTCCTTGTACAGTTTCTCTTCTAATTCTAATTTTGATATTTTGTCGTTTCCATTCTCCCTTTCTGCTGAAACCTCAGTTAATTATCATTAGCCACCTATAATTATCATCCTTTACTCCTGTTTTATCTTTATGATCCTTCCAGTATGCCAGCTGTTCTTGTACAATCAGAATCACAACATTGTAGAATGATTTGAGTTGGAAGGGACCTTAAAGATCATCTACTTCCAACCTGCCTGCCATGGGCAAGACCACTTCCCACTAGAACACATTGCTCAAAGACACATCCAACCTTGCCTTGAACACTTCCAAGGAGGGGGCATCCACAACTTCCTGAGACAACCTGCTCCCGTGTCTCACCACTCTCATCATGAAGAATTTCTTCCTAAATATCTAGTCTAAATCTTCCCTCTTCCAATTTAAAGTGATTGCTCCTGGTCTTATCACTACATGCCCTTGTAAACAGTCCCTCCCAAGTATTCTTGTAGGCCCCTTAAACTGGAAGGCTGCTATAAGGTCTCCCTGGAGATGTCTTTTCTCCAGGCTGAACAACCCCAACTCTCTCAGCCTGTCCTCATTGCAGAAGTGCTCCATTCCTCTGATCATCTTTGTGACCCTCCTCCGGACCTGTTCCAACAATTCCACACCCTTCTTATGTTGAGGATTCCAGAACTGGACACAATACTCCAAGTGGGGTCTCATTAGAGTGGAGTAAAGGGGGACAATCACCTCCCTCATCCTTCTGGCAACAGTTCTTTTGATGCAGCCCACAATATGTTTGACCTTCTGTGCTGTGAGCATGCGTTGCTGGTTCATGTTGGCAATCTCCTCTATTTCTCTAGGTTTCCCAGGACCGTATTTGTATTCCCACTAGTGAACACCGGTCTGTGTCTCTTTCCAAGGAACAGCAATCTGAACCACTCACTAAACTCCAAGCTTCTGCATCTGATGCCTTTTGAATAAAAGATGTTAATAAGATATAAAAAAAATAAGGTTGGTAATGTTTTCTGGAAACTGGCATATCTAGATACGCCTAAGCTAATATTCCAGGTGTCCCAACAGCAAAAATAACTGCAAAACCACAGAAATAATAGCATATACTGTATCCTTCCATTTAATCTTCTTCCTTTCTCTATCACCCATTGAGTTCTTCCATCACATCTTACCACTTCCCAATGCAAACATTTGTGATATCACCTGTCTTCGTTCAACTTCTTGATACAGTGCAGCCAATGAAATTATAATCCCTGAGGAAAACAAAAGATGGAGCATCCAAAGCCAACAATACTGTCTATATCATTTGGATCTTCATCTTTTATCAGCCAAAACTGAGATACTTTCGTATTCTTTATGTGCCTGTTTTCTCAAGGTTATAGATTCCTTCAGTAAAGCCCACAGCTTCATCTATGTCTTGAATTGGGTGAACTGGATTAAGCATAATAAAAAACACTCTAACAACAATAGCACCCATTTCAATTATTATTTGAAAGCTACAGGTGATTCTTACAGTTCTAAATCAAATTCAGAGGACAATAAAAGAAGTAAGTACTTGCCACTTTTTGTGAAACATAGGCAGATAAAAATTTTAACAATGACTTTGAACTGTGATCAGAGGAATGCAAGTCTGAGACTTTCTAATGCTTGGGTTTGTTTTTGCAAGAAAGCTATCTTTTTCTGAAACAGTATGAGAAGCACCACTGAAGAAATTAGATGGCCAGACAGGGTGAAAATTCCTTCTTTCATGATTTGTTTATACTCTTTCATTCAGTGCTTTGAAAGTAGTTTCCTGTTAACACATCTAGAGGAAGGATTAAAATTATTAGGACACTTTAACTGTGAGAGTAAGGTCAATAGTAAGTTAGGATCTGTAAGAACTCCAATGAGGATAAAAGAAATTTTGTAGGAGGCCAATGAAAGCTACATTAAGGCTGTGAGTTCCTGTCAGCCATGATTCCCTCCCCATTGCCCTCATAGTGACATAGCTCTGCAGGACTTAGTTTTACGGAGTTTGTACACTTTCTGACTATGCCTGTGCCTGTTTCTTCGTACATACATCTCCCCGTCACTCTAGTTTTTCTTTCTGCTTATGTCAGAGACTGCAGGGAGTAATTCAGCAATCTCCAATACACAGGCTCTGTGATGGCCATACTTTACAGGACTACTGTAGAACTCTGATTTCTGCCAGTGCTGGTGGTAGATGTGACAAAATTAACATATAGAAACTTCTGATCTCTGCTACTGAAGCTCCTGCAGATGTGCAGTCATTTATATTGAATTACCTTTAAGCCAACCCTTTATTTTCTTAGCACACTATCCAAAAATCTGTAGGGGGATTACTGGAGATATCAGAAACAAATTCAGAAATAATAGGACAGGAGAAAAGGTTTTTATTTATTGCATATAACTTTAACTGCATAAAGAACTGTTGAATCCCATGCTGTTGCAGTTGCCTCTCTTTGATCTAATAGACTCTCTTGTACCTAGTATAGCAAAGAGCTCAGGTTTTCAGCAGGAGGACTGTATGCATGCAGAGCAAATACGCTGATTGACATAATAACTGCTAAAAAATGGTCTTCTTTAATTGAAGTTTTGAAACAAAAAAATCATTTGAAATTTCTGCACAGCACTGTATCACCTTTTCAAACCCACACAGTGGGCTGATTCTTTGCAAAACAGCATGAAAGGCCCGGGCCTGATTCTCATTATAATCAGCATAGAAGGTCCAGACCAGACACTAGCTAGCATGGCTCCCCATAAGCAAGATTTCAAAGAAAGAAACTATGGAAAAAAACAAAACTCTTCTACAGGCAAGTCTTTTACCCTTAAATGCAGCAATTAGAAAGGGTCTGTATCAAACCAAATTGAGAACAGAAGCAAATATCGCATATTTTGGTAACTTCAATCATATGAGCTGCTCTTTCAGTGAGTTCAGCTTGGTCCCTGGTCTCCAGATCAGCTATGGATTTTTGCTTCTGTACCTCTGCTCCCGAATCAGTGTTTCCTAAGGGCTTACGAAATGGTTTTATTTCATCTGAACGTATTACGTTCCCTTTAGTATATCTCTATTTGGATACCAAGTTGTAGCTTAGCTCTTTTTTCTTTTGAACCGTTCATGTAGCACTGCTGGAGATGGTGATAACTGCCTCCATTCTCCTAGACAAAAACCTTCATATATTTAGCTTAATTAATATTTGAAGTAGAAAAAACAGAAAGCTGGTTTTCCTGCATGTGATGAGAGCTATGTGTGTCTCATAATTTTACAGTAAGATAGCTCTTATACCCCATGTGTTCTTCCACTTCTAAGGATTACAACAGTTTAAACACAACAGGAAGCGTTACAGGGAAAAATAAATAAAATTACTAGCTACCATCTATGCATGGTAATTTATAATTCCAAACAGCAACCCTAACTACCGCTAGAAGCTCATAATTTAGAATAGATTACTAAAGTTCACTTTATTATTTGTGAAGTGTTCTTTTTAGAGGAGTGATGGGAATCAGAAAAACAATATTTGTTATTGCAAAATGTGTAAAGGACCGTACACTTTTTTACCATGCCACCCGTATAACAGTGTAATAAATCATGCCACATAGTGAACTGATAAACAGTAGCATTGCCTGAAACCGCTAGAAGATCATGCCTGAAAGCTTCAAGCTATCAGTGGTGACTGACTAAGTATGAACATACAAAACTAAATGTCAGAGTTGATGCTATGCAAATGCAGACATGTTGTTGTGGGTTGACCTTGGCTGGCTGCCAGCCACCCAGCTGCTCACTCACTCCCCCTCCTCAACAGAAAAAGGGAAGAAAATAAGATGGAAAAGCTTGTGGGTCACAATAAAAGACAGGGATATCGTTTACCAGTTACCATCACAGACACAAAAGACTCTACTAGTGGAAAATTAACATTACTACCAACTGAAACAGAGCTGGATGCTGAGAAGAAAAAAATAAAACATCTTCCTCTTTCCTCACTCTTTGTCCCAGGCTCAACTTCACTCTTTCATTCCTGACGATTCTACCTCCTCCCCTCTGGGCAGTGCAGCGGGGTGGGGAATAGGGTGCTGCAGTAAGTCCATAACAGATCCTCTGTGCTTCTTCTTCCTCCTCACGCTTTTCCCTGCTCCAGCCTGGGGCCTTCCCAGGGGCTGCAGGGAAACCCCTGCCTCCTCTCCTCCTGCTCTCCCTTCAGGGCTCACAGGGCTGATTCTCATGCATCTTCTCTCAGCCCAGCTGCTGGGCAGGTTTTTGCCCTTTCTGACACAGACCCTTCCAGAGGAGCCTGCCCATGTACCTGCACCTGGTACATACGTCCAAAATTAGTGCTTTATTTCAGCAGTGAAATAATTACCACCCAATAGAACAATCTACCTACAGGCGAAATAGGAGATACCATTCATCAGCCCTTTAAATCAACATGGTTGAACAGCTGTGGATAAACTGTATTCCTACTATTTAGTGCTGAGTGAAAAGACTCTGCTTGCCTTATGAATAACATCTTAGTTGCATTATGGCTTCTAGCCTTAGAAGTTTGTGAACTCACCATCTTTTAGATCAGAAACATTGTGCTCTGGCAAGTGGCTCGAAGAGAATTGTTGCTTTTGTCATGAAGCTGCCACCATTGCCTTTGTAGATAAGAGGTTGCCCTTGTCAGCAGTCAATGGCAGCATAACATCCAACCCTATTAACAGTCCGACGGGAATTGAGCACGGGGCTTGAGCAGAGCGCTACAGAGCTAAGGAACACCAACAGATAGTCCTATCCTTCTCCAGAGCCAAATATATTAGTGTGTGAATAAATGAAGTGGCGTCATCAGCTCAGTGGGCAAGTAATGCGTAAATAGGGCAAGTGTCCAAAGTTGTTATTACCATACGTAGTATTTGTATAAATCTCCCTCTTCTTGCAGCAGTGGAAGTCACATGACAATGTTGATAATTGGAAGTGCAATTGTGGTGGGTAGCTCATAACAGAGTACTATCATCAAATATGTTTGCGTTTTAAGGAGCTGCTAATCAAGTTATTATGAAAGATAAGCATGGTCTTGTCCTAGTAGTAAAGTAGGATTTATGTGGAAAAAAAAAGTATTTTTTTTTGCCAAAAATGCAGCATATTAGTCAAGAATATTTGTCCAACTTCAAATATTTCAGACTTCTAGAATTTAAATTAATAACTATTGCAAGACACTGGGCCTGTTTCTCAAACTATTTTACTATTAATTTGTTATTTTCTCCCAAAGAAGCTGCAAATGTCATGTTGCACATGGATAGAATGTTTTAAATTTCTTTTCTTCAGACCAAATCTCTAGATTTTCATTTTGTCTGCTCCTAATGGAGTATACTAAGAAAAAACTCGAATGCCTCTTTTCAATCTAAAAAATTCTAGTCAGTACTAATGAGAATTCAGATATCATGCTTGAAAATCATGACTTCATGGCTCAGATCCCATAGGCATCTTCAATTTTGATTTTCAGGTTTTCCAGGTAGGTACTTAGATCTATGTCTGTGGCAGGTGGTGCCTCTGGTCTTGAATATATGGTAATATTTGTTACCCATCTTATACTTTTATCCTTTATCAGACTCAAGAAACTATACACTCCTGTTTCTAGATATTCTGAAGGAGTTATTAATCTAGGATTTATTCTCAAAAGATGCCTTATGAATCAGGTTGTCACAGATACTGCAGAGATTGCCACTATTTTGAAACAAAAGAAAGCAAAAACATTCGGGAAAAGCTATTTTTCTTAAATGGACTGTGATTAGAACATTTCCTTGGGAGAAATAGGACCTGGAATAAATTTCTTTGTCTACTTCCAGATGAAGACACGTATTTCTTTCAAGGTCCAATGGACTGGCTATACCGTCTTGTTAATATATATGTACATGGCACACAGTCCATCCTGCTGAGGATATCCTAACAAACAGAAGAGAATTCATAGTATCTTGTGCTACAGCGAGTACAATAAAGAGCTTGACAGTGTAGCCTAGGGATTAGGATGGTCATTGGGAAAGGAAAGTTTATGGCTGAAATTCGTGCTTGATAGATCAGCACTTTAGTAGATGACTATTTCAGGTAATAGGCAAGATATGAAGGAAAGTAGAGTGGGGTTTCCCCTCCTTTTCCTTCCAGATGTTACTAGAATCAGAACTCTTCAGTTTTGACCATGAATCAAGTCAAACTTGATTTGAATCCAACCGGCCAAGTCTCCACTTGACTGCGAAGCTTAAGTATTCTCAGGTTCAAAGAGCTGTCGAGATCCCATTATGAGATCCAAGATTGCATTCCTATTTATCTATTCTTTAAAGTAGTTGTTGAGAGTACTAGAGTATTAGAAGTAACATTCATATGGCAAATATACATAAGATATACTTTCAAGAGATAAATGTAGATAAAATAAACCAAGTATTTTGAAAGACTGAAGATATCCTCAGATTTGTACAATTCTATAGATCTGTGAAATCACCCAGTCTCCAAGGAAACAAAAAATATATATTCTAGTCTTGCTTATTTCTAGTGTAGTTGGGAGAATTTTGGAAGAAGGCGTAGCTTTAGCTGAACATATGGTCCAGTTACACAGACTATACCATAATGAAACACAAATAGAAATGCTTGTGTGACACTTCTAAGAGAAAAATAGATTGAAAATTTTGAGTGCAGATTTTTTATTGATTGACTGACAAAATGAATTCTAGCATCCTTCTGCGTTGTCCATTGATAATTATGATTATTACAAGGAGCATGCTTTGACTGAAAAGTTAAGCAAGTCTTCATTTCCTACCGCTCTGAGAGATTACTGCCCTCAAGAGGCCACATGCAGAAGCACAAAGCAATTTTATACTGCAATTTCCATTTTGTGTTTTTAAAAAAAATTAATTAACATGAATAAGAGTCAGACATTTCACCCTGCAATGTAATTAAGAGGACAGAGCATCCCTAGATTTAAGAAGTACCTCAACTGGAATATGCGATTCATACAGCCATTTTAAAGTCACCAGACCAAAAGGTTAAACAGCAGCTGGATGTAAAGAAACTGCCAGACTTTCAGGCTGAACTCCACAGACTATTGTCCGCTATTGCAGGAACAGAAAATGTCTTGTAAGTGTTGAAATCACATACATATGTTATTTCTAAATTGACAGTCTATGTCAATTCCATTACTTCCAGAGGAAAAAAAAAATAACGAAAGAGAAAAATCATGTTAATTAAGGTTTTCTCCAATGATTTTGCCTTAAGAAGCAGGGATGTTTCCAGTGGTGGAAAGTCAACCACCTTTCTCAGCAACCTGTTTCAGTGTTTCGCCACCCTTCCCATAAAAATATTCTTCCTTATATCTAGTCTGAATCTACTGTTTAGTTTAAAATTATTACCCTATGTTCTGTTGCAATAGGCCTACTAAAAAGTCTGTCCACATCTTTCTTATAAGCCCCTTTTAAGTACTGAAAGACCATAATAAGGTCACCCAGGAGCTTGTTCTTCTCCAGGCTGAACAACACCTGCACATTACCAAAGTCCTCTCCCCTTCAAATACAAGGTTTATGGTTTAAACTTCTATCTATGTCAGAAAAAAAGATTCACATAGGGATAGAAAAAGGCAACACACACAGTTTCCGAACACACAATCAGTTTCTCCCTAAAGTTAAATCTAGACGTTATGGATGATAAGATAAAATCACTCACTGCTTAAATTTAGCTCCTCTTCTCTCAGACATTCATGAGTGAAGGTGGGAGATACCAATTTATTTAAAAGGAAGGGTTCATTTTAATTAATTTAATATACAGAAATCACCCTTCAATTTCCTCAGCAAAATTAAAGGTTGCCCAAGGTGGATCCAGGTCATTTGGTTTGACCCAAGATCTCTCTTCTGTAGTATTTATCTTCTTTATTCCCATCTTTCACCTCAGTGTTTTGTTCTTTTGATAAAATTTCTCTTCAATCTTAGCTGCTTGTATGCCTACCCACACCTTCTTGCCACTATTTCAGTCTAGACTCCAAGACCTCTTCTGTTTTTTCTGGTGACTATCCATATTCCTTTCTTCTCCCTTTCATCTGAAAGGTAGGACAAACCACCTTTCCGCTATCAGTGATCTCCTTACAAAATGTATTGTCGATAAAATTGTTCTCATTAAAACCAAGCATGATGACACTGCCATAGTCTGAAATCATGTATTGAAAAGCCACGAACATGTGCTAGCAGAAGTAGTTTTAACAGTCATTTCAATAGCACTGCTATAGGAAGCTTGCAATAAAAGCAAATGGTACAGACATAAATTATGCAAAAAAACTTGCCAAATCACCGTGCTGATTTACTCTTGCTCTGCCACCTGTGTGTTTCATTTTGAAATCTTGGCCTGAGATTTCACAGGATGAGGACAGTATATACCCAGCAAGCAGTAAGGGTGGTAGCATGCTCAGTGGTTCCAACACATCAAGAAACTAGTATTCTGAGTCTGCTAAGAAAAGAATTTTTCAGCAAATCATAACTCAACAGCACCTAAACAAACTATGACAGAAACAAATTAACACCTTGATAAGCATGCAAAATTTGCTTCTGAAAAGCATGTGTGTCTTAGAGCTCTTCAGTGAAGAAGCTGTGACAACTCATCATGGGTATGATGAGTTATTCTAATCTTACTGTCAAAAAGCCCCCAAAATTTGACAATGGAACTGTTCAGACTGTGTAAAAAAACCCCAACCTAATAGTTACAGTTTGTTAAAACCGTACGGTCAAAAATTTTTTTCATGGGTACCTGCAAACTTTACTATCTGTGCTGTCTCCAGTAACCTTGCTTTAGACCATCACATCTGTGAATATGCAAACATGACCCAGATCAAATATAGTTTGCTAGAGCCTGATATGTAAACTTGCTGACTGAAACACGTCCACTTCAACTGGCAACACTTGAAGCATTTAGTTAATAAGCAGCATGAATCATATTGACAATTTATGTAATTCCCTTCATGAGGAAGCGTTCTCATGAAAGTCGAGTGCAGCAATGTATGTTGCGTTGTACTAAGAGTGGGGGTTGTGGGCCTCTTTGATGCCACGTACTTTGAATAGGAGTAGTGACAAAACCAGATTCTGAATAAAAAGAAGCATCTATTTGCTAAAACCCCAGACAGTTTATGCCTTGAAATGACAACTAGTATTATTTTTAGCATTCCTCCTGCATTTGATACAATGTATACCATAAAGAATCACTTACTTTGATTTACTAGGTGAGTAGCTAATTAGAAGCTGCTCTTCAGCCAACTGAGCAGAGGCTGAAACAGCTTTTACAGCTTGTAACACAGTTGGGTCACACTTAGGTGGGTCACAGAGAAAGACACACACGTTTCCAACTGCTTCCTTTCCATTTTCAGGGCTATGTTAATTCAATTCACAGAGAAAGAAAATGAGACACCTATAGACTATTACTCATTATTTTGTTCCTTTTATGTGTTGTCTTCGGTATCAAGGACGCTGAGAAGGACAAGGTAGTCTTCACATGACACTATTGTTTCATGGGCCGTGGCACTATAAAAGCAAGAGTGTCTTCTAATTGATCACTGGTAGTGCATCTTCCCAACTGCAGCGTTGAAAACAGGACTGATGACAGCAGGGATGATTTAAGTTAGCTTTTACCACAACTTACGGAGAAAAGGTCTCCAAGACATTATTTGAGGTGTAGGAGGCTGAATTCAATCAGACAGTTTTGTTTTCTTGCTATTTGCTTTGACATCTATAGCTCAGTTTTCCAGTTTGAATTGCTCATCATGTGTTACTTTTTCCTCCTAAATTTTTCATCATTAATACTTTTATGATGCAAAAATACTGACTTGATGGGTTCTTTTTCTGTATAAAAGCAGCATATTCTTTAAGAAAACAACCATCCTGACAGACTAGCAGCCCACTTCTATAGAAAACCACACATGAAAACAGCTGTTATTCTTGTGAGGCAGGTATAACTTTTGCAGGTATTACTATACATCGGAAATGGAAACAAATATCTTTGTCCAGCTGTACTCTTGCTACAGATCCAGTAGTAAACAGGCAAACAGTGAAGCAGTGGTTTTTCTCTTATTTAGTTTGGGTTTATGTGTTTACTTATTTATTTATGTAATATTAACCGTGCTTACACAGCAAGGCAATTGCACTTCATTGACTTGTCCCTGATGAGTTCTGACACATCAAAACAAAATTCAGATGCATGATCTTTTGGCAGAAGCTGTGATACATAGCAACTAGTGTCTCAGTCTGGATGACTGATGGTCAGAAATATAGGATACCAAGAGAAGTGAACCTGCTCTATGATTGAACATGACTGCTAAGACTGCCACTACCAGCTTGCTATGAACTGAAATTGAACACACCTCAGTCACTCAAGGATCCTATCCAAGAGGCTTCTTGGAACAAAAGAGCAGTCACTGAGGATGATCCTATTATGATCCCTGTAATACTAATTATCTCACATAGTCTAATTGAATGCAAAGACTAGGTGATGGTTGTTACGAGAAATATAACAGATTTTCCTCAAACAGAGTAATGAAATAACATACAAAATATCTTTAGCAACCTTAGCCTTTAGCATTTCAAACTTTGAATGTAGAAATGCTCTCTTCTTGAGTGTGTTGATGCGGAAGCAAGAAGTATCCCATTTCTCCAGAAACACCAGCTCCAGCAAACCTAGGTTTCTCCTCTCAAAGGCGCAGCTTGACTTAATTGAAAGCAACAACACTGTCCATTTGACTTCTTTCTCATGCACAGTCCTTCCAGCAGGTATGAAATACTGGACAATTACAACAGTAACATTTTAAAGCTAATTTGCACACATATGAAAGTCTACCCCATGTACAAAACAGTGATCCATTTTGCACATCCGAGGTGATGCTGCCTGGGCTAGAAGAGAAACAGTTCTTTTTCCATGTATTTCAAGGTGCAAAAGAAAAAAAGCAACTTCCTAAAACATCTATTCTTTTCAGATGTGCAATCTGCTTGAATTTAAAAATAAATAATTTGCATTTTGAAAATTTAAATAAGCCCCTTATGCTATTAAAGGTTGACTGTACTATCCCTCAGCTCCACATGCTATTAATGTAAGCAAACAATTTTAAGAGGCTCATCTTTGACAGTTATAAAGGATGCACACTGTGAGTTTCTCCACAATTTAGCTAACCCTTGGCACTACACATTGGCTCTTCAGTAACTAGTCAATGGGGCAAGGCTGGTGAAGAAAGCTTCATTAGGTGCTTCGTCTCTTTGACAGTTAATTAATTACTCTAAAAGAGTTTGTGGGGGGAAACAAAATGGGACAATCAACATACTTATAGCGTAGATTTTCACCATATCAGAATCCTTTGGTAGTATTTCTTTGTTATTCAGACCAGTATGGCTGCAACGTTACTTCCGAGAAAGCCAAGGTGTGTCAGGATGAAGTCACCAAACATCTACATAACCAGAATCTGATCAATCTCCTAAGGATATGTACGTAAAATCTGTCAAAACTTCTCTCCAGACCCTGAGATATGGTATATTATTTCATTATTTTTCTTAGCAGAGAAAATTCATAGCACAGGATTATATACAAAACATCTGATCTGAATTTAAACAAAAATGTCTATGCAATAAGACAAGCTGTCCAAGAAGTGACACAATTAATTGCAATTGAGATGAATGTCACAAGGCAGCTCCTCACACTCCAATAACGTTGCGTAGAAGGGATATGCTGAGTTTATGGCTTACTCATGGGGAAAGTGATAGACCGCATGCCTCTGGAGAGCATAACTTGTACGAACTACAGCTACAGGTAAAATTTGCCACATACATTATGTCTGAACAGCAAAATTAGTTGTGTCATTTACACTGTGTTACAGGCTGCCAATAGCCTTGTTATAATTACCTGTACAGCATTTTACTTAATCTTCCTGTCACTTGTAAAAGGTGACATTCACACAGCAGGAGGAATCCTTACTCAAGAAATATAACAAAGCAACCAGAAGCATATATTTAAGTGTGTATGCAATATAAAGAAGAGAGGAAAATTTCTTCCTGAATATCTATGGGGTTTATATCACAAGTACTTGCCAGAGCATTTCACTGGATTCAATGTTAAACAAGTAACAAGTTTCCTCGGTATTTATTATTAATGTTGTGTTATACTAACTACATATCTTGGCAAGAGAGCCCTTAGTTTCCTTACGCAATAAAAGAATTCATTCCTGAAAAGGGAAAGCTCTCATTGCATGTGGTGAGAGAAAGCAAAACACAAAATTAGATTCTCCCATTCCAAATCTTAGAAGTATCAAGATTAGATGCCTCCTCGAGAGTTTCCTAACATCAAGTCTGCTGCTGTCACTAATAGTCTATGAGACACATACCTGTCTTTCACTGAACAGCATGCTTTGCAAGTGCCGGCATGAAGGTGAGTATCTTCAAGAGCATCAGAGGTATAAATGTGTAGTGAGTTTACCTAGTTATACAGTGTCAACACTAACAATAATGTACCATCTTTCCCTGCCCTGGATCCAGATATGAACTATCCCTATAGTTTTAAAATGTCCTGAAGTGTCTCAGAAGCTGTTCACAGTGAACAGTTCCATACACAACTTGTCTTCTGAAAAAGCACTTATCTACACATGGCAATCATTCTTCTGCAGTGCTGCAGCTGATGTTAGCTCTTTTACTTAACACAAAACTTTCAACAGCTTGCTATATTCCTGGCAAGTAAAAAAAATCACAAGACTAAGAAAAGAGAACTTGTCTATCTGTTCATCAGCCTTCAGTCCCTATGCAGTATCCACATCCCTCCAAAGCATGCATTTTATCTCAGAGCACCACAGTCAGGCAGGAAAGTGATTTGTTTAAAATCACAAAACCCTTTAAGAGAACCAGGAACTGACCCTGAGTCCCCTGACTCCCAATTTAATGCCTTACCTACTGACACTCTTCTTCCTCTGTAGAAGTAGAGGGAATATTACTCCTTTCAGACATGTTTGCTGTTGAATTTAAATCGTGATGTGGATTAAAAAGAATGGGTTCCCCCTTCCATTCCATACATAATAGTCAGATATTAGCAACTCTGGAACGGAGGCAGCAAATAACCTATTTTTCCATCATTTCATATGCATGTGACACTTGAAGAAGAGGATGTATGTTAATTTCCTGTACTCACAGGATCTAGGAGTGAGCTGCTTAACTGGCTCTTTTGTCCACGCTCAAGGCAATATTTTATAATAAATAAAAGGGAAATCCAAGATGTTCACAGTAACTGGAAATGAATTGTGTGACAGCACATAAATCAGCAATAAGATTCTCCCAGAACAACTTGTTAGCAACGGATGTGATGTTGGTAGGAAGACGTCTGTGACAGTGTTCTTTCTGAAAACAGAATAACTGCCATCTATTTGCTGGAATTTTCTCCTTCCCTGCTAGGTAAAGCATCAATTAGATCAGCACCATTTAGAGTTACACAGTTCGACACTTCTAATCCCTTGAAGGTTGAACAGCTTGAACAATTATTTTCCTATTCAAAGAAAGAAACAAAAAAAAAAAAATGAAGAAAGGTTTCACCATGCAGTACATAGTAATCATTCTGGAGGTAACAAAGAAGGACAAGTTTCTCCTTCCAAATCCCCCTGAAACTGAATTGTACCTGATCAGGGTCCACACTCTGTCTACTGGCATAACACACTTTTTCCCTGTAATCTTTCCAGTAACTAATTCTGTTAGTTTGTGTGGTAAGTGAAGTGCTGTGGTCTCAACAGGGAAAGCCTGGCTCTGCAAAACAAATTACACCCAAAAAGAGCCACTGAAAGATGCTCAGTGAACTGCGTGCGAGTGAGCATATAGGGGAAAAAATACGATTCCCAGAGAACGTCCCAAAGCTCTGAGGTTCCTCATATCTCTCCAACATTGGTTGGATTAGAATTAAAGGCACTAGAGAGAATATGGTAGAAGTATTAGGTATTTTTTCAATTTTATGATCTAAGAGCACAACACATTCATATCTCATTTAGATACTCATGGCTCTTTCCAGCTGTATATTTGTCCTCTACAGCTAATACAAGGGTTGCACGACTTGTTACTTCCCTTCCAAGCCACTCTACATCAGCTAACACTATTGTTACAGATGGGGACAATCAAAGAGAAAAATTAACATGGAATCTCTATTATTCCAGAGATGTTACCAGGGTTACAACATAACGTCAGTTGTCGCTTGATGGATTTCGGGGTTTGGGGAACACACCAAACTCTGCACATTCAGAGGGCACATTTGCTCAATGAGAAAGGAAGGGATTTTTTTCTTGGAGAGCAACAACTCTCTTTTCTACTAGCTTTAAAAAGACTTATAAATCAATTTGAACAAGAAATTCTAAAGCCACTAGCTGCATCCAAGGGGCCAGAAAATCCCTCTGGGAAGAACAGACATACAAACAGTGCAACTTGTCTATTTTATCAGGATTCTGAGAAAGAAAAAAATACAGATCTGTACACCTGTTTTAAATGCAAAGCTGCAGTAAACCAGGTCACAGCAATGTGCATGCTAATAAGCATCCTGTCATGCTACCAAGGGGTTCAGTAGGAATCATGAGAAGCATTTAAGGTTCTTTTCTCTATCTCTTTGCAGCATGTGATTACAGCTAAACCTTCCTTGTTTTTTATTTGTTTGTTGGGGTTTTTTTTTCAGTAGACTAAGAAGAATGCAATTTTCTTTTTTTTTTTAGTTTAATTGATCATGAGATGTCATTAAATTTTCCTTTTACAGTTAGAGTTCATTCTTGTAATCAGCTGTTTGGTCCCTTCCAGACAAATATAGGAACATGAGTAGTTTCTTTTTTTTTTTATTTTCCTTTAATAGACAGTGAACTTTAAAGTGACATGATAGAGATTTTTTTTTTTTTTTAAAGTGTACATTGGAGGTTAATTGGCATTTGAAAGTGGACTCTTATTATCAGAGCTAAACCATCTGATCTTAGTTTTGTATATTCATTTTGAATTCAGAATCTCCTGAAAGAGACTGATTTATGGTAAATTATTAATGTTTTCCACCTTCTTTTTGCTGCCTTCAAACCACCACTGTAGATCAACACTTAAAAAAAAAGCAGAATTAATGACTCTATTCCCAGAAGCAATGGACACATTTCAATAGACAAGGCAATATGAAACCAGCCTTTTTCTTCCTTCTCTGGGGAGGAAAGCTCTCTCAAACTCTTTTTAGAGTGGGAAAAAGATACTGAAAGTCAGCTTTAAAACGATGACTGTACAAATGTTCTGTTTGAGTACAAATGGTTGCAGGAATTAGCAGGAAGACTATTGGCGAATATAACACTATTTGTCTTCAGAATATCACATGCCAGCTTTATAAAGACTCCTCTCAATCTTTCATTGAATTTGAGAATGAGAGGAGAAGCAGCATTTATATGAAGCCAGGCAAAAACTAAAACTACCTGTCAGTTTAAATGCCAAGGTTATGAGTACTGCAAAAAGAAAACAAATATTTAACTCCAGGGGAACATGTAATGTCCATGTATGACTACGTCTGTGTTTTCAGTGATTGGATTAGACTCTGAAGGGATTCCATTTCATATGTAGTTTCAGTCTCGCACATATGAGCCTGGTGGCTGCATCTCAGTTTTTATTTGTGGACATCATAAGGCACAGTACAATTAAAAAAACAGGCCCAGAAAATAGCTGAATTGTGCTTTGGTGTTTCCAACATGAACAAGGTCCTGCAAAATGAATAGCCATGCGGTGCTTATTAAAAACTGATCTGGTTATATTCAAAGATAACTGGAAGCCAGATGAGCTTAGCTAGACACCACTGTCATAATGATCATGCACATTTATTTCTTTAATGTTTCTTCTCTTCTTATCTGTGTTGCTGTGGAGTTTTGTTGGTTGTTTATTTTGTTGGTTGCAGAGGGGTGTTGGTAGAGAAACTGATTTCTCTAGAAATCAGTTGGTAGAGTGGATTGAAGCGTTAAGCAGATTTAATACAATGAAGCATATAGTCTCTGCTGGTGAATCTCTACTTATATTAAACATTGGGAAGGCATCTTGTGACTGTTTTGACAGAGGTAAGGCAGCTGAGAGGTAGCATTAAAGGTTAAACCCTAAAACACTGACGTGACCAAGGTCTGGTGGAACAAACACACATCTACAGATAGGCCTTACAAGGTCCCTAAAGATATCAGCAATTGTGCAGGAATATGTTTCTATCAGAAGTTAAGTACATCACTATAGCCTGAAAAAGAAGTAGGATTTATTCACATGATGATAACCTTAAAGTTACAGTTTCTGCTGGGAGAAAAATAAAAATAGAGTGCAAATCACAGGCCATTGCTGTTACATTTTTGCTTAGCTGACGTCTTCAGTAATTATCCTGAAGACAAATAAGTCAGACATATACTACATTGCTTTCTCATTTTTTTAAATGTACAGAATAATGCTTATTTTGACACATTTTTATCACACAACAGAGAGAATGCTGGTTCTAAGAATAGTATATCTATGCTCAAAGTTCTTATCTGTAGATTAAACTTGCATACTCAATCCAGAAATGTTTACTTAGATCAGTTACCCTGGCTGAAATCAGATAAAACATATCAGTACACTGTTTTTTGCAGCATTTTGTGCATAAACGTTCAGTTTATGAAGTACTAGAATAGAGAAGATATCAGGCATGATCCTGTAGGTTTCATAAGTACATTAAAATATTCCTTATAACACTTACAAAATCTGCAAGGGTCTGTCCTTTTCCACAAAGAAGTATTTTTAACAGTGGTAAGCATCATGTGAGGTGTTTCATAAAAACTGCTCACTGATGTTCTTCCTGTAATTTCAGACCTCTTCCTTTCTGCTACCATGGGGCAGCAGAAATTTATAAATTGCTCAGAATGCCCATAAAGAAGCCTATGCCTTGTTTAACAACAAAATTAATCCCAGACCTTACTGAAAAGAATAATACAAATTCCGTGTTCCAGTCATCCTCTTTTTTTTTTTTTTTAAAGTTATTACCAAAAAAAGGTTTTCCCAGCTAATCACTTCAGCAGACAGCTTTCCAAATAGGCAGCCACTCCCCCAGTCCCCCAGGCCACAAGTGCAAAACTGGCAGCAGGAATACAATTGCTTACATAATATTACACTCTCACCACAAAGCCACAGGCTCTAAATCAGATTAGTCCATCCAGAGCCACAAGAACCTATAGCTCTGACCAAGCTGTGGGATACAGGAGCTGTTCTTAGCTCTGCTGACCATAAAACTGTCCCGTCCAAGCTCCACTTCACAATGGCATGATGTTTGGAAACATACCCTTCTTCCCCAAACTGTGCTTTCCATGGCGTGGGAAGACAGGCATGCGAGCCAGGGCTCCGCAGATTAAGGAGCATTACACAATCAAGCAGAACAGGAAACCTTAAAATACTAAACTTGTCATAGAGTAACAAGGAACTTTGGTCTTTCAAGATCAAACATACTAACAAACCTTTCATGATTTCATGTGATATTTTTATTACGTCTATTACAATATCCAAGGTAAGTGCTGCAGGCAACAAAATTATGGCTCGACCATTCCGACATTAATTTATAAAAGTGATTTCTCAACCCCTGCCTTGGTAAAATCAGGATGCACTTTCATCATAAATTCTCTTGAGTTAGCTAATATGAATAACAAGATCTACTGGGAGAGAGACACCCGTAGTTGTGTTACCACTTATGCTTTGTTTAGGTGACTGACAAAGTGCACAGCTTTTTGTGTGTCGAGTACGTAGTTTGAATCAGCCTCAAACATCTTAATATTCACACTTTGTTAACCTTAGAGATAATCTGTTTTCAGTATCACAAAATCCAAAGCTCAGACCATATGTTGAGAATGTGATATCTTCCCAACTGAGAAATCTCTTGTTTCAATATCTCTAGGCTCATGTACCCATGAGCCCATTAGTCATTAATTGCATATTTTATAATTAAATGGAACATATTAGCACATAGCAAAATCTGAACTAAGACAGCCTGTAATTACTACTACAACAAAATCACAAAACTAATCAGGAAGCCAGGCAAAGAAGCAGCCTATTCTAACCTGTTTTCAAAATACACAGTAATACCTTGTAAGTATTTTTGTACAGAGACATGTTAATTCAGATAAGAAAAAGTAATTAAAGAATTAGCAATAATTACTTGAAAAGAATGAAAATTTTATAGTGCTACATGTTATTAAAAGAAAAAGCACAGGTTTTCCTTTAAAAAAGATAATTTTCATTTTATACTTTCCAAACGGAATTATTTTAGAGAAAGTCATTCGCTATATACCATTATCCACTAATAATCTTGAGGGATAAATAGCATTCTCCAACTCAAAGATATATCCTATATAACAGAATCACCTTCAAATCTTTCTGTTTCCTTCTGTTCTCCATTTTTGCTTTCCATCGTTAGAGTCTAAGCTTTCCACTGTCTCTCACTGAGTGTTTGCATAATGCCTTCCAGAGTGAGATTGCAGGCTTGACTGGGATTTCCAGATATTATTACAATTATAGCAAAGCTTATTTAACCGCGTATCTGTACTCTTCCCTTCCCACTCTCACCTCCTACCATGGCAGAGAAGTATTCCCACTCATTTTGCAGACAAGAAGACATTACAAAGACAGCTTACTTGAAGGAGGTCATGGAAGAAACCTCTGAGATAGAGAGACAGAAAATGGAGAACACTTGATTTCCAGATGTGCAAGACTGCCACAGCACTAACATCCCACCCCTGCAGACTTACTATCTATATGCTTTATCCTCATAGATACAAACAGACCTTAAGTACCCGACTCAAGGTCTTTCTGAGATTCAGCTCCCTCGGGATTTCACAAAGACAGGTGCCACAGTGAGTGGGGGGGGAAATAATGGAAGCCAAGTAAATATCAACAAAAAGACAGACAATATTTACAGATGACAGACAGAAAATAACTTTCTGGAGCACTCTGATGCCAAACAGACATATTAGGACTGCAGCTGTTTTCCAGATTTAATAGGCCAGTTCTCACACAGAAATATGCTATGAAAAGCTAGGTCTGAATTAGGCTGATAGTGAAGAACTGTATATAGAATTATTAATAAACAGGTGAATTTGCAGCAACCCGAGTACAACATTAGCAATTAATACCTCAAGTAGTTTGAATCATGGCTACTTCTGATACGGTATCCTTTTGGGTCATGTCCTATTAGTTGTGATGAAAAAAGTTTTGTATGTATGTATACGCTTAAATCAAGAAAAAAGAAATAAGTGGAAGGAAGAAAAAAAATCTGTCTCCACAATGGCTTTAAAAGAAAGAACAGTCTACTCAGTCTGCACTTCCCCAAAGACCATAAGTATCCGAAGAATTCATAGTGCTTTCAGGCATTATCTCCTAACTGATCTTCTAATACCAATGCCAGTTCTTTATATGTACTGAATTGCACATGTGAGTTTGCAGATTACCTTCAAGCATGAAGTTTATGGTACAGAGAAGGCCTGAAGTTTCTAATGAGAAAAATTTGCAAAAGGGAGAGGGGGATAACACTGAAAATCAGTTCTGATGCTCAGTTATTGGTCATCACAGAGCCAAATTTTGAGATACTGGCATAAATCGTCAAAAGCAACAGAAATAGCAGAAGATTAATTCAGGCTGTTTGGAGGGACACCTCTCCCCCTCCCCCCCACATCTCACTGGTCTTTGAGAAGTTTTCTACTTGAACAGATATCTTGAATGGGATTTAGAATTAGATTGTGTAGGGAAAAACAAAGCCCCATTCTGTACAGGTTTGATTTGTGAGAGAGTAGGCTAGTTTCAAGTGAAGTATATGGAGTAGTAAGTTGCTGCCTGGATTTTCCTGGACATCCTGGAGCAGGTTGCACAAGGACCACACCAGCCAACTAATTTGCATGATCTTAATAAAAGGCTTTTAAGGTTGCTTTCTGGCTCCTCTGGATGGAGATCACCCTCCCCTGTGCAGAAACAGAGAACAGACCCAGCTCCTCAAGTGAAGTTGTAGAAGCAAGTCATGCTAAGGCCCTCCTCTGCCAAGAATGTGGAGTTCTGTGCCCCACACTGGTAAGGATGAATGGGAGACCTTGGCTTTCAGGCTTACATTAGCTTGCAGAGACTCAGGCTTCACAAGTTCTTCTTCTTGGAAGAATGCAGTAATGACTGTTTAGCCTGAGGATTGTCTTTCCTTCACCAGGCAAGGTCCCTGAGCAAAACAGCTACGGGTTAACTGGATCACAGACAGAACTCTCACTTCAAAACTTGACTTCCCCACTTCCCATGGTTCTTGTGGGAAAGGGGGATTCGAACTATCTCACAAAGAGAAACTGAGCATCTATCCACTAACTCAGCAGCAATCTAAGCACTCAGCTGCTTTGTAAGATGATATGTTATATGCTCTTTCTCACTAAAATACATTTTAGAAGCAAATTATAAGCAGAAGTGCATTTTGTAGGTAATTCTTATCTGTCAGTGCAATTTAAGTATCAATTAAACTAAGTCATTCCAGAAGTGAATCCCTCCTTGTCCTTAAAATTTAGAGACAAAAAATCCAAAGGATAGTACAGTTAGAAAGTATCTAGTTTGTTCCAAACCATGAATTATTAGTGACTAATGCATTAGATCTGCATCAGATATTAATTAAATTCTGTTGAAATAATAAAAACACCACAACTTCCTGTTTTTATTCTAGATTTATGAAACTTATAGAAATGCGGGCAGTACTCAGTCTAATACAAATCTAAACTATACATTCAACTCAAAACCCACCTAATTTTAATCAAGCATTTGAATTAACATCAATACTTCAGGTCAATGTGATTGAGAGGTTTCAGATGTTTTAAACTGATAACTGTAAGCCCTCAGCTAGATTTATTTTATCATCAAACTACAAACACTGATCTATTTTTGTGAATACTTGATTTCACAGGTGGTCAATTTCCCAATCCTGGGAAGAATCTGCAGAAAACTCAAACAGTTTAAAACATGATTTTGATGACATAATCCCTCCCATTCTGAATAAATATTGTACAACAATACAATATTGTTGTTGAACCGGACTGTAACAAAATGGGACATACAATAAATACAGACTGTTTATATTACCATTTTTTTCATCACTCGCATATCAGAAAAGAAAAGGACAATAGCAGTAAGTGTTGCTGGAAGAGTGTTCTGCCTGTGTAAATTGATAGAATTCTGACTTCAGAGGAGTGTGGCCATTTGCCTTAAAAGGTCATCTGAGATGATGTGAGGAACTTTCAGCTACACGAATAATGAGAAGGGAATTACATGTGAAATATCAAAAGATTTTGTAAAAATAAAAATACATATTTATGCACCTGAAACAAAAGTGTTTAAAACAGATAAAATAGGAAAGAAAGATGCAGTTACAGCTTTCTTCATGTTCCGTCTGTAAAGTAACTTCTTAAGAATATTACTTAGGTTTCAGTATAGTTTGTGCACTTTTTGAACAGGTTCTTGTTTTCTCTGTGGATTTCCTGGGTTTGGCACCATTTATTGAAATTTGAATAAATTCAGGGCTTCTAATACCTTTCTTCAGAGTTGGCTCACATATTCATGGGGCAGATAAGAAAGAGAAATTATTTTAAATATATTCATAATGTATTGTAGCTTCTGCACAACAGCTATGCATAGCTTCTGCAGGCTTCTGCATAGCCTCATAAGTTACTGTATTACATGATTAGTAATAAGTACATTATTGATCTTCAAAATATTAGCACTAATTATCCCCATGAGCAGATATCCCAATAAAAGCAGGACTACTATGTATTATTGCACTACATTTGCAACACCTAATTAATAGTTACAGCTGTTTATAGTCTGGGAGAAATAAGAAAGCAGCTATTTGGAAACAGCAACAGAATGGTAGCGATTTTTTTTCAGCTCCACATACTCCACCAAAGGCTAATATAACATTGTATTTTTCTCAGCTCTACTATCTGGTGGTGGCTTTTTCTGGCCACCATACTGACACATCCTATGCACTGAAGGCTGGTGTCCAACTGCACAATAACACTAACTGCAGTTGCAAATGGAATGAGCATACACATGGCAACTGGGAAAAACTATTCTGTCCTCTTTCTTTGGCAAGAATTCTTGAGGAAGCCAGAGCTTGTGATAGCCTGGATCCATGGCACTTATTCATTGTTTTTTGCCTCTACTGCCACTTTCCCCTAAAGCCTTGTATAAGAGACTTTCTGTAACTAGCTGAAATAAAAGAATTTTCCAAGAGTAAATGCTAGCGTGACACCCTGGGCTCCTCAGGTACCAGCACAGGGACTATACATCTCCCCAGGTCACTCAGCAGCCTGCCTTGGCAGGGAGACAAAGAACAGATCAATTTGGGCAGCAGCAACACTCAAAGAACTAGGCAGCTAACTGGGAGTGTGACAGAAGGGCCTTCCAAAATGTTCAGTAACAGTTTTTTAACCACAATGGCTCAAATAGTTTTCCTACCCAAATAAATAAAGTAGTAAATTGCATCCATTTTCTGATCAGTATGGAATGTTTTTTTGCTTTCCCCAAAATCACGATCATTTTATTATTCTTATTAAATACTGAAAATTCTGTTCCCTGATCAGCTCTTTTTACTTCCTTGTACCCTCTGCCCTGTATGATGTATAGTTTTTCCCCCCTGGGTTGTCTGTATTTGTGTACTGCCTAGCAGAATGAAGAATTAATCTTAGCGGGGAGACACAGGAAGTATTGTAATGTGAACAAGTAATTACTATTATGAATATTTAATCAGAAATAGAATGAGCCTTCCCGTATTATGTCTAATATACACAGTCATGTCTTAATCCCTGTGTAAGAAGACATGAGGTCATAATCCATATTTGCTCTGTCTTATTCTTGGAAACGATTTGGAAAGAGAACAAACTAGAGTTGTAGCAGGTTAGCTAGCTTCCTTCTAGCTAGATGTGAGGTCATTAGCAAATGAGGCATCAGCAAAAAGCAAGCACAATCATACTTCATTTTCTTCAGAGAGCTGCAAGAGTGGGCTGCTCTTTACAGAGAAGCGAGCCAGCGGTGTAGGAGAACAGCAAGGCGAGCATGAGCAGTGCCCTCATCGGCAAAGGGCACAGCCCTGGGGGATGTTGAACACAGAAAACAGAGGGGGTTTGATCAATAGGAGTAGGTAAATTCAGTAGAAAGTCCAGATCACCAGCAAAGTCTGCAGAGATGAGGCAGGCCTAAGGTCAAGACAGGATGTCACCAGGTCAGATGAGGTCAGGTTCAGCAAAATCCGAGGTCAACCACAGGAACAGCTGCAAAATAGTAGAGGATCAAGGGCAAGGGGCTGAGCATAATCACAGTTCCTGGGTAAGAAGACAGTCTAGGGGTAAGGCATCTCACAGCCTGTTCTCATGCAGCTCTTTTCCAAGGTAGCGCAGCTGCACTGTCTCAGATCTAGCTTTTGAGCACAAGTGGCTAAACTCTGATGGGATCCCCAAGAAGCAGCATGACTGTTATCTGTGCCTGTTCAAAGCCGGATGCTCCCACTCTTTTACGGTCTCAACACTACTGACAGAGAGCACTTACCAGGAAAGACATTTGCTTAGATTAGGCACTGAAAGTATTTTGCAGCTCTGCGTGCATTTCTGGAGATGAATTTAACACATCTCCAGGGACTGCATCAGTCTAGCACAATATACTTCAGTATAAGATTTTTTTTTTTTATTTTATTTTATTTTAAATTTTATGCCTCAGTTTTAATTATTCTGCACATGGTGTTCTAATGAGTTCTCACGCCATTGGGTCAGCCATGTGCTCTGGAGCATCATTTACAGGAGGTTTTTTTAATCACAATGGAAAAAAATTGCCATTGTAAAGTGCTAACGAAAGTAGGAAGATTGAAGGAAAAATGAAGACATTTACTTAGCTTCAAGACCTCAGGCCCTTTTGGAGGCTATGATGAACTTCCAGCCTATACTTAAAAACAAGATATGGTAGTTTTGATAGAAGAAATGCTGTAAGCAGACTACAAATACTACAGACTACCAGCTCTTGTGCAGAGAGCAGTAAATGTGTGTTTCTCTTCTGTAGCTTCTCCCATTAACTGCTTAGTTGAGAGGATAACAAAAAGCCCCAAATGTGATGCACATACTTTCCAATTCCCCTTTGGTATTTCTAGACCTCAGCATTCTCATGAAAGAGAAAAGGAAAGAATTTAGTAGAGCTCCAATGAATAATTTACTGTGGAAATTCAATAGAATTTACAGAAAGTGCTTTGCTAATAAATGAAATTTACTAACAAATTAAATGCCATACACTTCCTGTGCTAGATCCTAGCCCAGTTTAAACCCTGCAAATAAAGGGAGCTAAACTAGTACTTGCTTAGACCCTAAACCCACAGAAGTATATCCCTATTTCAAATCTGTTTCAAAATCTCCACATGGATAGATTTTTGTTACATATTCCGTATGATCTCACTTTTCTCCCAACCTAATTTGATTGTACTAAATAATAATCAAGACTGAAGCTGAAAAATCCTCGTCAATAGTTTCATTTCATGATATAACAGTGGCTAAGATTTTAAAATGTCTAAGGTTCAGATACATAATTTGATTAATGTTCACATTTTTGGTTGATTTTACAACTGGCCAAAGCTTTCTAGTAAATACATATCACATGGGGGATTAAAACTCATGCATTCCTGGTAACAGTACCTACCAACCCAAACACTTCACTACTTGGTTATCAGCAGATTTCCCATTCCACAACATGCTCAAGGTAAAACTTGTTTTCAGTGAGTTCAAGGCAAAATTTCCTTTAAGTCTGAACAGGCAAGGACTCCTCCTCTCACTTTGTTTCTTTGAGAGCAGAAAAAGGGTCACATCAGAGTTTTCTTCCTTTCCCCTGAGATAGTCTCACAATTTGGGAACAAATCTACTACAGAGATGGGGAGACTTGATGCTATTTGCAGAAAAAAAAAATCCAAATGCACGAAAAGATCTTTTACAAATGGAAATACAAAGAGATATGCAGAATTCTTTTATAAGTCATGGAATTGTTTGGGTTGGAAGGGACCTTTAAAGGTTATCTAGTTCAACTCCCCTGCCACAAGCAGGGTCCTCCTCAACCAGATCCAACTTGATCTCTAACACCTCCAGGGAGGGAACATCCACAGCTTTTCTGCACAACTCCTTCCAGTTTCTCACAATCCTCACATCCAATCTAAACTTACCTTCTTTTGGTTTAAAACTGTTGCCCCTTGTCCTGTTACTACAGGTCTTGGTAAAAGTCTCTCTTCATCTTTCTCATAAGTCCCCTTCTAATGTTGTATATTGAAAGGCCACAATTAGGTCTCCCTGAAGTGATGTCTACTCCAGGTAGAACAACCCCGACCTTCTCAGCCTTTATTCACAGGAGTGGTGTTCCAGCCCTCTGATCATTTTTGTGATAAATAAACCCAAGCATCACAAGAAGTTTGGCAAACTTCTGCTATTGTACTGAATGAATAAGCTGATCTCATTCTGATGCTGAAGGAATACTTTTGAGTCAGCACAGTGAAAATAACTTTCAGATATATTTGCAATGCAGACAAGAATTGGAACACTAGTGTTGCCATGGATTTGCATCTCTCACTCCCTCACTTTTACCTTCTTGAACTGTGTTTTCCAGCACATAGATAATTTTCTAGCTTCTGTCACATACCAGTAGTATATCCAAGTGTGGTATAGTACTCCTCATCATTAATTAGGGGAAAGTGAAAGCCACAGATTTTAGAGATGGAATAAAAACTTTTCTCTGTCCATAGCCATAAACCTTAACATCCTTGTGCACGTACCAATCCACTAAATAGGAAAGTATGCACCCATATGCCAAAACCTGTTTTATTGTTTTATATTTAAAAACAACAGGTGTTTTAATTGACTTTATTAACTAATCAATAGGTGCAAGCATAACAGTGCCAGGCATATGCAATGTTTTGAACTTTTCTTACCTAAAATCTGTATAAAGGGTCTTTTTATTTTGGGTTTTTTTTGTTTTGTTTTGTTTTGTTTGTCTTGGGTTTTTGTTTTCATTGACCCCCCTCCCCCAGAATCTCTTTGATCCTTCCAGGACGTCTTGAGAGTAATGCCAGGGAAGAAGGCACAGACCGCCTTACAGCACTCTTTGGAGCAACACTACACATTTTCAGACACACAAAACACTTTGATGAACCAGTGGTTCATCAGTACTTCTACAAATGCATTAGTCTGCAAATGATATGAGAGCTTCTGCAAGAGCTTGCACATTAGAGGCAGATGGAAACTTCAGTGTGTGATGCCTTCATTAGAGCTCCATTTAGAGCAATAGTGGAGAAGGAGATTTGATTTTTATTCTTCTCCTTAAAGTGATTCAGATCTGATTATCCTTCCATCTATGCTGGTTTAAACTAAGAGGAAATTTATTAATGTTGTTGGGTTTTCATTACCATAAAGTTGGCGTTGTGAACAGAAGAAATTAGCCTGTGGCAGAGTTTGGAGAGTTCCACTGGCAACTCCATCCAAACATGCATGCAAATCTGACTTGACTCATTGATATTGCATTTGAAAGTAGTTTGGTTCCTTAACTGCAGAATCCAGAACACTGCACTCCTTATACATGAAAACATACTGTGGCAACTTAAATCAACACTGAAAGTAGTAGTACGGTTCCAAGATGATCTTTTTATAGAGGTAAAAAGGGAAATATGGTTTCATTGCAATTAGTGTTCCATTTTCTCTTTAATAGAGGAAAACATTGTAGAGCAAGACTCATGAGATTTTACTCATCACATCCACAAAAGTGCAAGTAGATCTGGCTGGAATATGTAGTCTCACAGAAATATGTTTTATGGCAATATATGATCTCAAAGATTGTGTAAAAAAATCAGGTTGGCTTTGTTGAAATTTTATTTTAGAAGGTACTTTGTAAATCACTAATAAAGCCAGGATTACTGTTCTGCCACTTGCAGATTGAGGTAGTTTATTTAAAAGCTGTAAAATAGAAGAAAGCAAATGGTAAACAGCTGATTGTTTCACTTGACCCAGACCAGTCTTCTGGATTTCTTTCTGATTTGGAATGACAGTGAGTTTATAGTCTTGACTAATACTTCTGTAAAAGTATTTTTTTCCTTTTTTTTTTATTGATTGGCTGACAAATACTTTTTCAAGAAAAATCATTAGGAGAGTTAAAATTAAGGGTTTGTACAGATTTGCAGGATGAAAGACAATATTATAGATATTTTGATTGACGTTCTCTGTAACACAAAGCCCTATGCAGTTATTCCCACATCAGACCTACATGAAAATGTCTGCTTCAATAGCAGCTTCTCTTCTAGAAAGGTTTAGACTCATTAAAGGACAGAGAAGCAAGATCCTTCTACAGATTTTTTTTAAACAGAAAATATTACCCTCACCATCAAAAAACATATTTATTTATTTCACTGATTGATGTATCCTTGTTGACCTGTTTGGGAATAGCATCTCATTGACTTCTTGTATTGCTGGCTTCTCCCCATTTATCTCATCATGTCCCCAAAGTCTTTCAGTTTTAATGAAGGCTAGAATAATGTTACCAAAGCTCACATTTAAGCTATGTCCTTTCCCTCAATTGCAAGCATTACATCTGACAGAGCCCAAATTAATTCTGTTCAAAGTAGACCCTACGTTCACTTGCTCTTGATGGGTTGGTTTGAGTACCTGTCATTTACTACTTCTTATGATGTGACATGGGTGAATTTTACCAGCACTATTTCTACATCTGATTTCCAAGCATTAAACATCTATCTAGTTGTTTACTGAAAAGATGTTCTCCTTTAAAGTCACGAAAGTCCTCCAACAAAATCACTCTTTGTGAATGCCTCAGCCGACAATCTACTTATTATTCAGCTTTTAATGTGGACTATATTGATCACAAAATTCAGCAACTGAAAAAAAGAGACTGCAGTGTCAGACAAGGTAAGAAACATCTTACAGAATTCTGTGACCTAATTTATATCTACCGTCTGTCTCTCTGTCTTAGCTAAAACTGGTAACTTACAAGGATGATTATTTCCCCACAGAAGTTTGTAGTAATCAAGATATTTATCCTAGTATGATAAGTTCAAGGCCTTACTAATATCACATGAAGACACAGTGATTTCAGTGTATTCCAAATGTTTCAGTGTATTTTGGAATTTGCCTAGAAATTAATCCATTTTTTCAGATTATTTTCTGCAGCCCACATATCTTGCTTGCAAATCCCAGCTACAGACGTAACCCTGACCTAGCATCATTCTTGCACTGCTCCATGATGGCATACAATCTTCACAGTATGGCTGACAGTTCTGAGATACCACAGACCTCAGAGACATCAGACAGCAGACCTAAGAGGGGTTCACGTGGGTTACTAAACAGTAGCCAAGAGGAACTCTACTCAAATAGTATTTCATGTAGGTTTTAAATGTCTATAGATTTATTAATTGATCTCTGTTAAAAGATATGCAGGTCTAACAGAAAAAACCTGACACTAACCCTATAGCTTGGGAAAAAAAGAGTGGGAGAGGCGAAACAAAGAGAAGGTTATAGAACGTGTGAGACAAGGCTCAATTTGATTGCTTCAGCAAGTATGAGTGAATGTATGTTCAAATATAGGAGTTTTCTTACCTTTCGTCGGAAAATGTCAGTATGCAAGAGTGGAATGTGAGTAAACATCAATTTTCTCACAAAACTAAAGAAATTTGCAATGGAAAATTTTCAATTGACTGAGACTTATGGGGAAGAGATCTCAAAAACCAAGTCAATACTCAAAGTTATCCATTTTTTTGTCAGTAGCAAATGTGAAAACAAAAATGGCAGAGATCCTCGACAACCTTTCAGATAATTATTTCTGGAATTGCTTTGAACATTGGCAGCATCATATGCAGCTATGTGTCAATTCAGAAGGGAACTATTTTGAAGGTGATCATAGTTGATTTTCTTAATTTTTTAAATAAAAACAGTTACAGGCATAGTCTTGTTTTTTCGTGTCTGTCCTCATATATGGTTTGGAATTTAGTTTCAGCGGCACAGGGATTAGGATGGATACAAGTGAGATGCAAGCAGTTTATTCTCATTTACTTTATTTCAGACATGTCACTCATATAAATATTCTCTTTCTTTTAGCATTTCTGTGTTTTAAAGTACCTGTATTTTGTCACTCTGGAGTTACTCCTTCCTAGATAGTTAAAGAAAAATTGTGAATTACATGAGAAATCAAAGATACAGGACCAATTTGCTTGGTCGGCAAATATTAACAATTTATGGACAATGTCTATTCTAAAATTAAGCTTTTATCACTTCCTCAAAGGGTGAAAATTCCTCTGAAATTTAACATTAAAACAGGTGACTTAACACAGACTAAAATTCTCACTGGGTCCCATGCCTACTGCTTGTTCAATTTGTTCAGTCTGAGCTGTTCTGCAGAAGTTGTGATTTCCATTAACTTTTTTCTAATAACAAGCATGATCCAGATCCTGCAGGGTCAGGATGCATCAGGACAGCCTTCCTGCTTGTTCAGCGGAACATCTTCAAAATTTCGGAGCTCTGGGCTCCTGCACCACCCTTGCCAGGATGCATCTCCTAGATCCCACTTTTCAACTGTCTTGGCTCACAGTAGCAGCGCTCTGCTCTTGAAGCAAGGAAACCACCTCCAGAGGCCTCCGAAATCTCTAGCTTAAATTGAGATGTTCAAAACACCTCAGAAGAAGCTCCCCAAGATGACCAGCCATGAGGACAGGTACTCAGGCACCCAGCTATGTGGAAGCTATTATAAGTGCAGCTGTCTTCCAGTCTCTGCTGGCCACGGTGTGCTCATATGCCTAATGAGCTTTGAAGTCTGTCAAACTGAACAACAAGCATTCATACTCTTCCCAATTTAACCCCTGTTAGTTTAGGCTAGCAGACACAGGTGTTGTTCTTCATGTGGAGAAAGCCAGTAGGAATGTAACAGAAACATTTGGGGTTGTCATATTTTATGCAGGGAGATGATTCACTCTGAACCCAAGCAAAGCCAGTGCCTCAGGCTGAACAGTCTCCAGCTCAGGGAATTTTACTTCACCCATTGCTAATTAAGACCAAGTTTTACTTACAGGTTTCAGTTTTGGGAAAAAAGAAAACAAACCATTTAAACAAGGCTTGGGGAAACACCTTTCCTCCTCCTTTCTGATGCTCGGTTCGAAGTCCAGCTCCTCTGCTTCCCACTCTCCTAGTGTCACATTACCACAGCCCTGCCCTGCACTGCACTCAGCCCTTGGAAGTGGCAATGAGTGGCGTGAGAGGTTTGGAGTCATTCTCTGCCTGCCCCTCCTCTGTGCCTCTTGCTTTCCCCCATTATTCCTTGCTTCTCCCTCATCTTCTGCCCCAGTCTGGGTCACCTGCAGTCTGCAGTCCTTCATAGATACCTGCATTCCCAACCATGCCCCTTTCCATAAGTTCTCACTACCACCAGCTCCCACTCTCTCAGACATAGGTTGGGCACACAAATGACCTTTCACCACAGTGCTGGATCTGGCCAGAACAAGCCATGACCACCTGGGGAGGGCAGCCCCTGGTCCTGGGTGCAACACTGCTAGCCATGGCCACCTCTGTCACATGAAGTTTCACCTGGGCCAGAAGGGCCAAGCTCAGCCAACCCCTCCTTCTCGATGTGAGGAAGGTAGAAGGGAGCCCTCTGTCAGCGAAGCTGCCTTATTCATGCCTGGCCTTGCATGGGGCTGATGTGAGCTTTCAGCCACAAAGCACTTGGTACGGCACAGCTGATGGACATACAAGGAGAAATGACACTGGGTTTAAGCATGTCCTGCTCTTACAGAGGTAACAGTCACAATATAGTTTAGCTGTTGCTGCTGCAATGCACACTAAAACCTGTGATTTGTGTCCCATCCCGTCTGCCCCCTCCCTTTCAGTGTTGTTATTAAGTTTAAAATGAGAAATCCAACCATAACAATTGTATTTGATTTGGATACATGGTATTATTTACACTGTTCGATAAACCAACTGATTCCAATCAATTGCACTTGAGCTTTCTCTGTGTTTTAAAAGAAATGGATAATTTATCCTAACCAGGACAATTGTGGATTCCAGTAGGAGTGGAAAACCACATTTCCATGAGCACTGAACACTCCCAGGGCATGAGAGGCAATCACAAAACTAAACGTATTCATGGGGAGCAATTCCAGTGGGACTGGCGCAGTGTAATGAAGCATGGGCAAACAACATTGTGTAGCCTTGGGATAAATTTTGGTTGCCCTAAACAGAGAGGTGAGGAAAGTATAGTTAAGACAGGAAGTAAGCCTTCTCTCTCCGCTGTTTTTAAGTGCTAAGAATAGTGCACTGATCTTCCCCCATAGGGTGAAAAACATACAGAACTTTGGGCTCAAAATATAGGCCCTATTCTTTCTAGAAAGGTAAAGGGACATAGGGTTTTTAAGCTATATATGCCCAGGCCCTGCACAGCACGAGACAGGGATAAGAGCAAATCATTCCTTCCTTTCAATTCAACCAATCTGTTACTGGTCGCGTGGTTCTGACATTGAGCTGGAAACAGGCAGACTGATGGAGTATTGTAAGACCTGCAAAGAGCAACTTGAAGTGGCTACAACTACAGGTGGGTATGAACAAACACATCCCAAGATGTGTGAACCAAAATCAAGATAATAAAAGGGAAACTGGACCAGGAGAAGGAAATTATTGTTTGGGGTTGCTGTTGTTGGGTGTTTTCTTTAATTTTTGTTTGTTTAGTTCTGTTTACTTTTTGGGAGGGTTTTTTTTTTTTTTTTTCTTGATTATTTGCTGAACTCTGCTGGGTTAATTCATAATGCCTGTTGCTTCCACAGAACTGAAACAGTTAGATCCAGTAAAGTCAAGAGATATTCCTATGGACCTTTTTTTCATCAAGATTCAAAATAAATAAATAAAACCAAAATACTGTAAAATTTCCTATTCTTCTCGATATAAGGATATTAGAGTCACAAAAGATCAGGTGACTCCCCTGGCATTCGGATCACAAGTCCATCTAGCCCGCCATCTAATCTCCAACAGTAGCTGTTCGAGAAACTTTAGGGAAAAAAGTATGAGAAGTAGGATAAACACAGGATGGCTTTCCCTTTGATAACCTCTGATTGTATCTGCCAAATGTCATGCTTCCATAAAAGCCTTAAAGTAATCTGATCTTAAGTTTATACCAACATCTATCTTCCAGGCAAATTTTGTCCATTATTCATCCTTTTGGTGTTGTACCCTGCCCACAGTATCCATCAGCTCTGAATGAAAGACATTTAGGTAGAGCAATATGCAGATTTGAGCATGAGAGAGTCATGTACTCTTTAGAAACGTTTCCATTTACTTCTACCTTTTTTCTACATCTGGGAGTCCTTAGCTGGAGGGCTGTATTTCTACCCTCTCCTTTAGTTCCTCTATTTCCAAGAAAGGAGAAAAGGCTTCCCCAGAAACCCACACTCTTGCAAAAAAATGTCTTGTACCTAAAATGTTGTCAATTATGCCACCAGTACGCCTTGATCCTTTCTATATGTTAGTCACAAAAACATAAATATAGAAGCAGGGGTTCTACTTCCATGTTTTCAGACTGCATGATTCAGAACTGAATACAATTTTTAAAACAGAGCCCTTTAATTCTCTTAATGTATTACTAACCTACAGGAGTTACCTTTTTTGTGTTAGAAGTACAAGCTCAGATTTTGTTACATCTCGGAAGAGAAAGTGGTGTTTCAACATTTCATGTCTTTGAAATGGTTTAATGGACAACATAATTTTTCAGTTTAATTAATCTAGCCTTCATGAAGGCAGTGTGAGTTAGTACTGCAAAAAACTCAGCTGACGTACATTGGCATAAGTTGAGGAAAGCCAGTGCTCTCAAATAAAGTAATTGCAGAGCTGTAGAAAAACTAAAGTATATTTATAGATATTACCCATAGGGACATGGACACATACACAACGAAAACTAATAATTAGAAAGCCTGTAAATCTCTATAGTTTGCACTCCAGTTTTGTGAGGAGAAAAGCATCACTAAAGAAACAACTCACAGGTGTGCATTTTGTCTCACATACTAATCATATTAGTTCAGATTGTTTCAGAATGTGTGGGCTTCCTCTCATCCCTTTGCCAAAAGAATATTATAGGGCAAATCACCTTTGATTTTGCCTGAGACAACTTTTAAAATTGGGTAAACAGGACAACTAAGATAAACTCAAGGTAATCATTCTAAGAATCCTTAACCCAATCCAAGACATTCCTAAAAAATTTGGACAGCCCCAATACCAGTTAGTTTGAAGTGTTCTATAAATGTATATTCTTTTAAAGTTCTGCGCTTGACTATCTGCTTCAAAATTCACTTTATACAGAGAAGAGAGATTTATTTGAAGGGATGTTTTTTACGAACACACTTTTGCCCCTGCTCACATGGGAACAAAGATATTTGCTACTTGCATTATCCACCATTGATGGTTCTGCTTTAGAATATTCAGACATTCAAGCTGAACCAACAATGAACACTGGAGCAAAGAAAAGCAAGCAATCAAAACAGACTAAGGAGAACTGTCACTCTGAATGTTGTTTGATCAGATTGTTGGGTAAAGTCTTGTAAACAGTGGAAAAATCCAAACTGCTAATCGACTTGCAACCAGAAAATAATTTCCATCTGCTTACTGGTACCCAAGAAATTGGCCAGATTTCATTACCAGGATTCAGAATTATCCTTACTTAATAAGTACCACGGCAACCCTAAGGAGATATGACCTCTTCAGAATCCTTATCTGGATTGGATCACCATGTCCTTCTATCTTTGTTCTTTCTCACCTGATGTCTAAGCTGAGCACAGGACAGAGAGATATCAATGAAGCAAGTTTTTTTTCTTCTCTTGCACCCTGGAATAGTAACATGGCTCAGCACAAGGGAGAGCTTGCTCTCCTCTTTTACTAGGTCTGCTTTCTCCTTACAGACAAGACTTGCACAAGTTAGTCCACAGATCAAAGGACCAATTCCGTTTTCACTTTTTTTGGTGGTTTCTACTTCAGCTGACTAACCAGATGAAACCAATAGCTCCGCAGTAGCTAAACAGTGGGAGAATACTTCATCTCTTATGTTCTATGGAAGCAAAGATTTGGAAGCCAACATCTGGTTCAGTGTGGAAATGCAAACTAAACTGGATCTTCCAGGTTCCAATATTTTTAGCTCTTATCTTTCTTGAAGTTATCCTCCATGCTCTAAATACATCATTTTCTTTAATCAAGCCAGTGATGAAAATTGTTTACTGTTTGCTAATAAATCTTATTCCTGTATGACTTGACATGTGGAATATGTTGTAGCAAAGAACATTTAATTTGCATGATATTAAGCACTAAGTTAACCTAGTTTAATTGGAATGCTGTCCTACTGTGTAAATTAACTTTGCTAAAAACCTGGAAAAAAATTTCAAGGTTACCTACCTGAAGTTAAGCATAGGCAACCATGCTTTTGAACCCTGGTAGAAGCATCCTCTGTTCCTTCTGGCATGAGCCCATGACATCAAACATATCTGTAAAATTAAGGAGAAATGTAGTTGTTCAGTACAGTGGGGCAGGGGCCAACATACAGGGATACAATGCACAGGACACATGGAAATACAGCTTTTGGGCTTAGAACCTTGGAATCAATTAAGTGAGACATTCATATGTTTGTTTTGCACCTGAGTCTTGCTTTGGCTGGGCAACTTTAGTTTAGCTGAGCACTTATTCTAAATAACCTATTTTTGCAAATATGGTTAACTGACATGATGCAGAGTTGGGGAAAACAGCTCAAAGGTAAACTGGTGCTAGTATTTCACTTATTTCTTTCCACGTAAAACTGTCTTTCAATTTACATCTTACCTGCCTCTTTAAAATATATACATCTAGAGGCTAAGACATTCTTTTTTCCTCCTTTTGAGCACCATCTCTCACTATACCTGATCACCAAAAAACTCTGAGCACACGAGGATTAAAATGTGTATTCCCAAAACTGGCAGTTATTACTGTAGTAAGAATAGAATTACTGTAATTGGAATATACAACCCTCAGTACTATCATTTATTTTGTTTACCTCCACCCTGTAGTTAAGCAGTATGGGTCAGACTAATCTGCAGATCATTACGTCATTATGGCATTGATTTGCTTTTTCATTACAAGGTTAATTTTTAAAAAGAAAAGGGAAAATTCCACAATTATTAAGGAAGGATACTGCTTCTTTCAGGCATGAAAGTTGTTACCTTGCTCATTTCAAACAAGAGACAAAAAAAATCTCTCCCCACTAAAACATTTAAATACAGAATTGGTTTTTACTCTGTCCCCTCCAACCCTGGAAAATGTTTGGAACATATATTGATGCCAGTAGCGGTCAAATAAAAACATTCTCCTAGTGGTCTGCTACACACAATAGTTATTCCTTGCTGTCATCTTCAGACTAATGTAAGTCAGGAGGAGGAAAAAAGAACAGAGAAGTTATGACAGTTCTGGTAAGGACTTCAGGGAAGATGAAGACCTCATAGTGTTATTTATTTCCACACTGCTTTTATGCAGGTGGGAACATGTTGGAGCAGACCTTAATCTTGGCCTTCCAGTTCTCAGATGAGGGCTCTGAAAATTCTGGCTATGGGCTGTTTCGGTCCTTTTCCCAATGGCTTTTAAGTTTTGTATAAGAATCTGTTATTTATGACCTGGGATTTTCTAGTCTTATGTTATTTCACAAGCAAGTCCCTACCCAACACAAAATACATTAATAAAATTGAGATGCTAAGGATGCTACAAGGTTGTGCATTCATTAATACAACTCAGCTCCACTTGTATTCTCATATATTCATTTGATCATACGACAGCTGTGCTCCTGGTATTGTCTACATCAGGAGTTCATGCAGCTCTGGTCTGATTGCATGCTGCCAATAAACAAGGGATTTAAGGGTAGGTGGGTCCTTGTCATAGTGATTAAGAATTCCAGTACTTGGCAACAGAATTCAGTCACGTTTTGTCCACAAGATAAAATTTCAGATGTAAAGAAGGAAAGATTTCTAATACAGCATCTGTACCTTAAAAAGGTTCAAATACTATGCTCTTAAGGCTATTGCTAAACAACAACAACAAAAAAGATACAGGCAGGAGAGGAGAGGGTATTATAATATGGACGAAAGCTGGCAGGGACACTTCACTCAGCAAGGTCCCAAAGTCTCTTCATGTAAACAGTGAGCATGCCAAGCCAGATCTCAAGGAGGATGGAAAGCAAGGCTTCTCTTGGGGACCCAGACTAGATTGTACAGCAATTACTGTGATTTAGGAAGCCACCAACTTACTGGATTGAAAATAAGACCAGAAAAAAGGACTCACTCTGAAAGAATGCAGCACTGGGAGGAAGATACAGCTTTATAAGCCTATTTTATTTCCATTTCACTTTGTATTTTACTCTGCTTTTTAAGAAGTTTGATTTTCTAGTTCATATTTGATCTCAATGACTGGAAACCTCACTTTTAAAAAGGTGCAGGAAACCTATCTCAAAGCCCTGGGCTCCTGGAGGATCATAGCAGCAACAACTTTTTTTTTCTTCTTCCTCTTTTTTTTTTTTGCTTTAAAGAAACTATCTATAAGTGAGTGCTATTTATTCGAAGCAAATCTGAACCACTAAGGAAAGCTGCCTCTGTTCTTTCTGTTTAGTACTGTGCAAGCTTCTTTCAATTGCAGTATATTTGCTTTATTACTGAACATTCTAGACCAGGAGTTGAACCTAATAAAAAAAAAAACCCTGTTTTACTTGTACTTGAATTCTCAGATTAAGATCTCAGTCTCAGGAATGGACCCTATTCAGTGGATCAATATATATTTATCCTCAAGTATACTTTAACTAATGGAGAAGAATAGCACTGAAACTTCAAGAAACAACAATCTAGCTTTTACTGCTGTAGATAGTATGTGTCTTTACAAGAGAAAAAGGCAGAAACAACATAAAGCTAAAGGCTTGTTATTTTTCTCAAATTACTTACATATACTGGTTCTCACTGAAACAAAGTAGTACTAATGTTCAAATCAGCAGACTGACTTGATATGAGTGAGAATCCACAAACAGGGTCACAATGCTTAAACTAGGAATGTTAGTTCACTATAAAGTAGATTAGTAATACCGGACATATATATGCAAGATATTGCACAATGATAGGAAAGGAGTACTTGGTACATAAGAAAGTTACAGCTGTTAAGACTCAAATACATACGAACAACTGGATCATTGAAAACCGATATCTTCTGAGTAAAGCTTCCTCCTCAGATTGACAGGAGATACCCCAACTCCTGTACTGTTTTACCAAGCTGGAATTCTGCTTCAAGGGGTGGCACAGGTTATTGGTAAGAAACACTGGAACTATCAGAAGAAATTTGTCTTCCATTATTTTTCCAGTTGTTTTGAAATTGCCAGGCCACAGTCCTTCTTAGGGACAGCTGCAACTGTGCAGGACCCTACCTTGGATTTGTGAAGAGAAGCACTGAAAGGACCACCTCTCTTCTACTATGCTAAGAGCAGAGAAATAGTGTTTTGCTGTCTCACCTTCTCTCTGACACTGGCCTATGGAAAACCTATATAATATAATAAGAAATTGGAAGAGGATAGAGGAAATTACAGTGTTCAATGAAAAGTAAAAATCATCCTGCAGGTTTCAGACTAGTGTAACAGCACCGTTTAGATTTTTGTCTATGTACAAAAATTCGCACCAAATAAATTGAAAGTGGTGAGTTTTAAACATTGATTTAAACTGGCACAAATTCCTACAAAAGCATTGTTTGAAACTGGAATAAACCACTTCATTTTAATTCAGTGAGCTACTGACTTTAGTTTGGTCGATATTTTATTTATTTTGATTTAAATACCTGAAGACACCTCTCCAGCATGTTCAGCACCTAATATACTAATAACAGTGCATTTTAAAATTCAACAGCATAAAATAATCGATTCAAGGGGAACTCACCCAGCTGCCTATTGAAAACTCCTTTTTCCTCTTTGTCATTTCAGAAGTAGACTATAGCCTGCCTAAGAAGGAAATTTTGCAGCAGGTCAGAAGCTCAGGGAAACCAACTCTAAGACAGATGTGTCAGCAGCAATTTAATTCAAGTTAATTAGGAAATCGAAAAACAAAATGGTCTCAACTGATCTAGTTAAAATTGTGTTTAAGCTTTTGAAAGCAAATGTATCTAGGATAGGATAATATTCCAACTTTGTTACAGAGATACAAGTGGCTTTTAGATAATGTGCAGCCAACTAATGAATAGCTGTGCTTATCAGAGAATTTAATTTGGCTCTAGTGATATCATTCCAACTAAATAGATAATTTGCTTTATATATGGGCTTGATATTGTAAAACACCATAGCTACTACTGCATGAATATGTTACTAGGAAACACAGGGTTTGTAATTACCCATCTTAATTATGTCTCTATAATCAAAGTGAATGCATAAGTTAGAAGAATGAATTAAATACGTGCAGTTTATGTTCTCTTGGTTTATTAATAATACAATATAAGCACTTGTTTTAACATCTTTATGTTCTATCCTTAAAATTTTTCTTTATATAATATTATCTTAACTTTAACCTAAATCTTAAAAGCATCTTGCAGCATCTGGAAACTGGGGGAATAATTGCTTCCTTCTGAATAGTCATAGCAGAGGACAGTTTTGCTACTGTCTTGTGTGTCATCACACCTCACATGGGACCTTTCCTTCCCTACAAGATTAGCTGTACAATGATAATAATAAAAAAAAGAAGCTCCAAAGCAGTTAGTCCACCCAACTATTGCTCCAAGAGACAATTTCTCTCCCTGTGCAATTGCCCTACACTACCTCAACATCTTCTGCAGATTCCAGTGAGAGAAAGCTTTCTGTCCTAATATCAAACATGAAACTCTGCAAGTCTGGTTTTCCTTATTAGGAAAACTGAGATGTAGATGGGCCAAGGCTGAAATTTTCCATATTACCTGAAGGATTTGGAGACCTAGGTGTCATTTATTTTAACAAAGTCTCCAAGCCTCGGAGGCAGCTATAAAAGAGCCACAGCCTACATTGCAGAAATAGTGACAACTATTCCTGGACAGCAGAAAATAAATGGATCCTGAGCACACCAAAATCATCAATCTCCTTTCCATTGCCTCATATTGCAATTTTAATCTTGCCATCTAAGCTAACTAAGAGGCAGTGCTTGCTTGTACAGCCCAGGGACAACAGTAATAAACGAACTGTTACTCGGACAATTCAGCCAGGCTTCTCCAAAGCACTGTGGGGTAAATAACCAGTAATACTCCTCTTTGTGTGCACTGCTGGTGGAAGGCCAAGGTTCTTCATATATATTAAATAAAATTATTTCAAACAAAAAGAAGTATCCCAGTACAGTGTTAGATTTCTTCCTGAATGTTTCTTCATGTTCAACATCTGATCTTTAGAACTTTCAGTCCAAGCAGGAAGAAAGATATATTCGCTCAAGAGAAGAATTGAATAGCCAGTAAAGCTTTCTAAGCAGACAGTTTTTACAGAGAATATTAAATGTTGAGTTCCTAACACTCTTGTTGTACCCCTCCCAAAGTGACCATCCCTATCACCAGATGCAACACATTCCCATTGGTTTCATAGTTTAAAAATATGTAATAGTGTGTTAATACTAATGAAAGAAAGTAAAGCAACACTCTCTTGGTTCTAGACTCAGAGTTAGGCTTGAAGGGGAATATCATCTGTGGTTATTTCACCTCCAAGTTCTCTGCTATAGTTTGTCTGCTCTGCCTGATGTAGTTATATGTCATGCTATGTTTTAACTGGCAGTGCTTACCTCTGGTATCCGAGCCTTTCAAACTGCTAGCTTATTTTTTTATTTTCTGAATTCTGCCCTGGGATGTTCTCTTTAGAAACCTTTTACTTCTATTTCAAATTTTGTATTCCCTCTGATTATGTACTACCACTCTTAATTCTTCTTTATCAATGGTCATCGAGTACACAACTTAATAGCAAAGCTGTACCTCGATCTTCTGTAGATTAGATTGGTTATTTACATATATTTCTCACTCCAAAGCACTTCATTTTAGAGAGATCTGTGGTATTGAACTGGTCAATACTAACTGAAAAAGTTCATTACTGATATAATGTTGAGCTGGTAAAATGAAAGATGTACTAATTAAAATGGTATTCTTGGCGCAAACTCTACAGAGCAGATGACTTTGAAAGGCTGAGCACCATGGCAGTAGGACACACAGAAGTGCGAGGAAATTAGTGGAAAATCTATGCACATTCCCTCCTTACTGCTTCGATACACTAGTTCAACTTCAATTGTGAGTCATATAAAGTCCTTCATGTTACCCTGAGAAACAAACTTTAGGAGTTATGACTCAGACTCCTCTTATATAATACAAATTCTTCAATTTAAAGCTAACGTTAAAATTCAGATGTTTTAATAAAGAGGAATGAAACCATGGAAAATGTTACATTGCTGTTGAACAATGGAACTTCACCAGGGGTTTTGAGCTGGTGCCTTTTCTGACCCAGAAAATGTACCATAGGTCAGAAATCTATAAAATCAGGCAGTAGAAATAATTTCTTGCAGAACTACTAGCATGTCATTAATGAAGCTCTTCAGCAGGACTGACTATAGAGAGAAAACTGCAGCAAAGATTTTACCTTAAGGCTGCTTAAAAAAAAAAAAAACAGAAAACCAAACAGTGGCAGAGGGAAGTCCCTTTGTTTTACAATACCAGTAAATGCAAGTATTTAACCTTGAATTTTAGTTCCAAGAGGTAAAAAAAACCAAATTAGTTGCCTAACTGAAATCTAGTTCAAAATTCTTTTAATTAGGAGAACTCTGCAAGGATGTTAAGATGGACTTAATTAGATGATCTCATTAATGCCACACAAAGGTTTGCAAACAAAGTCTTTTCATACCACAGTTGAAAGCATCAGCAGATTGCCTCTTGAGACAGCAAAGAACACTGCTGCTTGTCTTCAGAAAGCATAAGCACATTCATTACCTTTTTAAAGCATTCACCATACGTAACAAGGAGAGCATGACACGTTATTTGGCAGAATACCTCTAGAGAATGAGGCCAACTTCTAGGTATTCTTTGGAATTGTGCTATTTAAATTCATCCCTAGAGGACAGAAATATCGCTGATAGTGTTGATCACCATCTCCATGAAAGCATGAGGTTTTGTACGCCAGCTTCACAAATGCAGGAGAGAACAGTCATATGGGGTCTATTTTGTAAGTTAAATGTATAAGGTTTACATCAAAAATTTGGACTACGCTGACAGAATCAGCATAAGTCAATTGTTTCTTTCAGAAGTCTCTGTGCAAAAGCTCAAGGGTAGAGAACAAAGTTTGCCAGTGCTCTCAAATCCAACTAAACTAAAGGTGGCATTAAAAAGTGCTGCAAATCATCATTTGCCTCATGTCTTCAAACTTGAACTTTAATTCATAGGAAGAAGTCATTAGAAGCAGCAGGGATGCAGAGCCCATAGGGGAAAAAACCCAAACCCAAAACAAAACAGAAAGATCAATAAATAACCTGTAATAAATGTAGCAGCAGTGGTTGAAAGAGTCAGGTACTTGCTTGTGCTATTAGCCAAGGGAGCAGCATAGACTCTTTGCTACTAAGAAGCTCAGTTTTCTTTGTGAGTTTGAGAAGCTTGAAAAGTTTAGGCACCTAATAATCCCATCTTTGATTTGTACACTCATAAAAATTCTAAGGGGATGATGCTGTTTAACTGTCATTATGACCCAATCTCAAAACTGCCAAGACTTTGGGAACTCCTATCTTCCCCAGTTGTGTAAGTTGCCAAAGAGTAAGTTCCAGCAGAAATTTCAAATTACTCAAGAACATAACAGTCAAGATCATTTTCTTGATATATCCTCTGTTCCAAAGAGAGAATAAAAGGTTGAGGTTAATTCACTACAGCAGTTTTGTATCACATGAGGACACTGTCCATGTGAAAAGAAGCATGTTGTTTAACACCTTTGTCAGAGACACAGACAGTGGGATTGAGGGCACCTTCAGCAAGTTGCCAACGACACCAATCTTTGTGGCACGGTTGACACACTGGAGAGAGGGACCTTGACAGGCTTGAGGAGTGGGACTGTGTGAACACCACGAAGTTAAACAAGGCCAAGTCCAAAGCCTTGCACATGGGTCAGGGTAATCCCAAGCACAAAAACAGATTGAGCAGAGAATGGATTAAGAATAGCCCGGAAAAGAGGGACATGTGGGTGCTTGTGAATGAGAAGTTTGACATGAGCTAGCAATGTCCACTTGCAGCCCAGAAAGCCAATCATATCCAGTGCTGCATCAAAAGAAGTGTGACCAGCAGGCTGAGGGAGGTGATTCTCCGCCTCTACTCTGCTTTTATGAGACCTCACTTGGAGTACTGTGTTCAGTTCTAGAGTCCTCAGCACAGGAAGGACACAGATCTGTTAGAGTAAATCCTGAGGAGGATCCTCCTATGAGGACAAGCTGAGAGAATTAGGATTGTTTAGTTTAAACAAGAGAAAGCTCCACAGAGACCTTATTGCAGCTTTTCAGTACTTAAAGGGAGCCTACAGGAAAGCGGGGTGTAGTGATAGGATGAGGGGTAATGGCTTTAAGCTGAAAGAGGGTACATTTAATTTAGATATTACAATGATTTTTTTTCCTTCATGGGTGGTGAGGCACTGGAACAGGTTACCTAGAGAAGTCGTGGGTGCTCCTGGAGGTGTTCAAGGCTAGGTTGGATAAGGTTTCAAGCAACAAGATTTAGTGGAATGTATCTCTGCCTGTGGCAAGGGGGTTGGAACTGGATGATCTTTAAGGTCCCTTCCAACCCAAACCATTCTATAATTCTATGAAAAAATTTAAATCCTTCATCTCTCCAGGTATGTGAGTTATAAAGATGATTTGCACTCTACCTTTGGGAGCAGAGGGAAATCTTCATGCTGTTGATACATTCAGTTTGCATACACAAATCAGCTATAGCAAGTTGTGTTACAGCACACACAAAAAAGCACTAGCATTTAACTAGTTTAAAATAATCTCATTCATGTGCAAAACCGAGCATGGCAGGTGCAAATCAAGTACATGCTCCATAAATGAATTTCAGAAAACTATGTGTGGAGGGCAAAATACACTCATATGGACAACATCAGAAGCAGAAAATCCAGCCATAAGGAGGCATAAATCTGTAAGAAGCAGGTTAGTTTGACATATGGAACTAATAAAAAGCAGATCACACACAATCACTAGATGAAGGGGAAAAGAGGATGAAAGTGTTCATCTGGAAGAAGATCAAATGGAAGCAAAGACAATTTAAACACTAAAAGAATGAAGAACAACTATACAGCCATAACCTATGTTTAAGGAATGGGAAGGAGGGGGTAAATAGAGGAGTACTTCAGCTACAGTCATGGGAAGAAATTAGACAAGTTTTCTTATGCCAGAATTCTCCAAGACAAAACATATCAGTTGAGCTATCTAAAAGAAGAGCACGCATTGTTAAAGAATGCTGTGCAAGTGAATGTTGATATAAGAGGATATAAAATGTTTTGACTTTGCTATGGAACAAGATAAAGAAAAGGGATAATAACAGTAAAAAATATATCTAGGAAGAGATTAAAATGAAACTAATCTGATTGTAAAGTAAAAGAAAAGAAAATGACAGTACAGCTGATAACAAATTAAGTAAAGGAGGAATAAAGAATTATCAGTGGGATTAGCCATCATGCCAAGTCCTAAGATATCTTCAATGATAAATTGGAGGATTAATAGAAGCAGCAGCTTAGGGTTTTATAGCACTTGGATAAGTATACTTATCTGAGCTAAGCAGAAAAAGGTGCACAAATTGTGAGCCTCCACTGATCACAAAGCCTCCATACAATAAAGGGAAAGCATAGTTCTTGGGCTATGAATGTGTCTCAGGCAGTTGTTTAATAAGATCTACATGTGAACAAACTACATGGATAAAGTTTCCCTCCAGTGTGAAAGAAGGATGGGAAAATCTATTCCAGCCTTGTTCTATGTCTCTCATGTACAGTTAAGTAAACAGGTACTATTTGCACCATCCTGAAATATCAACCAGAAAAGAATGACTTCAGGTAAAGTGGTCATTTCTTGATAACTTTCTTATTTATTTAAATCAAAATCAGGTCATGGTAAGACACACAATATGCTTCTACAGGAAAGCTTGCAGAAAAGTCTTTTCAAGAAATACAAGTTGTTGTTAATTAAAATACCTTTCCCAGGTCAAATCTATTTGGATCAGATAAGCATTCTGGTATGAGGTTTTGGTGTTAGGGTTTTATGGGTTGGGGTTTTGGTGCTGGAGTTTTATTTGTTCTCCCTACCCCCTTCCTCCCTGCATTTTCCTTCCAGAAGCTTTTTCAATTACTATAGTCAATTGGATGAACATGTCATCATCAGTAATTTACCACAATTCAAGTGATGGTTTCCTAATGAGCCTCAATATCTGCTAATATTTATGATGTATATTCCTGCTATAAAATTATAGCACAACTTCCATGCAAATTCTCTGCATGCAGTACACTTTTCTTTCTACACCCACAATCCCTTCTTATTCTTGCCACCATATGTCTTCCTGAACCTATCTCCAGACAGATTTGTTTCAAATCTGAAGATTTGTTCTATTATCAAAAAGTCAAATCCTTGTCCTGGCATTCAACCTCACAAACCTAGTTAAGTGACATATAATACCTGGGTTCCCATAACATACTAATCTTGTGACATAGCTGTGATTTATAAAGAACAAGTCTAGCTGCCTTTTTTTTTTAAAATAAAAAAAGCCTCGGGGCTTTTTGTAACCTTGATGTAAAGTTCATGCCTCCATTTTTTTTCAACTTCCCACTTTACAGTATGCATAGACACATCTATGCTCGCTGAAGAAGTGAGATTATGAAATGGTAATCCTGCTTTTGGTTCTTCGATGCAGCTCAACTGAACTCAGTGTTTACTCCATACATAACACTCAAATGTCCAATATTTTTCACCCTGGCAGTGAACTAACAACTGACCTACATCTCTCCCAGGGGATTAACGTTTTAAAGGTGCTTTTATTCTCCATTGTGAGACCCTGAAATGGTTAAAGAAGGTAGAAAATATTTTAAAGCAGAGTTAACATCAACTTTGTAATCTTTATTATCAAAAAGTAATTCCTCAGCTCTGAGAAGTGCAGAGAAAGACAAACAGTGTGTCCAGGAAGAAGGAAATACTACCAGTATCTGCTGTACACAGTAGACATTTCCTACACACTTTTGAAGACATGAAAAAAGGGAAGACCTAGTCTAAACCTAGACTAGGCACTGGTAGTGAGCATAATGGAGTTTAAAAAGATCAGTGCAGTGAGAAGAGAAACAATACAAATCCAGAAAACAAAATTAAGGTGAAAAAAAGTCTTAATTTGTGAAAGTTACTGTGCACCTTACTGTCCAATGAACAAAACCATGATCTGAAATGAAGGGAGGTGAAAAAGGATAGGAATTTCACTTGTAACTTATGACTTTCATTCTTTTTAGGGAAAAGGAGAAATAAACTTCTCTTAAACCAGAGAACCAGTAGAGTTTCCAGACAAATCAACTTCAGAATTTAAAAACAATGTTTATTCTATCAGTATTCTAAAACAACTAAGATATTGTAATATTTTTAACAAGATCTAATCAAATAAGGAATAGGGGCTAACTGGCCATTTTGGTCACTTTGAGATGATGAGAAAATTTAAGAGATTGATTATAAAATTATAAAATTATAAAAAGTTGAAAAAGCTTTCACTGTTTTAGAATCTGGGATGCAGATCAGTTTCAGCTCTGTGGGAACTGATGGAACGTTTAACTCTGCTACATCAGAGATTCCTTGTGTTAAATATATGGAGGAAATTGTGGTTTTGATTAGCAGTCATTAAAAGAATGTCCTTATTTTCTCCATCTCTCTGCTAATACACTCACATTCCTCTCAAAAGAACAATCTGATTTATCTCAAGCTTTGTTATGCTTGTTTTGTGGTAGCCAAATTAAAATAAAAGGACAACAGTACTACAGTGAAATAGAGCACTTAAATGAGGTTGAAGGTCAGTAATTTTTAGAAGAGAGAGTTACATTTTAAAAAAACCCATTATTTGCAGTAGTTTCTTATTTATCATGGTGCTGTATGATCACTTGAACCATGTGAAATGCAATGAAGAAGACACAAGAGTAATAATTACTATTTAAGAGTAAATTTCTTTATTTCAGTGTTATTTCAATTGCATTTGTAGATCATTTTACCACAGTAAAAAAAATTCTGTGCAAGTATATGTGTATTCAGAACAGTAAGAGGCAACAGAGGATTTGCTGTCTGCACATGGTGTAACATATTTTGTTAAAACTTTCAAGTACCAGTATGTTAAACAAAATGTATTATGATGCAGAGATTAAAATGCATTTTCAATTGATTCACATTTCCAATTAAATTTATGAGCAGCAGAGACATAATGATATTATACACAAAATTATACCAGATATGATAATAGTACCCAACTACATCTGTGCCTTAAAAAGTATAACAATAGTGCACTATCACCGGTTCTAATTACCTCCTATCCTTTAGAGAGTGGCAGGTGGCCAATGAAATGTGGATATAAAACCAGAATATAATCAGATGAAGGGATGAAACTGTTATTGGCTTTTATTTATGTAAATTAAGGATTTTACTCAACAAGTTATTTAGTCACCTTGATGAGTGGAAACATTCATTTGGAAGATTAATTATACAGTATTTACTATGATTGGAACACCCAATCATACTTTATACTTTTTGTGATAGAAACGTCTTGAATTATATTAACTTATTGGTGAGAATGAATTTTGTTTATTTTTTTTTTTACAGGAAATCTCTGAAGACAATCTAGTAGAGATGAAAACAAATGGCACAGTGGTGAACCTGTAGGAAATACTCTCTTCTTAAAATTGTTTCTCTTTTGCTCTGCCCTTCAAACCTGTTTTGTGTCAGTATCTTGCACACAGATGTACTCAACCACTAGAAATAATTTTTCTGATGCAGCACAAATGGATGTCCTCATCATTTGCAGTCTCTTGAGATGTCACAGTACATTTGAAAGAACAGCAGTGTTAGCTTGTATCATACCAGTAGTCCTTAGCTGCTAAAGTAAGTAAATAGCAGACTGATTTCTTCTGCAAATATTTGACTGAAGTATAAAATAAACTGTGACTTGTATAGTGCCCGCGATCATAACACATTTACTTCATACAAGCATGGTTATTTCCTACCACAATTACCTACTGAAAGGACAATCTGCACTTGAGTTGAAGGGGAAAAAGACTCCATTATGGTAATTTCTAGAAGGCTGTGTTATTTAACCACGTGAGTCACTCAAACAAGAATAATAGCATTTCATGATTTATTTGATGGATTGGTGTGTCATGAACATTGACTACTTACACAGGTGTGTAATCTACAAGCAATCCACATAACAAAAATATAATTCACTAAGATATTTGTGTAGATTTTGTATGACAAAACCCCAAAAGTTTTATGTTAGAGTATGTTCATTCCAAAGTGGAAGGAAATGCAATTCTGACATAACTGCCTCTAACACTGAACACTGTGGGAGATGAGAAAGTTGAGAGACTGTGGATAAAGAAAACAAGGCAACAATGAGATGGGCTTACCCTCTAAAGATATAAGAGAGTCAATTAAAGCTCACTGTGCAAGTTTCCATTTATTTTTCTAGCAAAGCGCTAAAGTACTGTAGGTTGTTGCATAAAAAAATTCTAAAGACGTATGACAACTTCTCACTATGCCTTCCCTTGGCTACTGCAAGTACAACCATCCTCCTTCACAGACCCCCTTACAAACACAAACCTCAAAATGGAAATAGTACTTTTCATCTTCAAGATTCTATACCACCAAAGTAGAAGTGAAAGCTGAGGTACTTAACAAATTTTACCTCAGTCTTCACTGATAGTTGCTCTCCTCCCCTCCTGGGTCATAGGACAACCAAATTGTGACCAGGGGCGTAAAGCCCTTCCTCACTGTAAAGGAGGATCAGGTTCATGAACACCTGAGGAACCTGAACATATATAGTCTATGGCACCTGATGAGATGCATCCCAGGGTCCTGAGGGAATTGGCTGATGTGGTTGCCAAGCCACTCTCCATGATATTTGAAAAGTCATGGCAATCAGGAGAAGCCCCTGTGCACTGGAAGAAGGGTAACATTGTGCCCATTTTTAAAAAGGATATAAAAGATGATTCTGGGAACCACCAACCCATCAGCCTCACCTCTGTGCCTGGGAAGATCATGGTACAGATCCTTCTCGAAGCTATGCTGAAGAGCATGGAGGGCATAATGGTGATTAATGGTCATGACTTCACCAGGGGCAAGTCCTGTCTGACTTTCTATGATGGCTTTCTATTTGATGGCTTTCTATGATGGGGTAACTGCAGCAGTGGACATGGGTAAACTGATGGATGCGATCTATCTAGACTTCTGTAAAGCCTTCAACACAATCCTACACAACATCCTTCTCTTTAAATTGGAGAAATACGGATTTGACACATGGACTCTTGGGTGGATAAGAAACTGGTTGCATGGTTGTATTCGGAAAGTAGTGACCAATGTCTTGAACTCCAGATGGAGATCTGTGACAAGTGGGTGATCTGTGACCCCCTCAGGGGTCCATACTAGGACCAGTGCTGTTGAATATCTTCATCAATGATATAGACAAGTGAAATTGAGTGCACCCTCAGCAAGTTTGCATACGACACCAAGCTGAGTGGCGTTGTTGCCACACCGGAAGGATGAGATGTCATCCAGAGGGACCTGAACAGGCTGGAGAAGTGGTCCTGTGAGAACATCATGAGGTTCAACAAGGCCAAATGCAAGGTCCTACACTTGGGTTGGGGCAATCCCTGTTTTCGGTACACGATGGGGGACGTTGTGATTGAGAGCAGCCCTGCAGAGAAGGACTTGGGGTGCTGGTCGATGAGAAGCTCAACATGAGCCAGCAGTGTGCGCTCACAGTCCATAAGGCCAACAGTATCCTGGGCTGCATCAAAAGAAGCGTGGCCAGCAGGCTGAGAGAGGTGAATCTCCCCTTCTGCTTGTCTCTTGTGAGACCGCACCTGGAGTATTGTGTCCAGTTCTGGACTCCTCAACGTAAGAAGGATATGCAGCTGTTGGAACGGGTCCAGAGGAGGGCTACAAAGATGATGCGAGGGCAGGAGCACCTCCCATATGAGGACAGGCTGAGAGAGTTGGGCTTGTTCAGCCTGGAGAAGAGAAGGCTCTGAGAAGATCTTATAGCAACCTTCCAATACCTGAAAGGGGCCTACAAGAAAGCTGGGGAGGGACTGTTTACAAAAGCTTGTGGGAAATGGGTATAAACTGGAAAGGGGCAAATTTAGGCTAGACATAAGGAAGAATTTCTTCACCATGAGAATGGTGAGGCACTGGCACAGGTTGCCCAAGGATGTTGTGGATGTCCCACCCCTGGAGGCTTTCAATGTCAGGTTGGATGGGGCCTTGGGCAGCTTGGGAGGTGGGAGGTGTCCCTGTCCATGTCAGGGAGTTGGAACTAGATGATCTTTAAGGTCCCTTCTAACCCAAACTATTCTATGATTCTATGAAATTGTGGGTTTGTGCAATGATAGACATGACTAACTTTTTTTTTTACCCTATTAGTCTTTGTCTTCTTATCAGAATTTCTTAACTGAATCAATACTGAATTTTCAGGGTTGCTTTTTTTTTTTTTTCTAATTTTTGCCTGCTTCTTTGCACAAATATAGCAGTAGTTTTGCAGACACATGTTGAATATCCAGCTTCCAAACTAACAGGGATAATCTCAGCAAAGTTGAGGCAGAAATAGTTCAGATTTACAAATATTCCTTCTTTTTTATCTTTTGTGTATGAGAAGACATGACAGGATTTTTAGTTCTCCACTCTACCTCTTGCTTGTTTAGGGTAAAGAAAACCTTCTTCAGAGCTGCAACACTGTTGATGTTCTCTTCACTGGGGAAACATTCCTACCTGCTTGCTCTGAGTAGGACCATGTTGAATATAAAGTGCTATAGAGGCAGGGCCATGTCCATAATCCTGTGGCTGCAGCAACTATTGCAGGACAGTCAATGAATCAATGCCTCCAATGTTTCCTTTTCTCCGAGGATAAGAACAAAGAGCATGGCCCTCTTGGAGTCCTTGTTACTGACATATTGTTCATCAGACGTGGGTCCAGAAGACGAGCCTTGAGTGTAGTCCTTAGGATGCAAGATATCCCAAAATTTTGCATCCACAGTTGGTTGTGGTAGGTCTCTCATTTTGCCATCCTCTTATGAAGTTTCAGGAGTCCCTACCTGCATTTAGGAGAATGGCTGTTGTGCTGTTCAGCCCTATTCTTCCTGATTTACATTATTCTGGCCACCCTCTCAACCGCTGTCTGCCTTGCATGACACTACCCCATCAGTCTTATTGTTTAAGGGTCAGAGATAGGATCTGCAGTACTCTTTTGTAGAACACAATGATGACAACATCAGTTCATTGGCCACCTCATTCCAAGAGGGGAGAAAGAATGCGTAGCAGAAATGTGGCAGAAAAGCATAGAAGAGCCCTAATACCATGACAAGGCTGCTGACACCATAGCAGGGGCTAAATTGGAGTACAGGGTGCAAAATGGGTGGGTAGTTTTTTGACTTGATTAGTCATGGTGTAGGAGACCACTCTCAGAGTCCCAGAGGAATAACCTGCATTTAGCAGACCAGTGGTATATATCATCTCTCCTCTTATTATGATGCCTTAATGCCACAAGAAGCCTCACACGTATCCTTCCTTTTCTCCATTAAAACATTTAAAGAAAAACATTTCATCTACCAGGATCGCAATGTAGGATATTTCCACAGGAAGCTCCCAGTGTTGGGTAGGAAAGGGAAAGGAGGATTGTCTCTGAATGTATCCGCGTAGTGTTCATTTGTCAGGTCCTAGCATGGAGACCTTCAAAAGGCATCAGCACATGCAGGTTCCTTTAAGTGGTCCAATGGAGTGGTCATAGCATCCAGGGTGTCCAAGCATCTGGCAGACTTGGTGTGTTTCCATATAAAGATCAACTATAGATCTCTATAACAGGGAACACCTACCGGGTCTCACACAAAGCACAGCAGTCACAGGTCTCCAGAAGTATGACCTTCACCTTCTTAAGCTCCTAGCATTGTTCGTTAGTCTTCTTGCACTCAATGGCAGTCATTAAGATTAACAGCCTTTTGACTCTTCCACCAAGCCCTCTGCCTCTGGAGAAACTTCTTGCACAAAATCTTTTTGTAGGTATCAGCAGGAAATAGGGCTGAAGACAGGACTGGCAACAGGGCTACAACGCAAGTCCAAGGTCTGTCCAGGAAGGAGAGACAGGCAAACCTCCATAGTAGCTTAGGCTGGGACTGCTGGCCCCTGGCTGAGACAAAATAGGGCTTCTAGGCTCAACTGCAGAGGTGGGTGGAGATCTCAGATAAGGATGATCAGGGTGTTCAAGCTCAATTACTACTCACAGGGCCCAGGCAAAGAAGGGCTTAGCTTCAAAATCGTACTAGTGTTTTTAAAAAGATCACTGATGTAAATACAGCCACTATGAATATTAAGGAGTAGAGTTATGTATAAAGGAAGGGCAAAACAGCATAGTCAACAGTCTGCCTTGCTGCTCTGGCAAAAATATATTGTAGTCTTAATCTATTACTTTTATATGGAACTGAAAAAAAAGATGTGAAGAACTCACAAAACCCTCTACAGACTCACGCCTTTTAGCAATAATCCCATCAGACACAAGAAACACTATAGTTCTCTGTTGAACTCATGTTCTGCTTCCAAACAGTAATTTTGGGGGTAATAGTCTAAACCTGAATCTCAGAGATTTTCCAGCTCAGTGGGACAAGACATGCATTGAAATTACACCTCTGAATTTACATGTTGCTCCTCACAGTAAGTACCAGGCCACTTGGTTGTTAAGACTCCCTCTTTGTCTCCTGAAACAACAAGAGAAAACAGCTTTGAAGCTGCCTAAAAATCATGCCCTTTTCAAACTGAATACACAAAGGACTTCAACAAACTGACATATCATTTGTGCTATTCATTTTATCCTTGTCAATTTAAAATTTTATGTAACAAAGAAATCAGAAGCCAATCTAAGAATTATTTGATTTTTCAAATCAGAAGTAGTTATTTACATTATTAGAACTGCGTCAATTAAGATTTTGTTTTGGAAGTCTCAAATATGGGAAAGGCAAGATTCAGACCCAGGATACAGAGGAGACCTCCAGATCTGGAGGCACTGGAACAGGCTGCCCAGGGAGGTGGTTGAGTCACCTTCCCTGGAGGTGTTTAAGGGACGGGTGGATGAGGTGCTGAGGGGCATGGTTTAAGGATTGTTAGGAATGGTTGGACTCGATGATCCAGCGGGTCCTTTCCAACCTGGTGATTCTATGATTCTATGATCTTAAGTAGGACAGAAAAAACAATCTAGTATTATCACATCTGAACATTGGTATGTTTAGATTCAAATTGAAACCAAAATGTTGCAGTCCAGGCTATAGTCTAATGATCACTCAGAAAGATTTTACTGGGATCTACAAATCTGAGAGACATCTTTTTTAGCCACAGGATAACATAACCCTTATCTGAAGTACCTTTTATCTGAAACACTACTCCTGCTCTCTCCTATTCAGGTTAGTAAACCGTCTGCTTTGCTGCCACCAAAAGTTAGAAATAAGAAAGGTACAATGTGTCCCTGTGTAAACAGAGAACAGTAAAATAATTTGCAATCTGTTTCTTATTTATATATTTGTTTGAATCAGTGTGCAAAAGTTTTATCTGACTGGTAGGCAAAAGGGAAGAAAAAGAAAGAAGAGGCGTTCAATAGGTCAGCTATTGATATGAGAGTCTGAGCAAGCAACAGCAAAATTCACTATGGTAATTTATCTACATGGGTCAATGGCTATTGGCTGCCTGAAAATAGAGGTCGATTGCAATGATAGATTCTGTGCCATAGCTATGAACATATATTAATAAACACAGCATAGAAGTGATTTTTGACTCCTGTGGAAAGGACAGATAATCAATATCCTTGTATCCTTGCCCAGGCTGAACTTTGTTCTTGGATTATGCTAATTAAAAACTAAATAAAGTGCTGATGTTTTCATATAATTAAGAGATTGATGAAAATAATAAAGCGGTAAGTGGCTTTTGGTGGTTATTGCGTGCTGAAATGAGCAAAAGAAGCACCTAAACCATTTGAGAAAGGCAATATTTGTTTTTTTGTAAGCATTCTCACCTGTCCCAGATAATATTTCTACTCTATGCTTGTCACAAGAACACATCCCACACTTTACACTGCAAGCAAATATGCGGTTTGGACAATTTTTTGTCCAAGAACCCAGAAGGTCTGTGCTGTTATTTTAAGACAGGTGGCCTAGCCATGAAGCTCCACTCATCGCTGGATGTTTCATCCAGACTGAGCATTGTTTTCTCAGACGTTTGAAGCTCCCTTTTGGATAGAAGCAAAAGTGCAGATCCCTGGCAGCTTGACCCTACCTGAATGCTGCAGTTTGCCATGCCCTTGTTCGTGTCTCCTCCCTCCCTGCCTAGCACTTGGACTTGGGCAGCTGAGCTGGAAGGGAGCTAATATAGCTGAAAATTAACTGCTTGATTTGGTAGGAGTGCAGATGGAGCAGTTCCCCTCTCCCTGTGCAGTCCTGAAAATATCAGGAAGCTGGGAATAGGAACATGAAACTGAGGTGAGGCCCAGCAGTCTGGCTTTAAACAACCATAAACTGTGCTGGGTGCACCCTGAGATGCAAACTGCAAAGGAGTTAGTCTACATATGCATCTTATCATATGTAACCTGTCATTCTGTGAAATGATCGAGTTTCAATCACTCAGCACAATGACTGGCACAACAAATATTCTATTACCCTGTTTGACTGCTCTATTTGGTCACTGCATTAAATGCCTACATTATTCAAGTATTTCATTAAATACCTGGCATTAATATTACAGCAATACCATGAAACCAGTTATAGAGTGAAATGACTAAAATTTCCATTCATTTGGAGAACATATTCATTGTAAAAATAAGTGTTATTTTTCTGAAATCATATGTAGAATTGTCTGAGTCCAGGGGTGAATATAAAAGACTAGGCAGCACTATAAATATGTATAGTAGAAATAGTTGTACTTATCCTTCTGAATTAGCAACTCCAAATAATGAGGAACTGGGATCTTACATATTATCTATTATTTTTTCATATTTTCCTGTTATGAATAAAAATTTTTTGCCAATTCTCAAAATGCTTAGGTATTTAGTTTTATATCAGGACAGCAAAATAATTCTTCTCTTTTTTAAAACAGTTAAAATCGTCTTGCATGCTGAATAAGCATTTTGATTACATAGAAATATCTAAACTGCCGATTCCTAGATGATCCTAGTTGAATCTGGTTTTCAAAGTTGTAATCTTCTATATCCACACATAAGAGTACATAAAGTTTTGTCTCCCTTCAAACCATTTAGAAATGTAGATGCGCTTGGATAAGCCTGCATCTAGGTGGTAGCCACATAACACTTCACATTAGCCAGACAATTAATGTGCTCAGACTGCTAGTCACTACACAGACCAACGCCATTTTACACTTGCATTGCGGTCCCTCTCGGTTATATCTGCTTATTCTTTCACTATACAGAACTTGGAATCTTTTCCTGAGGTACAAACAGTGTCTTTAACAAAAAAAGTATCTGTGTAAGCAGTACTATCAGAGACATGTAAATAATAGTGACCATGAAATAAATCTGAAATCTGTTAACTATTTCTCTTTAATATTTTTCTTCTCCTCACATCCCTCTATTTTACACTTTCTAACTTCTTTTTTCCCTTCTCTGAATTGAAATACAGCACCAAGTTAATTGGCCTCCTAAGGGCCCTATCAGTAAGTTTGTCTTAACTAAGTTTATGAAATGGAAAGAAATTCTTAGCAACTTCTTCAGGGTGCCCCTTTCCTTCTGAAATGGATTGAATTTTACTAGATCATAAACTTGGATAGTACCACTTTAGCTGAATATAACAGATCGAAATATTTTTCTGCTTTAATTTGTGTTAAATTTAGCTGAATTTGAACTTTAAGATCAGTTTAAAATTAAAAATTCAGATTTTCTAATCATTCTCCAGTTTTCTTTTTCATTGGAACCAGATGTCAGGTTTAAACTAAGTTTAATAATAGTTTATTTTTTTCTGATAGGAACATAGTCTCAAAAGATTTTTTTCTGCACAACCAGTAATTTCTATTTTCAAATGAACATTTTCATTGTTGCTACTTTATAACTGACTGGTTCCCCTAGAGCAGTAAGATGACTGAGATTTTTCAAGCACCTACATTGCACATAAACTATATAACCTTTAGCTTCTTTACATTAACCTGTAAGGTTAGGGTTAAATTTGTGCTTAGAGACTAAAAAAAATTCTTAACTATTTTTCTTTAGTGTTACCTGAATTAAAAATGCAAAGTTTGTTTAGGTGTTATTTAAATTCACTTTTTCTTACTCAAGTCAAATGATTGCACATATTTCAAAGTACATGTTAAAGCCGGAGTACAACATAACATTATCTAACATTATCTATATGTAGGCAAAGTAGCTTGTACTTCATAATTTTTGTGTTTCCATCAAGTAGACTGGCAGCATTCAAAATAGCTAAAACTGTAGAAGCATAATAGGTTTCTTAGTTCTCTGGCCAATTTCCCACCCACTCACTCAAGAAAAGGAGAGTTCTTATCAACTAAACCACTTGAATGTCCTACCAACCAATCCATCTGCTGACTGAGAAAAGAGTTTAAATCAGTTGAACCATTTAATTTTACTGTAAATAAAGGTTTCTAGATGTCTTATTATTTTTTTCCCCTCCTTTGCCTCCTCACATACATTTCCCAAATTTCCTGTTGAATTTAATATTGAGAACTTTTTTCCACAAGGCATGACGGAGCTCCTCTGTCACTGCTTTTGTTAAGTAGACGGAGCATGAATTCATTCTGGAAATGATTCAAGTTAACATCCCTAAACACTGCAGCTTTCCTAATCTCTTAATTAATTTCCACAATAACAGATGGATTAAAATTTACTGAGAGTTTTTACAACCTAGCTCTTGAAATTTCCCTCAAGATGAAGTGGCACACATCGAGACGTGGAATTTCTGCACAGATGCTGTCTCAGACATCAGGAGGAACATGGTGATGTTTGTAACACACTCCAAGCAGCACTTCTCTGCAAGGGAGCTTCAGGATTGAGGTAGGGGTTGAATGGATTGTTTGATGGTGGAAATCTGCTCCATGCCTATCAGTCCTCTGAGCAGCCAGAGGCATGTCACTTCCCACGTGTCTTCGGCTAGAGGAGACAGCTTGGCCTTTTTTTTTTTTTTTTTTAATGCCTTCTGCTTATGTTTATGCATTTAATTTTCTGCTCACCATATTTTGTACAAGTAGTGAAATGAATGACTTAATACTATCCAGGTATTAATTTATCCAACTAGTGTGTTATGTTAAAGCCTCCCAAATAGAAGCATTTAGACCAACATTAGTGTTCTCACGCAGCTGCGGAAGGAACAGGGCAGTTACCTCCCGTGTGACTGGACACAAGTTAAAGGGAGAAAATGTAACTCAAGGCTTTAGATTAAGGCAGTTTTTGCTTTAGTGAAGACAGTGTTGCTCTTTCCCAGAACAGCAGGCATGGCTGGCTGTCCAGTGCAGGAATTTGCAAAGTTTCCTCATACCTCTTTTTGAAGGGAAATCTGCCCCCAAAAGGTTCAAAGAGTATGATTTTTATTGTGCCTTAGATTGGGCAAAGTGGGAAGGTGCCTCAGTCTTCCCCTTTAATCCTCCATTAGGTACAATGACAACATGTTATCTCCAAAGACATTATCTGAAAAGGTAAAGTATGAATCTAAAGAGGAGGTATAGCAATCAGCTGCATATTCTTAACTCAGTGCAAGAAGTTCAGTGACTTTTCACACAAAATGTTTGTTTGATCCTTTCCAGTATCAGCTCAACTGTCCGACGTTCATTAAATCACAATAGTTGTTAAAGTGTTTCCTCTCTTGCCAGCTGCTCTCTATATCTCAGTCCAGATACAGAGTCCAGAGACTTCCACATTTATCAAGTTCAAATATGTCTCTATAAAGCAGGCGTATGCTGGAAGTGAGATGTCACCCATCTGCCTGTTAGTCAAACAAACCAAACCTGACAGATAAGCCCAGGGAAGTTGTGGTTCCTTCTTTGTACAAAGGTGTCCAGCAGAGCAGGGTACTCTGAAGGTGCCGCATGTTCCACTCAGAGAGGTTCCAGAAATAAACATGCTTTTTAAAGCTCTGTGGGCATCAAAAACACAAGGGGATTTTGAACTGATTCACGGTGTTAATTAAGTAGATCTAATCAGGTATTTGCCAAAACATTTTTTATAGAGTTGACAGAATTGGTGATGGGAAAAAGATGAGTTTTAATAAATCTCTAGATTATATAGCGATTAAAAAATATCCAAAAAAACAAACACACTTCCCTCCAGTTGCTATGTCCCAGTAGCTCAGTTTCAAAAGGAAATATTTTATTTTCTGTGACTTCTTGTGTAGACATTTCAGCACATTAACACTAGAAGAAAAAAGAAATGGAAAAACATTTCAAAATCAGAACTGTTTGACTGCTTCAACTATTTTATTAGCAGTTTAGATACATTTTTAGGTTCTTAACCCTTAAAAGACTCTCCTGGAATGAAAAATAGCTCCTTAGCCACCAATAATTCACATTATTAGGCCCATGAATATTTCATGTGAAGTGAAACCATGTGAAGGATGCCAAAAATCTATCAAGAACAAAGATTCTCCTCAGCTTCTCTGTTGTGTTGCGGTATTGTTTTGATGGTGTTTTTTTTCGTATCCTGCCTTTTTGTACTCAGTTTTTCTCAAATATTTGATCTTTCCTCTTTCCTCTTTCACCATCCCTGCTTTCATTAGCCTTTTCTCTCCATCACTGCAACCGTGGGGGAAAATGATGACCTGTGTGTCTGTGGGCTCAGCAGGATGGGCGGAAATCTGTCCTCACCTTCCTTCTGGAGGGCCAAGTGTCAGGAACAAGGAAGCAGGAGCTTTAGGACATCTTTCTCTTGAAGGAGAGATGCAGTGGTGGATGAGAAAGCAAAACTGGCAAAAAATCACTACCAGATACAGACTCTGCTCTTGGTGACTTCACAGGTGTAGAGAAGAACCCAACAGAAGGGCCAGTCCTTCTTCCCTCGTAAATGTATCAGGAAGGACCGAGGGGGGGCTGTCAAGGAGATCTTTTTGGACAAGGTGGCAAATTGATGCTTTTTTCTTTACAATAAGAAGTACAGAGAGTAGGGGAGATATAGGAAAAGGACAGGTCATTTCCCACTGCAAAGAGAGATGTAGAAAATCTCTTTATTTTCTGGCACTTTGTACAGCACAATGATAATGTCATTAACTTCACAATCTATTCTCTAAGTGTTTTCATTGGCACCTTGGTGAAAACCAGCCCTGTGGTCAAAGATCATAAAGTACAAAAGGAAGTCTTTTAATTTTACTACTTAGTGTCTTTTTCTGTTTCTGTATATCAGTCCTTAGTTTTCTGCTGCTGAGAAAGATACAGAAAATGAATTTGTATAGTCCCAAGGCTTGATGTCTCCCCATTGAGGAGTGGCTGCAGACAGACCTACAAAATACACTTAGCATGCAGGATTGCCAAAGTGCAGTGTTTGCTTCATGCCATGGCATCACTACACAGTGACACTGCAAATGAGTGAATCAATGACAGCTCCAATTGATGCAACATCTTTTGAGACTACATTCAATGCATTCACGTCTCCCTTACATCCCAACTTCTAGAAGATTAGACATAAATTTTCTCTTCCTTTGCTAGAAGTGTATAGAAGTTTCTTTTTCCACTTATTTTCCATCTTGCTTGCTGGTATTATATTGCTTACAGAGCAAAAGAGGGTCATGGTTTAACACCAGCTGTTAATTGAGCCCCATACAGCCACTCTCAATCCCTTGCAGTGGGAGTTAAGAGTAAAACTGAGAAAATTCATGGGCTGAGAAAAAGACAGCTTAATAGGTAAAGAAAAAAGTTGCATATCTCCAGCCCCCTTGCTGATGTGGTAGTGTGAAGAGCAGAAAAGGCTTGATACCGTGTGAGGACTGCTCAGCAATACCAAAAACATCTTTGCACTATCAACAACAATCAGCAGTTTCAATACAGGATGGGAGATGAAGTGATTGAGAGTAGCCTGTAGAGAAGAACTTGGAGGTGCTGGTCAATGAGAAGCTCAACATGAGCCAGCAATGTGTGCTCGCAACCCAGAAGGCCAACCGTATCCTGGGCTGCATCAAAAGAAGAGTAGCCAGCATGTCGAGGGAGGTGATTCTCCTCCTCTACTTGCCTCTTGTGAGACCCCACCTGGAGTATTGTGTCCAGGTCTAGAATCCCAAATATAAGAAGGATATGGAAGTGATGGAACAGGTCCAGAGGTGGGCCACCAAGAGGATGCGAGGGCTGGAGCACCTCTGCTTTGAGGACAGACTGAGATAGTTGGGCTGTTCGGCCTTGAGAAGGCTCTGTGAAGACCTTATAACGGCCTTCCAGTTCCTGAAGGGGGTGTACAAGAAAGCTGGGGAGGGACTTTTTACAAGGGCATGTAGTGATAGGATGAGGGGCAGATTTAGACTAGACATAAGGAAAAAAATCTTCACGATGAGGTTGGTGAGGCATTGGCGCAGGTTGCCCAGGGAAGTTTTGGTTGCCCCCTCCCTGGAAGTATTCAAGGACAGGCTGTATGGGGCTTTGAGCAGCCTGGTCTAGTGCCTGGTCCACGCCCATGGCAGGGAGGTTGGAAGCAGATGATCTTTAAGGTCTCTTCCAGCTCAAACCATTCTATGATCAACACAGTTTTCAGCACAAATCCCAAGCATAGCCTCATTCCAGCTGCTATTAAGAAAATTAATTCTATCCCAGACAAAACAGCACACAAAGCAAACTGTATGAAAACAGCTAAGGTTTAATAGCTTTATTAAGGAGAAATGAAAATTTGGTGCTCTATAGAAACCAACGCTAGCATTTTATTTTTAAAACAAAATTTGCTTCCCCCCCCCCCAAAAGCTAGAGTTGGTGTTACGTACTTTCAAGGAGAATTTGGAATGTCCAGAAGGCACAGAGAAGATGGCATTCCGATACAGCACCCCTGCATGCTTTCCTACAGCTCGTTAGCAGGTCGTTTCAAGATTCAAAATTGCCAGGTATTCTCCCACTCACAGCTGGGTGAAGAAATTTGTTAGACTGAACTGCCTGTGCCACCATGTGGGAGTTTGCAGGAAGTGCAGGAGCGCTCTGCAGCCAGTACTCCTGCCCAAACCTTAAGTTTTAAACAATAAAACTGGCCAGTACTGCAGTTCTCTGCCAGCTCTGCTGCCTGAAGGAAATCTCCCCAAATAACAGTCAGAGAGGAAGCTGAATCTCTGAAAACTTTGTGGCAGTTGGAATCAGGAGCTGTGTATTTGTCAGGGTGCTTAATATCCTTCATAAATCACTGTTGACTAATGAACAGTAAGGAAAGTGTTTTTCCAATAAAATAAACACAACTTTAAACGGTGAAGGAGGAACTATCAGCAGACACTGCTCAAATGCATTTATTCAAAGCTGTTTAGCTGCAGGGAAACTGTGTTTTGATGCAGGCAGTTGCAGGAAATCTCAGGACTGTAAGCCACTCAAACTGTTTTAAACCATTCAAGGACTAGAGGTAGTCAGAGAGAATTACAGAAAAAAAAATGCAGACATTAAAGAAATCAGACTATTTTGTATGGACTAGAATATTCATATAAAAAAAAAAAAGATAAGAGCATTTTTGCACTGAGTACACTATAAACCCTTTCAGCCATCTGTTTCTTACGCACTGTTGTGGACATGCAACTTAACTAAGTGATGCTTACTTACACATAGTTTGAAAACAGAGAATTTGTCAGGAATACCATTCCAAAACTATTTAATTGTCATGTGTTTCTTTAAGCTATCAGCAAGTTTTCTGCACTGATCACATACTCAATAGAGGATCTAATTTAAAAGAGAAGTGGGTGTAGAACGGATATGTGTGCGTGTTAGTACTGAAATTGTTTATTTTTCCTCCTTTCACTTTTTTCTCCTCTAGCTCATTCAAGATGCAAATCATTTTCATACCCTATAATAAAGCAAAGATCTGAAGCCCCTTATAAAGATAAATGCAACTACCTAAAGCATAGAGAAAATTAATAAGTTGTGTTAATTATTGCTCCTAGTTCTTTATTTCTGTATACATATGAACATTTACAAATACACACATATATAAATGAATATATATTTATTTGTACTGTATACTCATGAGATAGAGAAACTCTCTTCTAAGATCTTCTCAGCTCTCAATGGGAAGAATTGTAATTGTACTATCTACTAATAGGACAGCAGGGGGTTTCAAGGAAGACCAAGGCTTAAGGACTATTCATAGTATTGTCTGATGCAGATGAAGCCTTCAGTTCCCATCCTGGTCCTGCAGAAGACAAGAGAGGGTGGAATGAGAAATGGTGTTACTGTCTTGAAGTTTTCCACGGTATCATCTGAGGACAAACATTTTGATCCACATCTGTCCTGACCTCAGGTGAATGAGATCCTGTGAAACTTAATCAGATTATCTTTGAAACAATAGTCTCCCTGTATGAATTATGTATATTTTATAAAGGCTGATATGTGCACAAATATCACTGCATTGTAACTGTCATTAGGTCTTACTTAACTTGGATGACATCTAAACACTACTGTTAACCTTCTTCTAAACCTGACTTCTTAGGCAGTAGTCCATCTTTATCTGGCTAACATTTATGTCCAGGCTGGGCATTTTCTGCATAGCATTTGAGGATATCTGATTAGGTACATTCAGATATAGTGACCGTAATTAAAAATTAATCTAGAAAACTGACATTACACTTGCCTCTTCTTCTCACACTGTAGGGAAAAAATAAGTTAGCTGTCAGGACTGTAAGTACCTTGCAGAGAAATCTGAGCCTCTTGAAGAACTGAGATTCTGTACATTCTCCAGCACGAAGTTAGGTTGTCCAAGTCAGTGAGTGCCAGGGAAAGTTGAGCCATAGGTCCTGAAGAAACTACAGCATTATTAGGCCCTGGAGGCAGAAGGATCTATGGCGCCTGGCATACAGCTCTAGAGGCCATGTGATCCAGATTTTACTCCTTGATACACCAAAGACTGATGGTGGTTTTGCATCTAACCTTTTTTACTACCAATTTTGCTTGTAAGCCACACAGGGTAAGGACAGTCCCCTAGCCTGGGTCTGCATCAAGCTGGGTAAACCAAGTCAGGCTCCGTACCATGCCTCTATACACTGATGAAAACCACCCACAAGTGAGTTGCCTGTTGTGTGCCTATTGCCATCTATTGTCTCTTTTATCCTTCCTGCCTACAGCAGAGGCCAAAACGGTCCTTAGGCCTTCTCCATATGAAAGTATGCTGCTGTAGCCCAGGCTCCAACTCCATGTAAATTGTCACTGCTGCTTTCTCCTTGCTGAAATTAGGTCTGCGTCTGCTCACACTATCCAGGACACAAGCACTGCCTCTTGGCTGCATAACTTGCAGCCTACTTTGTCATGCTGGCACTGTTGGGAGCTGACAGAATTCAGTCTGAGCTTACTTTGGTAAAACAGCAGTGAGATCCCGGCCCAGGGTGAGTGAAAAAGCCTAAATAGCTCATCCTTGTCCCCATTTTCTGGCAAAATGTCAGACCATCTCTGTTTTAGGCATGCTGTTCCCCACATTCTAGGGCAAACCGTGAACACTACAACAGGGACACACCAAACACACCTCTGCAGGAGCATTGTAAAAAGATGGAGGAGTGGGCAACATCATGGCAAACTCACAAACATATGGCATATCGTAATGTTTGCTGGTGTTTAGCCTCACTTTTGTCTCACCATTGCATTGTATTTTTCTAGATATAGACACTGATCTTTCTTTGACTCTCTTGTGCACCAGCGTGAACTGGGACACAGAACAGGAAAGGATTCTTCATTGTTCCTGCATTGTCCCATGAAGAAGATGAAGACATGATGCAAGATATCCCATGCGAGCTCTCAAATATGAGGTTTCTGGAAGAAGATTCTTACAAGCACTGTTTTAATGGCTCAGTCATGCCCTGAATGAGATGAGACTGACAGAATTAGTAGTTGCTAAATAAGGCTGTAAAGTGACATCTGCACATACAGAAATAGATTTGGGTGTTCACAGTGCTTCATCTTTTCTTTTCAAACTAATTCTATCAAGAATAGAATAAAATGAAATGGGTTTAATGCTTGGAATTTAATCACATTGCTTTTTTATTATTATTTGAACAACACATCTACCAAAATAGACTCATAGAAAGTTAAACGAGCTAAGAACTTGATTTTCATTTGGTAATCCAAGTTCTTTCTAGAGGTGTATGAGAAATGCAAGAGAAAATCTTTCTGCCTCTATTAATGTTTTATGTCAGAGTTATAATTTTATTCCAGAACTGCCTTGTTTCAGCCTCTGAGAGTAGTAGTATAACATCTACAAGACTGCAGTGTAAGGGAGTTTAATTACTATTATCAGGTGGTTAGATGAACGTTGTGAAAGCACCGAATTCTGTTATTGATAAACAAGCCAGCAAAATTAAATTACTCACTGGAAATTGTTCCTTAAATACTTCTGCAATGCTAGTGAGAATTATATTCGTAGATTAAAATTCTAGGTAGGTAATACTATCTATTTCTATAAGTTTTGTTTGTTTGTTTGTGTTGACTAGTGACAATAGGTGAGAATTTCAGAATTACTTCAGCATCTAGGATTCCTACACCCCACTGTTAGAGAGGCCACCAAGCTTCCAACACTTGCAGAAGTGGAAGTACCCAAAGCTATCACTTATATTTGGAATCTGATCTGAAATCTAGTTTTATGACCAAATTTTTCGTTTGAGCACAAAACTGTGTCTATTCCTCTCATACTGAAAATCATACTGTAAATTTTCAATATTATTGAAAATGCAGGCTTTTGGAAAAAAAAATTGATTTGATGCAATCAATTTTTTTCTAAATTACAAAAGAGATGGATAACTTTACTCAAAAGTAATATTGTAGCATTTCTCATAAATGGCCAAAAAGAAGAATTATGTGAAGATGCCCAGTGGATAGACAAAACCTTTCATGCACTTTTAACAGCATGTATCATTCCTTTGAACAGGCCTTTCCTTAGTCCTACCCTGCTGAGGTTAATGAGCCTAGTTACAGGCAGACAGAAGAAGGAGCAATGTACTTTTTGCTCTACATTGGCGTTTAGGAGCAAATGAAATCTATTTGAAAGCTAATTCAAGTAATAATGTAATGATTTGCCTTTTTTTTTCTCATATCTTCACAATAGATAGCAATATAATTCACTATGATGATGACAGGGTTCATTGGGTAGTTCCTTGAGTGGCTGATTTTATCTTTTGTCTTTCAGAGTACCAAACACTGGTGACTGAAATTGTTCAGAAGAGTCTCAGACTTAAGATATAGTTAGGGGGAGGTATGGGGAGGGCTTAACAGCATTAGCAAGCCTTTAAATGCCAGAATACAAATAAGCATTGAAATCAGAAAGAAAAATATCAGTTAAAACAAAACGAAAGAAAAGGAGAAGTGGCTAGAAGTAGGAAAAAACCCTCCTGGTTATTTCAATGTTTTGCAAACCAAGCAAGACTGAAAGCTAGCAGTCAGCCTGATTTGCAGCGACTAACCAAAAGGCTAAAAAAATTGACTAGTAAAACAGGTTTTAAACTAGAAAGGCTTGCCATTTTCTTTTCAAACCAGAAATCAAGCATCTAGAAGAAGTTTCCAGAATTTACAGACACTCTTAGCGCATTTCTTTCAAAATATTGGGTTGGTTTTTAAAAAAAAAAAATAAAGCAACCCATATACACTTCGTATCTCCCTTCGTACCACCATTCCCAGGCAAAAGGTCACTGTTTGCCAACAGTTCCAGTGATCTTTGAAAATTGCATGGAAGGAAAGAGTTAAGCATATATATGTAAGGCCTCTCACATATTTCTAAGGAATCATGAATGGGTGTGGTGGAATATGACTGTACTGAAGCCTGACACCTATCTTCAGTGGCATCTTTTTTTTTTACCAATATTAGCAGTCTGCACACAGTTTAACATAATCGTGTGCCCTGCAGCCTTCTGGGCCATAGTAATATGGTTATCAATCAGATTATTAAACAGCCAAAGCAACAGGTTCACACTGATAGGATTTTAAAGAATTTGACTGTGGTCAGAAGAAAGTTATTGTTCTGCCTGCCTTCTTGACTTTGTGCAATTACCAAAATAATTTCTCTTCTTAAAGTCTATTCTCTTGTGATCAGCAGTCTGACTTATCTCTACCACTTTACTTTTTGCAGACCCATTTCTCCTGTCACTTTATGCTGTAGTAGTTCTACCTGTTTGCTGCTCTGGCCAATGCAGCCTCATTCCTTGTTGGATATACTGGATGATGTTGTAACCAAGAGAATAAATAGTCAGCAGGAATGTCTCCCTGCGCAGATTGGCTCTTGCAGGTTCTTCCCTCCAAGGAAGTTCAGTTTCTTTCTGGTTTTGTGCTAGCTCTTTAACTGGCAAAATTGTTTTAAGTGTCTGAGCAGAGTTAGTCAGGAGTTAGTCTAATAAGCTAGATTTCCTTTCAGAAATGTTAACAACTAGAAAGATTTCTTAGGTGTGGAGAAAGACTTATGCTACACAGAGCTACCCCAGGAGCTTTAGTAGCCCAATACCTACAGTATGTGAGCAAGAGCATGGATACAGTGGAGAACCAGGTGAGGCTCAAGCCCCTAAAGCTACTGCTCCAAGAGTGGTCTCTCCTGTCCCGCTCATGCACCTCCACCTTTAGCTACTGGCAAACTCGTCTCACACCACGAGACAGGAACCCACCTTGTCAAAGCTGTAAGTGAAATGTCAGGATCTTTCTCTAACTGACCATGTTACAGGGCAACCTGGGCGTACCTTCCTTGAAGGCAAAGGGATTGGTGCTGGGGTTTAACTGAATCATGGACACGTGTTAGATGGAAATGGTGGAAAAGAAAGGATAGAAACTGGAGGCAAAGGGGAATGGAAACAGTGTTGTTGAGGGGGTGGTATAAACTACTGAAAAAGAAAGGAAACGGATAGCATCTCACAAACATGGAGCGACAGCGAAGCCCCTCTTTTCTCCCTTTTACTGTTCACCACTGCAGTATGAACAACTTCAGTGTGAGAGAGAGACATAGCCTGGCAGGCTTCAGAAACCTATACATCAACATCCTTAAAAAGGTGGACGGACATTCAGACGGAAAGCAAGATACTAAATAAGGTTTTCACTGGTGCTTAAGAATGACAGAGAGTCTGCTAGAAACCTTTGCTTAATATTACCTCTTGCCACAATTTTCACAAATCATTACACATTTTTACCAAAGAGTCAGCAGTTTTAAAAGAACTTCACTGTCTTTCATCAGTCACTAACCCACATCACACAAACAGTATTTCTTTTAGTATTCTAAATGCACATACTAACCAGCAAGTGGTCCTGTAGAAATTTAAAAGACCTCTTAAAGATGTTTTGTCTCTTTAATTTTATTTTTCACATTTGCTGCAAGCGGTCACCAGCCGGTCACCACAATGCCTATTAACGTGCATTACAGAACAAAAGCACGTTAGAGAAATTATAATAAAAACCAATAATAACCTAGATTTTTGTTACATTTCTAGTCATAACTCAAAGCCACTCAAGGCTCCAATAAGCACAGATAAAAGTTGATACACTTACCCTGATATTGTTCTTCTTTGGCTATTCATTTGTCACTTGTTTAAAGTAATGTTTTAAAACATGTCTTTGCTTCCTCAGTTTGTTGATCCTGAAACAGAGCAGCATGCACAGTTTTCTCAAGTGGGAGAAGCAGAAACTTGTTTATCTGCCAATAGTTATCTGGCAATTAATGAACATGTATCACATTTACAGCACTAGTGCATAAGGCTCCTTTGAAAATTTATGTCCATTATGTTTAGCAAGCTGAAATGCAACAACCTTTGGAACTACCTCATTCCTGAGGTATCTGTCACAATCATATTTGTGTCTCCCTAGCAGCAGGTAGTGAAAAATTGACAGGAATAGAGTTGAAACTCTAGGAGGAATAGGAGGAAAGCTTCCTCCTATTAAGATAAGGGGATAATTCAAGCAGTCTGTGATTCTACAATTCTATGGGTTAAACTTGATCTTAAAGGTTTTTTGTAACCTACATGATACTAAGATCCCCGGTGACAGTCTTAGAGCTGAAAGAAGAGTCACAACCCTCCCAGCTACCACAATTTCTGAATTTCTCAGAAGAGGCTTCATCCTTTCTTTTTCAATTGGTGCAGGGAAAATGAGGAGCTAATCATCACTATTTACTGTAGTAGACTCTTTTGGCACTCATATGGACAGTTTTTCTACTCTGTTTTCTATTTTGCCATAGCATATATCATAAAAAACTTGCATTGCAGCCCATAGCTTTTACGTATTTGTTTAACAGACTGAAGTGTGAAATTGAGATACACAAAGATTTCTGACACAGATGTGATTTTTTTATATGCTTCATCACTTGTTAGATTTCCTTTTGTCTGTGTGTAGATTAAATGCTCAAGGCTCAGAGAAAAGAGAGCAATTTAGTACAATGCAAAATTATGTAGGTGTTCTACGAACCCTGCAGATATTGAACCATTACAATGGGAAAATACTTATATAGGAGGAAAACCAAACCTTTTAGAAATTATCTAATCCAATCTTATTGCCTTGTACAATGAATTGGATTTAATTTTCTTCCAGTGTCACAATTTAATAGATTAGAAAGGAGGTCAATTAGTCTGCACATTAGAAAACTGCAAGATATCCTTCTAGAGTATGATTTATAGCAATTCTTATAGTAATTGCTAAAGAATACACATAATGGTTCAAACTGATCTAATCACACACCACTTTATATATACAGTGGGTGGGGGTAATCTCATTTTTACATATCATTTCCCAGTTACTTCTAGGTCTGTACAACTTTATGTTCTGACTTGCGTGTGAGTTATAACTGGGCTATGGTTCAGTTAAGAAAACTTCTTTCCAATTCTAGCGACCTGGTCAATCCTCCTTTGTTTTCCTTGCTTTATACTGGTAAGTACATATGCAACAAAAGGCTAGAGGACCCTCAAGATGACATAATGTGTTTGCTTGCTCCTGGGCAAGATCAAGTATAGCTACATAATTACTGGAAAGCGTTAGCTAATCTGGTGTTAAAAACCTCAAATAACAAAAGATTATTTTGTTTCTCTATAAACTAACCTGTTCTAATACTCAGTTGCGCTTACCATCAGGAAACTACTTCTTAATGCTGAACCCAAAACCTCCTTGACCGAAGTATAAGCTTATTATTTTTTGTCCTATCCACTATGAGTATGAAGGGAATACACTCTACTTCATTTTTGCCGATTTTTAGTTATTAGAAGATCATCATGGTACCTATTTCCAGTTTTCTTTTTCCTAAAGAGCTCAAATTACTTCAGTGCTTTCTGGTAAGTCATATGTTCAAGATTTCTAACTATTCTCAGGCCTTCACTGATTTGCCCTCAGGTTGCCTAGACCTCTCTTGAAGGGAAATATACAAAAGTGGACATGAAATTCAACATGAAGCTCTGAGGCATTTCTGCTGCTACATAAAGAGAAGAGTAATCTTTCTAATCCCTGACCAGTGAGTCTCTTCCCAACCTTTAGTAGATTTAAACTGACATACCTTTGCTCATCTACATAACAGCTATGACAGAAACCAATTGGAAACCAGATCATAATTGGAATAATCATGAAGGGAAGTCTTATGACTTCTTATGCTGGAACATAGACATACAAGACAAGCTACAAGACTCAGTCAGTATTGCAGATGTAAATTGCATATGAGATCAAAACACAGACTGAGTATTTCATAAAACATGGAAGAACTGAAGTATTAAAAATAAGAGATGCAACAATATTTCCTACAAAGATGTGATGCAATGCAGCAGTAAGCAATGAAGAGCACTCTAAACCAATCAGATGGCCAAACACAGCTTCAGAATTTCAGCTTGACTGTAAAGAAGAAAGCTGCAATTCAAGGTCTCTCAGTCTGTGACTTTCAATTCTAATCACTTCGCAGATAAAAGAGGGAATGCTATTTTTATAGCAGTCAGCTTCTGATACTGAACTCACATCAAAAAAGAAAGTAAATATCCCCCCCAAGAGGATTCACACCAATTCACAAGAATTAAAGTTTGTTCTCCACCTTCCACACAAACACAACCCCCCAAAAAATGTGAAAAAACCCCCTCAGTTGAGGAAGCATCATATAACCAATTTCAGGCTTTATGAAGAAGCAAAAAAAATTCATTTATCAGCTAAGTGCTGTGAAAACTTCTGTGTTGCTTCAAGCATGCACCAATGATGACAACTTATTTCCAGCCTTAGGATGATTAATAGCATGTTTAACTAATACAAAGTAGGAAAGTTCTGCTGCGTTTAGATACCTCATGGACCTATGAGTATAGTTATTGCAAATCTTTGTCAAGTCTTTCAGTTTCTTCAAGGAGGAAGTCAACATCTGGTTTCCTGGTAGCTGGTTTGGAGAAAGCCATTCTAAAAATATTGCCTTTGTCGTCTTGTGGCTGGTAGCGATCCAGTGTCATTTCTTCTTCCGTCATCCGTGCTTTCTTCTTTGGAGCAATCTGCATACAAAATAGGGATGAATGTGGTTAATAACCTTTATGAAAAAAAGTAGAGAAAATAAAGAACAAAGCTTTTTTCTCCCTCTGTTTTTTACCTGCCTTTACAATATAAGCTAGCATGTTGTTCAACCCAGATCAAAACATTTTGCTGGGGTGTGTCTAACGGAAGAAAGAATTTGTTTGGAGGAGAACAACTTATTATTTTGACTGCATAGCTTCAAGTGTCATATAGCCTTTACTGAAGGCAGAAAGAATTCTGTCTGAAGAAACAGAGAGGAAAAACTTAAATTCAAAACAAGGAAAGACAGTAAGCCCTTGTGAAATAGTTTTATAAAGGATTAATGCAAGTGTTTCATTCTGGGAATTTTCTGATGAGTATTTGATGTGACTAATGCTTTTAGTGGTCATACAGCTCTATGACTAGTCAGATTTCTGTTTATTTCCTTATCAAACAGTTCCAAACCCCAAAAAGCTCTTATAATAGGTAAACACGCAAGGGAGATGCTGCAGACACAAGGATGCCATTCTACTCCATTGCAGTAAAGGATCACCTCCTCCAGTACTATCCTTCCCCTTCCACTTCTCTGCCTGTTTTTACTGATTCCACAAATGCAGAAACTATGTATTTCCTTCTACTCTTCTCCTGACTCCACCAAAACATTACAGAAAGTGATGATATGTTGCCTTTAGTCCCTCACTTACAGCCCGAAGGCATCATTATGACCACGCTGGGAAGAAGGATAGCGGTGGAGACTCAGCAGGGCAGGGTCATTCAGTCTGCAACATGGGACAAAAGTCAAAGAGATCTGTAGCTGTACTAACAGATGACAATTTTGTTAACGTTGTCATAACATGCATTCAGAATCGTGTTACTGCTGTGTTATTAAAACCTTTCCTCTGCCACAAAAATTTCCAAACACATTTTCTTATTTTCCTTGGATTACACACATGGGAGGTTTGATTTCATTTCTCTATACATTTGTCCAGTTCTACTGCTGACACTGTTCTTTGCACATCAGTTGAATGTTGATGTTTGAATCCTCACTATAGTCAATCAAACAAAAGAGATTAGACTATTGAGAATTACTGCTCAATGCCTTTGTAACCTCCAGAAATATTGCCTGATGAAGTAATTTATTCTGTTCTTGTCCCCTCAGTGGAATGTACCAGAAGAACACATTGGTGAGTTCAGGCTTCAAAATCAAAATAAGTTTATCTCTCTGCTTATGAAACCCTAAATCACAACAGAAGCCTTTCCTGCTTTTTGGTCTGAAGATGGAGGACTTGATATATATAAAGCAGTACCTGCAAAATTTGTACTTCAACATTGCATTTTGTAGGAATTCTACCCTGTATCCAGAGAACTATTGTTCTGACTAAGGCTGATAATTACTGTAAGTAAATACTACTTGTTACCCTCCTCATCATGCTTGCTTCCTGTAGCATTTTACATCTATTAGAACTTTTCCTTGGAAAATATTGAGTACTCTGGTCCTTATAAAGCAGAACATTAAAGCAGATGTTCAACATTAAACCTTTTAGCTGTTCTGGCATTATGTGGACCTGAGAGCACAAAGCCACACAAAGCCACACATGATTCTGTGGGGCAGATTGAGGCTCCCGTGATCCAAGAGGAGGCGGTTAGAGACTTGCTTGCCCAGCTAGACGCCCACAAGTCTATGAGGCCGGATGGGATCCACCTAAGAGTATTGAAGGAGCTGGCGGATGTCCTTTCCAAACCCCTATCCATCATCTTCCAGAGGTCCTGGCTGACTGGGGAAGTTCCACTAGACTGGAGGCTGGCTGATGTTGTGCCCATATACAAGAAGGGTTGCAGAGAGGATCCGGGGAACTACAGGCCTGTCAGTCTCACCTCAGTGCCAGGGAAAGTCATGGAACAGGTAATCTTGAGTGCTATCATGAAGCACATGCAAGAGAACCGGGTGATCAGGCCCAGTCAACATGGGTTTACAAAAGGCAGAACTTGCCAAACTAACCTGATCACCTTCTATGACAAAATGACTCGACTACTGGATGGGGGAAAGGCTGTGGATGTAGTCTTCTTGGACTTCAGTAAAGCCTTTGACACAGTTTCTCACAGCATTCTGCTTCAGAAACTGTCAGCCTCTGGCCTGGACAGGCGCACACTCTCCTGGGTTGAAAACTGGTTGGATGGCCGGGCCCAGAGAGTGGTGGTCAATGGAGTTAACTCCAGCTGGAGGCCAGTTACAAGTGGAGTTCCTCAGGGCTCAGTACTGGGTCCAGCTCTGTTCAATGTCTTTATCAATGACCTGGATGAAGGCATTGAGTGCACCCTCAGCAAGTTTGCAGATGACACTAAGCTGGGAGGAAGTGTCGATCTGCTGGAGGGTAGGGAGGCTCTGCAAAGGGATCTGAACAGGCTGGACTGCTGGGCTGAGACCAATGGGATGAGGTTTAACAAGGCCAAATGCCGGGTCCTGCACTTGGGGCACAACAACCCTATGCAGCGCTACAGACTGGGGGAAGAATGGCTGGAGAGCTGCACGGAAGAGAAGGACCTGGGGGTGCTGGTTGACAGCCGACTGACCATGAGCCAGCAGTGTGCCCAGGTGGCCAAGAAGGCCAACGGCATCTTGGCTTGTATCAGAAATGGGGTCACCAGCAGGTCCAGGGAGGTTATTCTCCCTCTGTACTCAGCACTGGTGAGACCGCACCTTGAATACTGTGTTCAGTTCTGTGCCCCTCACCACAAGAAGGATGTTGAGGCTCTGGAGCGTGTCCAGAGAAGAGCAACAAAGCTGGTGAGGGGGCTGGAGAACAAGTCTTATGAGGAGCGGCTGAGAGAGCTGGGGTTGTTTAGCCTGGAGAAGAGGAGGCTGAGGGGAGACCTTATTACTCTCTACAACTACCTGAAAGGAGGTTGTGGAGAGGAGGGAGCTGGCCTCTTCTCCCAAGTGACAGGGGACAGGACTAGAGGGAATGGCCTGAAGCTCCATCAGGGGAGGTTCAGGTTGGATATCAGAAAAAAATTCTTCACAGTAAGAGTCATTGGGTACTGGAACAGGCTGCCCAGGGAGGTGGTCGAGTCGCCTTCCCTGGAGGTGTTTAAGGAACGGGTGGATGAAGTGCTTAGGGACATGGTTTAGGGAGTGTTAGGAATGGTTGGACTCGATGATCCAATGAGTCCTTTCCAACCTTGTGATTCTGTGATTCTGTGATTCTGTGATTCTGTGATTCTGTGAAAGAGCTGATTCGCCATTAAGCATGCAATGCTTCCATTTTAAAACACTACCAGTTTAAAAACAAATTATTCATAACACCAACAACACCAAGGCCACGTTTTTAAGCTTCACCAAGAATAAAAAGACAAGAAAAAAATTACTGGGGTTAAATGGAAGTGTTTTGTTTCAGCAGTTCCAACTTCTATATTTTAAGACATTTTGCTGTGTAAGTAGTGAAACAGAAAATGACAGAACACAAAAGGAATATATTTTACTTTTTCAAGCTACCTTGACATTATGAAAATAATAAGTCTAATCAATGAATCCTTGCACCTTCCTGCTCTCCCACTGAAGACTTTTTGAATAAGAAAAAAACTATAAAATTATTTGATTTTCTACTGCTTTGACAGAATGCTAATATAGATTTTAGTCAGTATGTTCCAGGATCAACACCTTACCTGACCCCAGTCATTCACTATATGTTACCTCGGGATAAACATGATGATAGAAAATTATAGGTTACATTGATCTGATAGCTTTGCATTGTGTAGGATATGCCACTCTCAAGTACTGCAGCAATAGCTTTATAAAACAAAATATTATGAAATAATGCCATTTCTGGAGTAAGCATTGGTTTTTAATTAAAATAACATGATCTATAAAAAATCTAGCCATCTTAGATTCCCAGTGATATGTGCCCTTCTGTTTGCTTTTTGCCTTTTAACTGATAGCACTCCCTTCTATTCAGCTATTTATACAAGTCTGCTCCTTTAGCTAATGCAGTAATGTTTTATGGAGTTTAGAACTTAGCCTTACTCTCTATCTTAATAATTCCTGGATTTTTTTTTGGTACACATACAACTTGTTTGCATGAATTATAAATCATAGTAGTAAATATTTTAAAGTACCTTGATCATACCATAGATTACAATACAACATTATTGTTCGACTCTTCTAGGCAGAAAAAGGATCAGACAACAACCATATTTTGTTGGGTTTAGTTTCTTTAAAGATCTACTTTACCTTCCACAATTGTTCTTGTTAATTTTGTTTGTGTTTAAAGTATGAAAACATAAGTGTGAACATTTCATATCCCGTGTTTATGACTTTGGCCTTTTTTATGCAGCATACACTATTGCATACATGGCATAATTTTGTTTATCTATTTCAAAGAAGTGGCTACCATGTTGTAAATAACACTGGAATTCCATGTCTATACATAACTCTCTGGAGCAGGAAAACTGACAACACCCTTCCAAGGAAAGGGACATGAAACATAAATTATGTTTTAAGCTTTAAGGGCTGGAGATGCTTGGAAAACAAGACTACACAAATAGATGTGTGTAGTGATCTTACATGGAAGGTAGGAAGAAATGGCAATACAGGCTTTAAGGAGCATTAATATTCAAGAGTCCAGATTCATCTGAGAATCTGCAAGTTCACACGCCTGTCAGTCATAGGGTGTCAGTCAGTCGTAAGTCAATTAATATGAGTGATATTATTGTACTTCAAAAGTCACCAAGAACATTAATTCACCAGGTAGTTAGTAGGTGCCTCCCTTGTTTACAGATCTGGACCAGCAATGAAACTGAATATACACTGCTGTCTTCAGCTCCCACCTCTTCCTCTATCCAAAACACTTCTAGTATGGAAAGGACAAAAGTCAATGCCTAAAGAGCCTTTTGGGTGCCATGTTGACTGTTATAATGACAGGAAATGCATCACATCTCTTCAGTAGATGAAGCAGCAACAACAATGAAGAAACAATGAACAATAAGTTATTATTTTCTCTTTAGCCACTGAAACCAAATTGATTTTGGTTATGGATTTGGTTACGTCTCTTTACAAAGCACTCTCCGTTAGCATAGCTTTCCTTACAATGATTAGAATCAAAGAATCATTTAAGTTGGAAAAGACCTTTAAGATCATTGAGTCCAACTGTAAACCTGACAATGCCAAGTCCCTCACCAAACTATGTCTCCGAGTGCCATATCTACATATCTCTCTATCTTCAGGGATGGTGACTCCAGCACTTCCCAAGCAGCCTGTTCCAATGCTTGACCACCCTTTCAATGAAGAAAATTTTCCTAATATCCAACCTACGTTTCCTGGTGCAACTTGAGGCCATTTCCTCTTGTTCAATCTCTTGTTAGCTTGGGAGAAGAGACCCGCACTGACCCCACTACAGCCTCCTTTCAGATAGTCGTAAGGAGCAATAATGTCTCCCCCCTGCCTCCTGTTCTCCAGACTAAACAACAGATGCTCCTCATAACACTTGTGCTCCAGACCCTTACCAGCCTTGTTGCCCTTCATTGGACACACTCCAGCACCTCAATATCTTTCTTGTAGCGAGGGACCTAAAACTGAATACAGCATTTGAAGTACAGGCTCAGAAGCACTGAGTACAAGGGGATGACCACTTCATTGGTTTGCTGGCCACACTATTTCTGATACAAGCCAGGATACCATTAGCCTTCTTGGTCACTTGGGTATCCATATGTTAAAGGTTACATCTCTTAAGTAATCCAGATTGTTATTAAACAGATATGGCCACTCGTTTACATAGCATTTAATTTGTGCCATATGTTACAGCTATGCTCTTCACCACAGTACAGTATAGACTCCCCAGACTAGACTGACAGTAGAAACAACATATTTTCACAGCAGCACTGTGGATCAATATGCCAAATTTGCCCCAGTTCTGGGTTTTAAACCACTTCCATACACCCACACTCACTGTGGTCTACAGTATAAATACAGCCTGAAAAGACTTGCAGTTCTAGGTCAGGGACACAGATAACAAGTCAGTGTACAGAAATGGAGAGACATCATCCTGAAGAGGAAAGTACTTCCAGAAAGGAATTGAAGGAAAAAGAGGGCCAATGGTTGATGAAGACATATGTTATAGTGAGATATTTTAAGCAGAAACAACAGTTTGATGAAGCTATAACACTTGTGGCAAAAAGGAAATATCCTGAAGATATGTTCAAAAGAAGTTTAATACAGTGAGAAGACAAAAGAATCTAAGAGAGGCTGGGATACTTTTTTAAGCGACCAGGACTGAATTTTTTTTGGTGGAGGATGGTATTAGTTTTTGGGGTGGAGGGAGGTTCTGGCTGGTTTTTTTCTGGTTTGAGGTTTTTGGGTTTTCTTACATGCAAAATCTCATTGCATAGAAACAGAAAGCAGGAAGAGATTCAAAACAGCAATAACATGGTAAGAATCACAAGAGAAAAAACATCTCTTCTGAAAGAAAAAAAAAATAACAAACTCTTGTTCTTGTTGCTATCAATGCTGTTGAGTTTAAAAGAGCATTTCCTAGATATTGTCAGGCCACCTCCCCATGCAGCTTTCATAAAATGATTGAGTGACTTATAATAAAATAGGGAAAGATTTGCAACCATAATTAAACATTTCATTTTAGAAATTTAAACTGTTCAATGAATTATTCAAGTATACAGAAAGAAACTCAAAGAGGAATAAAGCCTTACAGCTTACTCTCTTCCCCAAGCACATTAAGAGAACAAAGCCAATATATGAAAAAATAAAGTAGGTTTAAGACATATGGCAAGTGTAATAAAGAGCTGCACCACAACAATAATTTTCTATATTATTCCATTACTTATTATAGCAGATAATAAATTGGTTGTGTTTGATTCAGCCTTTAGTTATACAGATATTCCTACTGTCTTGAACACGGTTTAACGCTTCATTAAGATGAGCAAGATTCAACACTGTAACAAGAACTCAAATCTACCAAAGGTTGTATTCTGGCCACCTTTATGACAATCCACATTTCACTGTTCTCAGTGAAGGCATGATTTCACATGAAAGTTTTGTACAGAGCTACAAATAGTTGGGTTAAGTGGGTGTAAGAAAAGAATTTGCCTCTATATTCATTCTGTATTCTTTATTCACTGTAATCAGCTTTTTCAAACATCTTCAGCTTCCACCTCTGAAGTATCAAATAGCAGCTATCAGAGCAAGGCAGCTTTACAAGTTTCCTATTTTTCCCAATGTAATTAGTTTGACATTCTCTTCACATTTTGTAGAAAATAGAATACCTTTACAGGACACAGTGATTGCAGTGGAATAAGTTCATTATACTTCTATTAAACTATCATTGTACTAAGGAAGAAATCAATGCGATGTACATCAGCATTCAATTGTTCTTATGTGCAACAGCCAACATTTCCTTAAAATGGTTTCCTAGTACGAGGCATACAAGGCTATTAATAGCATCTATCTAGAAGTTTTCAGAAGGGGCTAATGGACTAGAGCTCCTATAAACTTCAAAATTTGACAAAAAAAAAATTCAGACTATTTAGTAAGCACAATACCAAAAAAATGGCTGAAGATATAAATGATAATTACTCATTTTACTCCACATCAGCAGCAAAACCTCAAAACCAAAACTAGCTACTTTCTGCTCTATGCCCACATACTTATACCAGAACTAAGAATTTTGTTTAGGAAGCATAATCAAGCTTAATTTGTTACATGCTGAGTACCCTGAAATTAGAGGGTGAACTGAATGACAACACTGGAGATGGGCAGCAACTCAGGGTGATGAAATGTTATATGCTGCACAGGTATTGTGTGTTATGTCTGGAGGCTGCTTGTCTAATGCAATGCCATACCCCAGATCCACTAGCTACACACTCGCATCCAGGCTTCTTTCAACCTGCACAGTCGAAGGACAGTGGTTCATTTATCTGTGCAGCAATCCAGAGGCCAACAAGGTCACTCTCAGGACAAAAATCAAAAGCAAAATTTATTCTGGCTTTGGCCAAAATAAATACATCAAAAAACTCAGGTGCACAGCTGAACTATGGAGATGCAACTTCCCAAAATTGCAGAGAACAGATTTCAGTCTGTTCAGATCACAATCTGATCCCTGAACGCAGCCAAGGTCACTTGGATTCAATCTGACACCCACCGATACCAGACAAGAGCCAGTAAGGTAAATGAGAGAGAGAGAGAGAAAGAGAAAGAGAGAGAGAGAGAGAAGGGAAAAAGAAAGAATCACCACATTGATGGGCAACAGCAGTTCCTTGGGAACATGTGGTTGCTGCAGCAGCTTCTTCCAGGCCTCGTCATCTAGGCTGGTCCTATCGCAGTGATGGGTGAGTGCGCCTCATATTGGAATTCTTTAAAAGGACAGTCCATGCCCCATCACCATGGGGGGGGGTGGTCTTGCCATGTATGTGCAGAAGCTCCTTCGAGAGGGTCTGGCCAGGGCAATCAGGTGAGTGTGAAGAAGGGAGGGGAGCAGCATGTGCCGATGCATGTCCTCACCTATAGAAGCCGGCTCAGGACTATGAGCTCAGCCAGGCAAGGAGGAGCGGTGCTTACTCCTGCACCTGCCCTCCCATTGAAACCAAGAGCAGAGGCCCTCAGGTGATATCCTAAGATCAGTCTCTGGGGAGCACCTGCTGCTGCACCTCCTCCACTATTCATTGCTGGCACCATGAAACAACGGCACGAATAGATAGCCTTCAAACAAAATGTTTAAGGCAAACAATGAAGTTGGACTTTACATGCAAGAAGCACCATCTTAGAAGTGCTATGTTCTATATTACTGTATGAGTGTAGGCAACCTTTACTGCAAACAAGCACAAGCTATACTGAAACATTATATTCTCTTCTATATTTTTTTTCCAGTAATATCCATTCAGGCCAAAAGGCCATTCATTTTGTACCATCAGGAAAGCAGTATCTACAGAACTTATCTCAAGTTTTAAGCTTATGAAAATGCCAAGCATTATTTAAAGAAAGTCTTACACACGCATTCAGAGCTTGTGCTTCTCATAAGTCAGCAATGTCAATAAGGGGATCAAAGGCTCCATAAAAATGGTGGTACCAACAGTGGCATTGTAAAGTGGGATGTGACCCTGAAAGTGATAGAAGATTTTGCAGGTCCACATGCACTCAAAAACATCTCAGAAATTGTACTGTGCTCACCTAATATCTCTAGCAGAACTTATCTATATAATTAATAATGAAGAACATTTTTCTTTACTATCCCATCTCTTCTCATTTCATAATTTCGTGAACTCCTATTTTATTCCAGAATGTTCTCCCAAAAGAGAAAAAAAAAGTACAAAATTTAACAGCACTTTATCTGTAGGACTGCTTGTATTTGTGTCCGAAACACTTATATTTTCATCACACAACATAATCCAAGTATTGTTGTCCACCAGAAAACTTCCATTACTTTTAGTCAGAAGCTATCCACAAGCTCTTAAGCACTTTTGCAAATGCAGATCCTGCTCCTGCTGTGGTGGTAATGTAGCTAAAGAACATTTTATGAGATTTTGTTGCTTTCCCTCAAACACATGTACAGGTGTTATGACAATGTGAAAAGCAATTAACAATAACAAGTGCTCCCATTCAGATCAGCCTGAAATGAAATACGTAAAGCATCAAGTACCACAGTAGTTTTGAGTTACTCTTTAAAGTAGCTTAGCTGCAAGTCAACACAGAATCAACATGTTTCCTTTAAAAGTACATCAAAGTGAAGCATTTCAAATTTCCTCCAGTTGGAGAAAACTGGCTGAAGCAGCAGACCTGAACTTGATACAAATTAATAGACAGTTCTCATCCTCTTCAAACACAGATATTTCAACTATTATTTCCGGGAGTGGAGGAGGAATATATATACATATATCCTGCTCTGTCTTTTATAATCATTATCAACAACAGTTTTATGTGAATTAGTGCTGCCAGATTTCAGATAGCATTGTCAGATCCAACACTACATTAAAATTGAAAAATGAGAGTGAAAACAAGAACCTGTCCTTTAATTTTCAGTATTTCAGCCTCCAGATCAGCTGGAATAACTTTCCCAGGGTCAAATATTGAGGGGGAAAAAAAACCCAAAACACCACAAACAACAAAACCAACCTAAGATAATAACATTATATATTCTTCTGATTAGACTTCAAATACACAAGAAATCAGGTACTACATTCTACTTCTAAGACTATTCATAATACTCTGTATCCCTTATTTACCATGCTACTAATTTCAAGTCTTCTGCAAATTTTGCCAAGTAATTTTATGTCATCATCTAAACTGCTGAGAAAAACAATAAGCAGCAGCAAAGGAAGAACCGATTTCCAAGTTCATCTTCCTCAGCCTCTTTTCATCCAAAAAAAATACTTAAACTTTTGAAAAAAACGATTATATGCCATTTGTGTGTAGAGATTCATGCAGTCCTTTTGCAGGCATTTGGTGGCTCACTTAGTGTCTTTGATCCTACACAGCCTCAGCCCTACACGCAGGTGGGACAAGGGAGTGTAGCAGCTATCCTCACCTCATCACTGAAGTGAGTTGAGCCAGCAGGAAAAAGCTGAAGCACCATTTTACTAATCAACACTGCCTCGTAGAACCATTGACAACCTTTTCCTTAATATCTGCTCTGTGAACAACTACATTTACTAAGGAACTGCCTACTAAAAACATCTATGATCCAGGGTACTTCTTCCACAGATTAGAAGTCAGTTATCATGCCTGAGCCTCTTTGACATCAAAACCTTCCAAACACAGTATTTTCTGCTTTTTCAGTGTTCTTACTTAAAGTTTCAGTGCAATTACATTAATTTCATTTTTTATTTTTGTGCCCAGACAGCGGCAGCAGCAGGGGCTGCAAGGGGACAGGACACAGCTAGTTCCAGGCAGCTCCAATGGCCCCTGTGCAGGGCACAGTTGAGCCCCTCAGCCACTGGCTGGTTCCTTGAGGGAAGCCTGGGTCAGAAAGAGCAAAACGCTGCCCAGTAGCCAGAGGGAAACCGCATGAGAAACACCCCTGCAAACCCCAAGGGGTGTGCAGAAGAAGGGGAGAAGGGGCTTCAGGCACCCTGACAGGAATTCCCTCGCAGTCCTAGGAAAGGGAAGAGTCCATCTCAGTTTTGAGTATTAGTGAAGAAAAGTTACAGATGTAAGAATGTACTACATTTCTGGATTTTCTTGCTCCTCTCAATCTCAATCTCACATCACATGATATGACCATACATCACATAATTGTGACCATCCTCCATGTTGCAGAGCAGCTAAACAGGGAGAAATACACCGTATGGAAATGCTTCAGTTTTTTCTGCTTTCTTGAAACTGAATGGGGTAAAGGAGCCAAGGAGCACCTACAGCAATGCCTTGAACTTCTAGGATTCTAGGGGGGGGGAGTGGGAGCGTGTAAGTGTGTTGACTGGTGGGAGTTGCCTTCTTAAATGCTTAGGACATCTCAGCCTTAGCAATCCGTGCAAGAAAGGATAAACCTTGAAGAAGAGAGTGCTACAAGAAGGTATGTTGCTTTCAAATACAGGTACTACAAACAATTCCATGTAGTTTTCACAGTCTGCACAAAGACAATGTGAAGAAAGGTATCGAAGTTTAAACACAAACAATTGATTCTCATCCATTATGTAAGATCTAAGAAATGAAGAGACATCCCCTCATCCCACTCCCTAATTTTGCTTCATAATGCTTCTCACCAGAATTTGACAGCATACTGGGCACCACATAGTCTGTAAAGAGAGTAAGACCAGGGGGTTCTCTACTGAAAAACTCAGTCATTTTCACAATGCCAGTTAATAATGAAGGATTCAGTAATAGGTAGTATGAGTGTTGGTTTTGCCAGATTTTTTTGTTTGGGTTGGTTTTTTTTCCCCAATTAAATGCAACTTACATAGTCTTTTAACAAGAAAAAGCCTGAAGCTGAGCTAAATACATGTGCCGTAAATCCCTGCACATATTCCAAGAGCAATGAATATAAAATAAGGATGTCTGTAAACCTCTCCTTGAAACTGCTACTGCATCTGTTCCACTAGACCTATGCAGTCACATTCCAGGCAGAAAAAGAAAAATTGTCTAAACAAAAGAGTAGAGATCTAAAATAAAAGTAATTCAGACAGACTGAAAATGGTAGTCAGTGCTTGGACAGAAGCTCAGAGGAAGATAGATGCCTGTGAAGGCTGCTTTAGCTTAAGAGGCCGGTTCTCCACCATCTGTTTCAGTGACCCAAATCCTCTTGGGCAATTTTTTTTTGTTTGGAAAGTAAAGGCAGGCCTCTTGCATGCCCATCTGTTACTCAGGGGGACACCGTGATATGAACAAGGGCATCCCACCCAACCCCAAGCTCTTGGGCTGCTACTTCCCCAATGAGGCTAATAGTTAGGAGCAACACAACGTTTATATCATCTATATATCATCATAAATATCATCTATATTTACTCAGTGGCATCATGAATACTTGCAAAGTGGTTGGTTATTTGAGTGTTGGTTAGTGTATTTAGTCCTAAAGCCATGGGTGAAAACACTGGGACATATAACTACTTAGAATTTCCCAAATCAAAGAACAGGGGGGTTTCATAATGTGAAGGAATAAATTTATCTGAACTGTTCTCTATCGGTTTTGTTTGGGTAATAAAATTCACTTTAAAGTGTAAAACTAAAACCATGAAAATCTTTGGGAAGGGAGGGAGGAAGAGAAGGAGGAAGGGAGGAAGGGAGGGAGGGAGGGAGGAAAGGAGGAAGGGAAGGAGGGAGGGAGGAAAGGAGGATGGAAGGAAGGGAGGAAGGAAGGGAGGGAGGGAGGGAGGAAGGGAGGGAGGAAGGGAGGAAGGAAGGAAGGAGTTACACAGCTGTCAGTGAGAGTGGTTATACTACCTCCATAGCAGTGCAGACATACCCTGTATGATACTGGGAATCGTGAAAGCCTCAGCAGTACAGCTGATGTGGGATCTGCTTCAAAAAGCTTTTTGGGTAGGCTGATATTTTTTTAACCATTCAGTTTTGATGTTTGGTCTGTACTATTACCATAAGTTAGGAGATTCTGACAAACTACCAGACACAGATGATGGACAGCAATTTTGAGGTGATAATAGCTTCATAATGGCCCTTTTTCCCTTCCTGGCCACCTGTCCTGCCTACCAAGCGTTCTCCCTTTGACCTAATGGTGCTGCTCCCAGAATACACAAGGCCTTAGCACGAGCTGTGTTGGACAAAATCTAAGCAGGAGTTGAGTGAACAGTCACAAGTGTGCAGCACAGCACTGAGTGGCGTGTTCAAATCACCTACACTGCTGCCGCAGGGTGTCCTGCAAGAGTCCCTGAGGGGTGGGGAAAGGAGGAGAAGGGAGCACAGCTTGACTGTCCAGCTAGATGTGAGGCACTGTGGTCCTGCCAGGCATATTCTCACAGTTAGGGAAGAAATGCTGTTTTCCTGATGCTTTGAGAGCCCAGTGTCAGCTTTTAAACACCCAGAGGGTATTGCTTGCGTTCTTTCACAAATCTATCCTCCCCCCTAACCCTCAGTGACCAAACAGCTCTGTGTCAAGCACATTCAATTTGGCACACAATCCACCCAAATTGCTTAGCTTGGGAGTGTATCTCAGAAAGCTTTTCAGAGCACATTTTAGCTCTCCTAAAGTTATTTGCAGCAGCAAGACAATTCAAGCACCCAGTAGCTTTGTCAGAGTGGCTGCAGGGCAGAGCAATGTCACCCAGATGCCCTCCGAGTGCCTTACCAGGACTTTGTGGCACACAGTGCTGAGTAGGAGCAGCCTGGGCAAGTGTTCACACATCTCTGCCCTTGACACAAGTGAGCTGCACTCTCCATACTTCTCCAAACAAAGGACTGAATGATTGTCTTGTGAAATGATCAGAACAAAGGTTATTTTTGTTTTTATTAAAAGGACAAAACCAAGACTTAGTGATACACTAGGGTTCGTGGCCGTCTGACAGCTTGGAAGTAGTTCATTCTCAAGCAGGGTAAAAATGCTGAAATGAACAACCCTGCACTTAATTCTGATATTCATATTCCGTATCAAGTTCATTCAGCTGAGAATGATTTTAATTTTGAAATGTTTTAAGGTCTTTGTACTATTAAAAATATAAATCAAATTCAATATTAGCAGTTCTTTTTTCTATTGAAATGAAATGTTTAATTCAAACAAAAGGCCTTTTAATATTCTTATTAAAAAAAAAATAGGCATATTTGGTTTTGGCCATTTTTTTCCTGCTCTTTGAAACTGTCAAAATTACAATGATTAGGCAAAAATGGAAAGAAAAAAAAACAAAACAAACAATGTGCACTTGAGGCTAATTTGCTAAAGTAGATTTGCAAGATATTCTTGCTCCTTCCCATCCCTGCAGTAGCAAGCAGGAAAAGAGGCTAAATTCAGCGGCCTGCCATCAGCTTACAGTGATTTCCAGACTACATGCTCATGCAGATCATGCACTCCTACACAGACCATTGTATGATTTAAGGATCATCTAAGGTTCAAATGCTTGCAGGACGTGGATACTTACACTAGACATCACAATCCATGTGACTCAGAAGTGCATAACATCAAATCTAGGACCAGAGGTTCCTAAATCACTAAGAATACTTTTACATACTCAAAACACTATGAAACATTTGGGATTTTCAGAAATAGGCTGTGTGCTCTGGCACAGGCATTACATAACCCCTCACTGACGATGTGCCACAGGCAGGCAGTTATGGACTCTTCCTGTGGTGAGATACTTAGGTGTTCAGGAAAAAAAGGCACAAAATGTGATTTTCCTTCAGCCATCAAGTACTATGATTTAGTAGAACACAAAAGCATAGAGGAGGAGTCATTAGTTGCACCCAAGTCATTGTCACTGTAGTTAATATCCTTGAAAAGTTTATTTTTTTTCCATTGAGGCTGATTTCTGACATCTAACTGAAGAAAAATTTAATTCTAGCATCTCCGTATCTGGAGATGCTGCTATTTGATATTTTTAAGGCTGAGAAAGTATTTTTACCAGATATTTACCATATTTTTCAATTGTCAAAATTTATGTATTGAAGTTATAAATAATATTTAAAAAAACCCCACCAAACTGAAGCTATCTGTCTTCAAAACATTTCCACTACTGTTTGCTTCTAGATTAAGATGAAAGTACAAGTTATTGCCTGTCTTACTGCAAGCTCTTTGCCTTCTCAAAAACACATTCTCCTCTAGAGCCTGATCTAAGTACAGTATCTCTCTCAATTCAGTGGGGGTAGAAGACTTTGCAGGCTGACACAACCCATAAATAGGGTTAATTGTCTTGCTCTACTTATGTGGAGAAACTACGCCATCTGCTTTAAATTCTCTTCATCCAGTCATTTCATTCATTTTCATCAGAAGAATCCTCTCCATGACAGCGAACAAGAGACCTATTTTGTATGTAAACCAATATATATACACTTTTTTTTTCTCAAAGAAACAGTTTATTTTAGGAGTATTTCATAATCAAATTAAGGTTCTGATTTAGCAAGATCAAGAGAGAACTAATCTTTGCCTTTCTTCAGAGGAGAGAGATGCTTCATTTCTGATAGACATTTTAGGGGTTCATGGTACAAACTGTGTTTGTACTTAGTGCTTCTGAATTTCACATTCAGGTTTTTGCTCCAAGATATACTTATGTGTGTGCCGTGAACTACAGCTTCCCAGACTGAAACATTCCAGCATTTCAGAGTCATACTTCAACGACTCTGAATTCTCAGAGTCGTTCTCTGAATGACTCAGACTTCTTAATGCAGAAAATTAACACTGGACTGTATGGTACAATCTTTGTGCCTCATCATCACATTTGAGACGCTCACCATACAACTCCAAACAAGTCTGGACTCATATAATTCCTAGCCAGTAACAAGTATTTACGTGGGCTTGGTGAAAGGTTTGCAGGCTGTTTTCCGTCACCTGTAATTCAGAGGACAATGCACTGTATTTGGCAAAAGTGAATTACATAACATACAAAAATACTGCACTATTTAATGACCTACACATAATCTATATTAGTTTTTATTAGTTTACACTAGTCTATTAGGTAACAAACCCATACAGATTTTTTTCCTGATAAATCTATAAGAGGTGTTTATAAGGTATTGTTATGCGCTATGGCCTAGTAGTAAAGACCAAGGGAATGTTTTCTGATTTTCCTTAAATTGAACTTTCCTATAAACTTTCTGCCTTTCAATTATTTTAAAATATGTGGCTACAACCAACCTGATATAATAAATTTATTCATTGCGGCCTTAACAGACATGACACTGATGCACTGGTATTTTCTAGCTAAGCCAAAGTCTGCAATGCAACAAACCTCCGAACTTAAAATGTCAAAAAAAAAAAAATTAATCTACCTAGTCCAGATTATTATATCACACCATTACTTGAACTGAAAACTAGCCCAGGATAACCTTAGCCATTAGGTAGAAAGTACCAACAGGAATTTTCTTCAGGGGACAAAAAGTAGAAATTGAGTGTTAAAACAAGCAAGTAAAAACTCAGAAACTTCAGGCAGAATTCTGGGTGGCTTTTTGGTCTTTTGCCTCAATTTTTTTCCATAAGGCTAAGCTTGTATGGAGTGTAGAAAACTAGGCTAATAAGCAATAAGCTATGTTTTCATGCCAGATTGTCAGAATGATGCTAAAATTAATTATAAACAATGGCTTTGCTATTATCAATGAAATGAAATGCATGCTTAATTTAATAACAAACATCAGATGAAAAATGGTGGCTCTCACACTTTATTACACTAGCCCTCCCTCAACCCCGCAAATTATATTATACTATAGTCTGTCAGAGGGGACTGAGAGACTTTTTCAGTTCATTGCAAATAGTTCCCTATCCAAACAGAAGTAGTTCAACTCAGAAGGAGGACTACTTCCATGTCCAAAACATATGAGGCAATAAAATTAGTAAACGGGTTCTACAGTTCCTATCTGATATTAATCAAGAAATGCAACATGGATGAGAAGCATCATAAACCCTTTTCAAAAGGTATCAGACAAGGTAGCATTGCTAGTTAAAAATAACCATATCCATAAAAAAATTTATCATATACATACAGTCCGCATACTTCATTCTCCATCTACCCTTTCCAAATGGAGTCATGTATACTATATTTCTCCAGATTTCTCTACTGTAATTTATTCATTTTTTTGTACGCATACCTAAGAGCTAAGAGGATATTCTGATTGGGAGAAAGAGGTAGGAGCGTTGTTTACCAAAACCTGAAAACCACTGGTTACTTCCTTGAAGGTAAAACTTTGTTCCAGCATCTCAAAACTAATTAAAACTAACATGAAAAATAAAACCTCAAAAACTTCCCTCACAGCCAGGTAAGCATACATGATCCTTCTCTCCAACATATTACAAAATTCTCCTGGGTCGCATGCCCAAGAGCCTAGGATATAATTGTAGGAGGGACAAAACACCCTGTTAGTACCTCAGCTAAGCCTGCAGCCATCAGTTCTTTCCTCTGTTTCCCTTAGCAACAGTGGAAGTACTTCTCATTAACCCTGAAATTTCTTTTCTTATATAAACACACTTTGGTCTTTTACTCCTTTGTATTTGTCCTATTTCTTAGCACTATTCATTTCCTGCAAGTAGAACATATTTGCTAATGTTCTCAAGAACACTCCTGCTCCATTCTTATCCATTCCCTATTTCTGAAAAGCTCTATTTTCAGTCCTAATATCTACCAAATTATCTTTGACAAAAGCCTGCCTTTTATTCATTAGTATTTCATGGAGGTTAAATAAAAAGAAAATTAGTTTAGGGCAAATATCTAACAAGCCTTATACCAAGAATATTGTTCTGATAAACCACCAAAAATATTTCTTTTCTTTTTGCTGGGGGTGATGGGTAGGGTTGAGGTTGGGGGACGTCACACACTCATACACAAAATCACACACCATATATATGTGTAGCCATATGTCTGTAGGGGTTTTACAGGGAATTCATTAAATAAAGATTTTTAGGGTATACCTAAGCATAGCAGAACCAGCCACATACACACTGTAGTTTAGATATGTTGGGAGATTCTGTAGGCAAAGCCATGGTAGGAGGTCAATTTGTCCTTCACTGAACCTGCTGTGTTCCCTCCTGTATGGATCGATAAGTGCTCCCAAGTCAATAAAATCTTTTATGCAGATATCCAGTCCTGGTCAAACATCCTAAAATATTAATTTTTCATGAATTAGTCTTGCACTTAGAGTTTCACAGGGCAGAGCACAGGGATATTAGAAATTTTGATTTCTATCAACAGCAGATTGTAATTCAATGTATTTGCAAAGGAGTACAGTAGTTTTACTGGTTAGCAATGCCAAATCAAACATTGTAAGATTAGTTACTCTTAAGCAAAATGTTAAGAGATTAATTTCTTAATGTAATTATCTACAAACATTCTGCCTCCAGTCACTAATGTCCTCAGTAGTTGTCCTGTGGGAAGGGAATAGGGAGCATTTTCAGAAGATGCTGCTCTCAAATAAGGCTCTCAGCTAAGGCTGGTTACCCTGCACCATCAAAGCCGACGTCTGTCCTGTACTGTTTTGTCATGCCCCTTGCTGAGCAGGGGAGAAATGGGAATATAGTCAGGAAAGGAAGGTTTTAAAGAGATGCTGTCCACCACATGGAGGAACAAATGTGACCACACTGTGGGTTTATCTGCAATAAAGGGCAGCATATAGGAGTAATTGCTGTAACATCAGTCTCTGCAAAAGATTGGTATTTACTGTATGTACATGTTAGTATTCTCTGTGAGTTATTCCACAGATAGATCAATAATGTCAAGGCCACTAGAAAGTTGATTGAAGTAGCGAAATGAAGTCCTGAAATGATAGGCAAATAAACCATATTCTGTGTAATAAGTATTTTCCCAGCACAGTCTCTGTCATCTTTCGTGAACTGGTTAGTTAGAAGGATATGAAAATCAATAAGGGACACAAGAAAGAACATGTTTCATGGTAATGCTGGGAAAGAAATATATCCTTGAGAAAAGGCTGTAATGGGGACTGTAAATCATAGAATCACAGAATCACCAGGTTGGAAAATATTAGGCACCATTAAAACATTACAATTAAATTAATCGACTATATTTAATATCTACATCAGGATGACACATATGTATTTGCTGAAGTTATTATTTTTGGCAGGTGTTCAGAACCATCCTAGTCTTTTCAGAGCTAGAACTTCACGTGTCCCTGAATATCTGAACAGAACCGAATAGTTATACATCTTTCTGCTACTTCCTGGACTGCATTGAGTTAAGGGTTGTGCTCTACTTAACTCCTCTGTAAATATAGCAAACAAGTTAGCTGAAGAGACAGAGGAAAAAATGTACACGGGAAGTCAGCCAAGCAGATCATAAACAATGCCTTAATGAAGAGGGCGAAAAATAAACAATGCAAAAATCAAATCCAGTCCTGCAAAAGCACTGACATTTCAAACAACGTGATCTTTAATGAGGGAGTAAGTAGGGTATTTTCCTCCCGCATTTACAGGTACATATAAAACTTCAGTATCTATATGGGGAAGTAATAGAGCACCCAATTTAGGATCTCTTTCTTTTTTGTTCACTGACCATACAGAGACCCACAAACGTGACACCATCTGTTAACTGGTCCCAGTCTAGTACATCTGTTCTCAACGAATGTCTTCCATAATAACACAACCTTTTTCAGAACATTATGAACATTTCTGTAAATCTAGAATTGCCACAAAATATATAGCATGCATTTGATAAAGCTCAGGTTTTCCCATAAATCTAGTACAATCTGTGAATCAATATTTCATGCATCCATGAAGTGATGTAACAATGAGGCATGTATGTTTCTGGTACTTCACCTGTTTTAGCTCCATATTCTAAGGTGTCCTTATAATCAGAAAAGCTGATACAAAAGGCTCTGGCTGGTCATACAGCTCCAAGCTGAACATTTCCAATCTTTCAGGAAGCTGATGAGGGCATTGAAAGAACTTTATTTTCTCCATTACAGGTTCTCTTAATGTAAGTCAGGAGAATCCCTGCTACTTCAAGCAAGAATCATTCCATGAAGTGTTCAACATTTTTATCAGGTAACAAGTCTTTGCAGAAATGAGGAGAGCATTCAAATCAGTATTAAGGTTTATCAGCTCAGCCAGGCTGGTCAGAGGCTCTTTTAGTGACTATGAATATTCTGCTGAGTTTCACCCTGTGTTTCCATTTCACAGGCAATCAAACAGGAATGGGGATATAACAACACAGCGAGGAAAGGAAAAAAGCATGGTTAAGAATGTAGAGTCTTAGAACACGGATGTTTTTGCAAAAGTTGTAATTGTGCTGTACTTCTTGCGCTGGCCTAAGATGTGCCACAGAGTCCAAACCTGGCTTGTGAGAGATTCTTCATTTGCTTAACAGCCATCTGTTAGTGAGTGAGATGAGGAAATGTGAGAAGGGAAGTATTAGCTCTCTTCATAGCCATTCCCAGGACACAGCAGAGTGCTACTCTTCAATTTTGCCTTCCAGCAGCAACAACGCCTCCCAGTAAGAAAGGGAGAATTTATAAATCTTCACACAGCTCTGGAGAGGTGACTGTCACAGTGACCACTGTACTTTCACAGGAAGAAAAAAGCACAGAAGTTGAACAGCCTTTCTTCCTCAGAATAGTCCTGAAAATGCCTTTGTTCATATTTACAGGTGAAATAGGAAAACAAATACAGTGGGGGGATGGGAAAAGATTTCCATGGCCTGACTAGTCTCCATTAATCCTTTGCACAACTTTTTTAGGAATCGACACCATCAGCAGTTTTCAGTCTCTCTGACTGAGACAGCCACCTCAATAAATACTCTTCTCTCCAATTTTTCCTGATGAGAAAAGAAATCTTATTTCTACGTTGGTTTTGAAGAGGAAGAGATATAGAAATGCTGAAAAGAGACTGGGAACTACAAAGACTGATAACGCACAGAGGCAGAGGTTGGAGAAAGGGGATCTTCATGCTCAATGTTCTTCCTTTTCTCCTCTCTCACAAGTAGGGGTAGTCCCTAAGGACCAAGTAACTCCACAGCAAGCTTTTGAGGCCCTATAAGAGCTTCCTAAGAGAACAGGGTATGTTTTCAGTAACATTTAAGATGTAGTGATCACAACTGATAAGATTTAAAAAAAGAAAAAATATCTTTACCTGATGAATAGATACTTGAAAAATAATTTCCAAAGCTCTCAGTGCAAATGTCTCCTGACCCTCTTGCTTAGGATTGCAGATATGTATTTTACTTGCATTAACGTCTCCATATGCAGAAATACTAATGAGGATAGGGGAGGTGCAGGGAGAATAATAAGAAAAAGCATTATTAGAAACATAAGAACTTCCAGACTTGTGAGGTTAGCTCTCAATCTGATTCAACTGAAGATAGGATCAGTTATTTGTCTATAAAAGTAACTTGTTTCACACAGCACCGATGTTGAAAAAAACCAGATGGACTTGAAGAAGCACTCGGAAAAAAAACCCACAACAAACCAAGCCCAAAAATCTCAGGTGAGATTGTTGCACCTGGGCAGGCAGAGTGGCCTGAACATCAAGAATTGTTTTGTCATGGTAGACCAACTGATTCGGCTGTATATTGTCCTGAACGTGATACCTAGCTGTGAAAGAGAGGAGGGAGGGGGAGATTTTAAATGCAATGATGCAACGTGTGGTTTGAGAATTCACTAAGCTGCAGATTGCTGGAAGCTGGAGGCTTATGCCGGGGTGAGTATCACTGCAGGGTTTTCCTGCATTTCCTGCATTTTCCTGCATTAGTAGTGTTTACTAAAGGTAGACTACAGACAAGGAGAACTCACAGGATATTAGACAGCCTGTGTACCATACTTCTGCTCTTATTATTACTAAAACTGTTATTTTTATAAGAACAGAGGCTAAATCCTGGGCTTTACTTAATCTCCAGGTTAAAGTAATGCTTAAAATGTACAAAGGAATAACCGACCGGCTATTCTGAAAGTCTATAAAACAAGAATAGTTTTGAAAAAAGGCTTTGCTGTCTTGAGGTTTACACAGGCAGGATAAATTTACATAATTGCATTTGATGTAACCTCAGGTACTGTTTTTATGATGTAGGTAAGGAATATGGTTAATATCACTGGACTTTTAAGGTGATAAAACTAACTGAGTCAAGTGTTAATTTTTCTCCCCTGTAACAGCGGTACCACTGCACGTACTGTATAGTTATAATTCCTTTGCTTTTAGTAACCAAGCACTTCCTTCACCAAAACAACAAAAAGTAAGCAAACAAAGCAACTTCAGAAACTGCTACTGAAGCCACCAGAAACTCAACCCAGATAAAAAAAAAAGTAATATTTGAGAATTGTCTTGTCTTCTGGAAATTCAAAGTATATTTTTACTTTCAATTTCTTTGAGACTATTCAAGCTTTTTAAAAAGCCTGTGCTTTGCAGCTGCAGAATATTAATTTTCACTGCATGTTAACACCATATACATCCTAATTTGGAACTGTGGCTTCATACTCTGTAGTACTGTTTTCAGGCATAAATGACAATATCTGTAAGTCTAATGTAACTGTGCCTATAAATCCATCATTTAATTGCATTAATAGCGATAACAGAAAGAAGGATAAACTTTTCCACACATTTCATGTACATGGGAAGAAGATAATCTTTATATGGCTGAAGTCACAACTGTGCACAAACTGTTTACCTCAAATGTAGAACATATTTTGTTACGTCCTCCATTTTTTGAATACATTTGTTCTGATTTTTTTCTAGTTCTAACTTTTACCATGCAAAGTAAGGTTTACTACCAGATTTCTGTAGAAAAACACAAAAAAAGACTTTTTATGAATTTATGTTTCAGAGGTTCATTCCTTGTAAGTTGTGAAAATAGTCTTTAAAAATTAAAATACTAAACTAGGTTTTTTGACTATCTAAATTTAGAAAAGACGTTCAATTTTGTTTCCTTAACATAATCTATATATATATTCATTTTGTCAGCTCTCCTACTCAGTCTGGCTCCCAGCACATTACGCCTGTCCTGTGCTTTTACTCTCTGCTGTCCAATTGGTTGGACATTTGCTATCAGTGAAAACTTAGTAGTGTTACTTGGCAAATTTAACCTTTGTAGAGGGTGAAGCCCACAAAAGAAATTTCAGCGGAGCAATATCGGAAGAGTCATTCCCAGGAGGGCTTCAGAGTCCATCTCTCTGGGTTTGACATGCCGACACTCTATGTTTCAAATGTGTGTTTATTATTAAAATTTAGCTTAGATATTTGCTTTATAAAATTAATTCCTGTATCTGTAATATCTATAAAGTCTATAAAAATATCTGTAAGAACAACATAATATCAGTTTTCTTACTTGCATAGTTGGCAGCAAGCCTGTTCCAAAGACAACCTTTATAGTTGAGGTCTTGAGCCTAGTTACTTAATGTAGGATGGAAATATGCCAATTGTCCTTGCCATGTTAATGACAGATTTGTGAGGCTGGGCTAAAAGACCTGCAGGATCCATGTTGCTGACCAATCTCATTTCTGGGATCAAGTGTCAGGAAAGCAGCTGTATCAGAGCGTCATTAAGTAAGAGTAAGAATTATGCTAAAAACATCAGCCACCTGAACTTGATCACCTACTTGATTTGGTTACTTTGATCTCGATATCATTTCACAGTACTAGCAAGAAAGCTCTCAGTTCAAATGAGTTATCTGGATTCCTTCTATTAAATTAATGGCGTGGAACAGAGATCTATTTTTACTCTAGTAATACAGATGATGCAAAAATTATGTCTGTTACTTGCACACAGCTTAAATCACATTTATAAGTAACAACAAGCCTCAATATTTTTCCTACTTGACTCTGAGCAGTAAAAATGATGGGGTATCACACCCCGACGGAGACAGAGTTTGACCCAGAACTGTATTTAAACATTTAGCTTATTACCTATAATGTTACAATTCTAAGTCAAGAATATTAAGCTTAAGTCTAACCAATGTTAGCATCCTATAAGGATTTGTGAGGGACCATACGACTTGTACGGAGTTCAGTGATAAAGTCTTTAGATGTTTCCCTGAAGAAGTTGCTGTGACTGAAGTTTCTGCAAACACTCTGGTGTTCGTAGATTGTTGACGTCAGTGGGGGATCTCAGACCAGCTGAGAGGGAGCTTCGATTAAGGCTTGCTCCTCTCATTCTCTTATAGTCCCTTCTGGAGTGATAACATCTCAGATACCAGTCGGCCCATCTCCTTTACTTTGGTCAGTGGCACCTGATAGTACGGAACACTGTGGATTGCTTAATCCTCGCCCATGTGTAGGAATCCAGAAAATCCAGGGTCGTAGATCAGGATGTTTCCATCACAAAAACTCATAGTCTAAATCATGCAAGTGCAACATATGTAGATTTCTTTTCACAAATCTTATTAATACTTTTGTTTTGAGGATCACCTCTGAGTCTTTGTTCTGAAATCTATGGTGTAAATCGCATAAGGGAGGGGATGACCAGGTGCCAGTTTAGTCATCCTGATAGGCAAATGAGTGGCAGAGACATAATGGCTCATTCTCCTGGACTCATCCTTGCTGCACAAGCGGGCTTTGATATGGATGTTGATGTGGAGTGGCTACCAGACTTCCAACTGGCCCCTCTCCACCCCTCGACTCAAAAACACAGCAGCCCTCTTCAGCGGCTTCAAGAGGGGGAGGGATATGTCATGGGGATTATTTTTTTAAGTAGTCTTTAATGTTGAGTCAATTCCATAAAAATGTTATTTAATGACATCTTTAGCTTCCTTGTCTTATTAGCAGCTGCCTTGCAATCCACATCTGTGCTTTTCCAGATAACGGTGCAGAGCAAGAAAGTGTAGGAGCCATGTGCACACAGTTTTGAAGGAGAGAGTTTTATCTATGGTAAGAGACATCCAACGTGTAAATTTGATATTACTCTGATCTAATTGGAACAAACCTGAGTTGTGAGTAGTAGCTAACTGGATGCCTGAAATTTGCTTTTGTTTTGTTTTTATTGTGGCTGGAGCCAGTTTTCACAGAGGTCTCAAATGTAGAAAAGCTTCCTTAGCACCCTTCCTTCTTCAGCTGGCCACACCTTGTTATGAGGCCACTACTAGGTAGAAGAAACTTATACTAAGTAGAAGCTGCCACACCTCGTTATGAGGCCAGACTAGGTAGAAGAGAGACAGTGTTTCTCATGTCTGATGTTAAAAAAATATTTGAAAATGCTTTGACATTTGTGACAGAATGTGTTGAATGCTTTGTGATCTCAATGTGTTCAACAACTGAAAATGTTCAGGAACATTCAACACTGCAGAAAAGAATATACCTGTGTCTATGTATGTCTCTGTTCAGCTTCCTGTTCTACCAGCACAGCTACCCTGACCTCAAGCATGTCCACTTGGACTAGGACTCTTCATATGGCATCACCTTACTTTTATTTGTCTGACTCCCCTAAAGCACTCCACAGTCCTGACTTGGGTGCCAACTCCTTCTCTAATGAGCAAGAGAAGCTGCGTAATTCGGGTGGCATACCCAAACGCCAAAATAAGATGTGGAGAAACAAATAAAGTAGCAAGAAATGTAGTGAGGCATCCGAGATACCGCCCTTCATGTACGGGTCTGTTTAGGTAAGAGATTGGTCTTTTGCAATGATGTAACAACAAAAATACTAATGAATACATGAGGAGGTTATATAAGTAATGACACCTCCCAAAACCCATGAACATCTCTCAATCATTAATGCTCTGATGAATCTCCTAACTTTTGTAAAGTTCCTTTTGGCTAGTTTTATGTATAAGAACAATACCTTTCCCAGTCAGCAAGATTTTTAATATACCCTTGACATCAGTAGACCCATTATCAGGTAGGTATTAAGTGAATCACATTTACCACTAAAACGAACAAACAGAGTGTCAGGTACAAGGTGTAACAGTTTATTAAAAGCACTTTTTGCAGCAATTACTTTTTATTTTGAAAAAAGAACTTGCATCTTAGACATTAATGAAGCAAAAAATCAAATGGTATGTTATCAAGAGAAACATATGCTACTTTCCCTTGAAAGGTACCGTCAGTATTTCAGAAATTCAAAATAAGGACTACATTGATTTACTTAGTTCTGTTCCAACCCTCATTTATGAAAAGGAAAATAAAGGAGACTTAAGAAAAAGGTTTCACTTGCTTTCCATTTTTTTCACTAGTCTCTTTCAGGGAGCCATATTTCTCACTGCAAAATGGAAAATGTATATGTTATTTGCATCTCAATGGTTTCTAGGTATTTTATAGAAGTTCTGTTTACTTTCCCATTGATTTAGCAAATGTTAACTTTTTTGAAAAAACATAAAATAACAAAACAACCCTCACTGCAGAAAGAAGAGAAAAGTTTGCTGACTTCTACCCTGACTGTGCAACATATAACACATGCATGAACAAAATCATAGGTCCTAAATCTTTCTTTTGTAACTCTTTTCTAGCTTGAACTAGTATCTGCGTGCTATATCATAATGCTTTTGAGATATGCTTGCATTTTTGAATGGAAGATATCAGCAAACTGACTCTCACATGCAGTTTTTATTTTCTTGCTGTCTTTTCCATTATAATTGAGGATTACAGATTATTAGAAAAGTGGGGGTTTAAAATCACTAAAATGTTCAGAGAAAATACATGTCATTTTAAATCTAAGATTTCCCATTTTAAATCTAAGATTCGCTGAAGTATCTCACATAGTTTACTTAAGATCCCGTTTCCCTCCATGCATAGGCCGTTTGTCTAAGCTCCAGTTCCCAGAAGATATCATTCTCCTGCCTTATCTTTCCTTGCCTGCGTTGTAAGAAGTGTATTGATGAGTAGTACCTGTCCTATAAAAGGCTTCAGGGAGATGAGAAAGTAAAAATACAATTTCAGAGAGACACAACAATAATTTGAAGTTAAGATATTTGGATTTTCAGCAGAAATATTTCCAGTTCATGATAAAAAATCTAGCTTTTCCATAAAAAGCAGCTTTCTATAGGAAAAAAACCACAACATTTCACTGTGAATGAAACAGACTATATGGACTAAAGCACGGGAATCCCTTGGGTCAACTAGCATTGCAGCAAACCTTCAGAGCCTTCAGAAAATTCCCCAATTAAGCCACAGGGCCTGCTTCACCAGAGTTCAAACCTCCCTATCAGCAATTACACAGCTCCACTAAGTTTCCCCTAATGTTATCAAATCATGAGTTGAAAAATGTAGAGCTGGGATCTACATGTAGTTCGAGTTACAGGGGCACCAGGAGAAACTGCTTTAAGACAATATTTGCTGCGGTAGGTTCTTGTTGATATGCCCCATTCTAAAACTGGGCTTGTTTTCCAAACATAAGCTTATGAAACAGAACTTTCATTTCCTCCTATTTTTCATTAAGCTGTTGGCAAGTTGACAACATTCTTTTTCTGAAGGCTTTAATGCAGTAAGAAAGAGGTCCTCCATTCATGCAAAAATGCACAAGGTGAACATCTTCATAGATGCATAAAACTACTTATTTCATCTTCATATTATCTGTGGCATCAATTGCCATCTACATACAAATGTGCCTACAGATGTATGTTTTGCATGATTTAGCATATTCCCTCCCAGAGTTATCTTGTAATGAAACTGTTCTAAGAAGGCTCAAAACTGTGGCTGTAAAAAAAAAAAAAAGGAAACCTACATGCTCCCTGTTCCACCTTCAGTGAAAATATACACTGCCTGAAAGAAATTGTCCATGCTTTTTCAAGCCTGTGGATTCTACACATGCAGGTTTTATAGATTTTTCTTTTTAAAGTTTCACCTCTCAGCTAGCTCCACCTATTTTCCATTAATTTAGTGGGAAACAGGTATACAAATCATAAGATTAAATGTTTGCCTTTAATGACTGTCTATAATTAAACCCATTAAGATTTGTTAAACTTTAACCACTCGCCTTTTCTTTCATTAACTTTGCTCTCACTTTTTTTCTTCTAATATGAATTTTATATTACAATAAAGTCAAGTCTTTCTGAACTTCACATTTATTTTTTAATTACTGTTTCCTTGAAAAAGGCATATGAGTAACCAATTATTCTTCAGCAAGGAATACTTCATTAAGATTATAAATACCAATTTTAATTTTAAACATGGCTAATGTGAATTTAAAGCAACTGTGGGAAAGGACGTAGAGGTGTTAACCGTCAGTTTTTTTGATGCTTAGATTATAAAATGTTTGATTTCTAGATTAGCAATTATAAATGTATAGGCTAAATGACTGTACACATTACCAGCAGCTGAAATTACATGGCATGTCATTGAGCGGGCAACTAATTCTCTCTGAATTTGCAATATAATTTTGTTACTTTTCACTATGTTTGCATTCTTTCTCTCAAACAGTAAATTTACCAGCCTAAAGATGTGACAGCAGTCAGGGGTCTACCTGGTCCTACATTGGTGTGTTGTGTGCTGCACAGCCCCTTCTTTACACTTCCAAGTAAAATGCCAGGCAAACAGATGCCTTGAATTCCTGAGCACAAGAATTCTGCCAATTTGCATGGTTAGTCTCTCTAACATAGATAAAGAACAAGGAAAATAAGCACCAAAAGAAGCATATAATGTTCTCGTGACACTTTTTTAAAGCGGGATGAAGTCTCTCCTTCATTCACTTCCAACACAAGGGCCTTTCTTCATGCCTTTGGAAATCCTGCTATCCCTGTAACTGGAATAATGCATCAGTGGTGTACCTGCATGTGTAAAAGATAAACGCAAAATAACATAAGAGGCTTTCTTTCCTCTGAATTCATTTGCACAGAAGGAGCTTGGAGAATTAAAAGGAAAGCACTTATCTCAAAATGTTCATCAGATTAGACATCATTCCTGAGGCACAAACTATCATCACATTTAATATGTTGGAGGGAAGCTGGGGGAAGGATAGGAAAAAAGCTTTTAACGTGGCTGCTTACCTTCAGTTTCCTCAGAGAAAACAAGGGCAAGGACCACAATAAAGCCTGTCATAACAATTTTGGAAGCTGTAAAAGCTACTTTTGCCTTTTAAACTACTCCTTTGAGCACTCTGTGTTCTCAATGAGAGTAACTGAAAGACAGCTATGGCAGCTTCTGAAATGCTTGTTCCTGTTCCCTCTTTACAAAGATCAAGGACAGTAAGAGGGTAATTACTGACTGCTTGGAAATATATAGCACACCAAAAGCTTGAAAATTAATAGATATACTCTTTTTCTACCCTTATTCCCTTCCTTAATTAGCTAAAACAAGTGGACTGAAGAGGGCTTTTGAAGACATTACCTCTTTACCTTTGTCAAACACTGTTATTTTACAAAAGTTATTTTTTTTCCACTTGATCCCCCTTTTTAGATTAGCTATGTACAATGCTCTGTAAAGACCTAAAATTGACCTACTTGACCCCAGGAGGATTATGTGCTTCGATAACTTCTCTGGTTCTGTGGAAGCTATTGTAATTGCATCTACATTGTCTTTTCGCTAGAGACCAAGGTGTGGACTCCTTCCTGCCTGCAGTGGTTCGGGCTTCTGCCTCACCATATCTTCAATTCTCCTTCAGACAAGACCAAGTAGTGTCCATTTTGCAAACTGGCTTCATAACTCAATGCCCATCCACAAGTGTCTCCAGCTGGAAAGTGTGTTCTCATCCACCAGGCAACACCCTCAGCATCTATCTGCTTCTTTCATTACACCACTGCCCCAGTACTTTCTGCAGAAGGCGATGCAGATGCTTGATCTAAATTACTGCCCAAATCCCGCCCACTCCTCCCCTTCTTGTTATTGCTGACAGGGAGGTTATTACACTATAAACAAGTTCCTCTTTGGGACAGAGACAGGGCACAAGCAAGGCTGCTTCAAATACAGCAGCAATTTGTGTTGCATTAAAATGACTATGAAACCTTAAAAGACTATTTAAGGTTTATGTATAAGATGAATATCCCATACGTGCACATACACAGGAACATCTAGAGAGCACATGGTTATAATTAACATGATTTACAGCAAGTTTCCCTGTGCAGTGATCTTTCACAATTTAGGATACCCTGATGAACAGATTATTAAGATCAATGCGAAACTCTGCCCCGTTCTGGATAAAACCCCTCAAGAACATTCTATCTTGTTTGTGGGCTGAGGTTCATGTGTATATAGCTTCTCCATCACTAGGGAGAGGCGGTTTAACAGTTAGCCTTGGCAAAATCCTCTACTGTCTCTCCATGTTGCTCTATTTAGTTCTTATCTTCAAACATGGAATAAACTGGAGGACAGGGCTCCCTTTTCCAGCTGCTTAGTTGGCTTTGTCTGCTAAACTGCCTTATCTGGAAGGTGTCATGACACTTGCAGAGCCATCTTTTGTTGCATTTGCCATTTTGTGTAATCAATGCCCACACAAATAAATAGATTAAATCAGACATAATATACCATA